>NW_026294791.1:13250000-13850000 GCF_026119805.1 Tympanuchus pallidicinctus
TGAAAGAAAGCTACTGTCATGTAGCAGGAAGAAAGCCTGTAGGTTATATCTCTCTTTACACAGAGACAACTGTTTTGTTTAGAACACTGCATTTTCTAGGGCATTTTTTTCAGTAAAGTGAATCTTGCAGAAAAGTAATACATGCTGTCTATGTTCAGCTAATGAAATTAGGAATAAATTAAAAGAAAAAAAGAGAGAGAGAGAGAGAGAGAGGGAAAAAATAGCAAGATACAAATAAAAATGATGCTTCCACTACTGCAACTCAATCAGTGGTAATTTAAGTAAAGGTTTGCTCAAAAAAATAAAAAAAAATAAAGAATATTCTGGTCAAACTTCTTTGAAGAAATTAACAGCATGCATGTGTTCATTACTTCAGCTTTCTCTTGAAATTCTAATTGTACCCTGTGATCTTACTTTACCAGGACCACAGTATGTTTCCGGTGTCTTTCTACTGCCCCTCCCTTGCCATAGGAAGTTCCTGTATTATTGTGTATCATTATTTTGTTCCTGTGAGTCCTTGGAAGCCTATGAATAATATTAAGAAGTTGTCTTCCCTGTGCTAGGAAAGAGAGTGTGTTTTTGTCCACATGTTAGCAGCCACTGAGCTTCATAGAGTCATGACATACAGGTAATGATTCCAGTTGAATCTGAAACTACAAATAGCTCAGAATTCCCTGCAAAACTCTACTAACAGCAGTGATTACGAATCTCTATTAATGATTTTTTTTAGAGCCACACTTGCAGTCTCTAATATTTGAATCAGCTGATGAGATAAAATTACAGACAGTCCTTAGTATATTCCCAACTAAATCCTCCAAACCTTAATTACCATGGAAACTACTTATCCTTAAGGCACTACAGATAGCTGATTTTTTTAAATTTAATTTTATTTTTTTATTTTTGGACAAAAATGGCAGTGAGATCATAAAAATTGGGTCTGTGTGTAATGAGACCTTTGATCTTCCATCTACTCCTGTGTTAATTAGAAATAACCTCAATGAAGCAAGCTGAGTTACACAGTATAATTAGTTTACACAAGAGAAGCAGATTTGATGTGTTGTCCAGTTCAGTTTTTTCCAGGTCTTTTTCCATTAACTTCATGCAATTGTGTTAATACATTTCTTTTTCACTTCTCTATGAAAATAAATTGAAAATGGAAGATATTATTTGTATACAAAAGTAGTAGACATACCCATGTTTTGAGACAATTCTAGTAATAAATGGAACTAATCAGTCCCACTGAGGAGCAGTACTTAAACTGCGTTTACGTTACAGAGATCTGCATTTCCAACTTTATGTGTATTTCATCTCTGACTGCTTGCAGGGAGTCTCCTGTTTCATTTTAACATAAATTTTAACAGCTTTTAATTGAACAAAAGTAATTTGCAGTCAAGTTACTATCAAAAGCCCAGGAACAGGCTGCCCAGCAAAGCTGCAGATGACAGCCTGCCACTGTGTTTGAAGTCAGGCTGGCCAGGGCTCTGAGCAGGAGGTGTCCCTGTGCCTGACAGAGGGTTGGACTGTAAGATCTTTAACATCCCTTCCAACTCAAACCATCCTATGGCTCTGTGAAAAAATCCTGTTTCAAGTAGAAGCTCCCAATGAACTCACTTATTCCAGCTCTGCAAGCAAATGCCTGTAACATGTGCGTGTTATCATTTCTGTAAAACCATCACTGTGCCATGTTTGTTGAAAGCTTTCCATTTTCATTTTGTTAAGCCTGATTATGAGTTACACTGTGGCAATAATTTATCTCATCTCCCATCTTACTGCAAGGTTGCTTTCTTGCTGAGCACCTCTCCTACAGAGAAAGGCTGAGGAAGCTGGGCTTGTTCAGTCTGAAGAAGGCTTTGGGGAAAGCAATCGTTGCAATCTTCCAGTACTTAAAGGGAGCTCATTAGCAGGATTGAGACCGACCTTTTACCCAGCCTAGTAGTGATCGGACAAGCGGGACGGCTAGAACTAAAAGAGTGGAAATTTAGGTTAGGTATTAGGAAGAAATTCTTTACTCAGAGGGTGGTGAGGCAATGGTACAGCTGTCCAGCTGTGGGTGCCCCATCTCTGGATGTGCTCGGAGCGAGGCTGACAGGGCGCTGGGCAGCCCGATCAGGTGGCTGCCAGCCCTGCCAATCGCAGGCGGGGAGAACTTCACCCACCCTACGACGGCCCCCAGCCCCACCCGTTCACGCTGAGCCTAGCGCCCCGAACGTCACGCTCAGTGCGCATGCGCACCGGAAGTTCCCGCCTTCCTTCCGGCGGCGCATGCGCCGAGCGCGCCGCCCGGCACAGGGTCGGGGCCGAGAGAGGGCCGAGGCGCAGCGCGGCATGGCGGGAGGCGGCGCGGGGACAGGCCTGGGTTCGGGCCCGGCGGGGCACGATGTGGAACCAGCGGCCCCGGAGCGAGTCCTCTTCCCGCCGACCTTCAGCGTGTCCGAGATCAAGAACAAGCAGCGGCGGCACTTCATGTTCCTTCGCTGGAAACAGCAGCAGAGGAAGGTGGGCGCTGGCCGGCGTGGCGCCGTGAGCGGGGGGCACCGGGCTGACGGCTGACGGCTCTCCCTCTCCTTTCAGGAGAAGCTGGCGCTCAAGAAGAAGAGGAGGAAGGAGCGAGAAGCCCTCGGGGACAAGGTGAGGGCCTGTGGGGCGCGGCCTCGGCGGAGCCCTGCGTGGGTCGTGGGTGGCGGTGCGAGCAGGGCCCTGTCAGCGCCCGACAGAGGGGTCGCTGCGGGCATCGCCGCGGGCGTGCTCTCATCCACAGTGCCTCGCTGATCTGCTGTCATGCAGCCTGCCCAAACCATGCGCACACCCGTTGTCTGCTTGTCCTTATTGGCTTCTTTTCCTAACCTACTGCAAAAACATATTGATGGTTGGAAGGAAGTTGTAAGTTCCTGTATTATAATTCTACAACAGCAGCACGAGTAAAGGGGTGAGCGTTGTTACATCCCAGCTGTCGTTCAGTTGTGGGTGCAAAGACAGCATGTTCCTGTTGCACACAGATCTTCTGGTAGCACGGTCTCGTGGTAGCTTTTGCAGTACTTTACAGTGTTGCTTTACAATGATGTGAGTGTGTTACATTAATAAATCTACGTTTATTTTAGGCACCTCCGAAAGCCATTCCAAAGACTATTGAAAATCAGAGAATTTATGATGAAACAACTGTAGATCCCAATGATGAAGAGGTAACTGTTTAATTTTTGCAGATGCTGTTAATTGTTTTGTTTTGGTTTGTTTTTTTTTCCACAAAGAAGAGCCTTAAAATGTATGGATAAAATTCATTATTCTTGACTTTTCTGTTAAGATGTTAATGGTTTACTTTTCATGTGCTGGATTCATCAAAACACGATGTCCTTTTTTTATTATTTACCTTAAATAATTGTCCTTTAAGTTACAGCTATTGATGGCAAAACCTGTCAGTTTTCTTTATTCTGGACTGTTTAAAATGCAAAAACCACACGTCTTAGAATAAATAGTTATAGGACAGAACTTGCAAACTGGGATTTCTCTTGTTAAACTTCATTTCATCAAATTAGATCAGATTGAACAACTGTTCTTCAATTATTTAATATGTGACAAGCCTACTTTTCTTCTAGGTTGCTTTCGATATAGCGACTGATGAATTTGCACCATATTTCAACAGACAAACAGTTCCAAAGATTCTTATTACAACATCAGACAGACCTCGTGGGGTGTGTATGCCATGCTCAGATTGTTCTGAGCAATCAGTTGCACAGTACCGAAGTTTTCATGTGATTAATTAATTACACTTTTAGTATAGAAATGACTTTAAAAAACACAACTTCTTTGTATGCTGTCAGTAGAGACAAAGGAAACTTGATGAGCAGGAGATACTTTGTGCTAAATTGTTAGATTCTTTTTGGTCAGAAAGTGTCTCTTGGGTTCTAGCACCATTCAAGATGGGTTTAATCTAACTAAGGTTTCTAATCTCCAAGTTTAACATGATGTATAAGTCCATGATGACTGCATACAATCATATGTAGGAAAAAACTACAGAACTTGATATTTCCTTGGGGTTTATTTTGCTGCTGTTTTTAATTTAGTGACTCTTGGGAAACTTTATGTGTATGCAGTCCGTTAGCTCCTTTAGCACTGTTTGTTTCATTAAAAAGCTCAAGTATACGTTCCTGTATGTGATGGTGTGCGTTACCTAACTTGGAAGATTTCTGACGCTTTGTGAAAACCATTAGAAAGTGATTTTAGAAATAAGAAACTGTGTATCTCTTAACAGGTTCTCTGGAAGTTCAGATGTATGTATAGTACATGAGGCAGTATTTCTACTGAAGTACTAACAACGCCTTGTAAAACAAGATCCTTAAAAATAACGATTTTATGTTATGATTTTGTAATTTTCCCATTTCACTATGAAAAGAAAACAATCCGTTCCAAAAAGCTGTCCCTAGTGTGTTGCAGTTACTGCCAATAAATTAGTTTTCCAGCAACTGAATGAAACAATTTGTTAGCCTGTTGATGGCTTTTTATTTCCAGTATCTCAGTTTGCATCAAGGAGAGCAGTCAGTGAGCAGTCCTCTGTCCCACCTCGTATTTGGGTTTGTTGCTGTATTTACTGCGTTGTGATTTAACTCATCTGCTTTACAGAGAACAGTGAGATTCTGTGAACAGTTGTCCTCTGTTATACCCAACTCGCATGTCTACTATCGCAGAGGATTGGCTTTGAAAAGAATTATTCCACAGTGTATTGCAAGGGACTTCACAGATCTAATTGTCATTAATGAAGATCGCAAAATACCAAGTATCCTTTGTGTATATACTAAACTGAATGCAATGTTAGCTTTAGGCTAAGGGGAAACTTTTTTTCTTCAGTGTGTGTGTCTTAAGATCTCCTTTATTCTGGATTTTTTTTTCTCCATTTTGCTGTTTATAGGATAATTACAGAGTTAAAAATCACTGTGCCAACTGAAGTATCTGATGGTTAGTGGCACTTGAAATTATTAAATTTTGTTGTTGTTTTTGTTTGTTTCAGTAAGCTTAGCTTCCCTTCCTGACCAGAAAGTTTCATTTAGTTTTGCTGACTTGATAAGTACTGAAAAGATGACAGAATATAACAGGTTAGCTATTGAAACAAACCTTAATGGATCTGTTTGAACACTAGCTAACTAGTTTCTGAATGTATTTTGGAAAACATAACTAAACCTTGTAAATTAGGCATAGCTAATGGATGTAATATGGTGATACCATACCGCATTTAACAGAACGTGCTTCTCCGTAAATTACATTTCAAATTTTACAAACTTTTTTTTTTTAACTCTATGAACAGATGGGCTTGTTTTAAGCCACCTTCCTGATGGTCCGACTGCTCATTTTAGAATGAGCAGCGTCCGTCTGCGTAAAGAAATAAAGGTGAGACTCCAACAAAACCTTAAAACAAACAAACAAACAAAAAAAACCTGTACTTTGGTTTATCAATAACTATGTTCAGTTCATTCAGCTGCCCAAACTGGTTGTGCTTTTGTAAAGTTCATCTGATCGTGTACAGATGCTTTTTCATAACTGGCAGGAGGCTAAAGACCGTAACAGTCTACTTCCATAAGCGGTGTATTTCAAGTTTCAGAGTTACCCACTGAATGTGACTGCCTGCCATATATAGCCATATCATCTAACATTAATACAGGATACTTAACACCCCGTGTATAGTACATGTGCAGCAGGGTGTGTAAAGTAAGTGCTATACAAGATTTCAATAAATGCAGTTCCCAGTCTTGAATAAAACCTAGTTTTTCTTATCTTACAGCCTTGTCACCTGTTCTACAGTAAGTATTGCTTACTTAGCCAAAGATGACTTGCAGTATAATGTTTTTTTTTTTTTCTTTTTTGAATTAAGTAGTTTTTAAAATGTCATCTAAAGGCTGTTCCAGATATTCCTCCTTGCTATGTCTGGAGAGATTTTCAGCCTCCTAATTCTTTACTGTAGTGGGTGCTGCCAGGAATGACAATTAGTGCAGCAGAGAGGAAATACACAACTTTGTGCTTTTTCATTAAGTTTGTATCGTTAATCCAAAGATCCTTATGTTAGCACCTTCTGCTTTACTTACTTACAAACTTTGTATAAATTTTTTCAAAAAACAATTAGGCATATTATCAGGCCCTGGTTGTCTACACCCTATTTTATCTCAATCTTATCTTTGATAGTACATTAAAATAATTTTGCGTACCATCTAATATTTGCATTTTTTCACTCCAGAGAAAGGGGAAACAACCCACAGAACATGCACCCGAAGTAATCCTGAATAATTTCACAACACGACTGGGCCATTCTATTGGTCGTATGTTTGCTTCTCTCTTCCCACATGATCCTCAGTTCATTGGAAGACAAGTAGCTACGTTTCACAACCAGAGAGACTACATCTTTTTCAGATTCCACAGGTAACTTCTTGCCCCAGAACGCATGAATGAGAGATATTGTTCACATAGCTTAA
Organism: Tympanuchus pallidicinctus; assembly: GCF_026119805.1. Lineage (NCBI taxonomy): Eukaryota > Metazoa > Chordata > Aves > Galliformes > Phasianidae > Tympanuchus > Tympanuchus pallidicinctus. Next base: position 13,256,453 of record NW_026294791.1, read on the forward strand.
CAACTAATCTTTTTTCTTTTTTCTCTTCAAGGTATATATTCAAGAGTGAAAAGAAAGTGGGAATTCAAGAACTTGGGCCACGTTTTACATTAAAATTGAGGTCTCTTCAGAAGGGAACCTTTGATTCCAAATTTGGAGAATACGAATGGATTCATAAGGTATGTCTGAATTATACTAAATCTGCTGGGGAACAGAGAATACATCTGACATGAAATGTGACCACACATCTCAACCTAGAAAAGCACTTCAAGTGCAGTTCTCAAAACAGAAATGCCTAAGTGAAACACTGAGAACTACTTCTTGTCAAAGAAGTAAAGTAAAAGCATTCTGCTATGTAGCAAGGATGATGAGTGTCAGTATATCATGACTGCTTATGCTGTGTAAGGTTTTGAACATATACCAATATAAGCAAAACTGATAAATGCTCTCTTGGTATGATCTATTACTGGAAGCCTAGTAAGCTTGACTAAGAACATTTTTTGCAAGGTCAGGGTTAGAACTGTAATGTAAAAACAATTAAGCTATTTCCTCAAACGTTAATTCTTACTTTCCATTCAGTATTAACACTGACTTCATCACACCTTCAGGTGAAGTGCACTTTACGTTAACAGTTAATGACATTGGTAGTTACTTTGCCTATCAACTGCAATTCCATGGTATTTGAGCTACATCAGAAGAAAAAATCTAGTGTTTATGATGTAGGCCATGATGTGTATAATGTTGTGTGTTTGATGCTGTGACTGCTGTCTGTATATACGCTTCTAAACAACTGATCTCCAACATTTCTCCCTTGTCTTGAAAAGCTGACTACAATAACTCAGTTGCTCTGTAGTGCATTTCACTGCATTAGTGTAAACCTGAGTTGTCACTGCAGACTGGTGTACGAATTTGCTGTTAATAACTTTTCTTAAATTTCAGCGTCGAGAAATGGACACAAGTAGAAGAAAATTTCACTTGTAAGGGACAGTTACTTGCCAACTGCTCACGACCAGAAATATGACAGTATCTTTGAACTATGGATCATCTCAAATTCAACTAGTAATAACACTGAACAGTGTCTGGCTGCAGAAAGACAAAATATGAACTGTTTCTGTAGAAACTTTTAATGTTTAAGTACAACTGCATCTTTTTATTTCTTCTGTGGTTGTAGCTAAATCCAACGTGACAAAGAGTTTAGCAGGAAGATCTATTGTAATGCTAGAGAAGGCTGTAATTCAGTTATCACTGAAGCTTTGCTATGACTGCTGATGTACTGTAAATAACAGTGTTTACTGAAAACTGTTAAAAATATTTTCAAAATAAAATATTTTCACATATACAGCTTATTTTCTTCCCTGTTAAGCAGCTAAACAGAGTCATTCTACGTTTTAATCAGGTAAGAAATAAATATTGTAAACCTCTAACAGTGTTAGTTTTCAAGAGAAACAAAAAACAAACCAACACCAGTATCCTGCCTGGAGGATGTTGAGAAAGCTGTATACAGACTGATTTATATTTACTCAGAACAGTTAAATCATTAGGCCAGCTTCCAGGAAGTAAATGAAGCTCAGTAGAACAGGTGAGATCTCTGAACAAGATTTTCTCCATTAGAATCTTTTAATGCTTTTTCCAGCAGTGATAACTATCACTGAGTTGATACTACCTGTGGAATTAACTTTTTGTTCTGGCTTAGATTTGCACATTCGTTTTCTTTTGGATTACTTTCTTTCCGTTGTGTACCTAAGTAGTGCTTTTTAGTATTTACATAAAGGGGCTAAAGGTACACTAATGACTCAAATTGCTCTTTAAGGAAAGTTAGCTGTAGTTGTGTAGTTCAATCATAAAAGAAGAGCCAAAACCTGTTTTTCCCTGTTCTACTATGCTTCTGAGCATACTAGTGATGAAGTTCTTAAGAGTATCAGCCCAAGGCACATTTGTAGCACCACAGAACACCTGAAGATAAGCTCTTGCGATTATCTTCAGCTGCTGAAAAATGATGCAGTAGCTGACGAGGTGTCAACATATCCCAACTTCTGAGATAAACTTCAACACAAAACTAAGTCAAAACACTTTTATTTTTTGCTTGGTATATAAAACTGATTCCCTCATGAACAGAATTATTGTAAATAGCATACGGTTCTTTTGGAGAGGTAGATGGTAAGAGGTTTGACAACAGTAGCAATTTTACAGTTAGATTTGGCACGTGAAAGCTAAGCTTTTGTACAGACTTCAAACCAGGCCACTCCTTGAGGCGCTCTGCCCCGACAGACATCAGCAGCTAGGAAAAGATGCTAAAAGATCTGAAAAACAAACAAAATGAGGTGGTTAGAAGATAACAAGCAATCCTACGTTTAAGAATATGCATACTACTTAAAAAAATTCCTTTTTTTCTACAGTTATTTAGTAGAACTTAAATTATAAAATAAGCTTTTCAAAACCACGAAGCCATCCCCCAGGGGGTACAAGAAGATAATCAAAGCTGTTACAACAAAACAATCAACATGCTGCATCTTCTGGAAGCCAAATTAAGTAGGAGGGCAGAGTAAGTTGTTTCTGGTCGCTTGATGACTATGGAAGTATTGAGAATCTACTTCACTTCTGAAAAGCAGGGGGAGTCTGGGTAACTTAACAAATCTCACTTCCTCTTCATTCTACAGAGTTGGTACAGACTGTGCAAGCATGAACTCTATTGGTTCATCTCATAAACAGCAAGATTACAACTAAGAAATTCACTGTTTTGAGGAAGTACTTGCAAGAGGTGAAAGGGAGAAAAAAAATTTGTTCCATGCAAGTAGCTTAAATTGCTATTCTAATGCCTTTTGCCTGTAGCCATAAGCAAAAAGAAGTGCTCTATTCCAAATTCAGAAAAGGCATTTAAGGGCAATAATTAAGAAAAATATTAACCCTGTTCTACCATGTGAATTACTGCTTAAAGCTGAAGAACAATACTAGGAAGGCAAGTCAGTTCAGAAATGTTATCTTCTAAAAATGAATAGTTTATAAAATTCATAATAAAGAAACTTCAGAAGAACTACTCTAGAAGAGCTCCGTGACTCAGTCTTTATAAGACTTCTGTGAATCTAAACCTGATCTCTGTCTTATCACCAGAATTTTTAGGTAATGCCAGATCAATTGTCTTCATAGTGACAGCAGTAGTGTTAATGAACCTAGGAAAGTTTCAAAGTGAAAGTACAAATGAGTACTTAACAGTTTCTAGTTATTTAAACTGCAATCTGTGTAGTAGCCTATTCTAGGGGAATTTGGGTGTTGATACAATTCTTGGCCTATGTAATTTCCTTTTTACTTAGAGGGTATTTTCTGTAGCAGACAGGGCTCTCCTTTGAGAGCATCACTAACCTAACCTCTTTGGGAAGTACTCCTTAAGAGTTTAAAAACAAAGTCCTGAGAACTAAAATCTGCTTTATCTGCTACAATTGGCATTCACTCCATAACCCTTCAGGCAACTAATCCTATGTGAGAAAAAGGAAATGATGCTTTTAACATAGAAGGAAACTGCAGCAAAGCTACATTACAGCCAGGTTAATCTAGATAGCAGCTCAGTAACAGCTGGCCCCCAACTACTTTGGCTACAATAGCAGAAACGGGTTGGAGCCCTGTAACATCCAACTACTACTCACTTATGAAATCTGTCTGGTACAGAGTTACCCTCCCACTCTGGGAGGAAATGACCAAAACAGGGATCCAGATCAACACCAGCTGTACAAGTCAGACGTCTCTTTGGAATGGTTTAAACACAGACAGTCCCACTTAAAGCAGGATGTTTTTAATGACAGAAGAAAGTCTGAGTCTTTAAGAACTTACCACTGAAAGATACCTAAGCAGTCCACGTAATTACAAAAATGAACAAACTTTCTGGGGACGGAATGGATTTGTACTCGATGATACTCCTGTCAGCAGGGGATCATGCTGTGCATTCTGCAGGCAGAACTGCTTCAGGTCCACAGCAGCCTGAGAAACCTGGGCGTAGGAGGAGCTGGTGTTAGCACTCACTGATCAGACTGTGCAGGGGATGTAATTGCAGCAAGAAATACAACACTGGTAAGTGATTTAGCAGTGCACCCTAAGCAGATGTCATACAATCGTTTTCTGGTTTATCGGTCAGCAAGTTATAGAAATTATTGAAAACTTAATGATAAAAAGCCTCTAGGTATGAAACGTGAAAGAAAAGCTATGTCTCGAGGAGACACAGCCTTGTTGCTTTGTTAAACGCACAAAGACTGATTGTTTTCTCGGAGTGCCTCCAATGAGACAAGGCCCAGCCGCAGCCCGGGAGCGCCGTGACACGTCCTCGGCACGCCTGGCAGCGGAGCCTCCATTTTCCAGCGCAGGGCCGAGACGCCGGCCAAGCAACCTGTTGCTACTCCGCCTCGGGCAGCAGCAGTCCGACGGGAGCGGACGCTCCCAGAGCACAGAAATGAAAGGGGAGAGCGGGGCGCGGCCATCCGGCTCGGGACGGAGCGCAGCCCCCGCCGGCCCGGGGGAAGCGGGAGGGGCGGGCGAAGGGAAGGGACGCGGCCGCCCTCGGGGCCAGGCTCAGCGGTGATGCTCCGGGGCGCGGGTCGGCCTCCGGTGCCACAGCCGGGGCGCGGGACTACGCGCCGCAGCCAAGTAGGGTCGTCGGGGCGCTGGGAGCCGTCGGCCCGGCCCGGCCCTGCCCCGCTCGCTCTGCCCCGCGGCTCGGCCTGGCCACCTCCGAGGGGCGCCGTGGAGCGCGGCCCCCAGCGGTAATGGCGGCACGGCCGCCCCGGGCCCCTGCTCACCTTGACGCGAGTCACGCTGGCCTCCAGGCGCAGCTGCTGCACCACCTTCTTCATGGCCGCCACGTTGGAGGAGCCCGACATGGTGGCGGCGACGGCAGGCGGCACACCCAGACCCAACTTTCCGGCGCGTCCCAAACTCTCGGCCCGGAGGCGCCTGCGCAACCGCCCCGGGACCGGGACCGCCTCGGGGGGCGCTGCGGAGCCTCCGGGAGCCGCGGGGCGGGGCGGGGGCGGGGGAGCGCCGTGCGGGAGGGTGCTGGCCGCGTTGAGCGGCCGAAGCCCCTGCTGGGGAGAGCTGAGCCGCAGAGCCAGCGCTGGGGCTGTGTTCCAGCTGCAGCGGGTCGTGGCCGTCGCCCACCGGCAGTGCAGCCCGCCTGGGCTGGTGACACGAGGGCACGGAGCGGCAGCAAGTGTGTGTGTGCAGGGAGTGCCGGGGGAGCTGTGATATGTCCTCGGGCGGCAGCCGCTGCGGAGAAGTGATGGGATGGTCTGTGGTATTAACGTTAGGGACAAACCGGGTTTTTCGTGACAGCCAGGTTTCCATGGCGTGCTGTGTTTGGACAGTACGACGTGGAATGTGCTGCGTGCAAGTGGCTGGGCTTCGGCTCGCTGCGTTGGCCCTTGGTCAGAGATCAGTCCCGGCCCTGCTGGAGTCCCGTCTGTGTGTTTGGGCACACAGAACAATTGTGTAGGAAGTCACCTAGGGAGATGCCAGGAGGAAGTGCCGCGGGCAGTGTGAGGGCGGCGGGGCCAAGTGGGTGCCAGGTGACGGGCTGTGTTGGAGGTGTGGGCAGTGTGTGCGTGGTGAGCAGGGGCCACGCTGTGGCACAGAGACAGATACGTGCATCTCATAAGTGGGAAAGGAAAATAAAGTAACCTCTTTGGCGACAGATTGTCATGAAACTCAATTTTAAAGAATGTTTCAATCAGAAGGAAAATTAAGAAGCCCATCTGGCACCCACTGTAGTCAGGCACAGCTAGCAGCATGTATGTCATTTGGCCAAATGAGGCCTCAGACATCCCAGGTGAGTGGTTTTGGACTTTTCCATAGAGTTTTTTTAGATTTCATAAAAAGAATAAATGTATGTATGTATGTATGTATTACAAGTGAGACTACGCTGCCTCTGGGAAACCTGAGAGGAAGAACGTGCCTTTCCAAGTTTTTATTTAGTAACTGAACAATTGAATAAATACTTAATTTAGCTTATTTGCACGGTGTCTGGAGTAGAAATTGGGAATGATTTTCAGAAGTGTGTCTCATCCTTGCCTGCACCATTTGATGTTCTCTGAAAGTACCAGGACACAGGCCAGGAGGTCCACACCAGGACTGCAGGTCTGAAGGCACTGTGGGTGAACACTGCTCAGAGCATTGCAAGCATTACCAAGAGCCCTTCTGTGCTCCAGAGCGATTAGTGCTATTAATAACTACCAGGGAAAAAAAAAAAAGTTTTCTTCTGACACTTTCTATTGAGTTTGGATCAAGATTTTATGGCTTTTCACTTTTCATGAAATGAATGAAAGCTTGATTTTAGCTGAAGTATTCTTGTACTCATGCCATATGCTTTTTGTTAGGTTGTATCCATCACTGTCATAGTGACATACAACAGGAGCTGTATCTCTCATTTCTCTCTTGTTTTCTCATTTCCACTTGTTCTGATGTGAGTTATTTCTGTGCCATCACCTGGCAGTCACAGACTGTTCTGCTCATTGCTGTTTTAATCTGTTGGGTCATCACTGCAGATATAGCCTTGCTTGGGTCTGTAGGACATTAAATAAACCATTCCTCCCTCCAAAACTGAAAGTCCAGCAAAACAGAGTTAATAAGAAGAGAATTATAATATATATTTACTGTTAAGACCATCTTAACAATTATTTGATTTGTTTAGCTGGTGGAGCTCCATGTTTTTTTTGTCCCAGAGGAAGTGTGGAACTTCAAGCTGAATACAGTTTCTGTGGCTCTTGCCAGCAAATTCATCTCAGCTGGGTTTATAAGGTGAGCACACTCTTACTCCCAAATGTGATAACACCTATAAAACTTGGTTGGTCCTCTCTCTTGTCTTGCAGTCATCTGGTCTTTGTTGTCTAGCTGTTGCTCTGTAAGCGTTAGGGTTAAGCGCCAAGTATAATTATGCCTGTTAGAAGAGGCTTGTTCTCTACTCATCTCTGGAGAATAAGTGATGCCTGTGTCTATTTCATAGAATCATTAAGGTTGGAAAAGACCACTGAGTTTACCAAGTCCAACCACCCGCCCATCCCCTCCATGCCCAATAACCACGTCCCTCAGTTTCTTGAACCTCCAAAGACAGTGACTCTACTACCTCCCTGGGCATCCTGGTGTAACACCTCGCCCCTCTTTCAGAGAAGAAATTTTTCCTAATATCCAACCTGAAACTCCCCAGCACAATTAAGAGCTATTACCTCTCATTCTGGTTCTGTTTGCACTGTACCAGGCCAATGCAGCCCTTGATTTAAACCATTGAAATGTACTTTCAGAGCAGTGCTAGTATTGCTGCAGAATATTTTCTGTTGTAAAATCACAGTCTTATGCTTCTGGAGTTTGACTATTAAAATCTTAAATTCTTTTCCATGGTGTACCAGCTTTGAGATGGAGTGGCTCAGTGGAGGTGGGAAAGCCTGTCACTGAGCCCTCTTCATCTAAAGAAAAAGATTAAGCCACATACCTAAAAGGGATGCATTAGAGCCTGAGAAACCATCTGCATATCTTCTTCCTTCTGTAATATTTCTAAAAGGCTGCCCACAGTGTGTGCTCTCAGATAGCTCTCAGAGGACTTTGTGGAAGAATCCTTTGACAGTTTGGTCTGTGCTCCTAAACACTTTGCTCACAAAATCTGTGTGTGTTTGCCATAGGAAGAAGTTGCAGAGAAAGTCAGATAATGTAAAGGTTTGTGTTGGAATGGAGCTTTTACATGCATCTCCTCTGTTCATGTGCAAAATCTGTCAACTTAGCTGGATTTGCAGGTTTCAACTCGTTTAAATTTAAGCTTGTATTGTCCCCTGAAGACAATATATTATGTAACTGAAAAAATTGGCAGCAGCCAGGTGTGAGCATTTAGAGCAGAATGTATTCATTCTTGCAGCTTCTTTTGTTGAAATTCTGCTCAAAACCAAATAAAGTAAGTGCACATATCCACTCTAATGAACAAATCTGCAGTAGAGGTGCAAAATACATAGAAGGAGTGGTAAATCATTTCACGTGTCTGCCCTGCATACTCTGGAGTAAGTTTATTTCATTAAGGCTCAGTTCTGAAGCAACAACTTAAATTAGGATTCTAATTGATTTCAATGAGTTTGTAACACGAGAGAAACATGGATCTATTAGAGCAGGTCCAGAGAGGAGATGATCTGGATATCCTCTCCTGGCTGGAGCTCCTTTCATATGAAGACAAGCTAAGTGATCTGGGCTTGTTCAGCCTAGTAGAGGAGAAGACTGCAGGGAATTATTATTACAGCCTTTCAGCAATGAATGGGGCTTGTAAGAGGGAGGGGGAGAAACTTTTTACAAGGCCTTGTAGTGACTGGACAAGGGATGACAATTTTAACTAAAAAAGGGTAGATTTAAATTAGGTATTAATGAGTACTTCTTCACAGTGAAGGTGATGAGGCACTGAGCAGGCTGCCTGGAGAAGCTGTGGATGCCCCATCCCTGGAGGTGTTAAAGACCAGGCTGGATGGGGCCCTGGACAGCTTCATCTAGTGGGAGTGACCCTGCTGTGGCAGAAATTGGAACCAGATAGTCTTTGAGGTCCTTTCCAACCCAAGCCATTCTGCAGTTTGGTGATATGTCTAGGTATTTGTTGCATACTAAAGAGTGTAAAGTAATTAATTATTAATTATTCAGTGGTGCAATACAATGCTGCAGGACATAGACTCTAGCAGTAACTAACACTGGACCAGCTTATCACTGTCTTTAAAAACATAAAATATGTTAAGAACCTTCTCTAGTTTAACCTGGGAGAGGGAACAGCAGCCCTGCCTGTGCAAATCGTGCTGATAGCTCTGCCCATCCAGTTTGGTGATCCTATTACTGTGTGTGTCAGCTCAACAAAGGACTGCCAGATGTAAGTACAGGCCACTTCCATTAATCATGAAATTAGAGGAAAATATTAAGTGTATAATCATCTGCAGCTCAGGGTTCTTGTTCCCATGAACTTGATTTCTCAGCATACATGATTTTTTATTTATTCCTCATTCCTCACCACAGAACCAATACTTTTGTTATTTCTAGATGAGATTGCTGCAGTAAACTCTAGTTTGCATCATTTTTAAAGGAACACTTTGAAGGAAATGACTCAGTGTGACTAGGCTTCTGTTAGCCAGTGGCAGCAAGTAAGAAATACATCATTATATGTTCATAGCAGCTGCACTAGCAAACATTTTTCAATTAATTTCTGTTGTGTATTCCTTTTCTTCTGTGATACATTATCATAGTTACTTGACTGTTTTCCTTGCTGTTCATACATACCTTAGATTTAGATTTCTCTGCTCGTTTGAAAGGGCATTATCAGTGAAGGATGCACAATTTTAGAATTGCCTCTAAAAGAGTTTGCAATTTTTGGATTTCAGCAGATAGTTCAAAGGACATATCTTCTTTGAGAAATCAGTTTGAGAAAAGGTTAGAGGAGACATATTTGAATTACAGATCATCTCTCTTCTCACATACGGCCCTGGCAGGGTGTGTGTTGAATTATGTTTTCATCTTTCACATATTTCTTTATACACTTGAAATAAATGACATTAGGGCCAAAATCTGCATCAGATGTGGGCAAAAAGTGGATAGCAAAGAAATAAGCAGAAGCTAAATGTTCAGGGACAAAGTAGGATGGCCTAGATGTGTCCACTCTGCAGACTGCTTGGCCCTGGGTGTCCTGAGCTCCTGTGCTCCAAGGCAGAATTATAATCCTGAGGAGGGTCGTTTGAGTCCCATGTGTGAAATAACATGTAGGAAACACTGTAGCTCACTGAAACACAGTTTTTATTGAGTGCAACTGGGGGTGTTTTACATACAATGGATGTGAAATGAAGGCATAGAGTGCAACTTCGCTGGGTCAGTGCTGAAGATCTGCCCAAGATGAAGGGTTGGTATGTCCTTGTCCATACTGTTTACTGAGAACGGTATGTCCCGTACCCCAAGCTATATCTGAGCATCTCTTGAAGAGTGACAGCTGGCCTGGCCCAAAACCCTGGTAGGTATGAAATGCTGCTAGGTAATGTACTAACACTTCAGCAGCATGGATGATTAACAGTCTCAGGCCTGATTTTGTTCCCTGGTTTGTTTTATATGGCAACATAGAAGCAATTAGAACTGCTCATGTTGTGATGCAGAGCTTTTTTGTGACTCTTGCACATTTGGTTTCAATCTGTGGAGGTGCATATTTATTATTGCAATTGAATGCACCCTCAGCAAGTTTGCAGATGACACCAAGCTGAGCACTGTGGTTGATACTCTGGAGGGAAGGGAAGCCATTCAGAGGGAGCTGGACAGGCGAGGAAGTGGGCCCATGAGAACCTAATGAGGTTCAGCGAGGCCAAGTGCAAGGTGCTGTACTTGGACCAGGGCAATCCGAAGGTATTTATATAAACTGTGGGAAGGTTTCCTTGAGAGCAGTCCTGCAGAGAAGGACTTGGGTGTCCTGATGGACGAGACGCTGGACATGAGCCAGCAGTGTGCATTTGCAGCCCGGAAGGCCAACTGTGTTCTGGGCTGCATTAAAAAAGAGGTGGCCAGCAGGAAGAGGGAGGTGATTTTCCCCCTCTATTTGGCTCTTGTGAGGCCTCATCTGGAGTACTGCATCCAGGCCTGAGGCCCCCACCACAAAAAAGATGCAGAGCTCTTGGGACAAGTCTAGAGGAGGACCACTAAGATGATCAGAGGGCTGGTGCACCTCTAAAGAAAAGTTGAGGGAACTGGGATTGTTTAGCTTGGAGAAGAGAAGGCCCTGGGAAGACCTCATTGTGGTCTTCCAGTACTTGAAGGGAACATGTAAAAGGGAGGGGGAAAGACAGTGGTAGTGATAGAACAAGGGGGAATAGTTTCAAACAAAGATAGGGGAAGTTTAGAATAGATATTTGGAGGAAGTTTGTCATGCAGTGATGACGCACTGGAACAGGTTGCTGTGCATGCCCCATCCCTGGAGGCATTCAAGGCCAGGCTGGATGTGGCTCTGGGCAGCCTGGTCTAGTAGTGCCTGGCAACCCTGCCAATGGCAGGGGGGTTGAAACTAGATGATCTTTGAGGTCCTTTTCAACCCAGGCTGAAGATATGATTCTGTAATATGATGATTTTGGTACTGAGTTCATTACTTTGATATTTGCATAATTTCCTGTAGTAGATTAAATTATCTAATTTGTGTTTGCATAAGCTCTCTCATCCTGAAACTATGATAGAAATGTTTACAATACAGTGTTTGGTTTTGATTTAAAATACATTTGCGTGTACATATACACACACCCTACTATAAATTAGTGTTGGAGAAGAGAAAACCAAAGGAATGTGCTTGGCACTTAAAGTGATGAATTATCCTGTTGTCCTTAGTGTTTAAATGTGGATGTCCGACAGTCCACCCAAATGGAAATGTATGACTGTAGTTTCCAATGCTTTTGTTATTCATTCCTAAAGGATTCCTAAAGGAATCTTTTTCAAATTTCAGACACTCTCATATACTCGCTTCATATGGGATTCCTTAAGTATGAATATTGCTAGCTGATGTTATGACAGCCTTTGTAATACAGTCTACCATAACATGATACAAAGTACTGATTTCTACCACACCAAACATCTCTACCTATAAGTAATAAGGTACTGTTTCAGAAAACAGTTCCCTTTTTTGTTCATTCTTTCCATGCAAACCAATATTTAAATATCATTATCTTTCCCCTCTTACTAGCTAGCCATCATTGTTTGATCTTACAGATGTATTAATGAATAACTACATTCTAGGGTGTCTCCTCACACTACATTAAGAATGCTACGGGAGAAGCTTGGAGAGTACCTGGGTGGAGTTGCAGTTGCAGACAAATTCCAATTTTTAAAATGCATTGGGAAAAAGCTTGCAGTGGTAAGTTCATTTATATATATACATATATATTTTTTTCCTTTAATGAACTTCTTCTTTATAATGTAAACTATGGATTTAGTCCCTGTCGTTTAGAAAATATCACAGAATCATATGTAGGTTACTTCAAAAGTAATGCCTCCTGTTTATTTTCATGGAAAATACAACATACACAAAGAGAATAATAACATTATTTGATAGAACAAATTCTCAGCTACACACAGTACTATTTTTCAATGTAGTCACCACCATTAGCCAACTGTGTAGATGAGTTGATTGACAGACACTTTTCATTTCATGATATGAAATGCGTATGAGCTGTCCAAAACATGGCTTGTCTTTCACGTTGCTGAAATGCACCTCCCACCACTTCTCTGTGCTCACATTCACTGTTTGGTCTCCATAAACATTCAGCAAGCATCAATGAATGTTAGTGGGTGCCATTGCTCCTTTTAGAGCAGTTCATTGACACACCTTTGCTTCATCCGTACTTCCATGTCAGACGCCATTCTGACAGACTGCCCCTCTGCTGCCATCTGTCGTATGGCAACAGAATTTAATGGGATGTTGGTGAGAAGGTTCAACCTCTACTGCCATCCCACCAACATCCACCTCTGACATTGTGGGCCAATGTAGTAAAACAGGAGGCACTACTTTTGGAGCAGCCCTTGTAGAACAACTTGGGTTGGAAGGGACTTTAATCATCATCCATTTCCAACCCCACTGCCTTGGGCAGGGATGCTACCCACTAGGTAACGTTAGGTGCTCTGTCACCATTCGTTTTTAGATGCGTTCAAGAATGAGCTCTTGTCTGTTTCCCCAAATACAAACACACAGGTGGACAGGAATGTTATCCTTTAAATCATCAAATGTAATTAGTTGCAATCCAGTGGAAGATGCTAAGACAATAGGTTAAATGTAACTATTCTAGCTGAATAAAAAACATACCCCCAAGGTCGTTATTGCCAGTACATGGTTAGGAGTATGGCATTTGAAGAATTTGCAACAGAGTTGAGTAAGTCAGAATTCCTTAAAAGGGAGGAACCTGCAACCTGTCCAATAGCCTTTAAAGATCAGTCTCTGAATGAAAGCTTCTCTGAAGGTACGTTTAATGTCCTTGAATCAGTCCACTAATACAGCTTGAGGAGGCTTCTGCAATCAAAAAACTGTCTCTGAATCATAATTGTTCCTCACTCTGATTTTCTCTATATTTAGCTATGCTACAAACTATAGCTAAAGTAAATAAACTTGAAAATCAGATTGACTGAAAGTGCATTTGATTAACACACAAAAAACCTATATACTTATGTATGTAGACAGATATATATATGGATACATGTATATAGATATTAAAGACTTTTTTCACCTGCTTGGAAATGGATTTGGAAATTAATTACAGGGCAGAAAGTTGGTCTTGATTTCATTTATAGTCAATGTCACTAAAATTACCCATATAGAAATCCAAAATAAATAACAAGTAATGTGTAAAAAGTAGGTGGAAAGGCTTGAACAGGAGCTTCAGGACTGTGGTGCAACCTAAATCTGAAAATATGCATAAACCTTCAAACATTTCAGATATTTTTAACTGGATGATAGCAACTGAGATGGTATATTTTCTTCCTCACTGTTAGATCTGAGGTAAATGGAGAAATTTTCCAGCTCCCTTGAGAATGACAAGGGATTTAATAACATATTTTGCTTTTAATAGACAATTAAATATATTAGTAGGTACAAGTAAAGGTTTTTAGCAATGAATTAAAGATATAATTTAGCATTGCTTTATATTTGCTTTGTAACAGAGGGTAAAACAATGAACCAAAAAACTAACAATGAACCAAATAACTAGTTTATTTATTGTTAGGGTCATGGTAACCTAATTGAATTACCTCTCCATGATCAAATATTTATTGAGTTTGTTTATTTTCTCAGTGTTCCATTTCACAACGATTACAATGTAAACAGTACTGAGTTGTATTCTGCTTGCAAGTGTAGGTCTTTAAATGAAAAATGAACTCCAGACAAAACTATTTTAATTTGTTCTTCCTTTTATGTAGTTTGTGTCTCATTGCGTGGCCATTTTTGAGAACCGAATTTGGCCCCTTGTCTAATTCAGTTTTGTTATTTCATTGCTTAATTGCAAGCTCAGAATTTTTATTTTTTTTCTAATGGTGTTTTCTAATGGTCTTTCCAGTTTATATTGATTATCTTTGATTTATTTATTTTATAACAGCTGTTGAAATCTGAAAACATACATCACACAAAGAATAGCAAGGCAATAAATACTATAAGACATAGGAGAATTATAATTTTTTTTTTTTCTATAGCCACCAAATATGCTGCATTGTTGTATGAGGTGAATAGAGACATTTATGTTAGACTTGGCATTTCTATTCAGAGTTGACTTGAAGCAACTTCTAGTAAAGACGGACTTTCTACTGCTGTCACTGTTGGGTTGAGTCCTTTGAACCACAGCAGAAACACATACATGTATACTTGTGTGTCTGATTTAAATTTTGAAACACAGAATAGTTTTAGTGCCATGTCAGAAAAAAGGGAGTAGCATTCTGTGTTTCTTCTCTCCATCAGGCTGTTGCGGAAGAAAAACGTAGTATGTAAAGACAGAAAATAGAATACAAATTAACAACACTAATTATTAAATGCACAACATTATTGGTAAGAGAAGTATTTTATCAGTTATCTTCTGTTTTTTATCTTCCAGGTGAAAGCAAAGCAAGAAGCAGAGCTGAAACTGAAGTCATTTGCTCCCCCTTATGTATGTATTTTATGGCATTTAAGATATCATTTTCAAAAGCTTTGCACATTTCTTCTTTTATGTCTGGTTAATATACTGCATATTTTAGGCACTGTATCCTGAATTATATTTATTACCTCAAGTGGACTATTTTGAAGATGTTTATCCATTATCATCATCAACACAACAAAAACATCACTTTAATGCAGAAACTAATAGGTATGGTCATGGATCAAGACTTCCTAACCTTCCCCAACAGAAAACTGAAAGCAAACAATTTTTAGAAAACACACAGAGCAGTCATCAGCTAGAAAATCAGAAAGTGTACAGTCCTGCAGCATGGTCTGAGAAGGAATCTCTTCCCATATTGCATATGAGTCATGAGCAAGACCACAACATGATTACAGAAACACAGGCACAGTTCAGAGTGAAAGGTATGTTTAACCAGTGCAGTGAAGAAAAAGAACTATTATAGTTAACATTTACCATGAAATAATATTTCTCTTTTCTATATCAATTATTTTGTAGATCAAATTGGATCCAAGGGATCTCTCTTCACAGCAAGTCTTTTAAATCCTGTAGATCAAGGGACTGGAAAAAGCTGTATAGGACAAAAGAACTCCCAGCATAGCCATCTCAGCTGGGATCCAAAAGAGCCTCCTGCTCCTAAGTGGAATGACAAAGCCAAAGGAACTGCTCTTACTCTTCATGTAAACCACAGTGATGAACAAGACCAAAATAACCAAACACATCAAAATCACATGACATATCCAAAGGGTACGGTTCACTGTCATCTTGTTGCTAAACCAAGCTTTCTAGAAAATTGGCAGAGCAAAGCTAAATTTAAAAACATCAGTTGGTACAGCATAAGTTGGAATATTGCTGTCAGAGCAGTACTCTAATTTTAAAAATAATATTATCTTTCAAAGAAGGTAATGATCCTGTAATTCAAAAGCAATTTTAAATGAAAAAAAAAATTGTTATCAGGAAACAATGGAAAGCAATTCATTCACTTCATCTTTCATTGTTATCCATGGCTATGTTGCTACTGAAGGGAAACGGCATTCTACCCTCTCTCCTATGTCATGTGGATTTACTGTTATTTAATATTAGTGAACAGTGGCAGTTTTAAAGAGAACTCTTTGAACAGACTATAGTGAAGACAGTACAAGAGTATGGAGGGATTTAAAGCTCACATAAACTGGGTAGCAGTTCTGCTCCCAGATAGAAAATGTCTGAGAGACATCTATTGACTATTTTCTATAAAATGGGGTGCCTTAGGATATTGAGGGAAATTGTCTTTAAACTGTTATTTGATGTTCTTAATGGTCCTAAATTTCTAGTAATTACAAATGAAGAAGTGACCAAAGCATTCAAATTGGATTTGAGTGACCACTATTAAATTAGCATCAAAATGATAAAATAAATTATTAAGAAATAATTTTGAAAGACAAATCTTAATATTTGTGTATAATTTTACAGTTAATATGAAAAGGTGAACCTTCTTTTGTTGCAAATTTTTAATAAGGAATTATTAAAGGAGATTATATTCAATTTTGTCATAGTTATGGGCACTTTACTGATCTCATTTAAAATTATTCTTGATAAATAGTATTTTGAGTAAGAAAACAAAAAAAAATTTATATTGTGTTCTTTGAGACATGTCTGAAGAGTGTGTTAGAAAAGGCTTTTCAGTTTCTATTCATAATCCATAAATAATAGCGTTGTCCCTCCATTATCATGTCAACTGAAGTTTGAAGCCTGTCAATGCAGAATACATATATATGTGTATTTACATATATACACAAAAGTTTTCCATAACTTTGTTTTGAATGATGAAGGATGTGGGATTTTGTTGCATAAAGTGTAGGTAAAGTCTGTCAGCAGTTTTCTTCTGAAAGATTTACTGTATACAACTTAAAGCTGATAACATTCAAATGCAGAATGTTTTGCTGGCTTTCTTTACCAGTTTGTCAGAGAATTTCAGTCTCTGAAAGGCAGAAAGTAGTAGGAAATGTAATTTAAATTATTTCTTTATCTGCTGTAATGTTTCTCTACTATTTACCAGAATGAGATAGATACAAATTGTTAAAACAAGTGTTTTTTTCATTTATTTATTTCCTAAATCACAAAAACATGATTTACCCCAGAGATAATCTTATGTATTGAACTGACTTATGGTCAAAAGTGCTTGAAGTTTATGATTGTAATCTATATGTTTTGGTTATCACTATCCTGTCACAGAACTGAACAGCAGGCTAATTACAAAAGTGGAAAATAATGATCACCAAAAAGATGGCAAACTAAGAGGAGACAGAACACAGCATTCTGGAATTCTTAGAACACTGGAAGACCAAACCACAGAATACATACACAAAAACCAAAGGTTAGTAAATAATGATTCTGACAAAACAGTGAATACCATCAATTCATGACTAGAAGCTTATTTTACCAGCTTCAAATAAGTGAAAGAAAATGGAAAATAAACCCCACATCATTCCATTAATTATTACATAATTCTTCAATTTTATCTTTAGGTTGCTGCCACACAGAACTAGCAAGTCTGTAACTGTTCTTGGTGAAAACCTGGATGGTGAGGTTTGTTTTTCAAATTAGAATGTTCTTTGTAATGTGGAGCAGTAAGCATAATCCTCCACCTAGAAAAAGGGTAATTTTATAAGACGAGTAATTTCATATTTAGAAATATTCAATATTTCTAATTTCATTAGAAATATGAAATGTTTGACGTAGATTTTACAGTAACTGAGTAAAGTTAATTCACTCAGTGCTACTTCGGAGATTTGCTAAGGAAAATCAACTATATTTCTAAATAATGAAATCATGGGAAGTGATACCTTTGGTTATAATCTATTTATATAGTAACCACCTCAATCTTATTAATATTAGCCAATTTATTAATTATTATTATTATTTACAATTTCTTGATAGTGACATTGTATTGACTTTATCAATGGCATTTTCTATAATTTAGTTATTTCCAATGGGATAAATATTAGTTTTATCTCAAGCAAAACATTTCATTAAAAATACAAAATTATTTAAAGCATATGCATGGAATTGTCATAGCATCAGAATAAAGACATATTTAGGAAGACACAGTCTGCAGTCATACAGCCTAATATCTTCACTATTATTTTGTCACCTGTGAGCTATTATAAGTTCTAGTTTAGAAATGGGCAGTCCAGCTTTTGTTACCCAATGAGCATAGTTTTAAAGCCAGTTATTTCTGGTATCATATGGGTATGTCAGCATCTGGTGGACGTGGACAAGAATATTTAGCAATAGTGTACAACTTGGACCTTGTGTTTTCCTCTGCAGTTTCAGTGTTGACTGTTCTGATTCTGTTGGCAGATGTCCATCTGTTGGGAATTTAGTAATCACTCCTACAGGTAACACAGAATAAAAAAGAGATCGTATTCAGGATCCATTAATCCGTCACAATCACTCAGACCACTCTCAGAATGTATGTTTAATGTACTATTCTGGATTGTAAATCATGTACTTGTCTTTTGACTCACTAGGCAAATGACAACAAGCAAAATGATCCTACTTGTCCAAAAGAATATGCTTCTCCTAGTCTACCTCTTCTGGCAATTTCTGTAAGCCCAGCTCAAGTTCCAACAGTTCAGGCAGAAAGTATGTGCTTCCAAGAAATTTCTGGGGAGTTACCATGTAATCAAGGTTGGTTAATGAAGATGGAAATACTTACCTTTTGAAAGAATTTGTGCATATATTTACTCATCAGATTGTTACAAATTTTGTGTTTGGAAAATGGCGGAGATAAGGAGGGAGACTGGGTAAAATACTGTTGGTTTACATTAGAATGTAGCAAAGATGGTCACTTGCTGATGATCCTCAGTTGGATTATAGGAGAAATACATCAAAAATGTTCGTGATTGACCTATAGTTGCACGCTAGTTAAAGTCTGAGATATTATCTTACCTATTTGCCATCTATCGTTTAAGGCAAGATTTTGCTACAGATTTTATCAGAAATATTTTAAGCAGGAAGTAGTCCTCAAGAGGTTTTTTTATCCTTATCTGTCAGGAGTTTTCAATGCATATGCATCTAAATAGTTTTTGAAAGTAATTATTCCAATATGTTCCACAGGCATTTAACAGGATTTGTACTGTTTGCATGTATATAAATGCCTGAATGCATGCTGGACTTCTCAGTTTCTTCTAATGTGACAGCCATTTCCAAAATTTAGATGGTTTATTAAAATAAAAGATTTTCTACTGCCTATTCTAGCAAAGTTTTTGGCATGATATATGAGGGGTGAATTATAAAAATCTTGATTGATCTTTCCTCCTTGCAGTATCCGGATGATTGCTAAATATAATTGTAATATCTTTAGAAAACAAGATGGTAGAACAATTGGAACAAATGAAGAAAGACAGAAGGCTCATGGAAAAAAACAGAGAAGAGCTGGTCAAAAAAGTGAAAACACTACTGGAACAAAATAAACTGAAGAGATATCATGGTACACTTTTAATTTATTTTGGAATTTGGAATAATAGAGAAATGCTGAAACCTATGTGGAAATGTTAGTCAAATTCTCTGTCAGTGAGTTTAATTACAGAAAGCACAGCTGGCTAAGCAAGAGCTCTGATAATGAGAAGGCTCATTAGAAGAAATAGTATGGTAGAAAGGCTGAAATGCCTTCTCAAGCACTTCTGTGGCAGTCCTATAAATCTGAAAATACTGTGGCTTTTATAAATCAAGTTGTGTCCTGGGTACATACAGCTCCCAAGAGCTACTGCTGGCTGTTGTATGTCAGATCCCAAAACTGCACTCTAAAACTCCCTTTAGCTGATGCTTGCCAAGGTTTTGGCATGTTGATAGCCCTTCTGTTCTAATTGCAAGATTAATGCTTTCTTTTCTTTTTTCTTTTTCCCCTGCTATCTAATGTATTCAGCATATGGCATGCTGAATTAATAAGCCTATCATGGCAAGTCTGACTAATCTTGTTTTTTTTTTAACATAGGTAATTATTTCATTGAAATCTCACCTAAATTTTCTTAATAAAATTATTTTGAAGTTTATACTTAAGCTGCTTTCCTGAAGTCACATTCCAGTTATGCAGAGATTCGGTTTAATTACTGTGATGTTTCTAGAGTACTCTTTGTACTTAAATGCAGCTGAATCACAAGGAATATCAACTGTTATCTAACTGATATGTAGCTTTGTCAAAGGGAAAAGACGTGCCATTTTTTCCAGTTGTCCTTTGAGGGCATGGCCATGCTGCATTCTACAGCACGGTGAAGCTGTAGTTTGAAAAAGAAAACTTGGTCACTGGAAGGAGAGAATCTGCAGTAGCATGAGTCTGCAAGGCAAGTTCAATTTACGTTGCTGAGATTGTCCTAAATGGTTCCTGCATTCTCTTAAAAAACACTACCCAGTTAGGTAAATTTAAGATTATTTCACAAGGATTTCAGCAGCTTCTCAGGTTCTTTAAGAAGCATTAGTACCTCCAAATTATTTTTATCAGGCCTATGCAGTTTCAGAAGAGAGTGCATTCGTATTTTTTCACAAGGTACAAAGGGATGAGTATGTTCTTTAGGAACAGCAATGCAGTCTGTATTTAATTTCATCCTAAGATTGCCATGCTGACAGTCATTTTTGGTTACATACTATATAGTGTTTGAACAGTGGAACTTTTTTTCTGGTAAGTTTCTAATGAACAGTTGAATGAAGTCTCTAATTGTCTCTAATGAAGACTGTTGTAGTCTTCAGTTGTTGAAGTAGAGACTGTTGTCTCTAATGAAGACTGTTTCTAATGAACAGTCTAATGAAGCAGTTATCCTGCTTTCCTAAATATGCCTTAAAATAAATTTCACACACTGCAAAATAGCAGATGTATGTAGCCATCAGATTGCAACACTGCTATAAGCCAGCTGCTGCTAACATGTAACACAGCTCAAGAAATCATAGTTAAATTTTAAGGTAAATAACTGTTTTCCATAACCCTGGGACTTTTGTTCAAAATCTCTGACCCTGCAGAGCTCAAATTCTGCATAAAGTCTTTAATGCTGCTACAGTGATGCTGTGGACTTCAGACTGTGGCAGGTATCCCAATCTTAACAGGTATGGAGGGCTTGCACAGCTGAAATCTGCAAAATTGCCAGGCTGAACAGAATTCTGGGTTTTTGACCTTTTGATATACCTTAAGAGACAGAGCTTCATGTTGCAAGTCACTGTGTGAAAAATTCTAATGCATTTTTAGTGAATGTAATTTTAACAAAGATTTTCACAAATTGCTTTCTTTTTAAAATAAACTTACTGCTATTTTTTAATATCTGCATTGGCCAACTGAGTCCTGTGAGATCAGTTTGTCATTACAGTCTTCAGTAGACCTTAAAATAAGATTAACAAAACCAAACAATATTATATATTCCTATGTAGATCGTGAAAAATGGAAGAAGAAATACTTTGAGGCTAAGAAAGCTACGGTTTCACTGGAGGATGTTTTAAGCAAACTGGGACAAGATTTAGACCTTTGCCACCAGAAATTACTCTTGCAATTAGAAGCCAGATATTGCCGAAAACAACCAAACAATGCAACAAACATGAAGGTATGTACTTAAATTATTTAATCTTTTGACAAAACCTCTTTCTTGTATAAAATATAAATGAAAGTAACAAATTCATCATCAACCAGTGACTTCTAAACTAGCTATAACAGTCAAATATTCCTCAGTAACCTGGGGTGTGGCCACTATGAAGTTACTCCATCCTGTTCTTGTTGAAAAGGCTGAAGGCTTGAATCTGAGCTTTTGAGTCTTTCTGCTTTGTGTTTGTACAGCACTGTCTCATGACAGAATATCCTTTTGTTCAGTGCGATCTTTGAGTTGTTCAGTTCTGCATTGCTCTTATAATCCAAAATTTCACGGGAAGAGGTAATGAATTGTAATTATGCTTGAAGAAGAGACATCTCTGAAGTTTTTGAAATGGTTACACTTAGACTGTTGAGCAGCTGTGAGGTTTGTGTTGTGCTGCTGATGTCGAAATAGGGGAAATTCATAGAAGAATTACAAAAAAAAAACAACAAAACCCGAAACGGTAAACGTGCATCTCAATAGTCACAGCTGCTAATTTCATAAATGCATCATAGAAGCAAGAATATTTGCAAATCTGAGTCTGGACTAGGAAAATATATGAACTGTAGGAAGTACATGGAGTATCTTATGCTTGACTGAAAAGTGGGAGATAATCTATGATTGTACAATGTATATAAATGTACATTAACATAAATATCTAAAACATAAAAATATGAAGTTTTTATACTACATTTTTATTACAAGCTCTGTCTAAGTATGCTGACTCCTTTTTGGAGAGTCAGAGTTCTCAGGCTCTTGGGCTGTGCACAAGGAGCCTTTATATATAAAATATGCACAACTTAAACTGCAAAACAGTATGCTGTTACTGAGGAGTTCTGATCTGAGAAATGAGAGGGAGAAGGGAGGAAGGCCACTGGCTGCTGAGGAGAGCCGCCCTCTGTTGGCAAGCAGACTGCTTCCAGACCTGGACAAGCAAGCATGCGTTGAAGCACGGAAGGATGGAAGAGAGTAGAACTGGAAAGAGTCCAGAGGATTGTTTCTGAGGGGTGAAGTAGCACTCAGGGAATGAAGAGAAGCCTTAATGCTGAACTACATTAAAGTTTTTGGGTTTTGTTTTGTTTTGTTTTGTTTTTTCATGTAGAATAACAGAATCATCCAGATTACTACAGTGCAGCATGAACTTGATCAACTGAAAAGGAAGCTGGATGATACAAAAATGAAACTCGTAATAGAAATTAAGGTACTCTGCCTTTGTTTTACTTTTTAATTAAAGCAGTCAAAATGTTACTACCTATTAAAATCTTCTCAAACATTAGAAGATCTAAATATTTGTTAAACAGTTGGTATTTTCAAGTTCTTATTGTATTCTTATTCTTATGGTATTAGTTATCATAACTTAGCACTTGAGCCAAATTACTTCAGAGCATGAGGTTAGTAGATGTATTTTTGGAAGTTTGGCATTAAAGCTCTTACTTACACTTTCAAGGTACTATGTTGCAATCTCTTTCATAAGAAGTAATTGAAGAAACATACTAGGTGAGGTATAAAGAAAAAAAAAAGGCAGAATGATTTTCCAGGAAAATGCAAGCTGTTGTCAACTGCTTTATTCCATATCAGTGCTGCCTATGGCTCCCTTAGAAAGGAAGATGATGGTAGAGCCCTTCATATTGGATAGCAGTCCAGTGTTGAACGCTTGAAATCTCAGTGCTCTGCATCACAGAGATTGTCTGTGGCACTGTGTAATCTAGGGTGGATATGCTTCCTTCATTGTATTACAAGGAGTAGAAAAAGCAATGAATTCCATGGTTAAAGAAAGACACCACGGCCAAGTGCTAAAACAAAGCTGTCTATCTAATTAGACGTGTAAGATTTTAAAGATAAAGGATGTATCCTGTATTCAGCCGTCCCGCATGAAAGTCAGTCAGTCTTAGCTATACAAACACACCAATTCCAAAAGCTACTTTAAATTACAATTCCTTAAATGTCTGGTTCTTCTGCAGATGAGAAAGCAGGCAATAGCAGATTTACGAGCACTGAGAGCAGAACTAACACAGAAGAAGATTCATTCAGCTTTAATTCTCCAGTCTGGGAAATCTGGAATTTAAGAGCATGACTCAACAGTAATGTATATGGAAGCTCAGAACATCTGTGTTGCTTTTTGTACGCTCTTAAATTTCTCTTGTAAAAAGGCATCAGCAATGCAAGTGATGTGGAATTTGTACACTAGCCTGCTAATGTACTGCAACTCACCTCTTTTTCAATCTCATTACTGAAAGGTTTATCAGCTACATGAATCTACATTTTTAACCTAGTCATGTGTCTAAAACAAAACTATTTTTAAAATGTAAATCGGTGAATCGTGACGTCACATCAGTATGCTGATGATCCTTCATACCTACTAAGTAAATAAACCTAAAATCTAAAGTCTTCTGTTCAGATTTTGGGGCACACATTTAATTTTTTGATACATGATTAACATACATCTTACACAGAAGTAGAGCAGAAGTAATCTTTCCTTAGCTATTTACTGAAGTGTATTTTAGTCATTATGTGTATAATTGTCTATAAAATATCAATGTATTATTGCTACATTATTAAGTATGAACAAAATCTTTTGGTTCTTTCATATCTAGGTGGTTTTATTTCCTCTCTCAAAGGAAAGCTGCATAAACATTAGCCTTATTCTGTAATTAGTGGAAGACGCAAGCTTTGTCTTCAATAAGTTATAATTACGATCTTGGTGCTACTTAAAGTACTGTACAGTCTGCTTTCCTTTGAGTTCTTTTTCAATAAAGGATTTCATGAAGATTTTAGTGCTAAAGTATTAATATTAAAATGGCGAAGCCAGCTCCGTGTGTCTAATTCAAATTTAATTAGTAGAGTCACTCAAGCAGAGCATGGTTGTACTTTGGTTAGGAGACACTTCTGGGAAGCAGAGAAGCTGTGTGGCTGTAAGGTGTGAAACAAGTCATGCATAAACAGACAACAGCATTTATCAATCTTAGAAGGCCGTGTTTTATTTAATAAAAAAATCCTGTGGACAGTAGACAATCTCTCCATGACTGCTGTTACTTGAACAAGGTACACAATTATTTTATTATTATTATATGAAAAATATTAACTAACTAGAATGAAAATACAATCCCCTTCTATCTCAGGGGAAACACCACATAAAAACAAAGTAAAGACAACTGAGTGGATCTTGTAGTGTGTGGAAAAATATGAAAGATGTATGCAGTTCATTAAATAAGCTGACTTCTAGTTTTGAGGAAGTAGAAAAGTTTGAAGTGGTAGAAAACACCATCCCAGTCCTTTCAATAATAATGCTATCTCTTCAAGATAAAGTCCAAGATTTTTGGCTTTTGAAACTAAAGAGTTTACATGATACACAGATATGGTGAAACTTGTGTTTACTGAACGCTCTTTTCTAAGAAGAAGAATGATAAAAACTTTAAGGGCAATTATTTCATGTTACATAATTCCTTTGATGTATGAAAGATTTTCTCTCTAAGCACAAGTTTCACCAAGCTGCACCTAAGCAGCAATCTGCCTATCAGTAATCTGTGTTGAGCCATACTCAGGAATGACTTTGCTGAAATGCAAGTTGGGCTGGGAAGTCAGAAAGCTGAGTCTGCAACTATGTGACCATAGGCTGATTACCTGCTGCACCAGGCAGCCTTTTACTGGACCATTGTTATATGGGCCCTGTAAATTCACTTGGTCTTGTCACCAGATACACGCTAGGTTTGAGCTTTAGGTAGCTTACTATTGTTTTGAAAAATGAAAAAGACGAGAAGTCTTTTAAAGTGCACAGGTAAAGCAACCTTGGAACTTTACAAAGAATGAAAATACAGTTTTACATACGAAGTAGCAAGATGAATTTCAGTAGTTCTCAAAGTTTTGATTGCAATCATGGTGTATTTATAAAAAGTCAAAATCTGTCATGCTATATGCATCATCAGAAATGACCAAT
This sequence comes from Tympanuchus pallidicinctus, assembly GCF_026119805.1. Classification (NCBI taxonomy): domain Eukaryota; kingdom Metazoa; phylum Chordata; class Aves; order Galliformes; family Phasianidae; genus Tympanuchus; species Tympanuchus pallidicinctus. The sequence goes on from NW_026294791.1 coordinate 13,281,592, forward strand.
TTTCATAATCCTAAATCAAGTAGTTCACGATTTCATGTACTTACTTATGGTGTCAGGGCTTGCCACATTGCTTCAGTTTGTTTTTCTGCTATAGCATCCCTGGAATAGTCAAGACTGTTTCCATTCCACATGCCAATGCCCCTTAGGCCTCGATTCTTCACATATGCTGCTTTTAGAGAGATGCTGTGAGGGTCATCATACCATACTTGGTGAAAGTGACCAAGAGAATCCTAAAAAAACATGCAAACAGATAATGTCAGTATACACTCACCTATATAAATATGATATATTAAAGTTAATTGAGTTTTATTATACTTTCTATTCAATACAGTGAAAAGTACAATTATACAGTTGGATATACAAGCTATGTGTATTTATATTACAACACTTTCCTGATTTATGGTTGTTTCTCACACAGGACAATTTAAAAAAATTAAGTCAAATACTTGACTATAATTTTACATAGAGAATTTAAGTTATAAAAAAGTGATGCATTTTAATTGAAGTTAGAGGAAAAGACCTAACTAATCTCTAATGTTTCTTGTTAACTATAGCTATGATCTCAGACATGCTATCTAAACTAGCAGGTAAATTTAGTTAGAAACTATGTCCCTTTTTTCCAGCAATAAATGGTTTTAGAGGTAGTTGTAAAACTCTTAGGAAAGTTATGTGGTCTTTACCTGGTCACTGCTTAACGCCTTCTGATCTTATATAACCTGCAATGAAAATTCTGCCCAAAGAAACCAACAGTGGTGTTCATGTTCAGTACAATCATTGGTGGACCCTTTTAGTAGTTCTATGTAGAAATCAAATGCAGAAACGAACACCCAAACCACTAGTTTAGAAAAACTTAAGAGCATCCTAGAATCTCTTTTGGTTTAAATTGGTCCTCAACATCACAAATCTGTAACAGTGAAGATTCAAGCTAAAGGATTTCTTTTGAACAAAATACCCTTTTTGACATGATACTTTTTCTCTCAAGAATAGCTGTGGAGCAGTGAAAACCTTCATTACTCCTGTAATCTCAGTCACCACATCCTCTTTTCAGACTAGAAACAGAGGAGATAGAAATCCAGTCATCTACTACATGGGGGGAAAAAAGAGAGACTAGAAAACACAAATGTCCAACCCTGAAAATTTTATAGTCAAAGAACTATGGCTCACAAACAAGTAGTTCACAACGTGTGGTGTTTTATGAAGAGACACATACCTTGTATTCATAAAATGGAGAGTTTTGTACCTCATCCCATAGTGCTCCTGAAATAGAACTGTTCACCTGCTTCATTATCGTTCCATACGGCACCTGATGCCCTGCAGCATCACTGCAAGGGGCACCACGGAATGGTACTTTAGAAAGGGAACAAACATGATCCTGAAGGAAAAGAAAAAGCAGAAGGCTGGAGTTTCACATTACAGTGTTATTGAACTCCAAAACAGCAGTACAGACAAGAACAAAGTCACAAAAGGCTCTGGGAGTACAAAACTCCTAGATCTTCAAGTATCTGTGCTAGTCATGTTGTTTCCAGACAGGAGTAAATTAAAACAGTTGCATTTTGTTTAAACCATAGCGTTACAGGATTGGTTGGTTCTCATTCACCTTACACAACTGTCTTATCTATTTCCCTTCCAATTCTAATTCACTCTTACATTTTTTTCTTAAGTACAGTGTAGTTTGAGATTCCATGATTTATCCATATGCTGCTCTACTGCAACAGCTACAGGTTTACTGTTGTTTGTTGCAGCTAATTAAGCAGGAAGCTTAATCACTGTGTTGAAAAGGCAGATACAAGCATTGCAGAGACTACTTTGGATACCATCTCATCTCATACAGATAGCATCTATAGCTCTTTAGTCAGTCAAACATGTTGCTTGGGTATTACAGGGTTCAGGTTACCAATAAGGATGATAACTGCTAAGCAAACAGGGCAAGGAAAGGTCTCAAGTCACAGCATTATGCTATAAGCCATCAGACCACAGTATTTCCTAATCCAAAAACAGGATTACTAGTATCTAGCTGGTTTCTTCCTTAGAAGAAAAGAAAAAAAAAAAAAAAAAAAAAAAGTAAAAAAAAAAAAAAAAAGTATTATTCATTTGCAGTTATACATTTAATCTTACCTCGGATAGGTTTAGGCACACATAATCATAGCCATACCAGGGGACACCCATCACAAGCTTCTTAGGATCAATGCCCATAGTAATGTACTCTTCATACCCTAGTTTTGATGGAAGGAAAAATTAAAATGCATTAATGCATTTTCCGAACTGACTTATAGCCATAGTTAGCACAGGACTTGCATGATCCCTGGACAGAAACTAAGGTGTAATTCCTACCAGCACAGTCCCAAATTGGCTCTGTTCAAACTCTTCCAGTTGCCAGTAGCAGTCTTCTCAGCAGAGCTGATAAGCATTAACACATTCACAGTAATTCACGCTATCCTCTCTAGGTATTTCTTAGCACAAAACAACAACAACAACAAAATCCAGACAGCCCTGGATTGATCAGATTGATGATTCTCATTTGTCTCTCAGCTCGCCTGTGCTGACAGTTCGTTATGGGACTGTGTGGGGAGCCAGATCAGAGAACTGATTCCAATTTAAAATCATTGCTTCTCTTTTATCCTCATTTTTAAACAATTCTATCTGTTCTGTAATCCAGCTCACTGTGTATGTGCATGAACAGTTGCACCAGCAGAAAATAAATCCACACTGTTGCCAAAGGAATCATTTCTTAAACTTCAAAGGAATCTGCACTGCAAGGATGAGACAAATGCTGCAGGTTCTTTGCAAGCCCAGGCAGACACCATTGATTTGGCTGCCTTTTGTCATGCTAGAAGTGTTCTTCCGCAGCCACAAATGCAAGATGATGATTTTACAAGTGAGAACGCAACTGCTAAAGGTCTATCCTCAGTGTTAGAGGGATCTGAGATGGTATTTTCCCAGCAGGACAACATGTATTTAAGGCTACTAGAAAACCTCAGTACAACCAAAAAATATTTCTAAGAAGAGGCAATCTTTTCTAACCATTCACATTGTGAATATACAAATATTTAAATTTCTGGACAAGTCCTGTCCTCACCAACTAAAGTCTGAAGGTAAGGAGCATTGGCTTTTGCAATACAGTCGGTCCAGATCTGGCTCTGCTCATCGTAAGACATCACAAATAAGAAATCACAGGCAGCTGCAATCCCAGTGTAGTTGTAGCACCTCTTATCGATGCATGCAGGAGACCAGGCCACGTCAAATGTTACCTCAAGGAAGATCACATGTTAGTATCATGCATGGCACTTTGGCAGTCGTTTTCTGATTACAAAGAGCTGTAACTTTTAAAGACAGCATTTCCCAAACGTTGCACAGCGTTCAGCACACAGTGATACCAATAAAGTGTAGGAGAAGCTGCTCAGCTGACAAAGCAAACTTTAGATAATAATCAGAGACTGTCATTATTTGTGAATTCAAGACATGCTGTTTTCCTGTTTTTCCACAATTTACCACTTAATTTTCAAGAACCAAAGAAATTAAAATATAATGTCAAAATCATAAAAAATTTAGGAATCAGTTTACTGTTTTTTCACTAGAAGGCCCTACTTTAAAAGGATTCATTAGGCCATACTAACTGGCATCTCAGTCATTGACAATAGCATTGTACCTACAAATCTCAGATAAACCCTTCTTCCATTTAAATTCAGATAGGTCAAAGAGGTGATTCTTATGACAGAATATCATATCTAATATCCATAATTAACCACTGATGATAATATCACACATTAGCTCTGCATGTCTTTTCATATTCACATGCAGTGTTGTTAAAACTCCTTGTATTTCATTAAGTTAAGCTTAATGTTTGCAAAAGGTACATTTTCATTACCTGTGATCCTGGAATTTCTTTGTGAAAAGCATCTGTAGTTTCTTTAACAAGCTCTGTTAATGCATAATACTCAGGAGAGGTTTCATTAACTTCTTGCTCTATATCTATATTAATTCCATCCATATATTGTTTTTTGGCAAGGTCCACCTGCTGGGATATCCACACTGCTCTTTTAGCCGGGTCAACGATTTCCTTAAGAGGTACATCACCTGGGCAGGAGGGCTCCAAGAGTCAACATGTATTTGTATCACAGTATGGAGAAAAGATTTGTCTTTACTCAGCTAACTGACACAGCCAGAAAATAAAAATCCCCACAAGTATACTGTGTAAAAATCCCCACAAGTATACTGACATCTATTTCATCCTTGTGCCATTCCTGGATAATAGAAAAGGCTTAATTTATTTTTTTTAAGTATAATTTTGAGAACCCACACCAGGAGAGATTACCTAATTTCTTTAAGACAGATGTGTTTAAAACCAAGTTCCTTTTGGATTTTTTTTCCACAATTTCAATCATCTCCTTCCTTCGGCCTACTACTCTCAGCCACTGTAAATTTCCTTTCTTGAAGTCAATTGATTTCCTGTATTTCCAGAGAGCCAGAAGAACTGCCTTTTTTTGCTTTGATGCACATGCATTTACATTTAACTCCTTTTCCACACTGTCATCTTTGATCCTGTTTTTGCCTTGACAGATCCTAGACTTGATTATGGCACACACGTGCAGACTGACATGATGAACTTTGCCTTTCTAATGAGCTTTTGTACACGCACTTCCTGAGTATTCATGTTTTCAAACTCACACTTGTAACACACGATTGATTGAAAAATGCTAAAAATGCTAAATATAACTTGCAACCACTGTCTTTACCCTGTCTTCTGGGTATTGCACACGATATATAGAAGACAGACCCGAGTATTTCTCTTCTACAGGTTTTCCTCCTCTCTTCTTTCCTGCTCTCCTACTGCTGTGATGCTCTCTGTTAGAGATGATGTCACTGGAATGGTTTTGTTGTTACTGTGGCATAAAACGAGGTTAATTTTAATACCCTGCATTCCAGCACATGCAAAATGTCAAGGTAAGAGAACCCTGAGTGCACTATCCTCTTAGTAATTAAACTCCTCACTGATCTTTAATACCTTGCATAGCAGCAAATGTGAAATGTCACAGTATTACAGTGCTACGTACGTTATGCTCCTGACAACTTACAAATACCCACACTTGGATGAAGCAGCCCACCTTTCAGTACTACCCTGGCGCCTTTGGAATGAGCAAAGCACAGGAGCTCTGGATCGTATTTCCCGAAAGCCGCCACGGTTGTAATTTTTGACCAGTCATAGGATTTCCAGGCTTCTTTCCCCACATCGAACACAAAGACCTAGAGGTGGTAAGAGGCCATCTCATCAATTCTAAACCCTTCTCCGTTGCAAAGCACGACTTTTTGCTGGACCAGCGCAGGGAGCCAAGAGCTGTGGTGCCCAGGGCTGCTCACGGCCACCACCAGAGCCCCAAACACCAGGCTCGCCCCGGACAGCCAAGGTCACCCCGCATTGCCACCACTCCCCCCCGCCAGCCGGCCCGCAGGATCAGCTCCAGCAGCACCGGGACGCGCACCTCGAAGCCGCCGGTGCCCGCGATGGGCTGGCAGAGCCGCGGGTCCTGGCAGGGACACGCAGCTGCGCAGCTCAGCAGCTGCAGGAGGCCCAGCAGCAACAGCAGCCCCGCACCCCCCCGGCACGCCATGTCACATCCCGCTGCTCGCTCCGCTTCCGCGGGCTTGCAGCTCCTCCCCGCAGGGCCGGGCCGGGTCCGGGCTGGAGGGTTCTGATTGGGGCGGCACGCGTGCAGGAGGAAATGATAATCTCCATTGAGGTGCTTTTAAAGAGCAGTGTTTTATTAAAAGGTGAAACCGGCTTAAGGGAATCCGCAGTTATTGTGAGGAGCTGAAAATAACTGCGGAGGAAAACAGCGTAGTGTGAAGCAGGCTCGGCCTCGGCTTTGCCGGCCAACACGGTTGTGTCCGCAGTTCCGCAGTGAGCGCTAACGCTGATAGCAAACGTGATGCATCGCGTGATACGGAGCGTCACGCTGCGCACGGCTGCTGGGCACAGGAACACGCCGTGTGGGCATCGACGCTGCTCACCAAGTCCTCGGACTTCTGATCTAACCTGGCCTGCTCCTCCTCCAGCTCGAGTGTGGAGTCTGTAAATGAGAGGAGAAAGGAGCCACGTGAGGGGTTTTTTAATACGTCGAGGTACTCAGTGCTAACTATGATCAACCTGAAAGGTTCACAGCTTTTCACATCAGCGTGTACGTGACATAAACAGCATGGAAGTTCATCCCAAAATGAGTGCGTAGGTATAGCTCCCCACAAAAAGTCCTGAAAGCAAGAGTAGGCTCCTGCTTGTGTGATCAGTGTGTTTCACTGTTGAATTGATGTAATTGTTACAAAAGTAAGTTCACTTCTTTGATCATTTATATTTAGGTAGCATGAATTCTAGCTAAGATGCTCTCTAATAAGGCTTATTTGCTGGTGTGCAAAGATTTTGAAATATTACATCCTCATTTTTTATCCAGAGAGGGTGAAATGAAATGCCTGAGACTGTCTGAGACTGAGCTTTTTCTCCTATACACACAAACTGAGCTTGTGTATCTGTATCCCATGGAGCCTTAAGGCGGGCTATGGCTCTGTATTTCACTGTGGTGATGAGGAGGAGTAGGGAGCAGCATGAGGGTAGGAATCCTAGAATCATAGAAACATTAAGATTGGAAAAGACCTCTAATATTATGAAATCCAACCATCAAACCATCCCCTCCGCACCCACTAACCCATGTCCCTCAGTGCCACATCTACATGGTTTCTGAACACCTTCAGGGACAGTGACTCCACCAACTCCCTGGGCAGCTTGTGCCAATGCATCACTACTCTTTCAGAGAATAATTTTTTCCTAGTATCCATTCTGAATCTCTGCTGATGCAGCTTAAGGCCTTTACCTCTTATCATCACTAGTTATATGGGAGAAGAGGCTGATCCCCACTTCACCACAACCTCCTTTGAGAAGTTGTAGAGAACAGCAAGGTCTCCTTTGAGCCTGAGGAACTGCACTCCAACACACGCACTGTCATATGTTGCACAAGTACATAGTTTGTGTACTCACCAGATGGTACACAGTGGAAACCAACAGAGACAGGAACAGTCCTGGTTGCTGAACAGCCTTCTGCACAGTGTAAAACTGGCTCAATGGAAAAGCATTTTGAGGCCTTTTTGTCAAATGCAACTGGCTTCTCAATTTTGACAAACTTCCTCTGCAGCTTGCAAGCTATAAAACATGAATTCTTTTAAATAAACTAGAGAATTTCTAAGAATAACTGTTTTGAATTCAATATGTAGTATTAACTGTGATTAAGACCAGTGAACATATTGAGGGACACAAGATATATAAAACTACTCTCATTGAAGGGAAGGCTGTTTTCTGACAAACTCTGTGAGAGAATGGGGCATTTGGGATACAATCCCCAGCACAGGCACAAGTGAAGAAATCAGAAAAGATATACACTTGTGAAAACCTTGCTCAGCTGACACTAAGCTTTACCCAAACTGTGACAGCACTTAAGTTTTGTTGTGGCTCCTACACATCCGTACATCCACTTCTGCACTGTGCCTGCCATCACAGCCTTGCCATGGCTGAGCATGCCTAGACCAGTGTCCTCAAGGGAGACTGATGGAAGGATATGTTCCAAAAACGCCACAGCTTGCCCCCAGAGTTGGTTCCCGTACAAAATGCAGCATACCCTACTGTGTCCAGTTACGCTCATGCTGATGTTTTTGTACAGGAGCTAAATGGGAAGAACAGTCATTCACAGCCTGAAATTTTCAGATCAATTCCACCTTTACCCTGAGTAAATTAAAATAATTATTTCCCACCTCAGGTTCCCTCTGTGTTTTTAGCCAGAGCTAGATATGTGTGTATCTTTTAATGGGATTTAAAAGCTTGAAATAACAGTGGAAATTAAAAAAAAAAAGAAGGAAACAAAAACCCCTCAACTGTTATGGACAGACACCCTATCTTTTGTCAACAGTCAAACTACCTCGCCTTCATTTTAATTTATCATCTTAGGGAGATTTAGGTTTATAATTATATCTAGAACACAGACATTTCAACTAGTTTGGTAATGTGGAAGAAGTTACACAAGAATGCAACAAATCCAGATTTTGCAGTGAACTGCCAAACTCAGGAAAAAAATATTTTTAACTTTCCATTCATTGCAAGAAGAGTAATGACAAAAATAATATGATAACATAAATTAGGTATGTAAATCTTACAGTTACTCATGTGACTATTTAATTAGTAAGCAGTAATGATGGAATCTAAATACCTCCAGTACATACGTCTTCTGAGATGACCCAGGACTGAGCAAAACTCACTGCATCTTTAGCTAAATATCCGCTGGGCATTTGATACTCCCTTTTCTTCTCAGCATCATATTTTCCACAAATACCACATGTTTTTCCAACCATCCAGAAAGCAACCTGAATCTTTGTGGAAATAAAGAAAAGACACTCTTAGGTGTTTTTCTTCTAAAAATAAATCCTTCGAAAACAATAATAAAAAAATACCTCAAGTTTATGTCCATCATAGTACAGTTTTTCTACACCATATTCAGGGGCTTTTAATGACAAGCCTTCCTTTTCACTGCTTATCAGCAGACCTGCAACAAATGAGCGAAATGAGAGGTTAGTATTTTAGGATCCAACCTTAACCACAGGTCAAATTCTTGGGGCCTTACTGCAGTCAGTGGGTAGGGCTGGGGGAGATCTGGTTGCCTGTTCTGTGAGTCTCTGTGGACATCACAAGGGACCATAGCCTTGCACTACATTGTTTACAGATACACAGGATTGGCATCTGTTTCTTTGCCCATCTTTCCTATCACTCCAGTGGAAGTCAGGATGAAGTTATAATGAAATCATCTAATTGTTTCTCGTAATAGAATGATCTCTATCTTGAGAGGGGTTTGCAAGATCATGTAATTTTTCAAAAGAGCAGAAAAGATTAAACAAAATATAAAGGTGAGTCTCCTACCAGACTTAGATGTGTATGGAACATCTGTTGGGGTTTGAACACCATTAATCTTCAGCTGGATTAGTCCATTGGAAACATACATGTCAACCTCACTTTAAGTAAAGAAAATGAGTGTAAATAAATGCTTCTCACCATTCAGTTCATAGTTTCTAATTCTGGTAGAACCAACACTGCAGGATGCTTGAATCACTCTGAGAATAATTACCTGTTACCTTTTGTGAGGAAAGTTAAGAGAACCCAGGAAAGTATTCCAGGGGACTGCTCACAAAAGCTCTTTCCCTGGTCTTGTCGAGTTCTGAGTGTCTGCTTGTGGCCATAGTTCAGGCAGTCAGACACCAGACTACATGTATCCTTGCTGCAAAACACTATAGTTCCTCTTACGTTCATATAAATTGGAGGTGCTTTGCATTTCAGAGGAAGAATGACCTCCTTACATCAATTAAAATCTCTTACAGATTGAATAGCCTGTGTATTGTAGTATATTCTTGAGAGCAGTGTTTGTTCTAATGAAGCCTGATGCACAGACACATCAAAAACACGTCAGTACACTTGTAAAAAAAAAAAAAACAAACAAAAACAGTCAGGAATAACGCAGTGACAAGGAATGTCTTTATCACAAAAAAATTTGGTTAATAAAGCAAGCGTCCTTCTGTTTTTTGGCAAAACAATGCAGGGAATACTAGTTTCTCTCTGTTTCTCTAACATTATGGCACATCTAGGCAGACTATTTTCAGATAATTTTAAACCATACAGATCAAAGTTTATATATGCACTTTGAAGATTATTCCCTGCAATGACTTTGGTATGCATAATCCCATACTACTTAGATTTTAGATTTAATCAGATTATATTTTTAAAAAAGAACCCATGGCTGTTTCAAGATGAAACAAAGCTTGTCTTAAGTTAGTTTCAAATAGATTTGGAAAATTGTGTGTCCATTAAGAGAAAAAGTAAACACTAGGAGAACTGCAGGCCAGTCAGTCTCATCTCTGTGTGTGTGGCAAGATTGCAGAACAGATCTTCCTGGAAACTATGATAAGGCATGTAGAAAACAGAGAGGCAATTGGGGACACCATGGCTTCATTAAGAGCAAATCACACCTGACAAATTTGGTGGCCTTCTATGACAGGGTTACAGTACTGGTGGATAAGGGAGGAACAACTGACATAATCTACCTGGAATTGTGCAAAGCCTTTGGCAGTGTTCCACACAACATCCTTGTCTCTGAGTTGAAGGGACATGGATGTGATGGCTGTAGCACTCACTGGACAAGGAGCTGTCTAGGTGTTTGCCCTCAAGCAGTTGCAGGCAATAACTCAGTGTCCAGGTAGCGAACAGTGATGAGCCAGGTTCCCCAGGGGTGGGTAATGGGACTGGCACTATTTAACACTCACTTCTCAACATTACTGATGAGATGACTGCAGACATTAACTAGTCCTAGTTATTGGTTTAGCACAGGAGTTCAGACTAAATTATTACAGTAGTCTCTTGGATTTATAGTTTATGTTTCTACCTAATTACTAAGAAATAAGACAGTTAAATACTAACAAACTAATGAAGAGTTTCAGACAGTGTGTTTCAGAAACAAAGGACTTTTCAAAGGAAAAGCACAATCCTACTCCTCAGTGACATTCCTGGAAATCTTTCCACTGACGTCAGTAATTTTTCCATGAGTTTTATGCTAGTACTGATCTGCCCAAACAACCTGGTCTTCACATTTACAGCATCATCAGCTTGACATCAATCTGTCATTACATTTGCAGTTACTTACTGGCTGGCAAGCCTGACACTTATTGCTGTAAGGTCAGTAGATTCTTCAAGTCTTTTTATCATCACCAGGAACTTCAATTCTGGACTACAATCCTGAGCCAAGATGTGGTAGCAATTTGCAGGCATTGAATAATTAAACTCAACTCCATTGAAGGTTGTTATCATATTTTGGGAAACTGAACAACGAGCTGAAAAAAAACCCACAAAAGTAAACATTTTGTATATTTAAGACAGTTATTCTATTTTAGATTGGTTTATTGTTTTTATTGTTTTACTGTTGAACATTTTCTGGTTTTACCTACTTCCATGTAAAAGAAAAATGATTCCTTCAGATTAATTTTTGAATTTGCAAATCAAAACGTAGTCAGTCCACAATCAGCACAGCGACCCATTCACAATTCAGTCACCAAGAAATAAATTCTGCTCAGAATGGGTGCAGCTCTCTGTATGTGGCCTTTTGGCCACTTTGGTAACTTTGTTGTAGTCAAAAGAACATCTCGACTGTTGTTAACAATTCACATATCACTAGCAGAAGAGTAAATTCAGTGACAACTGTTGTTGTTATGTATATTGAGACATAATCAGGAGTAGAAATGGTAAGAAAATGGGGAGAAGAAAAAACAACCAACAAAACACCGTAGCAGATTTTTTCCTTTTTCACTGCAATTGTATTTTGGAAATTCTACTTGCTCCAATTAAAAACTATTTTACATCAATTTTAATTAACAGACCAATTTTGGTGTAAGGCCTTTCAATTTAAAATTTAACCTATATATCTCTTAGAGGCATTAACAAAAAAAATAATTTTTTACATTTCACCTTCAAGAAGTGAAAGTAATGGGTGCATTTTTGAAGCTGGTTAGCTGCTGTGTAACAGTACTACTCAAGTGGAGCACACCAAAACAGAATCCACTTAAACATCTTTCTCATAAATTTTTAAATGCTTTTCCTCCTGGAACAATAAATATCTGCTGTGAAGTTTAAATAGATGTACTGTAGAGATGTACTGTTGCTGTTTGGCACAGAATTGAACATTTACTCTTGCCAACACAAGTTTATTTTTCTTCACGTCTTTGCAGTCTCATAGATTTTCATTTCAGACAGAATTACTTCCAAGTGAAGTCCAGCTGATTGTTGAAGATCTAAATACTTGTGCAGATAGCTAATTGCTGACCTTTAAGGTTTTCAATGATTGAAAAGGCTGCTTGGTAAAAGACGTTCCAGTCAGAGGATGGAAGTGGTGAGGTTGGTGTATCTGAGCTTGAAGGGAGTGGCAGGGGAAGCCTGATGGCTCTGTTGTAAACTGTGAGCTGAAAATCAGTCAGAAAACAAACATGAATGAATGCAAATGTCATATGCAATGTGGAGATGAAATAGAATTTTCTTATAGCATTCAAACCTGTACTTACTGAAATCTAAATTAGAACCTAGATTTAGGTCAGAGCTTAAAATAAATCAAGTCCTCTCTCTACAGCACAAAATATTTTTGTAGCTTGACACATCTGCTATCAATAGAATAGCAGTGTTATAAATTAAGTTATCAATTCACGAGTTTTTCATGAGTTGTTTATCATGCTCACAGTCCAAATGGTTTGCTTATCTGAGATGAACACCTTTTTCTTGCCTATGTTGAGGGCTATTGTTGGGCTGTCAAGGTTCTCTACAGCCTGCTTTCATTCTTTCTCTGAAGGCACAGCAAAACCTGCCTTCCTCCTGAAGAGTTTTGGAGGAGTAGACTCCTTAGTCAGTAATTGCTATGGTGTTATCAATATGATTAAGATATTATAGCCTCTTTCTTATTTCATGTGTTTACACACTACTTGAGAGAAAGAGAAACTTTTTAAGACACTTTCATAATGGAATCATCAATGTGAACACAATGCCCTCTTGATGGGGAAGCTTCTTTATGGATCAGTAAGTGAATTTTTTTTTTAGATGGTGAGTTAAAAAAGCTATTAACCCTCAATTCCATAAGTACTTAGTGCTTCTGGACAAAAGATGTTGGAAATAGTTACCTCAGGTAGCTTTAGGACCACGTCGCAGGTTCTTGGAGACGTCAGAGCCATCACCATGGCTGCCTGGTGAGAAGGACCACGCTGCTGCTTTTGGGAGTAGCCCAGCATATATGCAGCTCCTGGAAAATATGTGTACAACCTGGAAAAGAAAGGAAGTAAGTGATTGAAACCATCCATCCTTGAAAAGATTCTTTATCATTCATTCAGACTAAAACAGCCCCTATAGCGATATGTACTCTCTGTTAGATATACATCATGTAGCAGGGTTTCTAACACATGGTGTTTTGTAAGGGAAGGAGGATGGGAAGATTTTAACAGTGTTAATGGGTGAAACAGCCTTCAAGAGACTGAACAGCAGCATGATATGAGAAGAAAAGTACAGCTAACTAGTTTTAAAGACTTACACAGTTAAAAAGTGAACTCCAGTTAAATAAAAACTAAATGACAGAAGTCCTAAAAAACAGATGACTGGTTATTAATGTTTTAGTCTTGCAATGGTCATTTTTAGCAGGGATTGTCAATCTTAGCACTAAGATTGTCAAATGAGATGACAGAGGGATCTCTATACTCAGACAGTATAGGCTTGGGATTCAAATGGAGAAATACAGGAAACATTGCTAAAAAAAGAAGAAAAGAAAAAGAAAAAAAAAAAAGAATTATAGTGTCAGGGCAGAACGAAGCTGAATTCTGTGGCTATGCTCCAGCATAGTCAGTTGGGTGCTTTCCTCCTTTATAGTAATGGCAGGTAAAGCACATCAAGGTAATACAATCTAAGAAAAAGTTATCCTCTTCAGAAGACATTTGTTAACTAAATCACTTGTACCCCTTTGACATGTTTTGCCTGCATAACCACATTATTATATATACCTGTATTTTGGCATCACTGTTAAAAAGATGGGGGTTTATATGGGTCTCTGCATTACTGTGGGTAAAATGCAATGTGGGTAAGTATAATGGATGAATGAATACAGCAGATAATGAATATAATAGATGGACATATATGGATAGATGCACATATAAACTGAGTACAGCAGTTTTCTTGTACTAAATGTCATGCATCACTTGCTAGTTAGTGTGCAATAGGCCATATGCAAAATATTCACATCACTTTCAGAAACTGGAAGTAAATTTCCTATGTTAGGAAATGAGTCTCTTAAGGCACACTGAACAGTCTGTAAGAGAAAAGCTCCTCTAGAGAACCAAATATAGGCTTCTGCTCAGAGCCTACATTGATTACGAAGCATCAGGAGACCAAGTTCCTAATTCAGCATTTTAAAATAAAAGCCTACAGGAAATTATGTTAATCCCATCATCCTCTTTGTTTCAGTTGATTATCTTGCAAACAAAAAAGCACTAAGTTTTGATGAAATGAGTGCACAGAAAAAAAACAGACTTGTCATCTGATATTATAAACTCATATTTGATTAAGGGAATGATTAAGGGAAATTTTTCCAGCTCAGATTTGCAGAATTGATTCTATGATTATCTGAACAGTGACATAGTTCAATTTTTCAAAAAACAGAGTAAAAACTCACCATCTGGCAGTTTTTCGGACACTTGAAGGCACTTTTGACCACTCTAGCTTCACCTGTATAGCCGGATGTGCAGCAAATTGTCCTGTTGCAATCTGAGTAGCAACCTTATAATCCTGGCAATCTTTACCCCATTTAAGGGTACCCTAGTAGAGGAGAATACATATTTTGTGTACAAAGCACATTAAGATTGTTAAATTTCATTTACATTTGAGCAGATCACATTTAAAACCTACCGATGCTTTATGGGAATTTACTACTGATGCATCTGCACAGAGTTTCCACTTATTTGATTCTGTTATGCTTGATACAAACACCTGCACCCTCAGTCTGGAGGCCTGTCTGTCAGTGTACAGCACAAGCTGGTATCCTGTCGGCTGCTCATTTCTTTTGATGGCACGAAGAACTGCAGCCAGTATTGGTGGCCTGCTGTCTCCCAGGAACACAGGCTTAAGTCAGTAGAGAAGAAAGACCAAAGACGTAAACAAAGCACTAAAATTACTATATTCAAATCACAAACAAAAAAGCATTTGTGAAGTTTCATACAAAAAGTCTTTTCATATAAACTACATGACAGCATCATAGACCACCATGCAAACAATACAGTTAGTGTATAGTTTTGCTCTTTCAGAGAGCTCTTACAACCTACAAAAGTAAAACAGTATAACATTGTGAATCTTTTGGTAGCATAATTTCAGTATAACAAAAAGGAAGCATGAAGTGGGACCCTGTTGTATAAAGAACCAACACTGCCCAGCTCAGCATTGCTGATGATTAGTTTCACTAATCATCTTTCTGATAAAAATTATTTAGACCCCTGCTTAAAACTGAGATAGTTGTTGATGGAAGGATCCGAGGAGGTCATGCTGTCCAGAGCGGGGTGCTTGCACATGTAGCAGCCTGTGACTCCTTCAAATTCAGAGCCCTTTGCTTGGCAGCAGCCGCCCTGGATGTTCCTGTACTACCAGAGCTGAGGGACAGAGATGCCCACCTGGCCAAGGAGAGAAGCAGGGGGACAAGCAATGAAGTCTATGGAAAGATTAGTCCAGATGGTGCTGGCAAGGGCTTAGAGTCAGCATACTTTTTCCTATTCAATTATCATAAACATACATTAAATACTTCTTGTATATGAGGACTCTCACCTGAGACACAGGTACAGAGATGCCTTCATCGCTAGATGATGAAGAAGAGGAGCTGATGCTGCTGTTCTGAACTTTCCTTGGTGAGTCCTGCAACAACAGAAAATCACTCTGAAGTTAGCTGTCTACCACTGCAAGTTATTGTAGAACTTATTTCTGATGATTTTATTCTCACTAACCTAAGTTCCAGTAAAGCTAATGAGAGCAGTTATAGGCCTTGCCCATAGCATAAGCAGAAAATTTACCTGTTCATCTGCTGGCTTGAACCAAAACTGGTAAATTGGTAGATCTGCCTGTGAAGATGAGTAAAGTGTAATAAGATTCAAGAGAAGAAAAATAACTTTTGATAAATGCATTAAAAAATCAGTGTTGAGTATGGAGAAAAAGCAAAACAAGATGCAAATTTTAAAGCATTTTAAACTAAAATCTTCTGGAATGTTAAATTCTGAACTGGAATGCTTCAGAGAGCTGAAAACAGGAAAGAGCTTTACTAGGTTACCTCGTCCATGCTGCAGCAAATTGTTTTTCACTGATCCATTCTCTATTGGCACAATTTCTTGATTTCTGGTACAAAAACATTCACAGAAATATCAAAAATCCAGTCTGAGTGAATTACCTGTTGGTTGAAATATTCACTGTTCACATTGCAGAGCTTGTCTCCAGAGCTGTCCTCTCTACTGCTGCTGCAGGCCTTACTGCTACCAGAACCAGTGCTGCTGCTGCTGCCAGAGCCATGCTTCTTCCCAAATTGCCACACCTCATCTTTCTCATGTTTATTTCCAGGCTCCTTACGCTCAGCAGAGGAATCAGTAGAAGACGAACTGGAGAGTGGGGATGCACTGGGATCTTCCCAGAGGTCTGTAACTGCAGCCTTTACTTTATCGTGAATCCACTTCTTATGACGACGTGTTTTATTTGCAACCTCCAAAAACAGATCAAAGAGTTATGAACAGCTTATATGCAGCTTGCTCTGTAACATTTCTCTGGCTGTCAAACTGCTCTCCACAGTCTTTCAAGGAAATACAATCTCTTTGCCCCATATGCTGCAGACATTGTACCTTGCCATCATTTGAGGGAAATCATTCCTACCTTCCATACTCAAAGTCTCCTACCTTGAACACATTCTCAATGCCTAGAATCTTCTTCAGTTTAGCTTTAATATTCTCATACAGAGATGGCTCCTTCTCTTCTTTAGGTCCTGAACTTGTTGCATCAATTATTTTGGAAGCTGCTTTGGCTCCTGCTTGTATCTCTAGCTGTATTTTTTCAATATCAGCACCTGTATGAACTAAAGTCAAGATACTCATGTTCCAGCACTGTGCTATTTGAGTATCATTCACAGAGATTGACAGAAAAGCTTGTTTTTGTTACTGTACCTGGCAGCAAAACTATTTTGGCTTCAAGTTCTCCAACTAATTTGTTCAGACAGGTATTTCTTAAGAAAGCAGAATTCCGTGACTTTAGGCTGAGACAAGCAGAACATCCCAAACTGGCTAATTTTCTACAGAAGACGCGTGCATAAGACCTCTGTCCTTCACCATGATGATGTTCATCTTCTGAACCTTGCAAGTGTCCTCTGGATATCCCACTGCGAATATTTCTTTGCTGCATTAAATAAAAACAAGGTAAAATATCTTACAGCTCTCAAGATCTTTTCTATATTCTTACTAATGATGAAAATGGTAACAGTCATGTCTGAGAAAGGAAACATTGCTTAAAATTGTACACCCAAGCATTGGAAGAAGTGAGGTTTCTTCCAAAACCACATAATCACAAAATTATAGAATCGTGGATGTTGGAAGAGACCTCCAGAGATCATCGAGTCCAACCCCAAATGTGCTGTGGTCAGGTCACCTAGCCAGCCTTTCCCAGGCAGTGCTAATCAAACTGACTCCCAAATGAGAACCTCCAGGACTTGCTGGAGAGATAACAGTCTTCCCGCAGCAGTTCAACATATCCATCCCTTGCCAGCCGTAGGCCTGAGAAGCTGAAGATCACTGCAGAGAATGGGCTTCTGCACTTCCCTGCAGGGATTCTCTTGGGATTTGGGAAGCTGTCTGTTCTCTACCTGCCTGCAGTACAGGCCTTGTTACCTCCCAGCTTCTGGCTCTTGAAAAGATTTCTGATGACTGGAAATGCTGATTGGAGACAGTTGGCATTTCTCCGTTGGGGAGAATAGGGGACTTCTTCTCAGAATCTACTTCTTCCACGTTTCTTGAAATAGCATAAGCTTCACTCCTGTGGAGGTGATAAAAAGAAAGCAAATAACATCTTCTAATTTTGCTTACCACCACCATCTTTAATAGTGGAGAGAGATGAGCAATGAAAAAGAGAATACTATGCTTCATATGGATGCCAAAGTACAGCTGAGTCTGAAAAGGAGTTGTGCATTCATAATTTATGAAGGAGAGCTCACAATCGGTTAACACAACAAGCAATGTGTGGCCAACTCTTCTGTACCTTACAGCTGCGAGCTCAACTTCCTGATGGCAGGGAAGGGTTTCAATCTTCACATTCTTCTCTTTCATATTTATCCTGGCATCAAATTTCATTGTAGTGTTGGCACTGAACTCTGCATGAAGTTCAAGACCACTCTGAAGGTACTGTGTATTAGTACCCATCATTGCAATCATATGAAAATATACTCTGAAAGTGTGAAATAAAAACATGCATAATTACAAATTAATATATGCATTTTTATCTTTGAAATGCAGAATTGAATTTTCATAGTGTTCTGTTTATTGCAAGAACTACTGCTGACAGATTAAAAAGATGTAACAGGATAAAAAAGCTGAAGTGCCACTGGAGAGTAAAAGGTTTTATCTGATGAACAAAGTGAACATGGATCCTCTCACTGCTTTATCACTGATGCACTGCTTGAGGACAAGCTAACATCAGAATCTTCCTCTAGCTTCCAATTTTGTCTAATTGCTTATTATTATCACCATTCTTATTATCATTATTACTATTATCACTGTTAGTACAGTTGCTGTTGCTTTTCTCTATCTAGAAGTGTTTTCCTTTTCTCCCTAAAATCTCCCCAGCTTGCAGCTTCTGGTGATGAAGAAATTATACATAAGCAAACATGTCTTTACAACTTAGTAGCTTTAGACACTGAACAGGTACAAGTGTGAGCATTTTCAGCAATGGCAGAACGTCACCACATTCCTTTTTGACGCTGTGCACTTTGCTAGGCTTGCAGGGTCACAAAGCATCACATGATTGTGTTGCTTGCTTACAGGTTCACTGCTCAGGACTAGTACAGCCATCCCAAATTTGGGACAAACAACATCCTTAACCAGCACACCTACTTCAAACAAAGTAAATATAAATGAATGTGTGTATATACATATGAAAATATATGTCATTCATACTTTGGTTTCACATCAGCATGAATATCCATGTTGGTTTCCAACAACTGTGAAGGTCTGAAGTTGTCCAGTAATGGTGGTGACATCTGCATATCAACTGTAAAAGACAGAGTGAAATTACATGAGCAGAGAAAAAAAAAAAAAGCTGGAAGTGCAATTTTTCAGTTAACACAGTAGTTAATACACAAGCTGTGCTTCTACATTTTTAAATGCTTCCCATGGTTATTTGAAGATCATTACTCTTGAAACAGAATTATACAAATATGTCCTAAGTGCAGCATGATAATTATTTCCCAGCCCCTTTGGATGTTCCTGGGCACTAGTATTTCCACATTACAAGAGCATTTCTCAAGATTACAGAGGGAATTAATGCCAGCAAAGAGATGGAACAGCAGCTGCTGGGAAGGAATGGCTGTTAGGTGCCCCACGCTCACCGGTGGCCGCAGCCTGAGCCAGCGCGGCACCGCATATGCTGAGCTCCAGCGGCAGGCCCAGCACCGTGGGGACGGCGTGCCGCAGCTCGGCCACCACTGCTGGCAGTGCCCATCGGCCTGAAACACCTCGCTGGGCCTCCTCCACTGCTCTTTTCACTGCTGGCTGCCAGCTTGATGATCCAGTTAGACTCTGAAGACAGAGAAATGGGTTAAATGAGCAGGCGTGGTGAGTCAGGGAAGGGAAATTATTCAGCAACACAGACAGAAAAGGCTACAGCCTTGCCACTACCTTCATGGCTTGCTGAATGATGCTGCTGTCAATGTCAATGAAGGCAATCTCCTGGCCCAACACTTTGATGTAAGCAGACAGCAGAGGATCTTCGGGAGGCAATTCTTTCCACCCCAGAAGCTGCAGTGTTAAGGAGAGGTGAAGGAGAAAGGGAAGAAACAGTTTCTTAACATACATCATTGTATTAACAAAGAGTAGATCACATCTGAAGCATACTGACTATAGTTCCTTAGCCAAAAAAATGGTAGACATCTTACAGGCGTGAACTGATGTGGCCTTTCTCATGTTGCTTAACTGACTTCAGTGGGTGTTTCCCTACATAAAAGTGTGGTAAGTGAGGTAATTTTTGCTACTTAAGTACTGGGTGACACCCAAGGGCTCATAAACAAAAGTCTTATTCACTAATCATTTTAAGAGAGAAGAGCAACCACTTACTGTGTTTTAACATACACTTCAAACCACATGAATTTTGCCTAACGTCATTGTCATCATCTTTTGCACTGTACATTAAGGGCAGCTTTGCATGGTGTGCTGACACACATTGAGTGAAAAGATGGCATCTGTGCTCAGTGTAAGTACAGTCTAACTAAATGCATCTCTCTGTGACCAAACAGGATGGCTGACTGAAACATCAAAGGGGTGGCTAGGATGGTAGCTGATGCAACTGTGGTTCTGGTGGGAACTGTCTATTCAAACAAATCAGGAGGGTGGATAAAGGCATACCGTTTTACCAAGTTCCTTCAGGGTCTTGTATGTATCATATTCAGCAAAGGGAATATTCTGTTTCCGGATGATATTGGTTAGGCTTTGTGACCGAAGAGCTATCTGTAGGAAACAGCATGGAGCATCACAGCTCAAGTACCAGAAAACTCAGAAATACCTTTGTACCTGACATTACACTCACCAAGGCAACTCTAAATGCATACTACATGAAGCCACAGCACTTACAAGGTTATGCTTACTTGGCAGGTGACTGCTGGCTATGACTTCAGATGCTGAGGGCGTGCTGAGCTAGCTTTGAATTAGTCAGCAGGGATAATTTTAGGGCAGCTCAAAGATCAGCACAGGCTATAAAACTTACCCAAGAAGGCGAGTTAATGCCTGCATGCTGTTACATAGAGATTTGTGCTGCTGGGGCTGTGCTGCTGCCCGAAATTTAATTTCAGCTGCTCATTCCCTGTACTTACATAAAACATCCCAGATGTCATATGATTTTAGGTAGGCAGACAAATACTCTGCTACATAAGCTTTCCTTTGCTCTTGTAGATTTTCATGCCTATACTGAAAGTATTCAGACCACTTGTCAAGAAGCCCAGATACAAGTAAAATTATAATCATTATATAAATTTTCCCTTCCACATCAATCTTCACAGACAGTCAAACAATGCATGCATTAACAAATAATGATGTCTGTAGCTGAGTTGTAGCTTGTTTTAATGAAATACTTACTTCTACAATATCTGTTGCAGTATTTGCGTAATATCCTCTTACTTTTGTTATTATATCAGATGGAAACATAGAGTTGGGACTGTTCATTAGATAAACTCTCCAAATTGCACCAGTCTTATACACATCTATAACAAACAAAAAGCAGAAAAGATTTTTTTAGGGTCTCCAAGGTGTCCGGTGAATTTAAGCTACCTTAGGTGCATACTGTACTAGACAGCAAATGACTCAGCCAGGATTCAGCCCCACAGGTCCTCAAGCTTGTAACTTCAAAAAGGGATCTTTGTTTGAGGGCAGAGTCAAAAAAATCACAGTGATCAAATTAGGAGGTCTAAATCCATGCACAGATACTTATTTCCCCATCAGATACCCAAAGAGTAGTAGAACACCTTCAGAAGATTTTGCATTTTAGGAGGCTCTGGTGCTTTCTTCTGTTTGAAGGGTGTGCTAAGCCCACAGCCCACAGCAGGATTTTGGGTGGAAATTATGACACACAGTAGAAGCATTGAGCTATGTAAGCCTAAGTGGTGAACAGGGCATCTGATACTCACAGGAATAACCACCAGCATGAATGACATTGCTGTAACGATAGCTCAACCTGCCAAATCTGGGGCTCAGAAGCTTAATGGCAATGTTGCAAGCAGCAGATCTGAGTAATAAAGAGTTAAAATCATATGAAGATAGTCAACTGTGACCAAATTCTTAGAAAACTGAGAAAAATTTATATCACCATTTGCAACTAAAAATTGTACTTCATCTGCTTACAGATTGTAGAGCTGTGGGATCCCACCTACTGCCAACGCCTTCATGTGAGAATATGTGAAACTGGCCACTTGTAAGCTGGTCTCCGTCAGCAGTGAGCTGGCCATGGCTGCCACAACAGGAAGAGAAGGCTTTGTTTCAAAGAGGACAATGCAAGCCGTCATGCGCACATTAGGAGCAAGTGTGCTGTCCATAAAAATTTGGAGAGTGATCTCCCTTACCTAGAGGAGGAAGATACAACCTGTGAATTGCTCATGCAATTCAATGCATGCATTGCTCATGATTGCTCAGGAAGAGGTGTTTCCTAAACTGTTCATGTCTGATCTGCAGTGAATGGTGAACAAAACCCAAAACATTGAGCATGGAGCCTGTCACTGAAAATAAAGATATTGCTGGGTGCATAATAAACAGAGCTGGAAGAAAGAGCTGTTAGCAACAGTGTTATGGTGGCTGAAGCAACTACCTTCCCAGGATGTCAACAAGGATGGGATAATATTAGTGATTTGCAACATGGGAAAGAGGAAAACCTGTTACTATAAAATCTGCCCAGAGTTCCTAACATCATCCGATGGCTTTATTATCCCTTCATCACTAAGGCAGCCTAAATCACACCCTCGAGGGTAATCACATAAATAATAATTTCAGTTACTTTTGCAGGGTCTTTTCTGGCTATTTTCCTCAAGGCCAGCACGGCATCAGCATGAATTCTGCTCGGTAATTCTGCAGCAGCAAGTGAAAATGTTGGCAAAAATTTCTGGACGCGTTTGATGCTGGCTGGCTCTCCTGCATTGCCTATAGCTTTCAGGGCCAAGGCTATGTCTTCAACACGGCTTCTGCTGGAAGCTTCAGCAGCAAGGTCATGGAGTGGCTGAAATCAGAGCAGACTTTTGTTAATTTCATCAGGCAGCAATCCTGCAATACCGCATAAAAATATACACTGCCATAGCAAACAAAATGACCTCTGGTGCAAAACCCTCAGTAAAGCCATTCGGATTTTTCTCCCAGAAGGACTCACTGCTAAGAATGAGGCACGTAAACACCTCGTTGCCAAACTTTCAGCATTGTGAGAGGCAAATTAGAGGCATTCTAAAAATTTCTTCACCCCTAATGAAATAATGAGAGTTGAGAGTCACCTACCTGAAGAAGTTCATTAGGACAAAATGAAGGCTGAGCACAGTATTTATTTACCAAGCTACCATATCCCAGGTAAACAAGTACTCGCAGCATTGGTGTTTTCTGAATTTGGGGACAGGTTAGAAAAGTCTGCAGAAGAAAGAAGTAATAGTCGTTAATATTTTGATTTATTAGAGCTGGCATGCAGTGAAACATTTATATCTGAAAAGTAAGTAAATAAAATTACTTTGGATTTTTCATAAATATTTTCAGAATTTGAATCAAATGCTAGTGATTCAGCTATGATTGAAGTATAGCTGCTCCAGCTCTGATTCATGCACTTTAGGTGTTGGTTACTTTGTGTCAATTTCTTCAGTCTGCCTGATTTTTTAAACTACACTTTGGCAAAATGAAATCAAAAGCAATTTCACAGTGAAAGTTTTAAAAAATATTCCTTACAATTTTTTTGCAATAAATGTTTGGAAACATTTTCTAAATTATTTTCCATTTTTGTTAATAGCTTGCATTTTACAAAATAAGAATAAAACACGTTGCATTCTTTGCTTGTAGCTGTGTGAATTCACCTCCAAAATGAGTGGCAGGGTAGCAGGCGGGAGGATAATTTGTACTCACTGAGGCAACTTCTAGGGTTTTCTTACTGGGCGTGACAGAATGGAAGGCGAGAGGGAGAGCCACAGCTGCTTCCCAGATGTTAAGATTCTTATCATGAATTTTTTGTTTGAGGAACTGGAACGTGTCGGTAGCTCCAGCGGCACACACAGCGCTCATGAACCAGTGCCTGCCAGGGAGGGGAGAACTCATTACTGAATTGCTCAGCATTTCTCTGGTTGGGAATCCCACCTGACAGCAGTGCAGTTACCTGTACGGCGGTTCACTGGCAAACTGCACCCACACAGACTCGATTTCATCCAGGGTCACTACACGAAGCAACTGGACCATTTGTAAGAACTTAACTGAAGCTTCTGTAGTGCCTCCTTCTTCATTATTCTGAACTAATTGTTGCAGTGTTTCTTTTAACTGTGATGAAAAAAACAGAAAGTTGAAAGGTGCCATGCCTCAAGTAATTTTCAGAGCTGTTAACAGGTCAAATGATCAGTAAACATCATAAATAATGAAAAAAGTGTGAAAAATAAGCCTCTACTACCTGCACATCTGCATTTTTGACTCTTATTAGAGGAACTGGCATCTGGAGCAGCCCTCCTGGGAAATGATAACGAAGACTCCCCTGATTTTGCAGTTGAGCATCTGGTGCCTTTATGGGAATGCTTTTAATGTCAACCAGAACCAGTTTTTGTCTTGAAGAGAAAGACAGAAATGCCTCAGTGGCAGTGTGTCACATCTCATGAAAGCTGGGCATATACAGCCAGGGCCATAGGATGAGGGTGCCCAGCACTTGAGCCGCAGTGCCACAGTGCAGAGCAATCTAGGGTTTGTGCATTGCTCTGCATTGTCTGGAAATGTCACCAGACAGACGAGAGCTTTCACTACTGCTTGCCATACTGCTGACATTCACTGCACTCACCTGGCTTCCACGGCTGCTGTCCCGTCAGGCTCATTGAAGGGGGAGATCTGGTACATCTGCTCAGACATGGCAGACAGCATCAAGGCTCCACTGTCAGAGTACTTCATCTTGTAAGTGAACAGCACTGTGCCCTTCATGTTTCTGACTTTCTAAAGGTTCAGAAAGACACAAATATGAAGTGAAAATCATTAACTGGTTACAGACAAGACAAATTCCTTCCAGCACCAGCGGAGAGCTTGGCCAGGCATGCAGCCTACCATGGGGCAGGTGGGGCAGGGCCGGATGTAGGCCATGCCTGTGCTCTGCACCGCTCTGTCCTGGCAGTCCGTCAGGTCCTTGCTCTTGGAAATGGTGGCACGGTTATTCTTGCTGTCATCCTGGATAACGTATCTGGTCTGGCAGATGCCTTCAATCCCGGACTGTGAGTGTTCATAAAGCATGACAAAATTTCACTAGAAATTTCACTTTCATTACAGCAGCATATAGGTCAGTGAAAATTACCTGGCAAGGGTTATGTATGGGCAAGCTACTATGTAACAGTAAAGGAGCATAAATGTGAAATCAGAATGGAAAGAAACAAACCTCTTGTAGTTCATACACATTTTGTGACTTTTTGACAGTTATCTGCATCATGTTCAGAATCCCTCTCACAAGGTTAGTGCAGAGGATGGGACAGTTCTCAGGGGCGTAAATACTTCCCACTTTTCCCTTGGTGTATTCAAACTTAAAGGCTTGGCTGAAACATGCAGCTATGGTCTCTGTGAGCTTTGGAGACAGAGTGAAGGCGTCTCCGGGCCAGAAGCCATGGTATTCCTCCAGCTTTGGTGATCGGATCTGTGAACAGAATCAGGAAAACATTCATCTTGTTCACCATCAGCTTGAAACAGTGCAATAACAGTGCAATTGGACACTCCTAGTCCATGGCCAGGTACTTCTCCAGCACTCAGGAGATGTTTTTTCTCCTCAGACTCTTGCACTACGCCTAGGACACCACCTTACAAATAAAATTTCCCCAAAGGATTTCTGCCAGAAAAATAAGGTAATGCAAGCAGTGTCTATAAGTTCAGTAAGCACAGTGAAGCTTACTGGGTAGTGAAAGCCTGGCTGCCAGGGGTCTGTATGGAAAGGGCATCTCCTATTTTCCCCAGTTCCTCAGCGTGTCCTCCTTTCAGTCCTGCAAGTCAGCAGGCCATCCCTCAAGCTGCCACCTAGACTGTTTTGGTGTTGCCTCTTGGTTGAGCACGTCCCAGAGCAGCAAAGCTGCGGCAGGGCTGCTGGGGAAGCAGAAGCAAGCAGGGAAGCAGGGGCTGGCAGCTGCTTTGCAAGTGGCTGCCATCACTCGGAGTGTATCGGGCTGTACAGCTTGCTTGCAAGTCCTGGACTGCTCCCTAGTGGGAAGCGTGTGCCTGCATGCACACACGTACACAGTCACACGCACAGACATGCCTCCAGCCCTCCTGCACTGAGGCGCATGTTTCTGCGCAGAGAGAAATGGTGTGGTTTTAGGGCTCTATTTTGGGCTTTTTTAATCAGAGCTACAGCGGTGGCTTGCCTCTTAAAGTAAATCCTATTCAAGACTTTTTTTTCTGTAATTGCTGAGGTTATACCAAATTTAGTGAGGCTACAAAAAAAATCCTGCTGTTTTTAAAGTGTGTCGTATCTGGAAGTAGATATTCCCTCTCACTGTTGCAGTAATAGATGCACAGAGTTACAGGTTCAGTAAACTCTAGGACAAATGCAAAGCGCCCTCTTAGAGCTCTCTCCACATAGTCATCCCTCCTCTATTGTCTTTTGTTCTGTGACAGTTTCTTAAGATGTTTGTTTTAATCTTTCCTATGTGTAACAGCACTTCCAGATCTGATATCATTATGCCAAGTGAGAGCATTACAATTCTTTACATTTGAATTAAAGTCTATCTGAAGAATGTCAAAAGGAATATAATGGAGACAGACGTGAATTTCATTTGTAAAGAATGAATTTTAGCGCTGAGTTTTTCTCACGTCATGGACCGGGCTGAAAAACACAAATTCCTCATACCTGAATTTTCTTAATTTTTATACTCAAGTTTATTGTTGCCTTTACTAAAACTATCTTAAGGGCACTGCCTTAAAGCAGTAGCCTGCCATGTCTTTCCATGGAGCTGAATCCAAGCACGATTTGTAAGTGGGCTCAGGCACTGGAGCAGCTCTGCCTCCCTCCAGAGATCTGCAGGGTGAGAGTGCTGCCTGTGCAAAGCCACTCAGTCTGACACCGGGACTGTGGGGTGGTCTCAACACCTGGAAGGACCCTAAGGTTTTGTGCAAGGTTTGTATTCCTGTCTTGTTTATTTTTCCAGCAGGAACTATATCCCAAGCTGTGTGGTGCAGGAGGAGGGATGGGTTCACATACCCTTGGGAAGTTACCTGCAGAAGGTGGTCGCTGTGAGACACACGGCTGATCTCCAGCCTGCAGATCAGCTTCAGCCCCGCTGTTGCCAACCCCTTGCCTGGCAGCCCATGCAGGATGAGGCCCTCATAGTCATACAGGTAGGTCTTGCCAGTACGAAAACCAGGCTCTATTGAAAAATAAATGATAGAAATGCCTTCTTTACTATGTCTGCTGTGCTATCAGCCTCATGAACCGTCCCAGCATTGGAAGGGGTGGGAAGGAAGTACATACCACTGGCAGATATGGGGAGTGCACTTACCAAGGTCATACTTCTGGGCCCCTGCATGAGAGGAAAGAGAAGAGTGCGTGAAGAAACCCAAACTCTGTGGGCACTTTAGCATTTATTGTTCATTTACTCAGTGAGCTGATGGCAGTTGGACAGCCAGCACTGGGCTTCGGGAGCACACCCCTGGGACTCCAAGCCCACTCCAGCCCTGCTTGCTACATGCTGCTGTGCTCAGGCACATAAATCCAACAGCTGACAGTCAAAGTCAGAAAAAAGCTTCAGCAGATTATGGTGGGAATGTCCCTGAAAGGCTCTGAGGAGGTGCCTGTGGAGCACAGCAGCCGTTGCAGCTCTGTGGTACCAGTAAAGTTCAGACTTACCCACAAGGGCGAACACCAGGGCCAGGATGAGTCCCCTCATGCTAAAAGTGACTGAACACTACAGGGGAAATGTGCACCTTTTATAGAAGAATTATTAACAAGTCCGGGGAATTCTGTTGAGTTATCAGTTTCTTATCGACCACTCCAACCCGATTGGTGATAGGGCTGGGGACTCCTGACCAAAGTCATTGCTGTGCCAAAATCATCACAGGCAATCTTCTCACCTCACCATCTAAATGCTCAGAAAGCACCTTTTGGAAAAGATGGTTAAAAGTATTAAAATATCACTAAAGCCAAAATATTTATTGTGTAAGGAAAATTACTATCATTACTCATTGGAAGCATTTGGTGCTATTGCAGCCTGCGCTAACTTTGCCCAGGTTATCCTGACCGGACCAAAAGGAACAAACCTTATCTAACCGATAGTGCTTCACAAGGATTATGCAAAGCCTGGGCAGCACTCCTGTGACACTGCACTGATGCCCTTTGGCTGCTGCACACACTGTCATCCACAGCACTGCTCCCTGAGGGTGGGGAATCCACCTAGCAACACTAATTCCCACCACTGTCACAAAGGCTGCAGCAAAAAGCAATTGCTCACATGCGTGTCTCCCTTACCTGCCTTTCTTACCAGGACATCACATCAGTGTTCTTGCCAGCCACGCACAGATGTGGGTGAGGAGGGACCTGGAGGGGCTGCCAGACACTGTGGACACAAGGCTCCCAGCTGATGAAGATGCACATACTCTGGTTTGCCAAAAAAAAGGGGCAGCATCCTCACAAAGTGGGGTCCCTTCTGTCAGTCAGCAGCCAACCACCTGCTGCCACTTACCCTGCTGCTTTCCATGAGCGGGTCTGTGAGCAGGTTCCCTTTTCAGGAGCTCCATAAGGCTGCTCGAGGTGCAAGGCTCAGCTGGGCCTCCGGTCCCTTGTCCTCTGGTGAGGTGTGGAGTTGGACAATGGTGGCAGGGCTGTGGGCACTGCTCCCATTGCAGAACTGTTGGAGAGGCAGCCCAGCAGCCCTGGGCCTGGGATTTGAATTCTCTCCTTTGGGGCTGCCAGTGTGTGCAGACAAACTGGGGAGGGGAACCAAAGCTTCTTCTCAACCACCATGGGAGGCATGGGCTCACAGGGCACAGAATTCATCTCAGTTTTAATCAATGCAGCAGGGACTCCTATTCAAGACAATTTGGTTTTCCTAAGGCTTTTCAGATGATATTTTTTTTATAATTGAGCAGTTAGGATATAATTTATAATACCTGAAACACTAGACTTTGTTCATGCATCAAGGATGTTTTACCAGTACTGTATCCTGGTTCTGTTTGTTTTAACCTCTTCTTCTATCAAAGTGACAGAGTATGACAGAGAAGCTAAACCATACAAGCAGTGAGCAGCTCCAGGGAGTTGTGTCATGTCTTCTGAGATTTGGCAAACGGTAAACATAGCTAAAGGACACACATCTGCTGGCACCTGATGAGGGGCTCAAAATCCAACATACTACTGAACGTTTATATGCAGCTGCACAATTTAAAAATGAAACAACCAACCAACAAACCCTACCTATGTAACTTAGCCATGTCTGGACTTTGAGGTATAGCAGCTCATATTCCAATACAGAAGGAGTTTGGAACCAGCTCCCTCATACCTCTGGATGTAATTTCCAAATACTACAGACCTGTCAGGGAGGAAACTGCCCTCAGTTGTGGTGGAGCCCTTTCCCAGCAAAGCTGGCACTCCCAGAGGAGTGTTCCGTTTTCATCTCTTATTCACTGTTGCATTCACCCACCCCACTCCAACATCCAGGTGGCGAATACTGCACCCCAAGCACCCTGCCATGCTGTGGCCCAGACAGGATCCTCTCTGATGCTGCCCCACAGTCTGTCAGTGGAGACTTCATCTTTGCGTTTTTCTGTGTAGATCTGAATCTCTTAATCTTTGTGGGCCATTTCTCCAGCCTGTCAATTTAAACTCTCGTTATGGCCCCTTACATCCCCACATACTCACACCTCTTCATCATTTACATTTATCCAGAGGATATAACCTGAATTAAAAAAAAAAAAAAAAAAGTTGGGGGGGAGGGGAAATAGGAAAAAAAAATCACCAGTGTGAGGTAATGATCAACTCTGCTGTGCCCAGGAGCAGCCATGAACATGATTTCCGTGGAGCTCCAAACAGTGCCTACAGCACAGGGCAGGATGAGGCCAGGGCCCCCAGCAGCGACACCGCAGCTTTGGCTGAGGAAAGGAGCCAGCAGCCCACCTTTGCAGGAAGCCTCTGGTGTGCTGGATGCTTCTGGGCAGGGCTGTGCTTCCCTGAGGTTCCTACTACCCACAAGTCCAGATGCCTGGGTTGAGAGCCCCCTAGACCTTTCCACCACTGCTCGGGTGTCTTCCATTCATGCTGACTTTCCAACAGCTTCCCTTCAGTATCGAGGACATTACCTTTCCAAACTATAAAACCCACATACATACAAACACTGAAGTGCCCATGCTGCTGGAGAAAGCAGAACGACACAATATGTATAGAGCTTTCTCAATCCCTTTGCCCAGCAACCATCTTTCCATTCATGTGCTAAGAGGAAAGTGCAGTTTTGCCTTCATTGGTTGCTCCTTATTTTAAGAATCAAGTCACTTATTTCTCTTTTAATTAATTTACCAAAAAACTAGAGGCATGCAGCCTGCCAGTCCAGCCCAGAGCAGACAGAAAGACCAACCAGGAGCACACACCTGGAACCCTATGGCCTCCAGCACTCAGGGCAGCCAAGTACATCCCTCACCATGCCCAGAGAGACCTGCTGTGGGTGGGCTTTGCACCCCAGCTCTGCTCAGAGACTCTTGACTCACACCAGCTTCTGTGTGCTGCGTCAGGAAAGTCACATTTCCTCCCCCAGAGCAGCCTTGTCCATATGCTTGAGGTTCAGGTTCATTCCCTGAAAGCTGTTCCCTACACACTGTCACTGCAGAGCACCTCTTTGCATTACTGCCTCAGAGGGCGCGTCTCACCCAGAGCCAACCAATTCCTACTGTGGTGGCCAGGATCTCAGCAACAGGGAAGGAAGCACAGGGGAAACAAGCTGGAGCCTGGTAGGCAGCTTCTGCCACTCCACTCGACCCATATCGCAGGTGGGGCCTGCCACAGACCCTTGCCTGACGTACATCTACACAGCAGGCTGCCACAGCTTCGACTGGGGTGAAGAGAAGCACTGCAGACATCCTCTTGCCACAGTCAGTGAAAGAAGGAAGCCTTCACTGGTTTTTCCATGCATGTATTTATTATGAAATCAAATAGTTATAGGCAATTAGAATAGTTTCTACAATAATAAAGTTTAATACTTTAAATGACTTGTGAAAATTCCACACATCTTTAAGCATTTAATTTAACGTTTCCATTGCTTCTTGAGATGAGTCTTCTTACACAACACAATAAAAACTAAAATGTTTCTGTATTCTCCAGTGCTGCAATGTACAGCTTCATGTACTGCATTCTTCATTCTCACATGAACATGCTGTGTGTGCATCAACAGTATCCTGCATGTCCTCTGACTTCTGGTCGAACTTCATCTGTTTGTCAGCCAGGCTCGTAGCTGAATCTGATGATTAACAAGAAATGGAAAGCAAGCAGCATGCTTTAGAAGCAGTTTTGCAAGGTATGGCATTTACCATGCACTCATCATTAATTAAACCAGGCTTGGCTTCTCCTTGCTGTCATCCATATTTATACTCGGCTAAGTCAAGCTGAGATGTTCCAGGAAAATCACTTACTTAATAAGTCATTTCTACATTGGAAACCAGTTCTTCCATGTAGAATTTTATTAAGAATACATTTAGAAAAAGAAATTGTGGTCTTAAAGGAAAACACACTTTGAAAACACACACAAACATATAATCAATATGATCTATACCTATCTAATCTAATCTGTTTGATATGCAATATCTCTACAATATAGTTGTAGAAGGGATATGTTGAGTATCGCCACACCTGCGGGCAGGAATCCTGTTCACACCTGCCCTTCTGTGGCCTAAATCAGCTCAGGAAAACAGGATTATGCCCAAAGGCAGTGATAAGTGAAAACATACAGGATGAGGATCACTGTTTCAAGGTGTGGAACACAATCCTGAATTATCACATGCTGCAATACAGCCGAGTCACATGTTGACTGTGCTCTTACCCTCTCCTTACAGTGTTAGATTCAAAGATCATGAAGAGGAGATCAGTTTAGATTTTAAATGCCACTGCCATGACGAGCAGTAAAATTACAACAATTACAATTACAAAATTACAATTTCTGCGGGCTTACCAGCTGGGAGGCAGTGGAAACCAACAGTGACTGGAGTTGTCTTGGTAGCTGAGCATCCCTTCATACAGCGCAGCACAGGCTCTGTTGAGTAGCACTTGGAATCAACACCCGCAAGCTGAACCGTCTTCTCAAGCTTCACGAATGAGCGATGCAGTTTACAAGCTGTAACAGAATCACTGATGGTAGTTTATGTTCTTACGTGCAAAATGTTCAAATCTCCCCAGACTGACCCATCTGCCAACCTGCAAGCAAATTGCTTCTATAAAGACTGAATGTTGATCATAAGCAAAGCAGCACTGCATCACTGACTGATAAGCTTTTCAAATCAGCTAATTAGATATGGAGTTATTGAAAGTTAATTTCAACTGTAACTGGCTTAATTTCTAGATTAACGTGTAAAAACAGTCTGGAATACATTCCAATAAACATTTTGCAAAGTAAACTGGCTCACTGAATAGCCACCAAACCATATACAAAGGCTTTGAGTATTCATCAGTAGAAAGAGGAGAGGGGTGTTTCCAAACAAATGAAAACAATAACTGAAGAATTACACCATTACCACCATCATTCAGACTCAAAACTGCTGCAGAGAGAGCAAATATCACTGCTGCCAGCTGGTAATACTGGTCCCATTTTGGATTCCCAGGACAAGTTACAAGTGTGTGAGTAGCTAAGTGAACCACGTCTAAGCTTTAATCTCAGTATGTCAGTCATTTTCACCATATGCTGGAGGAGGGAAACACAGAGTGCTGCAACTAGCAATAGGATGAATTTTGTTGTGTGCACACCTATGAACTGCATATACATCTAAAGCAAGTATGATGCCAGTATTCTTTACGAAGACACATAGAAGAATGACAGTTGATATACAGATGGACATGTGAAAGTCATCTCCAGGTAACAGTAAGTCCTTCCCATCAGGTTCACAAAGGCAATGTGCTTGTTCTCCTCCCTTCTCCATGGGATGCTGTTGTATCATAACCTCAGCTGAGGGAATGGAGCACACTGTAAGATCCTAATCTACTGAAACTCTTAAAATACAGCCCTTTTATTTTTTCATTCATTTCAACTATGTAATTAAGTCACTGGAGCTACTTGTGTGCTCAAATGTTTGACAGGTTGCACTGGTTCGAAACTCAGGTGGTGAGCCATAGTAATTACTAATCCCCATCTGCTTTTTTGGTGGATCAAATGTTGGCTGGAAAGTTATATTTGCTTACACCAAAATATTCTAAGTGAATTTATTTTCTTATTTTTTTTATTTAACCTTCTTCTTCTTCTTAGTTTTCACTTCAAAACAGTGGTTTCATTTCAGCTTGATTAATTTCAACCGATTGGGTTTATTTTGGATTTGACTAACTTCTAATTTCTTATTCCTTTCTAAGCTGAAAAATATTGGTTATATTTAATATAACTGAAGAGTGAGACCTTCACAAATGTTTTTCCCAATGTATTTACAGATTTAACATTTTCTAAACAATACTAAATTAAATTAATCATAGTTTTCATACTTCCTTTACAGGGCGCTTCTTCCAAGATCCAAGAATGACCAAAGCTCACAGCATCTTTTGCTAGATATCCATTGGGCATCCGATACTCCTGTTGACATTCTGCATCATATTTTCCACAGATTCCACATGTTTTCCCTGCCATCCATAAGGCAACTTGAATCTTCAAGAAAAGAATAGTAAAAAACATTTCAAATTTAAAACAAACAAACACAACAACAGTGTGGAACAGATTTTTGCTATGTATGTACCTTTCAGTATCATAACATATCATAGAGCAGCTTGGGTTGGAAGGGACCTCAAAGATCATCTAGTTCCAGCATGGCAACGCACAAACATATAAATGCTTTCCTTCTGTGCTAAGAACTCACACATCCCTCACAGTCAGATGCCAAACTCCCATGATGCTGTGGTGCACTTAGCTCCGTTGCAGCCTTTAAAACCTGCTGTGCCTGGCTAGCTTATTAAGTAATTATTAGTTTTGACTATTATTCTGAAGCTTCTGTGTGGTTGATGTTTTCCAGTAGGTGATAGTTGCAGCACGATAATATTGGTTTTCTTACATTTCTGTTTCCCATTTTTCTAGTACAGCCTTTCAAACATGGACAGAAGCTGAAAACTCTTTCTTCTTGCAGATACACTGCTGACTCAAACTATGTATGTTCACAGGCCCACTTTCCAGCACACACACTTGCTGCAAGAGTAAATCAGTATTGGTGAAGTATTCTTGGATGTCCTATTAAGAAACACAGAGAAGGACTCTGCAGCACTGGCTGCATTATCTTCTTTTACATTCCTTTTTCTGGCGGGGGGAGATGGGGCAGGGCCTGGACAGATTTAGCTTTGCTACCGCACAGTACTGCACTCATACTTAAAGATTTAAGGAGATCCTGCAGAAATAAGTCATCTAGATTTATGAAGAGGAAACTATACCGAGAATGTTTGTCCATCGAAGTACAATTTATCGATACCGAAGGCTGGGGCAACAAGTACAAGCCCTTGTTTTTCATTGTGAATCCACAGAGAAGCACCTAGAGGAAAAAAAAATATAAATAATAATTTTAAAAAGAAAAAAACACTTCAAGCAGACCCAAACTGTCTCTTTTAATAGAGGAAAAAGTAGCTATCATATTTTTTAAAAATGCTCTTTTGCCTCTTTTGCTTTGAATTGCTCACTAGTTCTCAAGAAGAATAGACTTAAAAAAAATGAAGAAGAGTGTACACAAGAATAACAAGTGTTTGTAAAAAGCTGGAAAATAATTATAATTATCACAGGTTTACTTGTTTTTCTTGGGGTTAATAGCATATCATATTTATTCCTAGAAAGGCTTACAGAGCTGCTTATAATACCTGTGTAGTTGTGCAGCTATTCAAAACTCTGACTACACTGCATTGGAGTAAGAAAGTACAAAAACAACACAATTGTCATTGGGGACATTTTTAGCACAATTACTGCTCACTAAGTACATAATAATTAGGGCAGAGCGCTGCACTGGCAGATGCTAACCCAATTTCAGCAAGATTTATCCTGAATCCTGTACCACAGATACAGTCAGGAAGCATCTGCAGTGTGCATTCCTCCAGCTGTGTAGCAGAGAATGAAACAATGTCCTCCTGTGTCCTTTTACAGAAAAAATATCCCTGCTTGGAAATAAGAAAGCAGCCTAGTTTTCCTGTACATGCACAGTTCTCTGTGCAGACTTCAGAATGCTAGCCAGATGTATACCTATGAAGCAAAATGAGAACATCTTGTATTCTACAAGGGTAGTGAAGGTTTTATCAAGCAAGGTTTTATTCCATAACTTATACACTTCTCCAATTTGGAGTTCTGGTGGGAGACACAGCAATATACGAAACAGTAGTTACACTTTACTTTGCTTGGCCACCTCGAGTGTTTCATGCTCTAATTGATCTTTGTAAACATTCACGTGCAAGCAAGTAACATGCAAATTCTTAACTAACAACCTGACAGCAAAGGGCATAAATACTTACAGAATACAAACTTGTGGAAGATCTTTCATACAATTCTTTTGTCTACTCCTCTTTTTCCTAACATACACATGAAAATGAAAACAAGGCAATGCTGTGCCACTTACCAGCAGATATGAGGGAAATGTTGGCTGCGGGGCTCTCGGCCCCGTCCACCAGCAGTTTCACCTGTCCGTTCACAGGATGCATGTCAATTTCGCTGTTAAAAGAAGAGAGTTTTTATCCTGCTTGTATCACATTTATACACATACACTAACCAAGTGATTTTCTTGCTCACTAAATATCACTGGCACAACATAAGCACATTCCAACTGTTTAAATTACATCAGTGCATTCCTGCCACCTAAATGCAAATAACATCATAGGCATCATGTTCAGTGTGCATAGCAAGTAAATAAGGAAAACGCTGAAAACCCATGGGCTGCTGAACAAAGCTGAGGAAAGCTTAGATCCAAGCTCCTCTCCCACCCAATGTGGACAATGCAGTCCGTCACGCGATGGCAGCTGGCAGAAGTTACTTACTGACTGCCAATCTTGATGTTGATGGCTTTAAGGTTTGTAGCTTCTTCAGCACTTTTCATCATCACCAGGAACTTAAGGTCAGAGCTGCAATCCTGAGCCAAGATGTGATAGCAGCTCGCTGGCATCGAGTAGTTGAACTTGACTTCATTAAATGTTGTGATCTTGTTGTGCGAAACTGAGCAGCGAGCTGGTTAAATAAAATGCCAGTGAATATTTGCTTTTCTGTTAAGAAAACCCGTTAGAGGACATGTTGTATTTTTAGTGCTATGTTATTTCACGGTTATTTTGTTTTTTTTTTTTTTTTCTCTATATGATACTTTTGTATAGGCTATAGGGACTTTTTGCCACCAGCCATCCATAACTTCTAAAAAAATGCATGAAAAACACAGTCCTCTGTCTAACAAAATAATTGCCAGAAAGTTTATGTTACCACTTCAGATAATTGTCAGTCTTGATTTCCCTGAAATGCTTTCTCTATATATGCACAATATTCTCTCTCAGTTGAACCATCCCTGCACTATTGCATTCCATTTCCTAATAGACTGGAGACAAATAATCCAAGAAAAAAAACTAAAATTCAGAAGATGTTCAAATTAATTCCAGAAACTGAGGACATCCTGCTTCTGAACCTGATCCAACTCTGACCTTTCAAATTCTCGAGCACTGCAGAGGGGGCTTCAGCAAAGACATTCCAGATGGGAGGCTGCAGCTCTGAAGCTGGGATCCTCGGACCCACAGGAAGCGATAGAGGAAGCCTCATGGCTTCTTGATAGAGGGTCATCTGAAAAAGAATTTGCAAGCACTGTAAAAGTGTAGTTGTACCAAGTATTCACAACAAACAGCTCAGATAACCTTTTCTCCTATATGGAAATCAATTTCAATCTCTTCTGCCTCGGTTGACAAAGAATTTTTGTGAAATTATGAACTGTGTTCATCTGACTCACTGTGCACGAGATTTTGCTTCTGTTTGCAATTTTCTTTCATGGTATGGGTCATAATTCAGTTAGTGTTTATGACAGAATATATTACTTGCTTTTCAAATGTGTTTATGTGAACACTTAGGGAGCTCCCACAGCTGGAAATGCATCTCTTCAAGAATACCCACCATACTCTTTTTGCAAGAATGAAACCACTGTATGAATATTCTTTGATGAAGTATAAAAAGATGGAACACTCGTAAGAGCTGCTTTCATCATTTACACCCAAACTGATGCTTACTTTGCTTAGCTTTTCCTTCTAAGAACTGGCCCCGTACAATTAAACAACACCAACAATCTCACTTTTCTATGAGGAAAACATAGGAGAGCAATGACAGCATTTCATATTTACATCAGGCAGCTTGACAACAATATCACATGTCCTCGGAGAAGTTAGAGCCACGACCATCCTGGCTTGTCGAGAAGGATTCTTGCCCATTCTCTCAGAGAAACCCAGCATAAATGCAGCCCCGGGGACAAACTTGTAAAACCTTCAAAAAGGAAAGATCTGGTGAAACAGAGAGGCAAAAAGAGGCCTCATCCAAACCAGGCAGCCTCAAATTTGTGCAGAAGTGGCATACAGGTTCTTCAGGATCGCTGGCCACATCCCCATAACCACTCCCTGCTTTACTGATCAGTGTTCAGAGAAAGAACCTGTTCCCTGGTTTTCAGTATGACCAGCAGAAGGTATTACTGTACACAGGATGGTGGTATCTCCCATTCAGGTTTTGCGTCCAAGGGCAATACTCAGCTCACAGAATTCAAAAACAGCTAGTACTTTATTCCCCAGAACCTCGTGGGTGGAGAGCGATTTTTCACATTTGACCAGTATCATAAACAAATGCCACTAAAGGTTAAAACCTCACCATTCAACCATCGATCTGACACTCGAAGGAACTTTGGGCCACTCCAGCTTCACTTGTGCAGCAGGGTGCCCAGCAAACCGTCCAGTTACCAGCTCAGTAGAAACCCTGTAGTCCCGGCAATTCCGGCCCCATTTCAGGTAAGCCTACAATGGAGCGAAAAGTGGTCCATTGTTAAAAACATGGAACATTATTTTATTGCTATGTATGCGGTTGCATGCGACAATTTTTGAACCTTACCACTGCCTTGTGAGCATTGAGGACCGAAGCATCTGCACAGAGCTTCCACTTGCTTGAATCTGTGAGGTTTGTCACAAATACCTGCATCCGCGGCCTGACAGAGTCTGTATCAGCGTATACAACAAGCTGGAGGCCTCCTGTTTTCTTATTGTTACTAATGCCATGCAGAAAAGCAGCCAGCACTGGGGTTTTGATGTCACCCAGAAACTTAGGCTAAGAAGAAGGGAGACAGAGTTTGCAAAGAACAACATTACAAAGGAGCATTTTAAATGCAAGATCTAGCAAATAAAAAAACAAAACTACAAATATATAGCAGCGTATATACTGCACATATTCTCATGCATGTGCCTTAGCATGAGTGTGCCCCTGCAAGCACAAAAGGATCTCATCACTATATTTGAGAATTTGTGCCATTTACTGAACTACACCATGCTCACCATTAAATGACTGAACCATGAAAAGCATGTAGGGGATCTACAATGTGTGTCTCACTCTTCACTGATATTCAAAACTTGATAATTTAGTGTTTCTCTGTTCCCATTGCCCTAGCTGCACAATTGCTGCAAATGCACAGCCACTCTGCCACTCTTCCAAGCTGTCAAAAGTCACTAGAAATGATGCAACTAACCCAGGAAGCAGCTCGGGATGTGTCATGGCTGGATCTGGTAGAGGAGTATCTGCTGGTAACTCTGTCACCTGGGAGTTTTCTTTTGGGGAACTGAAGGAAGAAAACACATCATGACCATGAAGGTAATTTAAAATCACACTTGAAGAAACTGCACTAGGCAGTGCTGCAGAATATCCTTTGCTATGGAGCTTATTACTGAGATGAGTCTCAGAAGAATTACCACAGCTGATTTGGTGTTATCAGTACTGCAGTTTCCCTCAGCAAAGACAACAAGTGGACTTCAAGGTTTTAATTTAGCTCATAAAAGATTCCAAACTCAATTAACTAAGAATGAAAAACTCACCTCTTGTCTGTGTGCTGATCTAAAGCGATACTGATAAATCTCATGACGCCCCTTTGAAAATAATAACAAGGAGATGAAAAGCCTTGGAAGAAAAGAAATGCTGCAATTGTATTCAATTCTGAGCACTGGGAACTCAGTCAGAATTTTAGTAACTATCATTCATGCATAGTTCTGTACGCTTAGTTATAAGCACATAATGCAGTAGTCAAAATGGTTGAAATGGTTTATATATAAAGCATTAATGTTCCTACTGTAAAATAAAGATATAAACAAGCAATTTGTATAGACAGAAAGCAATACATTGGTGAAACATGCTTCCCTGCCTACAACAATAGTTTCAGCAAACTTGTAGAAACTTTTGAGATGCTCTCAGGGACAGCTGAGCTGTAGCTTATTGACACTGCAGCTGTGTTTGCAGAATAGACGTTAAAACTTTATGTTGCTAATATTTACTGTGTCAATAACTTGATACAAAGCCAGCTGCCATGAGGAATTCAATTCACAAATACTATTAGCATCTTTCAATGTACTAAGAAATATTAGTTACCCATATTTTGGAATGCATGCTGCTGCTGCTGCTGCTGCTGCTGTGATCTTCCAGATGTCCTGAGTGATGCTCATGGCTGTGGTGACTCACTGACCTGCTGCTGCTGCTGCTGTCACTTAGACGCCCTGATTGATGGCTATGGCGACTCCTTGTCTTGCTGCTGCTGCTACTGCTCCTACTGCTCCTACTACTGCTACCGCTGCTGCCGCTCTTGCTGCTGCTACTGCTGCTGCTGCTGCTACTGCTGTCACTGCTCTTGCTGCTGCTGCTGCTGCTGCTACTGCTACTGCTGCTGCTGCTACTGCTGTCACTGCTCTTGCTACTGCTGCTGCTGCTACTGCTGTCACTGCTCTTGCTGCTGCTACTGCTGCTGCTGCTTGCATCTTTGTTTCTAGCTTGCTTTACTTGATCATTCTCCTCTTCATCCATAGGCTTTTTACGATTAGGGGAGGAGGCAGAAGATGAGGAAGAAGAGGTGGCAGTTGAGAAGGCAGAAGATGAGCTGGAGGAAGTTTTTGCATTGGGCTCTGTCCCAAGCTCTGCTAGCATAGCATTTCCTTTCTTAGATGGCCGACTTTTCGGGTGCCGTGTTTTGTTTGCAACCTGCAAAATAATTCATAGGAAATTATAAGAGGGGAGAAACATCTGTTTCTGTATTTACAATGTGAAAAATCTGTGGGTGTCAGACAAGCTGCTCACCACAGCCTTTCCTGCCCCACCATGGAAGCTCACTCTTCCTCTCCAAAATGTGCCCCAGCAAGGAAGACCAGCTCCAGCTGGACGCACCTCTCAGGTCAGTCTGTCCAGATGTGACATGGGCTGACAGCACTGGCACCTTTTGAAGCAACCCCATCCTGGATTTCCCATGCCAGTTTTCCACCCTAGCCTTCAAATCCTTTATGGCTTTATTTACTGGAAAATATCCTCCGCTTGCAGGCTCCAAGTCTCTTACCTTGAACACATTTTCAATGCCTAGAATCCTCTTCAGTTTAGCTTGAATGTCCTCATATGGAGATGATTCATCCTCTTCCTCAGACTCTGAGTTTACCTCATTAATTATTTTGGAAGCTGCTCTAGATCCTGCCTGAATCTCCAGCTGAATTTTGTCCATATCAGCATCTGTAGGAACTGCACACAAATTGCACAGATTAAAAAGTTATACCGCTTCAAGGGGCACTAACAAACCTAATAAGAAAAGGCTTGTGCTCAGTATTGTACCTGGCATCAAAACTATTTTAGCTTCATGTTCTCCAATTAATCTGTGCAAATATGTATTCTTTATGAAACTGGCATCTCTCGACCTTCTGGAAAAGCAGAGCTGGCAGCCAAGACGATGCATTTTGAGGCAAATATCTCGTTCATGCGTTCTTTTTCCTGTGCCATGGTGAAGATCTTCTTGAGAACCATGGGACTGTTTCCTTGGCATGCTGTCAGGCTCTTGCTGTAGTGGAGATGAGCATGTGAATGCCACTGGGAGCATATCGTAGGCAAGAGTAAAACTGCAGGTATAGGTAGCACATGAGGGGTAAGTGTAATCATGCAAGCAAAAAGGAATAGGTTACCATTGTTAAACGTTCCCTGGAAGCTCTCTCTGATGTTTGGAAAGGTTCTTCCATGATTTTTAATGGAGCATCTCCCGGAAGAATTGAGGTCCTCTTTTCAGCACCTAGTTCTCCTATGTTCCTTGATACAGCAAAAGCCTTATGTCTGTGAAAATATACATAGAAAGTGGTAAACCCATGTATTTGGATTAAACAAATTATTGTCCTGCCTCTGTCAAGTGTTATGACAGAAGTATGTTCTTTGAACATGGGAACTCTATATGCAACTGTTAGCATAAATATTGTTTAGAACAATTAAGATGTCACGAGGAACATCACAGTTTTCAAAGCATAGGTAAATTTAAATAAATTTCCAAAATGAGAGACATAAAAAATAAAAATTAAATGTAATAAAAATATTTTAAAAATAAGAATTAGTAAAATAATAAGTAAATTAAAATAAAAATTAAGCTCCTAAATATTTGAGGCATCTTCTGACTTTCAACTCCCTTATTTTTCTTTGCCCTTTATTCTAAATGTTATTTACACATAGCTTGTCTAGAAACTTCCATAAAATGTCAGTGAATCATGAACTTCATAAGATTTCCACAACACAAATTATCCTGAAGTAATGCCATCATACCTTCCAACCACTATCTCAGTTTCCTCACGGCATGGGTTTGTTTCAATCTTAATATTTTTCAATTTCACATCTATCTTGGCATCAAACTTCATTGGCATTCTTGTCTGGACCTCGCCTTGAATTTCAACAGCATGTTGAAAGTATTCTGTGTTGACACCCATCGTTGCAACTGTATGCACATATAAACTGAAATAGAGTGAAATAGAGTGATGTGGTTGTATGCAAGAAAGGTGTTCGTTTTTACGTTGAGTTCTCTGTCATATTAAAAAAAAAAAAAAGAAATAGAAAACTTCCATCTATAATTAAGGCATAAGAAATCTGCCATACCTGGGGTTTAAGTCAGACCGAATCTGCATGGTGGATTCAAGCAACTGAGAAAGTCTAAAGTCTCCAGTTAAAGGTGGAGTCATCTTTCCATCAACTGCAAAAGACAGAACAGCATTTTAAAATGTAAGTGTAAGCAAGATGCAGTTTTCAGGAAGAGGTAATATTTTCTCTTCATACAGTGAAAGGTATTTGAGATAAAAGGTCTTTTTTTCAAATCTGAAAGAGAAAAAAATATACAGAAAACTTGCTCTGTGTTCAGGTGCTTCGGCCTCCAACCGTTTCTGTGCTGCTGCCGGGCTTTGCACTGAGCACAGAATGTCAGGCGCAGCCTCAAACGTGCCAAGGAGAAAAAGCCTTTCGGGCTCGCTCTGCTTCAACTTCGGCAGCCAAGGATGCAGTTGGCATCCACTACCACAAGGGCACGCTGCCGATTCACCATCAGCTTGTCCTCCCCGGCCCTTTTCTGCAAAGCTGCCGCCGCCTGGGCAATAGCCAGCCTGCGCACGCACGGGGTTACGTTGTCCCTTAGCCACGGATTCAGCACCGTCCTGCCAGGCCATCCCTCCAACCTGTCACCAGGAGCGGCAGCCTGACCCCCCAGCACATTGACAACTCTCACTGCTTTCATGTGTGTCCAGCTTCTTTTTCAATACCTTCACTACCTCTCCTCCTGTATTTTAAGACGCTACAAAAATCACGTCTTTTTGTTAGGTTGTTTGTTTTCCTACATCTTTCCCCAGCCTCTCTTAGCCTGTCCCTCCCACCTGCTAGCGCAGCAGACCTCGTGCTTCCCAACCCACCACTGACTGCAGCTCGTGCCAGGGCAGTGGTGTAGGACCCGTACTCCAGCGGCAGGCCAAGGCAGCTGGGAACCACGTATCGCAGCTCTCCCATCCACACTGGCTGCGTCCACTGCCCTGCGATGCCGTTGCGGATCTGGCTGGTGATTCTCTTCATTGCCGTGTTTCGATCAGCAGGTTCCACTACAGTCTGCCAGGGGACAGAGGTCCAAGGGGTGAGGAAATGAAAGGACAGTGGTGTTAAGCCTGGCAAAGAGAAGTAGGGGGCCCTGATACCTTCATGGCCTGTTGCAAGACTTCCTTGTTGATGTTGACGAAGGCCACTTCTTGTCCAAGTATTTTCAAGTAGGCTGAGATCAAGGGGGTTTCTGTTGGCAGCTCTTTCCATCCCAGCAGCTAGGGAACAGATCAGGAAACAAGTGAAGTTCCTTAATGCAATGCTTTACAAATGGCAGTTTAGCAAGGCAATGGCAACTATTACTGACCAACCCAGCCTTCTTTTGCCCCTCATATTTCCTTGGTATTCTATTAACAGTGTAGTGTTGCAAGTTTAGACGTCCTCTCTATCACTGTGATGTTCCCTATCCACTGTTCACTTATTTAGAGTGAAAGAACTTTAATACAGAGGAGCAAG
The DNA here is from genome assembly GCF_026119805.1 of Tympanuchus pallidicinctus. Taxonomy (NCBI): domain Eukaryota; kingdom Metazoa; phylum Chordata; class Aves; order Galliformes; family Phasianidae; genus Tympanuchus; species Tympanuchus pallidicinctus. Next base: position 13,324,842 of record NW_026294791.1, read on the forward strand.
GCCATTTGTACTGTTAAACTCAGTTTGAAAGCACTGCACCAAATCATAGTTTCTCTCGGAGATAAGGAGAATTTCTTATAAACTACGCTGGGAAAATGGAGGAAGGAGAAAACCTGCCAGGCATGGGTGATCTTTGTACTGTGACATCTACCTTCCCCTCATCTCACTGCTCCTTCTGCAGTCATATCTGAAGTGGGAAGGAAGTGGGGCTGCAGCAAGACTTGCAGAAGATATCACAGATATTACAGGAGGAATATCTCCTGCAGTCTCACTGCAGATCCCTCTTCTGCAGACATACTCAAACTGACTGCTGGTGGGTAATATACCCTCTGAGATGAGCTTATCTTTCACAGTAAGCATCACTAAATATCCCCTCATGTAACACATGCATTATACTACTAAAAACACCTACAGCCTTTCCAAGTTCCTTTATCTTCTTGTATGTGGGATATTCAGCAAATGGAATGTTTCTTTTCATTATGACATCTGTGAGGCCTTCTGCTCGGATGCCAACCTACAAAAACAGTGTGAGAAGGAATAGTCTGAAACATACTTACAGAGTGGAAACTTAGGAGACAAATTTTGATATGAAAATTGTTCTATTTGCCTTATTACTAATTTAAGTAAATATTTACCTCTATCAGATCAGCCACTGAACCTGCAGAATTTGCCATCAATTTGGAAATTATTGCTGATGGGAACATAGTTCCTGGACTGTTCATAACAAAGATTTCTCCAGCAGCACCAAATCTATAGTTATCTGGGGTGGAAGCAAACAAAAGACCATTTTTCTAACCATTTTACTCATAATTCAAGACTGTGTTTCTGCAGCTTTTTCAGTTACTGACTCTAAGATACATCACTGCATAACTTTTAATTGTTCAGGTTCAAATTAATAAATACTTATTCCTGTTCTTTTAAATATTTAACTGCCACACTTAGTTCAATTTCTTATCCAAATGCAGAATCTTTTACAGAATGACAGGAGGCTGGAGCAGCAGGGAAATTAAACCAGAAAACAATAGAACAAGAGAGACCATTGAACTGACCTTAAGTATGCTAAGTATGTATTTCTGTAGCAAAAGGAGAAAGCTTCTACCATAGGTGTAAGAAGAAATAGATTTATTTTTCAATAAGAAATAAACTAAACATTTCAGAAACCAATCCTAGCAAGCATCTTACAGAATCTCTTTTTGCAGAGAGCAGCAGCTCTAAGGGGAAAAACTTTTCTAGACGCAAACCACACAGGCACTGACAATTTGCATTCCTCCAAAGGATTTGGGAACCCTTACAAAGGGATTTCTAAAGCCACTGAAATGCTTTACTCACCAAAGTAACTGCCTGCTCGAAAGGCCTTGCTGTACCGATAGCTCAGCGTGTCCAGTTTGGGAGCTAGCAGCTTAAGGGCAATGTTGCAAGCTGAAGATCTAAACAAAGAAAGGTAATATATCCAGAAAGAAGCTACACTCTATCAGAATAAGAAAATGAATTCAGTTTGATGGCATATGCAGAAAACAGTGCACTTGATCCTTGTCTCTACTTACATGTTGTACATAAACGGCAATCTGCTCTTTGACAAAGACTTCATGTGGGAATATACAAAACTGGCCACTTGCAAATTGCTTTCCTTCATTGCCACGTTAGCTATCGTCGTGATCAAAGCAAGGGCAGGCCTTGTCTCAAAGATAACAGCACAAGCCATCATTCGCACCTCAGGGGGAAGCGATTGGTCTGCAAGGATCTGAATGAGATAGCCCTGCACCTGAAGAGAGGAAACACATTGTTGGGAATTACCAAAGACTGTCTGACTGGAGTCTGTATCATATAACACCTCTAGCTATCTATACTATCTGAAAGGCCAAAGCCTTTCCTACACTGGCCATGCAAGTTAATGGAAGGTCACTCACTCAACTTCAGAGAAAGGTCTGACAGAAACAGCCCTATGGCAGTGTTTTGCCTGAGAAGTCAACAGAAGGTCTCTCTCTCTCCTCCCGATTCTTGAGGAAGATTAAATTATCCACTTCTAGGTGGCTAAATTTCTACCATACATAACAAACATCAGACTTAATTAGTTATATCGGTTGACTTCAGAAACAGTGCTTATATCTTGGAAATTTCCTACTGCACAATATTTATTATGTATTACCAGAAAACATTAGCTGAAATGTACGCTTGTATTCTGTTGTTCTTAAAAATAAGCAAACATAATGAAACCACAGATTTGATGCTATTGAATTAATTACCCTCAGAGTATACATTTTCTTTCTTCAGTTCCTTAAGTAAAGAAATTCCTGATAGATGCTACTTACTGTTTTGGGATCCTTCCAAGCTATCTTTCTCAAGGCCATGATGGCATCTATCTGAATGTGGATTGGGATATCAGAAGCACTGGATGAAGACATTGGAAGGAACTTCAGGACACGCTTTAAGCTGGCTGGTTCTCCCATGTTGCCAATGCACTTCAGAGCTAATTTCATTTTGTCTTCACGGCCCCTGCTGATTGCTTCATCTGCAAGGTCATGGATGGGCTATGGACAACAAAGCACAGTTCAACCTTTTCCACCTAATGTATATATATACATTGTCCATAGCATTCCCCATATCCAGTAAAAAGCCTATCACAATAAAGTAAATGGTTCCAATAAAAGCACCCAGTGATGACTGTAGGAAAAAAGAAAAAAAAAAAAGATGTGAAAGCTGCGTTTTCAGTGATGAAATTATTGTCTAATTTAGTAAAATGATTTATTGCCTTTGTTCTTACGGAGGCCAATGAAATGTGTATTTGTCTAATTGATTGATAGTTAATAAAAAAATGTCCAGTTGACATTTTCATACCAGCTCCAAAAAGAGTTAAGCCAAAGTAGTGTACATTAACAACCTATTGGGAACAACCCACCTGAAGAGCTTCTTTAGGACATGCTGAGGTCTGAGAACAGTATCTGTTGACTACAGAACTATATCCCAAGCAGGCCACTTGCTGAAGCATAGGATTTTTCTGAATTCGAGAGCTGGTCATTAAATCCTGTGGGGAGAAAAAAAGAAAAGGAAAATAAATAAATAAAATTAAAATGAGCATTTAAAACAGTGCTTGGCATAGGTTTCAGAGAAGGAAAATCATCACAGCTTATCTAGGAGGAGTAATTTCAGAATGATTGTTGTTCGCATCAAAACAAATTAAGTCAGCTTATAGACATTTCATTAGCAAGCTTCACTTAGGACCTTAGTTCCACACTGGTTTCAACATAAATAAACACAAATATTAGTTTATGGACTAACGGTGAACATCAATTAATAAATAGAACATCTTTAGAACAGAGTGTGTCTCAGTTACATTAACAAAGCACTGTCAGTTAATATATTTTGCTTCCTGCTTATGAAGAGGAATACTGACTAGAGATAGGAAAAAATCCTGTTCAGTATAAATGATTTTGCTATTCTATTCACCATACAAACAAAGAAAGATTTGCCCGTAGGAGGCAAGACACATTAGCCCAGCATACTAAAATGGTACTATTTCTCTATGTTAAGAGAGAAGGGCTCTTCTATCACTATAGCAAAATGAAGACGCATTATCTTCTCAAAAATGTCAAAATAAGAGAAAAAATCATGCATCAGCATTTGTGCAAAATTGGTATACGTGATGGGAGAACCCACGCTAGTGAACTTTACAATCAGAAGTTGCCATCAATTAACATTCTTTTTGTTATCAAATTGGAAAGATTTATGTGGATTTACTCACTGCTGCTAGTGGAAGTGTGTGTTCATCAGCTTTCATCAAATGGAGAGTCAAAGAAACAGTTAGAAGGGTCTGAATGTAGTTGAGGTCGTCATTGCGAATTCTGGTCTTGAGGAATTTTAGTGCTTCGGTGGTGCCACTCACAGAAACTGCACTCAGGAGCCATCGCCTGAAAGCATATTAGAAAAAGAAGTCTAGCTCTCAGGTCTCCAGAAATGAAAAATTTCTTAGCAGGTCACACAATGAAATACCTGTAACGAGGTTTATCTGAAACTTGTCTCCAGACAGACTCAAGAGCGTCAACACTTGCTATCCGGCAAAGCTGGACCAGCTCTAAGAATCTGTATGCAACATCGTCATGGAAATCTTGTTGGTTATTCAGGACTATGTGCTGCAGTGTTTCTACTATCTGTACAACACAAGAGAGAGAAGGGACGTGTAATTAAACCCCTTGATATTTCTGATCATATTTGGTCGCTCTTGATTTTCAATTAGGAGAGTGATTCAAAGACCTAAAAATTCCATACCCGTTGCTCAGGGTTTTTTGTCTTGATCAGCTGAAGTGGCATCTGTGGCAGTACAGCTGGGAAGTGGTAGCGAAGGCTGCCATAGCTCTGCATGGGGATGTCTGGGGCACTGCCCCGCTCACTTCTCACCTCCAGCAAGGTGAGCTGCTGTCTGTCAAGGGACAGAGAGGAATAAAAAGGTGTCGTAAAGTATGTGTACTTACAGCTTTACCCAACTGCTGCTGGGCTTATGTCTCTTCTCATTTCAACCGGGGGTGAAAGGGACCACAGAACTTGCAATTATTCTCACTTAGAGAAGCAGCCCTGCATCCCACCTACCTTGCTTCCATGACAGCCACCCCAGTGGGCTCACTGAATGGGGAGATCTGATACACCTGCTGAGATGCAACCTCTGTGATCAGCGTGCCGCTGTCTGACTGCTTCAGCTTGTAGGAGAAAGCAGCAGTCCCTTTGGTGAGCCTTTCCTTCTAGAGAAGCACAGAGAGACCACAGAGTGAATGGAGCAGATGGCTCATGTTACTCATCTTTTCCATCTGCTTGGTGTGAGGAAGGTCTTCCCATGTCTCACATACCATCATGTCCACGGGGCAGGGATAGATGTAAGCCATCCCAACACTTTTTTGCACCTTTTCCTGGCAATTATTCGAGTCCACGGTTTTGGTAACAGATACTCGGCTATTCTTTCTGTCTTCCTGGATGACGTACCTTGTGTGGCAAACACCTCCAATTCCAGCCTGAAAGGATCAGGAGAAGGAAAGAGACCTGAGAACTGTATCAGGATTTCCCCAAAGAAGAGCAATCTTTGAAGAATCAGTAGGAGGGTAAGGATACACTGAGCCACGTTTTGGCTGAAGACAAATTGGATAAGGATTCACTGAACTATGTTTTGAAAGCTGTTACCCATTGCTCACAATTAATCCTACTCAACTAAAAAACAACACAAACACATGAAATAGACATATTTTAAGTTCGGTCAAGGAACTCAGAAAAAGTAATCAACTAATTAATACAAAAAATGAACAAATAAAATTGATCATGTTGCTGCAGCAGAGAAGCTATGTAACAAACACGTTCATAGCTAATGGCTCCTTTTTGATGAAGGCATTGCATTTTAAACAAAGCAATTTAAGAAATGTCTTTAAAGAATTCCAGTAAAAGTAATTCCTTCAACACGTTCACATGTATTTTCTATGTGAATGAAAAATAACAGTTTTTCAATATGTATGCTTGAAAGGAGATTCAAATAAAGAGAAACATGAATGAAGAGCACCTAGAACGCATTCTTCCAGCAAAGTTGTTTTAGAAATGAAATGGGAAACACAAACCTCTTGTAATTCATAGACATTCTGTGATTTTTTAATGGTTATCTGCAACATGTTCAGTATTCCTCTCACTATGTTAACACACAGATCTGGGCAGTCTTCTGGGGCATAAATGCTTCCAACCCGTCCACTGCTGTATTCAAATTTGAAGGGCCGGGTGAAACACGATGAGACCACTTGGGTGATTTTGGAAGATCGAGTGAATGGATCCCTGGGCCAGACCCCATTGTATTCCTCCACTTGTGGAGAACGGACCTGAGAGGAAATTAAAAATAGATATTGATGTGAATAAAATTACGTTGGTACTAAAAGTGTGAACAGATTGGAAGAAACTGACCTAATCACTAGTTGTCTACTCCTTCCTTCCAAATTTAGGCTTAGATATCCATGTAGGAGTTGATTCTTTGATTCTTCTATCTGTTGCTTACTTTGTAAAATCGGTACGAGTCATGGGGCTCAATATTGCTCTTTTGTGGTAGAGAAGCAGTTAACACGTCCTTGTTAACTCTTGGGAAGATTGTGAGCAGTTTAGTCACATTAACTACATGGGGGAAAATATCATTCAGAAAGTAATATAATAGCATTTCAAATAAGTCAAATGAAATTCCCTCCATTTTACTAAAGCCTTAAACTACAATAGCTGTGCCACAATCTGCTTTAGACTAAATTTAACATTTACAAAGTAAAATTATTCTAATTCTAACTCCCCCCAAAATATTCTTAGAATGTTTTAATTTAATTCTTTCCCCTCTCAAAATGCTTATTGTTTTGACTAAACAAGCTACCATATTTGATCCATTGTTGTGAATTGATTAAACCAACACTTCTTCATTCATTTGCTCGTTTCCTTTTATGTACAGAAACACGGGGGAAATCAGAAGCAATTTTACTGACTCTGTTGACGTTACTGCAAGTTGAGCACACTTTGGGGCACTTAACACAACAATTTCAAGATGAAGACAACAGTGAGAAGTACAATCCCTAACTCATAATTTTAGTATCTTACCATCGTTAACGACAGAAGTTCTACAGCTCTTCTAAAACCCCTGAGAGATTTCCTTTTTGATGCCTTCCACACTTTTTCCCAAGTGTGTAAACACAATCTATGCTCATTAATTACCTGCATGACCTTACATCTGTGTGGCTGCATTTTACATACCCAAGTCCTTTCTCCCCACAGGACTTGGAAAAATTTGTTGAAAATTGAATAAAATCTTAAAATCAGAGGAAGCTTAAGTGCCTTAAGTTAGAAATAAACATTTTGTAACAGAATCCCTGGTACTGACACCTCTACTTTGCATACGAGAAGCCCCTGCTACAAATAATTTTCACAACAAGCACACGTAAGCAATTGGATGGTAAATCACTCCTCAATTTTGAAACTTCAGTTTGCAAACCTTCCTGAAACCTACAGTGCTAAGTTACCAATTCTGTTCCCATAGGCCTTCTTAGAACACAGGTGATCAAAACACAAGTAAATGAACATGACTTAAATTCAGTACTGGTTGGTATGTTTGGAACAGGATGTGGTCAGTACCTTGAGGAGGTAAGCATTCTCTGATAGCCCGCTGATCTCTAGCTTGCTGCTCAAGCGCACACCAGCTTTGCCCAAACTTCTTTCTTGAAGCCCATTCAACATAAAACCTTCATAGCTGTACAGGTAACTCTTCCTGCTACTGAATCCTGGGTCTGTGGGGAATAACAGCCATTTATACAAAAGCTGTAAGCATATTCTAATGAATAGACATATAACAAAGTCACCAAATTGATAGGTAAAAATGTACTTACCAATGTCTAACTTCTGGCTGCCTACAAAAAGAGATAGAAAAACCACATGAGTTATATCTGGTCTAAACCCAGTTGTTGTCAGTGAACTCAAGGAAATAGCAGGGAAGAAGAATGAAGAAGGGATGCATAAGCTTACCCACAAGGGTGAGCACTAGTGCCAGTATGATCCCCCTCATAGCGAAGGTGAATAGGGCTCTGCCAGGCACGGCGAGACTTTTATGGAAGAATGTTCAAGAACACGTGGCTGTTTTCTGCTGAATTCTCAAGTTTTTTATCAGTTTATGTAAACACTTCTCTTTCTGCAATCATAACTTCTCTTCACAGGGAGTAAAGAAAATCAAGTATTACTTTGGCATCTCTGATAAAAAACCTTTGTCTGATTGAGCAGAAGTTTCAATGTTTCACTATAAAACACTCCTACTTCAGCATTTACAATAAATTTAAAATAGATGTGTTACTTGCTTTCCTAGATTGGGTCATGGCTGGCTGCTGATACATGGTCCTGCCACAGATGAGATTGGTTTCGCCCAGGTTATGTTGACCTGGCATCTGACCCAAGTTGTTATCTAGCTGATAATAACCCAATTAGCAGTCAGTGTCACCTACATTGACTGTGCGCTCCCTCTTCTCTTAGCTTTGGTTTATGGCCATTTCTGTAGGCCAGAGACTAAGCTAGATAAACCTTTGCTATTTATGTATTCATATGTGCACCGACACGCATGATTTAACGAGGCTACTGAGAAACAACATACGGAATCTATGTATTTATTGAAGTCACAGGATCAATGTGTCCTTTTCAGCTCCGGTCATACTGACCAGGAATATTTTTAAATGAACAAAAGTTTCATAATCATTCTGTAAATATTTTATCTTCCAAAGTAAATAGCAGCAAAATGTGAACAATTAAAATCTGCACAGATTCTCAGCAGCAAGGCAAGAGGGACAGAAGTGCAGGTCAGCTAGAACTTTCGCATTCACTACAGAACTAAATACAAAATGCAGCCAAGTACCTGAATTGATGCAGGCTTGCAGCCAACTTCATCACTAACGGTGATTTGTATTGGTAACACAAGAACACATTCACAGAATTGTCTGTTCAGTTCACAAAATCGCCCAGAGCAGCCTGGGGCCCTGGGTAGCCTGGTTTGGTATTAAATGGGGAGGTTGGTGTCCCTGCCTGTGGCAGGGGGGTTGGAGATTCATGATCCTTGAGATCCCTTCCAACCCAGGCCATTCTGTTATTCTATTCTAGAAGCGTCAGGAGCATGAGAACAGCTCATCGTGTACCCTCAGAAATGGGAGATAAAGAATGAATTAAGAGAATCAATGGGTTCTTGTCAACCCTACAAAAAAGTTAGTCCTCCAAAGCAAGCTGGGTGGCAGTTAAATCAACAAGAACAAGGGCACATGATCTTCTGCACTGGAGGATGTTTTTGGAGGCACAGCTTCCAGCAATAAATTGTGATCTTCAAATCACATGAAAACACTCAGTTATATTCTAATTCAAAATCTATGACATATTCGTTCTTTGGTTACTTTCTGTTCCCACAATAGGACTTACCACAGCAAAGTGTACTGTGGCAAAGTGTTTTTATGACAACAACGCAGTACATTTTCTATTTCAGTAGTTGCTAGTAACTGCTCTTTCTGGATTGTCAGTCCCACAGCTGTTGACTTTTTCAACTGCATTTCATCTGGACTTCAATTCCACTTGGAGTTCTCCTACCTCTGTTTTGGGAACTGCTACAGAATTCACATCAGAAGACTACACTGTTGTTGCAGGGATTCACAATCAATTTATGCTCAAGCAGTCAAGTGTAATTTGTGCCTCAGTTGGTAAACTGTTCACAACAGTGCATGGCCAGCCCTTCTCTATATTTGTAACTGATTTTATTTTTTATAGTTGACCCTTTCTTTATAACAAAGTTATATGTTGTATTAAGTTGTAAGCCTTGCACAAATAAAAGAAATCCAAAGCTACTAACAAAAACCTGAATAAAGGAATATGAGTACAATGCCAATGTGAAAAGTAAAACATAGCATACATTGTGGACTCATGCTTTAACTAAACTGCAGATTTGATAGGAACAGCGAACACAAGAGACCAGACATATTGGAACAGATAATAAGTAAACTCAAACAATTTGAATGCTTCTTTCAAGGATCAGTTTTTGGATCCACTACAACTTCCTTTCATTCTTTGTCACTTACTTGCCTCCCAGATTAAATTGGTGGGAGTGATGGTAAAGAAGTAAGCATGTCTCACCCACAAAAGCTTCATGGTAACTCCAAATTAAAAAAAGAAAGAAAAAACAAGTGCACACAAGTAGTAGAATTCAATGCACACAGCATTCTCCTTGTCCTGGAAACCCAGAAATATTTTCCATTCAAAAATAACCTGTTTACATTGGCATTATTTGGAGATTTATTAAGTAGTTTCCTTGGCCCAGTTAAAGTATATATACACCATAACCTCTGAGAAGAACAAGAATATGGTCTGTGTTTTTTCACACATGTAGGAATGTATTTGTCCTGCTGCATCTACATAGAGCAAATCTGCAGCAGCTACTAGAAGCAGTACTTCAAACGTGGAAGGGGGCTGTTTTGGAGGGAAAAAAATTCATAAGCAAAGCTTTCATTTATTTTTTTAATTTTTTTTTTTTTTTTTGCTGTGCAGTCTGCAAAAGCTATTTTGTATCATTCTCAGAGAAAGAAAATAAATGAAAAGCTTAACAAAAGTAAACTAAACCTGGAAAATAACTTCTACCCAATTAAGCTTGAATTTATGGTAGAAACACATTCCCATTATGTAGATCGAAAAAGAAGTCTAGATAACAGCACACAAAGCATGTTATATTTAACGACGTTGTGAAATAAAACAGAGAATGTAAGAGCACCATTCATCTTTTCAATATCACCCACAGGTGTACTGTACATGTCATCTTCACTAGCACTCTCTCTTAAGTAGGCCACTTGCCCCGTTGTCCCAGATAGACGCCTCTGTGTAGTGACACACCTGCACAGCATTCATGGGAGCAGTCTCCCCCTCTGCTCCTCAACAGTCTCTGATTAAGTAGGCTCCAGAAGTTCTAATGCTTCACCATGGTGGAAACAACGTCACCACAATACCATCCAGGTGATCTGCAACACTCACACCATTATCAGCAGCAGCTGCACACTTAGAAGCTTCCTCATCACTGCACAGAGTAATCCAAAAACTCTAGGCAGTGCTCTCCTTCTTTACAGAGAAGGAACTGACCCTGTACCCAGGCCCATGAGGCTAGCTCAGGACTCAACTGCACACATACTTCTAGCACAGTTTGATTCTACCATACAAACATTCAATTAAATTTCCACTTCTATGATATGAGTCACAGAGAGAAAAAAAAAGTTAGTACAATGTAACGTGTTTCCTAATCGTTCAATAGGCACAACAGATTAAATAAGTGAATATATTATTTTGCTCTTCAAAATTATTATCCTAAAAGTGATCATTGAGAAAAATTGCTTTGTAGAATAGTCCAAGCATGCAGCAAGAACATGTTTAAGTGCCTCCAGAAAACATTAGAGAGCAATAACCTCAGGACAGCAGCAGCCCCTAGTGGCATCCTCAACTCACAGTGGCACGTGTCAACTATGGATTTACAGATCTTGAGTAAACTGGTTTCAAAATAAGAATCTTGCAAGTAAATTCTCTCTTCAAATCATAGAAAATCGTGAGTTGGAAGAGATTCAGAAGGATTGAGCCCATCTCCTGCCTCATCACAGGATTACCAAAACTCAAACTGTTGTCTGAGAGCACTGTTCAAATACTACTTGAACTCCAACAGTTGATGTTATGACAGTGCCCCGGGAAGCCTGTTCCAGCACCCAACTTCCTTTCTGGTGAGGCACCTTCTCCTCATACTCAGCCTGTACCTGCCTTTACACAGCTTCATGCTGTTATCAATATGTATTTTAAATTTTTCAGCTAATGTCTAATTTTAGACACAGGTTTTTATTCTTTCATGACTAATATTTATGCAAGTTCTGTCCAGTACTGCGCGGAAGGCGTAAGTTCAGCAGAACTTATGAGTAATGATCACTTATTTAATGACAGAGAACTGGAGAAATACATTTTAAAATAGCCTTTTTAAAAATAAATACAATGGGATGATATTTGTATTGTTTTCCATATCTGGTTGCCTATGCAGAAAAAGTGCTAACCAACAAGATCAGTATATACAGTTCTGCTTCTTTATGGACGCGGAGTAGTTCTTGCACAGCAAGTATTCCCTGCAGTTTGCACTGACTACTATTTCAAATCAAGCTCAACACACTGAGCTAATCAGCAAAAACTCCAAAACTTCCTACCACAGCTCCTTGGAGAATTCCAGTTTCCCTTTCTTGTTATTCTACTGCTATTTTTTCCAGTATCCCGCTCAATCTATTACATCCAGTTGTGGATTAAGAGCAGAGCAGCAACACAACATCAGTGAAGTATTCTAGGTTTCAGAGTTAATTTCCTTCCACTGACCTGAAGAAGTGCAGAAGTTTCTTAGGCACATTCCAAAAGCTTAATGTGACTAGGGCCAGAGCTGTACTCACACATTAACAAATGCTTGAGCAACCAAAACAGAAGAGATGGACACGTACTGGACAAGGAGAAGTACATGAATTGACTAGGGAAGGAGACATCTCATCTGTACACGGCTGTTTTTAGAAGGTTATAAACAAAACAGGTTTCCCTAAAGCTACACCAAAAATTCTGGAGCCCACTAAAATGAAAAATAAGCAAAACAAAACTAGCATCAAACACACGGTGAACCTTGGCCCTACTACCATGGTAATTTAGAAAAATTTGCATTCATCAACCACTGAACCAGTTTCTTAAAACAGACGTACACGTTTATTTTTTACATTTGAAATAATTTTATTCCTGGATGAACCATTGAAAGTCCTAATGCATCTGTAAACAGAGTATCACTATAAAACAATTTAAAATACCACGTAAAATAATATTATGGATGTATGCATTTCATTCCATGGTTTCTCAGCATAATCATTTTGTCTATTTACAAATATATAAAGATTTCGCGCTTTAGGTCATCTGAAATATCAAAGAGGTATTTTCAAATCACACAAATTAATAAATATAGAACTTGTTTTGTTAAAAATCTACAGTATACTGTACATTCAAGTTGAGGCAAAAGAAGTTTTAATGCCAGTTATGCTTGAGATGTTTCTCATAATGAGTGTTTCCAATAATTAAACCATTCCTAAAAGTGCTATCTGCCTGTGATGAAAAAAACATTACGATCCAGTATTTCATTACAGCCAAAGTTTCAGACCATAGCTTCATTCACAGAATCACAGCTTCTGTTACTAGAAAAATACCAAAGCTTTAATATACTTTTAAATAAGCATCTTTCAAGAGCTGCAAGAAAAAGAGGCAAGAAATGGTCTAAAAAAATTAAAAGCCATGTGCACACACATACATACACATCACAGCTCAGCCTACCACATAACCCTTCAGAAGAATGATCAAACTCACAGCATCCTGTTACACTTCAGAACAGTAAGTTTATGAACATCTCTAACAAAACAGCAGGCAACCCTAGGAAGTCTAAGGCAGTTGTTCTATGTGCAAGTTTCTACATAGCAGAGTGCCAGCTTCAGAGTCTTCCTGGGACTGTGCATTACTCAGTTTCTTCCTTCTCACTTTCCTCCCACTGATTTGGCTCGCTGTCACCAGCAGGTTTTTTTAATGCAGCATTGAAACTGGTAAAAAGATGAAGTTACAGCGTAAATAACTGCACATGCAGTTACAAATTACACTTCAGAGAGAAGCACAATACAGTTATGATATGATGCTTAACATATTCTTCTACATATCAATCACAAGACCTAGATAAGATCATTCTGTAAGTTATGACAGTTTCACTGCTCTACATAGAGTTCAGCACCATGAAAAACAAACAAACAAACAAAAACCACAGAAACCATCCACAACATCATTTGAGATACCTGTTATGTGAAATACACTGGGAAGTCTGGCAGGATTCAGCTGAAACAGGACCACTCACCATACAGTGAGGTTTTCTTTGCTGAGACATTGAGTTCACTAGCCGATTGTCTTGGTCAGAAGCTGGAAGGCATACATAAATCAGTTAGATGACACTCAAGTTGAAAACATTTGAAGGATTAGATTTAAGTCTTCTATCAAAAAAGAAAGGACAAACAAACAACAACAACAAAAAACACCTTTCCTCCCAACTTACAGCATGACTGGAATAATAATAAATATAGCCAGAAACACCAGAATTTGAAAAAAGATAAGTATAAATCAGTAGCTTTAGTATACAGCTTAAATCTCACAAGTTGCTCAAGATCATTAAAATCAACTCATTCTTCATGGGCAACAAGACAAAAGATCTGTTCCTAAAAATACGAATTTTTTCTACTATGGAAATGAATTATATCCTAACCATCTTACAGGTAAAAGAAGGAAAAAGCATATTATAGTAACATAATTTGAACCAAATACTTGCTTCCTATGAAGGCACTTGGAGTTGTCACATTTTCAGAGTGCTTGTAATCGGTAGACATACTTAAGAACTGTTGCTTCAACCACGCTCCTCTATCTTCTTCAAATGCTTTTCTCTAGGAAAAGAAATGACTGTTTACAGTTACGACCACACAAACAAGCTTAGTCCACATTAAATTTACGTTATTCCATATAAAAAAAAATAAAAAGTTATGGAATATCCATGCCACTAAGGTGAGCCAACAGTTAAACAAAGAGTTACAGTCATATAAGCACGCTTTTCATTCCAACAAGGATTAGCTGAGGAAGTATTTATTTACAAGCCAAACCCCATGGTTTGTTTCAGAGGTCTGAATAATCCTTTCATTTCACTGTTCTCCACTCCAGTGGCACAGTGTCCTACCACTGTCTCCTGTGCTCCCCCTTGCCCCCCAAGTCTTGCACTAACTCATGGAGATACCTCTAATTTCTAGGCAGTTGCTAATAAGGATTACTGCTTCAATCTTAGTCCTCAGCTTTCTCATAAACAAATACAAGTGACATTGAAAATAGCACTGATCACTTCCATGGAAAAAACTGAGCAGAAAGAAAGGTGATGTTTCCTTTTCCAATCACTCTATGATGAAGGCTTGCAGGATTGCTTCAACTTTCTCTTTACTTATTTCAAATTTAAGTATTTTAATATTCAAAAGCACAGGTAACTACATTTATGTTGTAATATGGTCTTAAGTATTTCAGAACAAACATTTATTATCCATCAAAAATTACAAAGCTAAATTCAAGATCACATTAAATTAAAGAATTCAATAAAATGTAAGTAAAAGAAAATGAAAAAGTTGAAGAATGCATGATTACATATGTAATGGCCTGAGTCAATATTTGTCACTGTGTGAACTACTGTTGTACCAGTGCCTCAATAAAACTCAAAATATTCTATGTTCTTGACCTTTCACGTTCCTCCCTGCTAAATTTGTAGTCTTCATGTTTTGATCCTAACTATTGGCCAACAAAAAGATATGTGCTAGAGCACATTTAGAGAAATACCCAACCCAATTCCCTCCTTAAGTCTGTTTACTAGCCAGATTAACTACAAGAACACAAAATGGCCCTACTAAGGCAAAGATATATTTTGGCTTTCTGCAAAACTGCTTTCCATGAAAATCTAGACTCTGAGAATTCAATGCTGCAGCCCAATCTGACAGTGATTTGCATAAGCCTTGCTGTCTTAGAAAGCTAAATTGAAACAGCCTCTAATCAAGGATTTAATGAATAAGCAGACTGATCTTTCAGAAGTACCTAGATATTTCCAAAGCTGCAAGAAAAATGATTCACCTAGTTGCAGCAAACTCATATTCCAATACACATAATGTGATGTTTGTTGTTTTGTTTGTTTTAAGCTGAATGATCTGCTGCAATGACCAGAGCTGTTTTACACAGTACGAGAACAAGCTCTCTGTATAGAGATATAAGCAGACAATGTGTATCAGGCAGTTTTTAGTGTGTATTAGAGTTATTATTATACTCTCTTCCATAGGAGTTCCTTTTCTAATACCTTTCCACTTTTCTAATACCTCTAGTCCTAATCTAATAGCAGCTTCTGTAAAACTTTTTCGTTCCTTCTCAAAATTCTTTTTTTGTTCTTGAAATAGTCTCCATTCTTCCTGAAGACGCTCTCTTTCTTCCAGAAGATAGCAGTCCTGTAGTAACAGAGTGGTGTCATCATCACATGGAGACATAAGCTGTTGCTGTAGATTTAAATACAGAAACAATAATTTTGGAGTGACTATTAAGTTGTTTAGAATTTCCACAGATTTAAGTTACATCAAAAAACAGTTGAAGTTTGATAAATGAGCAACACAGTTGGTGGCGGCAGAGTTCCAAGCAGCTAGCAAAACACCTCTGGCCTCATCAGTCTTTCTGTCTATTAACTTCTCCCAGAATTTCTCCTACCAGGGTTACAAATTCATTAAATTACTAATCAACTGAACAGCCCACTTAGACCAATCACCAAGACATCCTATTTAAAAAGCACTGTCAATAAAAGGAGAAAAACTCAGAGGTGAGCAATAAGTGACATTAAAAATAATAATAATTCAAAGGTCTTGAAAATAACAAAATTTAAAGCCTGCTACCTGTAAAAGTTGTTGCTGAGTTTTGATCATTTCTTTACATTGCTGAAGTTCTAACTCTAGTTTTTCAGTTTCCAGCTCATGGTCTTCCCTTGAGATTACATCTTTGTCATTCAAAGCTCCTGAATGCACACGTGACACTAAGGGAGGGGGAAAAATGGGAAAAAAGTTATTTAGAAATCATTCTTCGCAACACTTAGGACTCAAAGCAATAGCAAAGATTTTCAAACTGTAATAGTTTCATTCCAAAAGACACATTAACCATGCACTCAGAATTACTATTATCAGGACAAACGATCCAGAACTGGTGCTACACACATAATTAAGCACTACTGTTGTTTTTCCTGAGCTGAATGTTACAATGTTGCCTCAGATTTTACATTTCTCCAGGTAAAGCACAAGTCTGCGCTGCAACAGCATTGCACAGAAAAAAAAAATAATAATAATAAAAAAAAATCAAACCACCAAAAAAAACAAACAAAAAAACACAACTAACCAAAAAAAAAAAAAAAGCCACCACAACTTGGTTTGGCATTTCTTTAAAAGAAAATCAAGACAAATTAAGATTTCTTTCCAGCGGTACATCGTTAGCCTATTCTGAGCCCACTGCTGAAGGGCCTGTATGTTCATAAGAGTATGGCAGTAACTATATATATCATAGATAAAAAAGGAAAGATTTTTTCCTCATGTTCTACGAAGGAGAAACAGAGCTAACTGTTGGAACACTGTGTGCACATTTTTAACCCAGAAAGGGAATGAATCACAGAGGAATAAAATGTGTGAGGTACAGTGTGGTTGTACAAAGATACAACTACCACAGCATTTGCAATGTGCCAAGTTTTGATCCCCTGATGACAGTATTTAAACACTAAGAACATGGTTGTCTCTATAAATTCAAAAATGAAAAAAAAAAGCGACTCCAAGAAAACTGCAAATACTTGAATCTTTTCTCCTGATGCTCACAATTATTTTATTTTTTGGTTAGTATACTGAGTCAAGTACTACTCAGAATAAGTGATCTTAAAATCCTTTCTATGAGAATATGTCTATACCAGAGACCACCTGCTCTTTTATTTGCAACTACATTCATGACCTTCTCACTCTTATTCCTGACTGCAAACATCCTTGTTGTAGCAGCAGCATTTGCTTACACTGGAAAATAATACTAGGAAAGAATTTTATATATTTTTAGCTGTCTTTTAATGCTGTTTAACAGCTGGAAACGAGGAGAGCCCAGCACCATACCATCAACTAGTTCATTTTAGAATGCCAGCAGAAGCAGTAGATACGGCTGTGACAAGCTCAAACTCTAAGGATCTATGTATCACATATCACAATTTGAAAGAAACTGAATATCTGCAATTACTTGAACAGCTCAGACAAACGGGGAAATACAACCAGCATTTACAAAGGATGCTCTGAAAATAATGTTTCCTGTTTAAGTTGGCCTAAGACATCAGAGGCACACAATGGTGGTATGGCAGTAGAGCTGAACTTTCCCACCAGCATTCAATTACATTTTGTTGCCATGTAACAGATGGCAGCGGAAAGGCAGTAACGGCATCTGACATGGAAATGCATACGAAGCAAAGGTGTGTCATTGAATTCCTCCATGCAGAAAATTAAAAGCTTGCTGAATGTTCACGGAGACCAAACACAGTGGATGTGAGCAAAGCAAGGTGGTGTGTGGTGTGCTTCAGCAGCGATAACAGCATGTCACCTCCACTAACGCAGATTTTTTTGTTGTTTTTTTTTGTAAGCATGACAACAGGCTCTTGTTCATTGCCGACAAAAGCACATAGCTAATGATGGCGACTGCGTTGAAAAAAATGCCATTATGCAGGTCAGAATTTACTCTATTAAATAGTGCTATTGTGATCTTTGTATCTGTTATAGTTCCCATGGAAATAAATAGAGAGCGTTACTTTTGGAGTGACCTGCATATTACAGAGCATGTACTTCCAAAAGAAAAATAAATTCTTTCTGAAGAAAGCTGTTTACTCTGACAAACTACAGTGTGTCTGTTCTCAGGATAAAAGATGATTGCTAAGGTGACTGCTTTCCTAACTTCCCACAATTTAAACTCACAAAGAAAAGGAAAAACACAAGTCTTTTCAGGAAGTCTACCAGGTCACAGTCCTTTCCATTTCAGCTTCCACTTAGATTAGACATACAGTAACGTAAGTCCAAAGAGCATGACACCACATGGAATTATCTGCAGCACTTTATGTGTATGTGTAAGAGTTAAACATCACCTTGGTTATCCAGCTTTTCAACATGATTTTTCAACATTCTCCATTGTTTTCTAATGCTGTTGGTAAGCTGCTCTCGCACAGTTTCACATGACAGTTCCCACATATTCTCTTTATTTAACTCTCCAGTGTCCTCCTCCAAGTCTGAAAGTACCTGCAGAAATAGAAACAAAGCCTGCTGCAAGCCATCTTACCACTCAAAAAATATATATTTAAATACGCATATAGATTTGTTTTACCAAAGAAAAGTAAAACCCTTATATACTGAAAAGATTTTTCCAGGTCCTTCCATTGCAAGCCTTCCAAGAAGTATTTTAATAATCAGATGGCTCCAGCATTGCAAACTATCAAAGACTTAAGCTTAACAGAGGACTACTTACTGGCCCATCTTCAGACCTTTCTTTAGGTTTTTGTTTCTGTGGTGGAAGAAGTGAAATAATCTCTTTCTTCATTTGCTGAAGAACTTTTTTCAGCTCAGCATTTTCCAATAAAAGTTGTTTTTGGCGTTGCTCATAGTCATTTAGCAGAACTTTGTACATTTGCTCTTCATTTCTGGAAGCAGAAATGTGACAGTAACAAGGTGACAACATAACAAATACTTTCAATTAATGCTGTTCTAAAACAACTACAATTTCACCTGGCTTCCGTCTTATCAGTCCTCCATGCACCTCTCTTCCCATCAGCTCTACCAACATAATTTAGAACTTCCATAGCTACAAACGAAAAGGAGATTTCAAAGCATGAAACAACGTGCAATTACACACATATTCAGATGACACTTCTTTTACCTTTTGATGTAATTACTGTCAAAACGACTGCATCACCCAAGTATCCCCCTCAGTCTTAAGACCAAAATGAGACCATGCTGCTCTGCTTAACAAAGCAAGAGTAAAATAAACAAGGATAGAAAAAAATTGTGTTTGGAAAGCCAGGGTGGGGATGTTATTCTATCTTACAAATTTTATACACTTCTTAAGAATACCCTCACCCTCTGTTCCAGCTTTTATCTTAATTGTGTATACATTATTTTAAATATGATGTCAGAACAGTAGTTCAAGCTCAATTCTCATTAGCTCTCAAGGAAACAGGAAATAGACTTAAGGTCTCGTTATTTTGACCTCACTGATATTTCAATTAGTATTAACAAATTTGAGTAAAAAAACACGTAAAAAGTTTTGTTCACTTACGTGTGAGGCTTCCAGAGATTACTGTGCAGATACTAAATTACTTTCTGTTGCCAAAATAGGTGTTCCTGATACAGCGTCCCAATGTGGTCTGTTTTACTTGCAACTTTACTTGTTGGTTTCAGAAAAGCAAAACCAACTCAGCCACAACATGAATAGTTAGTTGTCTTCTGGCTCAGCAAATTAACCAGCTCACTAAAATATGACATGCTATAGATGGCAAACAGCTGAGAGTGTTTTGGAGGGTGGCAGGAGGGATAAAAAAAATTAGAGTAGGACTTCCTTTCCAATGACATCAGTCAACACATTTCATCTAACAAAAATTTCACAATATGTTCCACTGGGTACTTCAGCACTGAGGAAAAGGGATATGAACATAACATCATACAAAATTTACTTATTTGCCATAGCACTCTACTTACCTATTTTTTTGTCCTTTTTGTTCATGACCAATTGATGTAAGCGTTCCTTTAATTTATTGTATTCTCTCTCTTTCCTCTTCATATCATGATTATACTGTGTAGCTCTACTTGAAATTATGTTTTGTAACTTCTGAACCTAAAAACAATCCCACAAGAGAGCAGATTTTGTCAACTAAAGCTTAACATAAACACATTTCTTAAAATAAATAAATAAATAAGTAAAAAGAAACAAACAGATGTGAAATGGTGCTTACATTAAACTCTTTCTGGATAAAGGAACTGACAACAGCCTACAGATTCTGACTTAAGACTTAGCTTAGGAAACTGCGTTACTTTTATGCACAAATCAACACAGTAAGGAACACATTATAATGTCATAGTCCTTCTTAAGAAGAACTGAGTACACTTTTTGGCAATTCGTGTGATATCTTCTCCAATATCCTCATTACAAAAAGAAAGATATGTTTTGGTTTCAGTAAATAACATGTAGTACCTAATTTAACATTAAATTAGGCTTATTTAGGTTTACATAAAAAAATAACAAACTCTTTGCTCCTTCTGGACAACGGGATGGGAAAAGAGGGTGATACTGTTCAGTCCAAAAGAACATTAAAACAGATCACAAATAGGCTGGAAGGATTTTGACTCAGTTTTAACCTTGCCAACATACAGCTAGCTTAACACGCCCCAGGTTTTAAGCTGGAACTTTTGAAGTTCATTACATACAGATAATGCTTGATTGCCTGCTGAATATTTATGAACGAAGAGAGCATTTAAAGAAATTTAGGAGTATGTAGGTACAGTGTGGCGGAGACCACATGGAAACAGACACCAAACTAATGATAGTGTTTTCTGCTCTGGGTTCTTCCAAGACTCCCAGGTTTAATGAGCATGGACTATTCCCCACCCTCCACCTTTTGTGCACTTCCACAATGTAACAAAGAAAAAGTGTTCCCATTTGTGTGCATTTGAGAAAGTGACCGAATCCTACAGCTCCCTCTCACTTCTCTATATTTACAAAACATAAAATAATGTATAATCAAAAGCAAAACAAAGCATAAAATTGTACATGTTTCTGTAGTACACTCTAACAGAATCATAAGTTGGACCTATCCATTATAAAATGTATTCAATTGGTGTGCAAGGAGTCAGTTTCACTTTGCTGAGAGATAGCACACAACAGCAAAAAACCAAAAAACATTCAGCGTGAACATCTACCAGACACCTTGCAAAATCAGCACTGAAAATCTATGTAATAATTTGCATTGATGTACATAACTCACTTCATCCTTTTCATTTTTAAGTAACTGGTGCAAATTCCTGTTCTTGCTTTGCAGTTGTCTGTCTCTTTCCTGAAGGCCAACTATTTCCCTTTTAGATAACTCCAACTGCTCCTAGAAAAAAGGTTCACAGTTCAGTACCAATAAAAAAATAGCTAAGGATAAAAGATATAGAAGGAAAAAAAAAAAAATAAAATAAAGCTAAACCACCTCACTTGAGACAAGCCTTTCTGCATATTCGACTGCTAATGTTTCACCTTGCATTCTCAACAAGTTCTATTTTCTGGTCCAAGCACTAAGATTCTCCAGTACAAGAAATACTCCCACTCATAAAAAACAAAGATACAGTTATTGCTTTTTAATAAATCAGGATTCTGTAAGTATCTATAACTCAGGAGTAAGAGGATATAGTAAGTAACACGTATGGGTTGGGAATGATTTTAGTGGAGCATTTCTATTAAATAAACAATAGAATAATGTACGTAGATATGCATGCTGTGTCCACAACAAAGCAAATGGGACAATTTACATAAAACAAAGCTTAACCTAAGTTTTGCCAATAGCTTCAGAGCAATCTTTATAAAAAGGCTTGGTGGGCAGTTACCCAAGAAATCTAATGACAAAAAGAAATGCAAAAGACTTAAGGAGAAGAGTGACAATGCATACTAGAAAAGTTACCCACACGGGGTCTTTGTTTTTACTGATTACGGTTACATTGTGAATTTATCTTCTAGAGCTGGGCATATTCTTTCAGGCAAATTGAATGAGCTGAACTGAACTAGTCAACATTTGTTTTCGTTTATTGAAGAAATCGTTAAAGAAAACTTCTAAGCAAGAATTAAAGTTGTCTTATGAGTTCACACCTCATTAAGGAATTTTCAAATGAAAAAATTCAAAAAAATAAAAATATTCATAAAAGTACAATTGCAAATTAGTACTAGGGAGGTAAAAAAAAAATTATTCACTGATAAGTACAGTATCTGTTAACACAAACACTGCATTATACACACACACACACACACACAGGTGAAACCATCTTGTTTTCTACCTTTAATTTAGCATAGCAGTTCTGTAAGTGATCCATATCACTACCCAGTTTCAGATGCTGCATTTCTACTTCTTCCTGAGCTCGAAGGTTCTTATGCTGCAGTACAAGCAATTCATTCATGCAATTTATGATAGATATTAAGTTTAATTCCTTTCCTTTGGACTCTGCATAAATAGAAGGAAAGCCCAATGTTGTCAGTTCCTGGTGAAAGACAAATTGGAGAAGGTGGTGGAATAAATAACTGGATAAATCTTCGAGATAAACAGTATCAGTTGAAATCCTATATAAGAAGGCAAAAAAATGTATTCTCCTGCAAACCAACTTCAGCTTCTGAGCATTAAGAAAGAAGCCTTCCAAATACAGTGCATCTTCATTACCAAAACTGACATACAGACATTTTCAAAAAGCCTCCAGTAAGCAAGATGGCTTACCCTATTGAGATAGGATATACTCTGTTCAATATTCTCTTCCGTGCAGAAGGCACTGAAAAAGCTGTGCATGCTTTTGGATGAAGGCAGTGACAAGTGTAGCACTTGAGAGTTCATGTTTGGAGGAGATATCCTTTTCTCTGAGGTATATTGAAATATATTTTTGCTATCTAAAAGACAAAAATATTAAGAAACAATTCAGGACTAGTAGTTTAGGATATCACATACAAAAATCTTAAATGAAATCCCTTTACTGAAATTATTATTCATAGCTGTTCACAAAACTAGAGCTTAAAACTTCATCTAGAATGAAATAAAACACAATAAATATATCACAACAATAATTTTAAAAGGACAGTTTAAAATTTGACTGCATTCCAGCAGCATTTCTATAATAAAAAAAATTACTGTACTATTAGACTGGTTAATATCATGCTAAATCAATCTCACGTTTAAAGCCCTAATGTCTCTTTACCAACTCCAACACCCTGGTAGAGTTAGCACATTTACTAAATTTAAAATATGACCAGTTTACCTGATGACAGCACTGGCACAGTTACAGTCTTCCAATCTCCCATAGCAACAAAACAGGCAGGGTACCTGAGCAACCCGTTCAGCAGTGAAGTATTTAGCACAACTCCTGGCAATCTGCGTTACGTAGCCATCTCCTAAAATAGTAAGAGCATTTTAGATTAACAGCTAGAAGATTAAGGTAAGCATGGGAGACAGACTACTAGACCTAAATCATGTGACATTTTTTCTTCTTTATACTGTAAAGAACACCAGAATCACAGTAAATATTATGCTGTATAAGTGATGCATCTATCTATACTTAGGCTCAGACTTCATTACGTCTTTTAAACAATCAGTTCAGACTTAAACACCACCTGCACACGAAAAGAATAAAGAGACTGTAGATAATTCAATTGTTTCTGTTGATGTGTATCAGAGAAAACACAGCAAGCCAAACCACCTAATAATTTTCTGCCACATAACCAGAAAGCAGTTTTATCAAGACAAATTTCTGTGAATCTTAACATGAATCTGTCTTAGTAAGATTATTATTTAAAGGCTAAAGAAGAGATTTATTGGCAGAGAGAAGGCAAAAGAACTTCTAATACATATTTAGCTGTTTAACTTAACCTATACAATTCATTGTAGTGCCTATACACAGCTATATTGCCTTTTCCCTGGGAAGCTGCCTTCATTCTTTGCAACATCTCCAAAATTGCTGAAGGACTATAGAATAGAAAAAGCCTTATTCCATTGGCACAGCCACTCAGTATAGCACCTTCCCTCTGAAAACCAAAAGAAATTCACACATTCATAAGATGCATGAAACATCAGAGCTGGTGCACTGCCAGAAATTTAAAATCCAGCTCTGACACTTAAGATCTAGACAGTCTAACTCACCAGCTGCTATAGGAACAGCCACCTACAGGAAAACAAACTCTTCACCTGTTCAGGAAAGAAGGCTCCCATTTTTTAAAATTACAACTACTGACCAAAATCTCAAGTCAGTTTGAGATGGACACCATAGCTTTTAAAGAGTACAGACGAGTTTGCTATTAACTCCTCCTAATGCTCTATTAAGCACACTCTTGGAAATGCAGCTTCTGGAATGCTGACACTAAAACCTTGCTTTTTTATCATTATGGGGAAAGCTATCATTTGGAAAACCAAACTGCTGTCTACTTAAGCCACTAGACAGTTGTGGGTGATCTGTTACCCACAAGGTCTCTTGTGAACAGAGAAGAAACCACACTAATCTCCTTTTGGACACCATGAAGCATGCAAAATAGCACTCAAATTAACGTCAACTTCTTAAGAGGTCATACTGGTATACAGCCGTGCCACAGAACATTCAGCACTAGAAAACAAAATACCCCACTGCATATTTCTGCAGGTTCATAAATATTCCTGGATGAAAAAGTACATAACCATTGCTCAGATGAGAGGAAAATGTGCAGAAAGTACTAAATTACATGTCAGAAAGTTCACATAAGACACTGAGAAAACACCGTAAGTGTTGTAACAATCTAGTGGCCATTTTTATTCAAAAAAGAGTTGTGTCTGCTTTCCCTCTGCCCATTTGCATTTTTCAGCATTTTCTTTCTGTAAAACTAAGATGTGCTGAAAAAGAAAATGGATATTCACATCCTAAGGGAAATGACTGGCTTCACGCTTGTCATTTCTGATGCCCGTAAGGCAGTCTTCTCATTTTTCCCAATGAAGTCAACTGTGCTTTTAAAAAATGTAATTCAAAAGACAAAATAAAATGAAGACACTTCTTACATACTCATTCGGCTTCTGCTGGATCCATCAGAGAGAGAAACCTGCAAATGAAAGAATGGGAAAAAGGCAAACTAAACTACGAGTATATATAGAATGCAATCCTGCATTCTAATTAAGAATTTGAAACTCAAAACATACAAATTCCATTAATGGCTGTTGGAAATTCTACAAAAATACCACCAACACTTCAGATATGCAATTCATTCCAAATAATCTGGCTTCTATTTTTTAAGAAACTCCTAAGAGATCTTACCAGCCAAATTACCTCCAAGTACAATAACACCAACCCACAGGTCTTTACACTGAGAAATCTGTTTTGACACAGCATCTATTAACCCACACAACCCTTGACTGGAAGTGGAAACAGGACTAATGCAGGTGGTGGAATGCAATGATTCTCCATATTTTAGTTTTGCAATTTGCATGCTGTGTTACTCGCAGCAAAAGGTTTTCAGGGCTCCTCTTCTGCAAAGCTTTGTTTCTAGGTACACCAACAAGAGTGTACACCAACAATGAAAATGAGCAGAAAGACAGGTCCAGAAGGATGTCTAGCAATTATAGAGAATGCAAACATACAGAGGGAATATGAAAACGTCCATCTAGATAATGCAACTATATTCTTCTCACATGTAGGATTCTAGAGCTTTTTGATTTGAAAGGGCAGCTAGCAATACAGTACATACTGTTCAATACATCAGACTCACAAACATATATCACAGATTCACTATCTGGTGAGTGCTAAACTAAAGAACTTCAGCTGTTAAACCAACCCTCAAAAGTAGTTTAAATTGTTTCACGGCATCAGAAGAATGCACTAGCTTTGGAGCAGTTCCCAGTTAAGAGCACGGTCAGCATTTTGTACTTGCATCATCTTCATACACTGTATGTAGAACCACACTCAGATGTGCATGAGACAATCCCCATGTCAGCTGCAGAAGGGAATGCCACAAGCCATTAGTTCCGTGCTAAGACCGTCTCATCAGCTCCACGTGGCTTCTGCTGCCAGTTAAGGACCTCAGCAATGATTTTTAAAGCTACCTCATGATTAAGAATCATCAGCTACATTTCCTTGCCAATCTAGGCAGTTTCTCTGGAGCAACACATCTTAAAATAGACTCACTGAAATATGCAAGAGACTGATGAGCATCATTAAAGAAGACAGTGGGGATGCAAAACAAATTTGGATACACTCTGTTCATAAGATACTCCACCTTTAGTACTCTGCAGAACTTGTTTTAATCACCACAACATACGGAGGAATGCATTCAATGCATACCTGAGGCAGTATTTGTTTAATTATAGAAAAAATAAAATAGCAAAGATTTTCAAGTGTTTTTGGGATCTCTCTGGGCTATCCAACTTAACACAGGAAAGCTTTAACTAAAGAAAAGGGCCAAGAGGTTTCCTGCTTCAGTTTTTTGAGGGGGAAAGAGGAGAAATTGATTTGTTGTTGTTTTTGAAGTTGTTTTTCTTATTTGTTTCTCTCACCCAATCCCCTTAAATCCTGTTGGTAAGACCTAGTAAGAAGCTAAAAATAAAATTAAAAATTAAAAAAATAAAAATAAAAATAAATCAACATTTGCTGTTTCCCAGAATCTCACACTGAACCTAAAAATCTATGGGTGGGAGAGAAGAGAAAAGAACAAGTCTCTCAACAGCCCAAGCTACTGTAACTACTTAATGATTTTCTTTCTGCGCCCATTCTGCCTATGCAGCTATTTCACTGACAAGGGAAGTGACTCACCCAAATATCTGTAACGACCCAGTGCCTGCCAGACACTACTTTGCCTACTGGCAGTGACACTTGTTCCAGTGATGAACAAGACCTTGGAGGATCTGGGGGCCAATTTCACATGGCTGAACAGAGTGGCAGAGCCATCCCACTGCAACTAACAAAAGCTGAAAATCTGAAAAGAAAACAAAGAAACAAAGTGTCCTCCTCCTTCCACCAATATACACACACACAAAAATTCACAGAGAGCTTGATTAATATCAAGAATCAAACAAAGAATCACTAGCAGGAAAGTACACACAAAAAAAATCCTAGAACTTAAAGCTATCGTGATAATATACTAGAATTTAATCCTAGTAAATGCAGCTGAAGCTTTGCTGACTTTTTTTAATATTTAAAAAAGCCCACAGGTATAGCCCTATGAACTCTTACGTGATTCATTACCGTGCATCTTTCTTTTCAAGGTAAGTTTACTCTGAACTTTGAAAGCTACACTACAAATAGAGAAGCAAAAGTGGTTCTTAAAATCACTGTTTTGTGCTCTGGGGTGCAGGGGAAGGACTGTCAACAACTGTGCCAAGATTCAAGACAAATCAGATAAAGTGAGCCTAAGTTCAGACTGTCAAATTCCAAAACCCACAAGCAGTAAGCACTAGGATTATAAACTTCATACATCACAGTATACTTCCAAAAATCCGAATATAGTTTTTAAAACTTGAAAGCAAGTAGGAGTATCTGAGTTTATAAAATTCTTTCGGGCAACTCTGTATAAGGAGAGAAAAGCTTGTAATAGCAATGTACCATGATCACATTACACCACCTGGTCATCTCTAAATTGCACAGGTGTAAGAGTGACTGGATGGAGATCAGTGACAAGTGATGTCCCTCAGGAGTCGGTACTGGGAGCTTTAACATCTTCATCAATGACATCAACAGCACAATCGAGTGCACCCTCAGCAAGTTTGCAGACAACACCAAGATGTGTGGTGCGGTCTGACATGCCTGAGGGACGGGTTGTCATTCAGAGAGACTTAGATGTGCTCCAGAACTCTAACAGGTTCAATAAATCCAAGTGCAGGGTCTTGCACTTGGGCAATCAGTACAAGCTGGTGGATGTAAGGATGGAGAACAGTCCAGCTGAAAAGGACTTGGCGATACTGGTGGGTGGCAGATGGGCATGAGCCATGCATGTGTAGCCCAGAAAGCCATCCATATCCTCAGCTGCATCAAAAGAAGCATGGTCACCAGGGCAAGGGAGATGATTCTGCTCCTCTCCAATGTGCTGGTGAGACAACATCTGAAGTACTGCATCCAGATGTGGAGTCCTCAGTACAGGACAGATGTATACCTGTTCAGAGCATGAGCAGTCGAGGGTCACAAGAGTGATCCAGGGATGAAACATGAGGGCAGGCTGAGAGCCGAGGCTGTTCAGCCTGGAGAAGAGAAGGGCTCCAGGGAGCTCTGAGAGTAACCTTTCAGGGCAGGCTGTAAGAAAGAAGGGAAAAGACTCTTCAACAGGGTCTGTTTCAGCAGGACAAGGGGAAATGGTTTCAAATTAAAAGAGGGGAGATTTAGACTGGACATAAGGAAGAAGGTTTTTTTTACAATAAGGGTGGTGAGGCACCGGCACAGGTTGCCCAGACAGGTAGTGAATGCTCCATTCCTGGAGACATTCAAGGTCAGGCTGGATGGGGCTCTAAGCACCTGATCCAGCTGTACTTCCAACTCAAAAGATTCTACAACACACGAAAAAACGCATTATCTGGTAACCGAGAAAGCTTTTTTCCCTAAGTTAAGGTGGATAAGTGAAGGCAATCTGAAAAGAGCTCTCCTCATCTCTCAGTGTTACAATGTCATGGAAAAATGCGAGTCAGCATCAACCAAAAAGCATCAACCAAACATTTCTCTTCCATATAAGTACTACAAGTTTCAACACATACACAGATTTTGACTTTAAAAAAATGAAAGAAAATTAAAGCATTAGTTAGTTTTTACTTAAAAGGCAACATGATTCCTTCTAATTACAGTAACATCCCAAGCTGAGCTGTGAATCTGCTTAAGGCTATTACATTTGTCTAGTAATCCACGGATGCCAAACAGATGGCTTTTATCCAGATAAATCAAAGACATAACAGTCCATGTAAATTTAAGGTGCATACTAGTCATCACATTATAGGTTTACAAATGTATCTGAGATAATGTCACAAGAAACACGCTTATTTTATTCATGCAATTGCCTTGAAGGTCCATCCATCTCTTCCCTAAAATTTTGATAAATATTCTCTCTCTATGGCTGTTTTAATAACAAAGTTGATAATTAGCACTATAACATAGCTCAGATTTGATGGTAACTGTGTATCTGAAAGAGCTCCTTTACCTGCAGAAACCTATTACAATCGTAGTGACTTGCGTTAATCCTGCAATTTCAATGACAGGTCCTGCAACCAAAGCAGATCCAGATATTTCCTCCCTGCACTTACAGTACTGTGGCAATTAAAAAAAGAAAGAAAGAAGAGGCAGGGAGGCACAAAAGGGTGCGTCCTTCCACTTATTTAGATTCAAAGAGAACATTTATTTAATATGTGTCAAATTTCCAACTAAACTTATCAGTATTGTCAAAAGTAACCTCAACAGGTAAGCCCACCACTCAGCCTGTGAGTACTGCTGAGTCTTCTTCACTATGAGCACAGCAGCATGGAAGATCCCTTACCTACATTTTTCAGATCTATTTTACTTAATGAGTCATGAAAAAGTTGTAAGGATAATTTTTTTCTTTGATATTCAATAAGTAAAACCACACAAAAACATACCCTTAGAGCTGATAAAATGTGATGTTGGACAAATGTTCTCTTACTGCCTTTGTCCCAAACACTCAGGTTACAAGGACTTCTCTACCATCTCAACATTCAGCTCTACCTTCAATATGCATATAATGATATCAGTGCAACCTCTGAAAAAAATTGGAACACGTGGAAATATTTCATCTGACTCCCAAAGTCCTACCCCACATTGAGCCAATACTATGGATCTTTGTAAGATTTTCCCTATTGTTAAAGAATAGATCTATTTCTGTTAATCTTCTGAATTTTATTCCTCTGTTGAAATAAAAAATCATTTGTACACATAGCAGGATATTCTATTCCAGCTACAAGGCCTTCCCATATCATGAGTGCCTAAAAAAGCCTCAGGAACTCTGTCTTCTGTAGTTCCTCCTTTTCCTGAACTCAACATTAACCATAACTTCGCTGTCTGCAAGCAGAAAGCAAAAAGAGAGGGAAAGGAGTGCAAGTCTGACCAGTTCCTAAAGCTGATAATATTTACAGGGCAGAGCCAGATCTCAGCATTCCAGCTCTCGGAAATGATGCAATTCACAAGGTTCAGTAGCACGTAACCTGTACGGTAAAACAGGTGGCAGGTAAAATGAATGGCACATCATCAACATAACTACCTTCTCTACAGAATGCCAGCAGATTCAAAGAACGGTTGCCCTGTAGGCTACACGAGTCACAGAGCAGATGTTAGCTGGCAGTAAATATGACTGGTGAAGTGTCACCATAACTTAATGCAGAAGAAACATTAACAAGTCTGCTACAGTGCCCTGAAAGAAGGAATCAGTCAACATGCCTGGGCAAGAAAGTATAACTGGATTTCCAAAAAGCTTTTCACAATGTTCCCTACCAAAAGCTCTGAAGCAGTGATGCCAGGGGATTTACTAATGACTGATTATTCATGGAGAAGGAGAAATGGTAGGAAAGAGTTGTATATTTTCCCCTTCTTCCTTCTTTAAGTATCGTATAAGCGTTATATGAAAGCCCTAAAGAAAATTAAGTCACAAATGGGATCTGTTGTTGGGAGAACTTTCACAGGTGCTGGGAGGGTCAGTGAGAAAATTTACTCATGGTACAGAGTTATTCAGAAAAATAAAATGCAGGATCGAATGATAAGAACCCCAAAAGGTTGTATGCATACTACACAAATGGTAATAAAAATCCATGTTTGTGACCTATTATTATTATTAGGAAGAAAAAAAAACCACAACACCGACTCAGCTATGTACTTAAATCAACTGGCTCTAAGTTAAGCATTATCACGCAAGAGATCACAGAGTCACTGTGATTACTCCTCTGGAAGTAGCAGCTCACAGGCAGTTAATAAAACATTGGAGCCCAGGACAGAAAAAAAATGAACATCATAATGGTTTCATACAAACGCTGAGCTTCCTCAGTTGAAATAGCACACATCATTATGAGCTTCCCTATACAAAATGCAGAAAACAAGTGGTGGAAGAAGGTCAGCCAATGCTTCCATACAAGAAATTAATAAGCAGTGACTTTTCCTCTGGAATAGCTAGAGAAATAGGACAAAATATGTACAGAAACATGTAAAGAAAAAAATTATCACTTCATTTAACATAGCAGCTATGCAGAATAAAATGAAACATTAAACATGAAAGCTGGAAAAGAAGCACTGTTAAATCACAGACTCACATCACTACATAAGCAGGCTAAAATCATACGAAAGGCACACATCAAAAGCTAATGAATGTAAGAAGAGGAGCAAGCTCTGCTCGGAAATCCTTCAGCTCCACAGTGCAGTGCGCTGGGAGGACACTGACAGACATCGCTGCTCAGCAGCCTCTGCTGATCGTCTTTTCCTTAGCATCTGCTGCCAGCTGCTTTCAGAGACAAGCCGAACCCAAGGAACCTGGGATAGCCTCCAGTGCCCTCTCCAGTCCAGCCAATGACTGATACTACGCTTTTTCTCTCCCAGAACAGAAAGAACGTTTTTCTCCCCCACTACTCTTCCGAAACCATCATCAACGGCATCAAATCCCGTTTCAAGCTTACTACTGACGTTTACCTCGCACATTCACGTTTCATTCTGCACGCCTCCCGATTTGAGTCATTCCCCTGAAAATCCCGAATTCCTATCATACTTGGCAGCACACGGAGCCCTGCGAAACCACCTCATCACAGCACAGCGCTCTGCGCAAACGGGGGCTGCAGCAACACTACGAGCGCATCCCGTGTTACAATTCGACCCTCAAATTGAACGGAGTCTCGCTGTAAACACAATTTTTGTTGTTTTTTTTCTTTTTTTTTTTTTAAACGAAACACGCAAGCAAGCCAAAGCCACACAGTCAATACCTCCCGCAGAGCCCCGCTCCCACCGCGCACAGCCGCCAGGGCTCCCAACCTCCCGCGGTCGCTGCTCGCCGCCCTGCGGACACCGCCAAGGCGCCGGGCCTGCCTTCCAGGGACGAGCTTCCCTCAGCCCCACGGGTCAGCCCGGGCCCGCCAAGGAGCGCCCTCCACACCGCAGCGGTCGGCAGCGGCTTCCCCCGCGGGCAGCCCAGAGCCGAGGCGAGGCGCGACCGCCCCGCTGTCACCAACGGCCGCCCAGCGCCCGTTACCCGTCGCGCCCGCCTACCCGCGCCGCCGGTGAGAAGGGGCAGGAGGAGGAGGAGCCCCGCGTAGCACCACCTGCTGCGGCGAGCAGGGACGGAAGAAAGGAGGAGGGACCGGCTCCCGGGCCAGCTCCGCGCGGCCCCGCGTCCCGCAGCTGCCGCGGCATCGACCCCGCGCCGGCCCCCAGCGCCGCTCCCATTGGCCGGGCGGTTGCTAGGAGACCTCCCCGCGGGTCCGCACCGCCCCTGCGGGCCGCGCCGCACCTGCTCGGGGCGGGACACCTGTTGGCGGGCCGGGGCCGCTGGCAGAGCGGACGGCTGCTACGTGACGGACCGCCCCGGGGCAGGGCCGTGCGCGGAACGTCGTCTGCTGCCATACAGCAGAGTGTACTTAGTGTTTCGTTGTGCTGTGTTGGGACCGGCTCGTCTGAAAAACGCATTTGAACGCTGGCTTACTGAATCCCAACCCTAAAAAGTGTGCCTCGGTGCCACGCGTCTCCTAAACACCTGCAGGAATGGGGACGCACCATATGGTCGCCCTGTCCGGAGGAGATCCTTTCTGTCCTGACATCCAGTCCCAGCCTCCCTCGGTGCGACTCCATCGTGTGCTGGATAACATCAGTTAGCATATTCACTCTGCTATTGCAAAAGAAAATGTTGATTAACCACAAACCCAGTCGTGTACAACCTGCTGTATACCATCACTATCTTGTGAGTGTGATTAGTCTAATTAGTTTACAAGACTAATCAGAGGAACGAAGAAGTCCTACAGGTCTTTACCTCCACGTGTTTTTATTTGACCAGATTTTTCTTTGCTTATAAATATAAAAATTTTGTTTGAAAGATTCTGGAGTCGGAAAAAAGCCTTTAAGGATCCATGTTTATAATTTTACAGCCTGTACGACCCCCTTCACCCCTACAGAGCGAATTGCAAGATTACATTATCCAGCATTACTTCATGAAATCCATGAGGATCTTAATAAAATTACCCAAAAGAACTCAGAAAAATTAATTGAATAGTCATGATCCATAGCAGATGATTACCGTCATTACAAGGTTTGCAAGACTGCAGCCTTCACTCACATCTTTAGTGATTTTTCTTCATACCTTCAAATCCAAGTACATCAAATTCTGTGATCATGCATGTGCATACTCACAGTATCAATCTGGAAGCTACCATCAAAGAAAAAATTGAAGCAATTAGGACAAACAATACTTATTTTTTAACTGTATGATTACATACCCTTTTATAAACTCAGCTATTCACCCAGGCCGGCAAATATTGATGAGCATTATCCATGGTCAGTGTAAAAAGGAGGTAGCAGGATACTGGCTGTATCACGGGTAATTAGCATTTTCCTTGACAGAATGACAAAGAGGACAGTGATGCCCTGTGGCATGCAACAAGGGATGAAATCTCAAAAGAAAATGAATCCAAAGGTTCTCCTGCCACAAACACAGCTGTGACCCCATTACATTTCCTAAACACATCGTTTTCTGCTTCCAGAATCTTCTGCTTTCAACATTTCAGATTCTCGAAGTTCAGCTTGAGAATGAAAAATAAGGTCAAAACCAGTCTTTCGAAGTTCTCATCAAAACTCAGCTCCCGGGAATGGAATGTACTCTCATTATTGGGACTGGAATTAAGGCCATTTCTCTTTTACATAGGCAGACCATGATTACTTCACTGTGCAGATAGAGAACAATTATTACAAGGCTGCTACACTGATCAATCCTTGCTGTGTAGGCAGCATGCTCCCAGTGTTTGCAGAAATACCGGTTGTTGGTTTGGCAGTAACAATTATAAATATTTTTAATGACGCCTTCTTTTTAGAGTTTAGTTCATAGGAA
This sequence comes from Tympanuchus pallidicinctus, assembly GCF_026119805.1. Classification (NCBI taxonomy): domain Eukaryota; kingdom Metazoa; phylum Chordata; class Aves; order Galliformes; family Phasianidae; genus Tympanuchus; species Tympanuchus pallidicinctus. The sequence goes on from NW_026294791.1 coordinate 13,358,769, forward strand.
ATAAATCCTCGCAGTGCAATATATGTATGTTTGTTTCATTTCATGATTCTGCTTAATTGCAGAAACTTTGGACTTCTACACTGCAGCACGTGCATTCTTAGAAGGAAGTAGTATTACACAGAATACAATATGTTAATTGTAACAGCAAGTGAGACAACAGGCATTGCTCATGGGAAGGATTAAGTTCCTGCAGCTTTAAAAGATAATGGATGGGATGGGTGTTGCCGAATTCCCTTTGTTTATTTGATCTTAGCAGCTGTTTCTGAAGTTGGTGTTATTCAAATGAGAAATTCCCGAGTGCTTTGCTGTGTATCATGGGCTGGGTTTTGTTTATGTTTTAACAGGCTGGTCAAAAACAGAGAAGTCTTTATGAGATGCTTTCAGGCAACAGAATCAGAGCAAACTTTACCTTATAAAAAGTAGCCTAACACCGCTCTTTATTCATAATGCACCAATTCAGTGTAACATAAGACTACCTAAACCACAGTGACAAGAATCAAACCTTTTCAAAGTGGTTCACACCAAGGTAGTAGGTAGGTAGGATTTAGTAAGGAAAAAACTGCAATCCCACTGCAGATTTTGGTTCTTAAGAGACACAGTCGGGGACATCAAGCATTTCTTGTGCTCTCTTGAGCAAACTTACCATAAATAACCTGTAGTTGATATTTGGTTTTTGACAGTAACTGAAATTTTAAGACTGAAATTCCTTGAAGAGTTTTCTGTTTATTTTTCATACTTATAATTTCCTTGTCTGGGTTGAATCTAATTGATGGAATGATCTGGAGATTCACTTTGCCTTACAAGTTTGTAAAAAAACCAAACTGGTTTTGGTATTTCATAGCTGTTCCTCTTTGTGATATAGATCATTATTCTTAAAATTTGTCGTATTTCTTTTATAAACATAGTTTATAGAATAAATGAATAGAGAAATTTAGAAATTCTTTTTTTATCCTTTACTCTTTGTTATTCTTTGCTAAAAAAAATAATACTAATAAAAAAGTGGGATTAAGAAAGACATAAGTACTGGGAGGAATGGGGATTAAAAGGATGCTTTGTGAAACAGAATACAAAATGCACCTCTATGAACTTAAATTTAAACAGGATTAAACTGTAACATGGACAAGAAAGTAAAGAAGCAGCTACAATTCAGAAAGAGATGGACTGATCCACATTGTATTTGCACTTGAATTCAAACTTATCTTTTTAAGTACATTCAAAAATGCTTTTTGGTGGAGTGGTTTCTATAGCAGCGTCCTGCTTCATTACAAGTCAGCAGAGCTGATGAACCACTGACTAGCAGAAGCTCATTAAAATGTCTGATCCTGTTATGCAATAGGCCAGTGGCAGAGTGCGACGCCTTTATTGTCTCTTAATGTAAGACCAGTGCATCTCAACAAAGGCCAGCTCATAGGGCTTTCATGTCTCTTTTGTGCACATGCACAAAAATAACTTCATAAGCCAGGCTGTGTGTTGTGCTGTGCACTGTAAGCAGTTTAAGTTCTGCTCTCAGTTACAACTCAGTTAAAAGCTCCAGTAGTACAGTGAGTTTAACACATACATCTACCTGTGCAAGGCCCATTAGAGGCTAGCTAAGTGCTTTCAGCCATCTCTGAAGATGCAGGCACCCACAGCAGGATTTAAGTGGAATTTGCATACCACAGGTTACCTGTGTGATCCAGTCCCTCTTTCTCCCTGTACATCATCCCACTGTATGAAAGACATTCAATTTTTGTCTGAAAGTCCTTCTGCCTCTTGCACTCTGTCCATCTAACTCTGACATTTCAAGTCAATCTCTGTTTAGATAATGAAAGCTAGATAAACAGAAGCTATTCTTCCCCAGAGGTTTGATCAAACTAATGCACAGCAACATTCATAAAGGCATCCAGGAGATGGGCTATTGTTGCCTGGTAAGGCATCCTCCCTTAAGTCTTCATGTCAGAGGAGCACTACAGAAAGCAAACTGAACATCAAGGATTGAGGAAGGTGGGGGGGGGTGGGGGGGGGGGGGAAATCCAGGCTACAGGTAAGCTGTGATAAGCATCTTGCTTGCAGTCACTAAAGCTTCTTATTGGATTTATCCCAAAGTGCTCTCTGGAAAAGAATACATCAGATGGCTACAGCACATGTAGGAACTCAGGTTCATTTCTGAAATCTTTTTTAGACTTTTCTTTTGTGTTTTCAAGAAACTACTTGCATGAAGTAAGGAATACACAGACAATGCTACTTAATTCAACTACATTGAAGGGTTTCAGAGATGCAGAAATACTTCATTAAATACATTGATTATAGCATCTATAGCAACTCATTACATGAAACAGTTGTTCTTCTTTATTCCCTTTCCCATGCTATACATATACTACCTTCTGAGAACACACACAATATTTTCCATGCCTGCTTCAATCTCTATGAGAAAAACATTCACAAGTATTTGTTTGAGATCTTACACTTTTGAGATATTACTATAGAAAAGGCTAAACATCACTGATTCTGGTGTACTCAATTGCTTCTTTTCATTAGGATAGCTGCTGAGACAGTTGAGAAAATACCACCACCAAATACTAAGGCATTCAGAAACGTTTGCAATTGTTGTACTGTGTTTGTAAAGAAGAGCAAAAGTAGCATCAAGGAGGTGAAGAGAAACTCACGCATGGTTTCTGAAAAGCTACGAAATAGCATTTCAAGGAAAAGCAGTGAATGAGAAAAGTGCAATGTCCACAGAACAAGGCTCTGGTTTACCTGACTCCTTCCTCCCTGGTCATGACAGCAAGACTTATTTTATTGTCAGCAAATAAGCATGTCTGTGTTATTGTTCAGCTGCCCAAAATAACGTGCAGAACCTCAAACTCTGTTTGGTTATCAGATGAAAAAGGAGCAGGACTTATAATTAATATTGTAATATTAAACACGTAGGAACTGAGGCACTAAAGGCATCAAGTGCATATTCGTAGAACGGCTTAGGTTATTTTCAGGAGAGCCCATTTCACAACCAGGAGGAGTAATTTGTTTTCTTGGCTACAATTTCAGATCATCAATTTCTTTTAAATTAAACGTCAATATAAATATGCCTCTGGCTCTCTCACACAAGCTTACTATTCATTTTCCACTCCTATGGAGCAGCATTGGCCTAAGAGTTACCAGGAATTAATCTTCGTGCAAGTACAAATGCCCTACTTCCACGAGGAGATTCACTGCAACATCATTTATTGACTGCAAAGAAATTATACAAGCATCAGAAGAGAAGAATTAAAGCTTTCAGCTGGTGCCACTATGAACCACAGGAAAAAGATTTAGGAATATAAAATTTCCATAATCATACTTCACCACAGTACAGTCCTTTCAGATTGAGACCCACCAAATAAATCAAAATGTCAGAAAATCAACAGAATATAATGATTTCAGTCTTGCATCTCTTCAGCTGGTCTGTGACTAGCTTGCAGAGCAATTAAACAGCAGTTATCTAATGTGAACACAGCTGATACTCCTGTTCTTAAGTGTCCTCAGCTGCAACTAGATTCAAGTGACTGCTCCCATGAGGGGTGCTCCATGTAGCACTACTGAACTGCAGTCTGAGTTGGGGAAAGCTTGCCACTTGAAGTCATTTAGATCAAACTCCCTTTCTTCGTTTTAGGATGACCTGAACAAAAGCATAGAAAAGCAATTTTATCTATATCACTCAGGTTCTATATCACTCAGTTTAGCAAATGATGATTCCTGTAAGTACTACACGCACAAATACTGTTCTCCAGTAGGAAAAAAAGTGAATGTCAAAGCAGAACAACAGCTGAAACCAGTTTGCAAAAATACCATACTCAAATTGATGTCTTAAGATAAAATCATTTCCTAGTTAAGATGTAGGAAAACATTTTGGAAATGAGCAGTATCTCAGTTCTACTGAGAAAGTTCTGCTGTAGAAAGGAGATGTCATGCCTCCTGCATACTGTGTCTCCATGAGAAGCAAGGACAAAAACAAAAAAAGAAGCAAAATAGTTTAAAGCCTAAATGTTTAAAGATCATGTCAAAATCTTTGTAACATGAGTTGTGTTCTCCTTAATTCCTAATCTGAAAAGAAACTTGTCTTTAACTTATACCTACCCAGTTTAAGCATAGCAAACACTGCTAGTACAATAGCTCTCTGTAACTAGAAAGACAATTGTAACTTGTTCATAATGCTCTTGTGGGTAAGTAGTTGGAGAAAGGTTTTCTGTTATTTGAAGATACAGAGCAAACTGCCTTAAAACAGCATGGAAAAAAACAGACCTTGAAAAACATCCCTAAGTGAAATCATTTTTGTAGAAGTGGTGTCAGAGGGTGCATTCCAGTAAACACCGCAACAGCCCACTCATAGCTTCAGATTTTTTTTTGAGCAGCTGTAGAAACAATGTCAGGTTGTGTGTTGTGGGGATGGGAACAGCTGCCTTGCTCATCGCTTTGGCTGCTGGCTAGGCTGGGATACACAGGTTGTTACTTTGCCCAGCCTGTCTTAAATGAAAACTGACATTCTACTTTGCATACCAAGATTTACAAGAAACTGAAGTGTTCTCCTAAAACGAGGCCAAAGAAATCTGTTTACACACCTTTGGTTCAGCACATGAGGAACCCACAGTGAAAAAAAAAAAAGACCTTTATTTTTTGAGAAATAATATTAGGAAACAAAGTAGAAATGGTTTGTTGTCATATCAAAATTACTTAAACTCCTGGAAATTGCAAAAGAAACAGTAAGAAGTGTGGTAGATTTGTGCTGGTCTTGATCAGAAGTTATACTGTCCCTTTTGTCTGTCTTCACATAGATGGCAGTCACCTTTCCCTGGTGACTGAAGTACACTTGCTGGATTTTGAAATACAGTTATAAAATCTATGACTACAAAATGAGATTGTGGGCCCCTCAGCTAGAGAAACACAGTCCTGATTTTAATTTCAGACAACCAACATTTTTGTGTGTATGTGATGCTGCCAGTAGAAGAAGGAATAACAGTGTGCATGCATTTCATGAGGAGAGGAAAAGAAGAAAAAAATATTTCCCTTGTGTACTATTTGTAGGAAAGTGCTAGCATGTAACACCATAAGCAAAGTTTTAGAGCAGCCATCCGAAGGTATTGCTGCCTGCAGTTGCTGTCTTCACCTCTTGCTGGAGGTGAGGTCTCAAGGACAGCAGTGAGAGCAGCTGAGAGCAGAACGCCCTCCCCTTGGTACCAGCGCTAGCAGAGAGGTCTGCAGGCAGGGAAAAGCCACCAGTCTGAAAGAATCCTGCACAGCTCCAGCGTCACCAGCTGCAAGAAGCAAGAAGAGGTGGCTTTGGCGCCTCACTTAGCACAAAGGTGGAAGTAAAGCCTCTGCCTTTTGCAGGTGGCAGTGCACCCTGCGAACACCTCAGCTCCCGGTTCTCAGCGCCCAGGAGCGGCCGTCCGTCAAGGTGAGCAGCGACTCCTAGGGAAATCAATCGACCGCAGTGAAAGCCATGAATAGTTTCAGAGCCAGCCTCCACTGCTCTGCAGCAAATCGCACGTGCTCCCGCTATTGCAACTCCCTCGCCCGAGGCAGCGAACCGGCCGAGGAGGAGGCGGATGCGGCGCTGCGCTTCGGTGGAACAAGAGTGGCACCCAGTGGTCAGGAGGCAAAGCTCGGGGCGGGCAGGCCGCGGGCCGTGTCCATCCTGGCGCTGCCTGGGGCTGCTTCGGTGCGCTGCGCTGGCGGTCCGGCCAGCACAGCAAGGCACACTGCGCGGTCCGGGGATCGAATGATGAATTCTGTGTGGCCCGAAGAAATTGCAGAGTGGACTCTGGTGCACTTGATTTGAAAGCCCTGTTCTTGTGACGAGGTAAAGCAAACTGGAACGCGGCACTGCAGCCACGCTCTGTTGGGTGCCGCTGTAAATCAGCAGATCTATTTCTTGTGAGGCTGTAAATCCTTGGGCATGTATTTTTGCCATATCACTGAAGTGAGTTGCGTCATGTCTCCTTACGGGCCATACTAGGAAAATATCACTGGGCGGAGTAGCCCAGTGCCATTTCTTCCCAGCCTGAATAAAGGCTTCAAGAGGAGTTGTTCCTTCATGTTTGTTTCTAGAATCTCACCTTTAAGGTGAGGTGGAGAGCACCGCCTCGCACTGGGCTGATCACCGCAATGCCCATCGCCTCACCTGGGAGCTGGTCCTGGCCAGCCTGCTGCTTCTGGCTCGCCAGCCCCTACAGAACTGAAAAACCTAATTTTGTCTTTCAGATTTTTTTAAAAAGCAGCGTTTACTCCACCAGACCTCCAAGGAGCTCATTTACATCCATCTTCTTCTATTTTATTAAGACTGCAGCTAAAGCAGCACACCTGAGTGGGTAATGACCAAGGCACCTGCTGCAGTCTCATTTCAGCAGAAAATGAAATGCTAAAAATGAGATGTTGCCATACCTCTGGAATAAAAAAAAAATATGCTAAGCAAATGTAGTAAGTAGAGTAATTTTCTCCTCAGATGTACTACCAACAACTTGAAGGTCTAAAGATTTATCCATGGGGCTTGGTTTTTAGTTGTTCATTTTTGCATTAACAAATGGGCTATATCCACGTGCCCAGCAATGAGAAAACTAAGTACATATAATCCTGAACTCAGATCTCTGGTGTATAGGTATTGCTAAACCATCCTTGATTTTCACAAATATGCTCTGAATGGTTTATCTATATCATTTTCGCCTTATAAACTAAATCTAGCTTTTACTTTCAATTCAAGTAACATCAGCAAATATAAACCAAAACTTTCCAGCTATCTGCTATGATAACTTATACTTAGGTCAGACATGAATGATAACTACAAGCTCTCTAAGGCTTAACACATTAATGATTTATACACTGCCATAAAGACAACGTTTGTATTTCCTGCCAAATACAGAAATACAATGAATTTAAATTGTATGTCATGACATCCTGGACATCTGACAGAAAAACAAACAAAACAACAACAACCAAACAAATAACCTGCACAAAGTCTTCAGGAAGTTCAAAAGAGTTTATTGTCCTTTTAATTAATTACATGGCTGTCAAGTGGCAGAAGGGACATAGCATGGAAGGGAGGGGGAATCTTATTCTGTTGTGGTTGGTTGATGCTTTCTGATAATAAAATATGTCTGCTGCTATCTCGTATGTTGTATGCATTTTATGTAGACATATGAAATTCTGGATTCTGATTTTGTACAGATTTACTCACCACCACCTTTGTTTTTCTTAAAATGTGTTGTTTCCCTACCCTGCCCACTTTGAATTAAATGTAAAGCTTCCCACTGATTGCACTGGGAATTGGATTAGGTCTCTAAAACAACAATTACATGGCTAATTACTTTTTACTGCTCACTTAAAAATGCATTCTTTGAAACAGTACCAGTATTTGTAAAAGGCTGAGAGTTTAATGTGGCAAACTATTTAGGTTATTTGGAGACCTATTTTCCACTAGTGCCTCGGGATTTAAACAAATGCTATAAAAAAGTGTTATTTACATTCTGCATTTGGAACAGAAGTGTTTATATGGTACTGTTGTTCTTCACAGTGATTTCCTCTAAATACCAAAACTCACTGCTTTAAAGTCAGTGGGAAATCTGCTATTGGCTTAATTCTGAGGCTGAGAACTAATGCAAGGAAAAGGTAATGCAGGTTTCAAATCATTCTGGGGAAAAAAAAAAAAAAAAAAAAGACAAGAAAAAAAAAGACAAGGGTTGTGAAAGATTCTTTTCAGAGCTGTGCTACTGGCTTTTTCTCCTGTAGATCATCCTTACCTGTCTACTCCAGTCCTAAGAGTCTCTTGAGCAGCAAAAGACTGTGTGCCAGTTTGGCAGTGCCAGTATCTAGCACTTGAAATGACTGTGGTAGTTTGACAGTAGTCTGGACAACTTTAACCCTATTCTGCAAGTGGCAATATGTACCAGCTCAGTGCTGCTCAGTGCTCTGAATTGCAATCGTGACTCTAAAATGAGTACATACAAAACCCACATGAAAGTGATCAGAAGATTCTGCAGAAATTAATTAACCATCAGTGAGCCTTTATTTGGCCTCCAAGGATGAAAAAAGCAGTCACTGAAGGAAAACAGCACAATCCTCTCTCCATAAAATCTTCTGAAAAAAACAATCTAATCAAAATAACTCTGGGTTTAACAAGCATAGCCAGGAGGAGGTCTGCAAGATCTGAGTTTGGCTGCATGCCTAATGCCTGCTACTACAGAAGCTATAACTTTCTTCATCACGAGCATCCCTTCAGAATACAAAAACCCAATCTCTGCCACAGAGCTCCTTATATATAAAGTGCAAAGTTCAGGAATCCCTTTAAACAAGTATAGTAGGAACTCTCTGCATAGATTTAGGGATCATTCTAAGTAATACCATTGGACAACATGGGGAAGCATGTCAGATTTGGGAGAATAGATGAAAATAGTTAAAGAATTTTCTCTGTCTATAGAAGATTGATGAAGGATGTATTGAGAGTAGATGGCCTCAAAAAACGTTTATCTGCATAACAAATAGCTGATGAATAACTAAAATGAGCACACTGTGAGTACAGAAATTAAAGTGGGGAGTATCTATGCATCCACGGAATCAGCATTACTTCAGAGTAATACTTATGCATGTTCTGTAAGAGACCAGAACTCTTCAAGAAGTAAAAGCATGTTGTGTCACTACAATACATTGATATACACACAGTTCAGGTTTAAAAGCATTTTAAGAACAGAACTTAATAAGCTGTAGTAATTTAAAAAGCAACAACAGTTTTGGTACACAATGTTATTCCTCGAGCTGGTATTAGAGTAAAATATACTCTTCCACTAATTTGGTAAAGGTAAATAGCTTAAGAACAACCTAGTAAAATATCCCAAAGTTAAGACTGGCATATGAACACTTTGTTTTCCAGGCATCTTTGAAAGGCAACTGTAGAAAGTTTTTCCACAAAAACATAGGCTGAGAAAATGGCTCCAAACCTTCACATTCTTTATTTGCAGCCCTATATTTCAACCTTTGATTACAATGACAATTTTACCGTAAATGCTTTAAATTTTATGCAGTTTAAACTCTCCTCTCATGGTCAAGTTTATCTGCAGAGTATAATTTTCTGTGTCATTACTGTTTGATTAGCAAGATGTTACTCTGATGCCAGCACAAACATTTTCAGTACAACTAAAAACCCTATGAAACTAGGGCAAGGACAATGCTGGAGATTGCCTGAACACACCAAAATGAAAGGACAGTAATGTGCGACATACTGATGCTGAACTTTGTCATATACTATAACGGCATTAGATCAAGGATTTCTGGAGTAAGGAAGAGTGGTTGTACAGCCAGACAGCCAAGATAAAAGAAATGATCTGTTGTGTCCATGCTGGCTAGCTGCAGCAAACGATTCTCCTCATCAAACCCATTTTCTCAGTGATGCTCTCCCTGTTGCTGGATCTGGGCAGAATCTAACTCCTCAGCGCTGTGGTCAGAAGAGCAGCATTCATTTGACCAGAAAATTCCAAGAGAAATGCAAGCATAACACAGCTATAAAATAAACCCAACTAAAATGATATCCCACAAGCTCTGTCATCATTCATAGAATCATAGAATGGTTTGTGTTGAAAGGGACCTTTAAGATCATCTAGTTCCAAAACCCTGCTATAGGCAGGGACACCTCCTACTAGATCAGGCTGCTCAAAGCCCCATCCAGCCTGGCCTTGCATGCTTCCAGGGAAGGGGCATCCACAGTCTTGTTGCTTTCATCATTTTACTTTACATCACCCCAGAATTTCTTCCAATATGAGGAGTGATGATTTTAAAGCCCATCTTTCAGAGCTGAGGTTCATTCCCATGGCAACAGGAGATGCAGCTGGCCATGAGTTTATCAGAAGGCTGCAATGCTCAGATCCTCTGCCTACACAGCATTAGGTGTAGCTGCTTGGTCAGTTATACACTGGGATGTGATTGCTGACTTTAGTTTGAATAGACTGTAGATGTGTGGCTCAGATGGCCTACAGAAGAATTTGTTCATTATAATAAACATTGGTTAATTGGAGGCACTGGTTTAGAAGCCCACCAACTGCCCATGATCAGCAGTGATTTCTGTTTTTCTGGCAACAGTACAAGCAGTACAAGCTTGCCTTGACACTGGAAAGACCAAGAGCAGCAGCCAAGGATGCTGAGCTGCCCTCTGCACCAGCAGGGCTGATGCAGGCAGCAGCACCCATTTGGCACAGCTAACCTGACCTAGCCCCCCAAGTGATCCACAGGTATATCTGGATGGAGCTGATCTGTCCTTTCCCCATGACCAAAAGCCACCTGCAGGGACTTTCTCCAAAGCCCTCCTGGCCCACTTGGTGCCTGCCCTGCAGCACATAGCAATTGCCAGTGCAGCACGTGTGACATGCAGGCCATGGCTTAGAGATTTTGTAGCTCTGACAGGATTTTCTGCCTGCACAAATGCCAGAAGCGTAGCACAGCCTGCTCCTACTTAGAGCATACTGAATTGTAAGGAACTAACTAGAAAAGTACATGGGGAGCATGGCATAACACTGTGTAGCATATGGGTATTCCGGTTTCTCATGCCCACATTATTTCTAGCATAAATAAGCTCATTTCTCACTGACATACTATCTTATATTATTCCATACTGAAATGGAAAAGAGGACCATGCTCATCTCCCACACCGCCAAATAAAAACTAGCTGTCTGAAGCCAGACAACACTCCCCTGACAGCCTTAGCACATGCCACAAATCTTTCCCTGGGCAGTGATTTTCCTCTTGCTGCACTGCCTGTCCTCTGACTCAGCAGAAAGTTGTCAGCAGGATGACATGGAAAACTGTGCTCCAGACACAGAGCACCTCCCCTCCTGGCTGCACAGCCTGGCCTTCTCCTGCCAGGGTCCCTCCCGGCATGGCAGCACTTTCAGGCATCCTCATTGTGCTCACACAGCCTTCTCTTGGAGCCTGCAAGTAATGAAGAAGCCGCACCAGCTGCCAGTGCCCTTTGGACTAATGTTTTTCAAGTGGCCTGCTGTGTCAAGTCCCTAATTGCACTAATGGACCTAATGAACCGAGCCTCCCGGGGGCAGCCACACTGACAAAGTTACTTAAAATTAAACTGAACACAATGCTTGGGAACTCAGTGACGGAGCGGCCCTGCCCAGAGGGGAGGCAGCATGGGGGCCTGCTTGCCCCCCACTGGCTTTCACCCCCAGCTTTCACCAATCTCATCAATTGAGAGAGGCTGTGTCGCTTCTTAACATCAGTGAGCTGCACACACAGGCAAGCCTTTCATTTCTTGATGTACCCAAGCCTGAAGTTTATTAATCAGCTGTCCACTATTTTAATATCTGTTTTAAGCTGTGTTCTGTGATGATTGCACTGCCTGAAATGGGATTGCAGAGCACACAGCTCGCTTTGTGGTCCTGAGGTGATCTTTAATTCATGAGCAGCCAAGCACTAGTTGGATGCTCAGAGCTGTGTTTTAATAATAAAACAGGTTATTTCTGTGTCTCCTTTGCTGTAACTGCCTGTTCTTTTCCATAACAATTTTTTCTCACCAGGGTAGAGCAAGGCAGAACTCAGCTCCCAGAGAGCTGGGCTGTGGCTAAAAGCCTGCTGCCACTGGGGCCTGGTCACCAGCCTTCCTGTGGGCGGTGGGCAGTCACTGACCGCAGGGACGCAGGCTTTGTTGTGCTGCAGTTGCTATGGAAATGACTTAAAAGTCATTCAATCCCACTAAAGCAAACTTTAACGACAGCAGCAATTCATGAGTCTTTCACATTTTTCTCCAGTTACTCTTGCTCCTGTCTGTAACTGCAAATATTTACATGTGGGCCAGGATAGTTTATCCCTCAAGTAGCCTCAATAGCAATGTGCCTTACAGATCTTCAGCCCTCCTCACAGAAACCTCTCCCTGCTTCAAGGAAGAGCATGAGCTGTTAACCCGTTGAGGAGAAACAAGAATTGTCGCTTATTGTCTGCAGACTTCACTTACTCAGGACCAGCAAAGCTGGAGTTTTGCTATATGATGTCATGACATGAAATATTGGTAAAACCAGGACACAGTACCTGGTGCTTGCTCCCACCAGAGCCCGCAAAGCAAGGAAGTGAAGGTTTCACATCCCTGATCAATTGTCTGCAGTAGTGCTGGAGAAATAGATGATGCTAAATCAACGGAGCAGCATTCCCCAGAGGCACCCCCACACACTTGTCCTCAGTCATCTCAAACCACTCTGCAGTGCTGTTTGTCCTCCATCATGTGGCTCTAGCACCCAGCCAGGTCCTCAGTGGCTTCCTGGGTGGTCAGCTGCCTGCAGTGCTGCTATCCTCCAGTCACCTCCTGACTTGTCTGGGTAGTTCACAGCAGGGTCCTGGTTGTGGCCTCCCAGCACCTAGCAGCACCTGTAGAGTACCTTCTGTCCTGCCTGCCTCTAGAAAACTAAATTCAGCTCCTCCTAGATTTCCACAAGGCACTGGGGAACACTGTTCTTCCTGCTCCAAGCCCACACAATCCTTGCTTTTCTTCTTCTTCTTTAATAAAAGAATGATCCATGTGAGGCCATTTCTCACCCTCCCCTCAAAATACTGCAAAATTACCGAGAGCAAAGCCTCTAAGAAAAGACCTTTGTATATCCAGTGAAACATAAAGATATCTCTGTGCTAGCCAGGACTCAGGATCAGCAGGCAGCCGTATCTTTCAGAAGCAGAATGCCCCAAGTAGGATGATGGTGTTTGGTAGCTTTCAACACTTTCCTCTGCCAATGAAGCAGATGGGTGCTAACAGGCTGGACAGATGCTACTCTGTATTAAGCAATAAGAGGCCAAGAATTTCTCAGAATTATTTCTGTGGAGTTTTTTGGCCTTATTTTCCCCTGTAAGCTGAAAGGCAGCTTTCCAGAGAAAACTAGAGGTCTGCAACTGCAGCAGCATCCAGAAGCTGTGTCATAGCCCCATACAACAGGAGGACCCCCAAAGGAGATGGATTGCTATTTCAAGGCTTGTATGCATCACAGAGCACCTTAATTAAGCTTTCCTGTGAGTTCTACACAATATCATATGAATTCTGATAGCTTATGTGCAAAGACTGTCCGGTCCTATGCAGATACACGCAGTAAGGTGACCCTAAAGGAAAAGCTTTGTGAGATTCTTCATGAAAAGTAAGTAGAGTGCTGTACCTTGTGCACAGTGGGTTTTCTCCCTACCACCCTCCATTTTAAAGTTGTTCTTTGGCTCTGGACACACGCTACCTGCACTTCCCCAGGAAAGGATGACTTGGAGTTGCTCTTCATAGGAAGCAAATTGCATGCCTGGGTAGTTAATACAGCTTTTAATGCAAAGCACTGGGTAACTTGCTCTGGTGCTGTTGATCGATGCCCTTTGCTTCTCCTACCCTGTGCAAAGAAGTGACAGATAAACACCAATCTTTCCCAAGTCTGCTGTAATGCACTTTCTCCCCTGATTTGCAACAGGTGCTCTTTTAGGCAGCACTTTCTCCTTCATACCCCACCCACCTTCCCAACTTTCATCTCCAGGATAATTGCTGCTGAAGGTCTGTGCTGCATTACTTCTTGCAGCAAGGCATCAGCTGAGGAGACATCTCTGCAGGCTTGAAAGCAGCTGCACAGCCACTGAGGAGGCTGGCAGAGAGGGCTATGAATGGGACTAGATGGAGAAAAGTTGGAAAACAATAGAGAAGAATAAATTATCCAGTAACAGCAAGACTCTCCAGTCAGGGCAAGAGGAACCATGTTTTGACTGCAGTGGTGAAAGGACTACATGACTTCCATCAGCCAGTGGACAGGAGCATTTTGCAGGACTGCTGCTTTGCCAGTCTGAGCTCCTGCTCCTAGTGTCTGGGCTTAAGATGTCACATCAACAGCACCATGGCATAGCAGATGCACAGTTAGACTCATGTGCCTCCCCAGCTCCAATCATACAGCAGCAGTCCCAGAGAAGTAGATATTTTCACACTTAATAGCAGTGTCCTCAGGATTCTCTCTGCAGTCTTGAGTCCTTTGCAGCAACACGCAGCAGCTACTGTTTTCCTTTTCTGTATTTCAAGGACACATTCATCTGTAGGCATTCCTAGAACCTCACCAGCATCGGAGAAGAATGTATAATTAAATAAGGCAATCCTGATAAGAGATTTTGATATAGAGGTTACAGTTTGATAATCAGAAGCCAGACCTTGTATTTTAATTTGCCCCAGTGTTAAAAACCTCCCTGCTACTGGCTGTTAGCTCTTTCATTTCAGTTACACCCATCTGCTGTTTCCAAATACAGCAGCACAGCTGGCAGAGGGCTGGGCACGCCAGACTGGAGCTTGTGCTGGTCCTTCCCTGTCACTAGCACCCTGTTCAGCTCACCAGCCTTGTGCTCCCTCTTCTACTCGGGAGAAGTGAGCAGAAGATGGAGTGGAGCCTCGGCACAGGGCTGGGCTTGCACTCGTGCCCTGCATCAATCTCTTCTAAAATTTATCCTTGAGCATGGGCTGGCCAGGCAACATGGCTCCGCGAGATGCTGGTGCCACCTCAGCCATTGTTGGGATATAGGAGGCAGCCCAAACCTGCAGCTGCCTGCCCTGACTGAGAGTGCAATCGTTTCCAGCTTGGGAGAATGAATGCTACGACCTGCAATCCTTCATCTTTTGTGTTGCCAGCGACAGCTCTGTGCATGGTGCCAGATCACACGCTTTGAGACCGGTTTGGTGCTCAGAGTCTTATCAATGGCCACATCTCCTCACTCCATTTCCCTGCCCTCCCCTCGGCACACGACCCCTGCCCAGCACAGCCTAAGGGCCCAGGGAGCCTGGCAGGTGGGTGCTGTGCAGCACAGGCCCAGAGTGGTGTGGGAGCCCTCAGTGGCCTGAGGCCAGCAGGCACTGAACAATGCTGGAGCCATGGGAGCACCGTGTTCCATGCCGGAACATGTTGTGCTGTGTCTGGCTTCAGCTCACACAGCACATGGTCCAGACAGAGCCTGGTTCCCCAGCTCTGCTCAACGTTTGGCTACAGGTTGTCATGAGGTCAGGGGGTGACGCAGAAGATGGGAGGTGGTTTGGCCTAAGCACTGCTGTACACATACCGTGTGAAGCAGCCTTGTCCTGGGTGCTGTATCCCAGTGTTGGCAATGAGCACACACAGGATGCTGCGGCCACATTTACATGGGCGGTATACATTTGTAGGTGGGTTGTAAACACTGACAAATCATTGTTTAAATCAGAAATAAACAAATAATCACATTTACAAATATAGATGTGTACAGCCTCCCCAGTGTGCAATAATAACAACCTAGAGCTCCTATAAATAGTAACATTCCGAAAATCTCTTCCAAATAAAGTTCTATTGTAACAAAACTTGGCTTATTTTTACTAGTAATCACTCTTATACCACTCTTTGAGGAAGACTACTAAATAAGACCTTTCACAGCTGCTACTGTCAGACAGTAGTATTTTTGCTGCTGGAACCATGGCATTTAACAGATGGAGAACCAGATAATGTAATGCCATAGCATTCACAAATAACATTTCAAAAGTGGTAGTCATGGTCTTTAAATAAAACTGGGCAAAGCAGAGCTGAGTCAACTGCAGCTCCTGGATGAAAGACAGCTCCATTTGCTTTGTCTTTGAGAATGTAAAAAATGGTCCTTTAAAGTGCTGGGAGAGTATTTAACCCCCATACCTGGGAGGCAGGTGAGTGCCAGCGAGCTCTCCAGATTCAGTGCAGAATATGTGGGAACCCCCAGTATGGGTGGGAACTGTCTCCTGCATCCTGTCAGGCCAGTACCATCAGGGCTCCATCAAC
The DNA here is from genome assembly GCF_026119805.1 of Tympanuchus pallidicinctus. Lineage (NCBI taxonomy): Eukaryota > Metazoa > Chordata > Aves > Galliformes > Phasianidae > Tympanuchus > Tympanuchus pallidicinctus. Next base: position 13,374,533 of record NW_026294791.1, read on the forward strand.
AAGCTGCTGCTTGCTCTGCTCATCCCTTCCAAAAAAAAATAAATAAATAAAATAAAGAATTGTAGGAAGCCTTCAGGTGAATGTGGTGCAGAGGCAGTCCCAGCCACTGCAGCACCTCAGAAGCCCCAAGGTCCATAGTGATGTCTCCTACCTGAATCTATGCAGAAGCGCACAGAAATCAAAGGTGCAGAACACAGTGGTGACAGCTCTTCACTGGGAGTATTGTCACTTTGCTTTTCATAAAGGTAACACATCACAAAGGTGCTGCTTGTCTCCCAGCCAAATGTAAGGATCAAATAAAGTATCAGTTGAAACCTGGGTGTGTCATCTCCAGTGTGTTGATGCAAATTGGCACTGGATTCGCCTTGCCTTGCCAACAGTGAAGACCAAAGTGAATCAACAACCCCTCAGGGTAGGTCCTGATGGAGCCTATTGCTACCATTTGTATCAAATCAGTGCATGCAGCACAGAGGAAATCACCATAACAAGTCAAAATATTTGGTGTGACTGCTGCAAGGATTTGGCATAAGCAGTTCTTACCTTCAAGTGTCATCTCAGCCCTGGCACCTTTCCTAAACAACATTTGGGTTCACTCCCTGAAAGCTCTGAGCTTCGAGTCTGAAGCTCACACTGATCCTGCAAAGGGTGAGGAGGAACTGAGAGGTCAACAGCAAAGGGGACAGAGAAGCAAGTTCCCATCTATCAGACTCCTGTCTGGCAACCCTCAGGTAGTCATTTAGGCTAGATTCCTTTTGATACTGGGATGTCATGTCTCACTATTCCTTTAAAAGCAGAGGAGATGCCAGCCCAAATAATTTGCTCAAGGATGATGAACCTCCAGTCTCCCTCCTACTAAAAGAAGTGGGCCCAGAATTAATTCCTGTCTGACAGTTATTGACAGGGTTATTAAGTGCTTTAGAAGCTTGTAGATGTCACTAAGATAGATGGCCATCTCTGCATGAGTCACCATTAGGAGGACCACAGACCATGATCCTACTAACGCACAGAAATGTGGTCGAAACTACTTCACCTTGACAATTCCTTAATTTTGCTGGCTATGTATTGGGATGAAGACAGCTGATTCTGGTACTTTCCTTGCATTGACTGGGTGAGAATACAGTTAGCAGAGGTGCAGTAATGAGGGGGCAGTAAGGGGTGCTGCTCAGGAGAGGCTCCCAATTTACATTTTAATTTTAAAAAACAATCATAAGCGTAGGATCTACTTCTGCTTAGCTGAAATATTTACAATTTGCCAGCATCCAACAAACATATGTAAACATCAGACGTTTTTGCTGTTATTGTCAGTTTCTGACCTTGCAAAAACCCAAGACAAAAATGTCTGCTCAACCATATCTATTTCTTCTTGTGGCTCTCTGGTCTGTGAAATTGGAGGGTTGCTCTAGCATCCAGTGCTGCTGGAATTTATCTGTAGAGAAAAGAGTGGTTTAATGTGTGCTTTGAAGAACAAAGCAGAACACAAAAAAAATTACATAGACTCTGCAAAGAGATTATACAGGAGAAAATGGGACGAAACAGTGGATTTTGGACATAATCCAACACTGAAAATCTCTGATTTGGAAGCCCAAATGTTTCTTCTTTAAAATCAACAATTGTGTCTGGGGGATTAGCTCATGGACCAATCCAGCCTTCCACCACTGTGCCTTTCCTGTGCCTGTTGGTACCACCAACGCAATGGGAACATTTGTCCTGTAGCAGAAACTTACAGCCTAAAACCAGACATTAACATCTTGATCTCACGAATGCTGACACATGCTTGGCTCCTTTCACAAGAAACGTCTCCTGAAAGCAAAACAACTATATAAAAATGACAGCTAAGCACACATATGAGCAGTTGCAAATTCACAGTCTACAGACCTTTATCTTTAGAGGCACAAAACCTTACATTTCAAATTAAATTAACTCATTTATACCTGTGGGAAAAATGATAGCCCTGTATCACCAAGTGCACTGTACAAACACACTGACATTCATAACAACTGATGCGTTAATTGAAATTTGAATAGAATCATTTAAGCATTAATAACATTTCCATCTCTAGAGGTCAAGCCTTTTACTCCCCAGCGTTTTGACATCCATTAGTAACTGAACATATTTCTAACAGAGACCTAATTAAAGCCAAATATTTGTTTGCATAAATATCCATCTGGAAGATGGAGAAGAGACTAACTCCATGGTACTGTAAGAATCGAGCCTATATAGGAGAGTATTAACATTTAGGGTCAAGAAAAAGACCTTGTGTCAAGGAGGTAGATGTGTATTCTGAACATTTACATGTATAAAATACAGCGTGGGGTGAGAGTACCAGCTCTTCCAGGCTATCATCTCATATCCTTCTGCAGGAGGTTTAGGAAGAAAATAAAACAACCTCCCTAGACGAGAAGCATGAAAGCAAGAGATCACCTACCAGAACCCCAACTGATTGCTTGTGCTCAGAAACCTGTTTATTTCCACATATGTCAGAGCAAGTGAGGAAAACCAGAGAGATCAGAGAAGATAAGCAGGCCTACAGATGGGCAAAGGAGTATTTTTAGAGAAGATAAACTTATCTATGGTTTCAGTGAAGCTAACATTAAAATTAAATTACAGCCATGAGTGAGAACAGATTAATTAGAGATTAGTGCTTCTCTTATTGTGCACACTGATTTTCTCACAGGGTGGTATGTCAGAGCCCTAAGCACGTAAGTGGAGAAATTGTTGAAATCTAATTCAGAAAAAAATTATTCTTAACGCAGCTGTGTGCTGAATGTGGCACTGGCTAGTTTGAAAATGAATTTATTTCAATATACACTGAATAAATGCCCTTAGATGTATATCCAAAATAATCCAAAGTAGCATACACGCAGACTGCAAAAGAGAATTTCTAAACAGGTAGGAAGAAAACAGATGCTTCTGCCTGCTGCAGAGAAAAGAAACACCCTAATTCTATAAAAAGATGTATAAAAGAAGCCTGGGGACCAATTACTACTTGGAAGATATGCTGGGTGTTAGGAAGAATGGCTCAAAACATAGAAGTGTCTGAATTTGTTGTCTTTGGGGAGGAAGGGGTTGAGAAGCCCAATATGACCTAATTCCTCATTTCAAGATGGATTTTACCCCCTCCTCTTTTTGTCTTTCCTGACAGAAGTGAAGCATAACATTCAAAAACCATTTTACAAAAAATAGTGGTAAGCAGATTGTCTGTGTGATTCTATATAACAAATGGATAAAATCGTTCAGCTTCTAGGTAATAGCAAGTGGCAAGTCTTCTCTAGTTACTATCAGCGTACATCACCCAGAGCTGTTTTTCAGCAAGGTTGGTTATCTACTACAGTTCACCATATGGCCTCACAAGTATGCATAAGGAGGGAGTGGGCACAAGGGGGAAGTGGAATTGCTTCTTTCACATGATTTAAATATAATCATTACAGGCTAAGATAAATAACACAATTTGTCTACCTTCCTCTTATATCCATAGATTTTCAATTTGTAGTCTCATTTTTACAAGCAGCGGTTTCTCTGGACAAGACCAGGGTCTCACTCACATCCTATCCTTAAGGATAGCAGCCTATAGCCAGAACTGTAGGGCAAAAGCATAAAAACTATACATAGGTCACTCTGAAAGGAGAGCTTCCTATTTGCTTCCATGGAAACAACAACCAATACAAAAAACAAAGTAATAGTATTCGATAGAGAAAATTCTCACCCTAAAAACTCTGTTTTCAACATACCACTACCTTGAGCGGTGCATTTTCACCAGCAGTGAAAAGAGCCTGCATGCCATGCTCATAAAAATCTGCTCCTCTGGAAGTGACCTGCTGTCACCACTGCTGAAACACACCACACGCTTCCTGACTGTGCTCGCATCTGCTCTTTGGTTTCCATCAATGTTCAGCAAGCAACAATAAAAGTCAATGGGCACCATTTTTTTTTTTGGCACAGAAGAATTCAGTGACACAGCTTTGCTTCATCCACTCTTCCATTCTGCCAGACTGCCCCTGTACTGCTCTCTGTCACATGGAAACAACAGCTGTTTGTGGAAAGATTCAACCTCTATGGCCATTCCACCAACATCTGCCTCTGAGTTCCAAACACTGCACCCTTAGGGCGAAGTAGCTGTGGTAAAGCAGCCCCTGAAGTAGAGATGGAACCAGGCTGGAGATCTGGCCAAGCTGCCCTCCCAGATAGATAGCTCACCCACACCACCTTGGTCGCAGCAACAGTGCAGATTCCAGAGCTCTGCCTCTCGCACGTGCGGTTACTGAACAACAATTAGTTGAGCTGCTTATCCAGAATGATCTGAAAACTCTCCCAGGTAAAATCAAACCTTACCGTTGGAGCTTTTAATAATAATCCTCCAAAAAGCACTTCTAATAATTACGATCATGCACACTTTACATGACAGCTGACCAGAAAGGATAGACCATGCCCCTGGGAAAAGCCGTGAAGTACAAATTTGGTCTGAGAACAAGCAGCTGGAGACAGCACAGAAGTTAGTGCATGTTTTCAAACTGTAATCACTGTAAACACATTAGAAATTAAATTAGAAATTTAATGTATTCACTGTTCAGTATTTACACCAATACAGCAGCTTTCAAGACTCCAGCATCACCAGGAAGATGGAAAGCCACACAGCTGAGCATTATGTAGGAGCAGATGTACAAAACCTTATGGGGGGATATTAATTTTCAGACAACAGGGACACCCTAAATACTCCACCACTCTAACTGTGGGACACCACTCTAACTGCTGCTTGCTTTTTATCCTCCTTACTCAACTACAAATAGCACTTCAGTGTTTTCCTTGAGACAAACCCTTCCAATAAATGTTTATAGAATTAAAAAGAAATTCCCTGCTATGTGAGTAACTGGATGTTTAGACAGCCTGATATAGGAAATAGTATACAGTCTCTTCGTAGGAAAATTTGATGCAAAATCAGTTTCCTGTTCTGATCCTGCCCCATCAGAGCTTATAGTAATGATGGGCAAGGGAGTAGCTCTCCAAGGAAAAATCATGCCAAAATAGAGGGCATGGCACAATACAAAGTGCTGTTCACAAAGCATCATTTTATTTATTTATGTAGGGAGGTGGGGGGAGCTGGAAAAAATATCCTTGGTTGCTTTTGTTTTTCAAATGAGAAAATACAAAGACTAGAAGCGCTGGCCTCAAGTCTTTCTACTTGTGCCAGAGCTATGGTTAATGCTGCTCTGCCTTTCATCTATACTAGGAGTCCACCCTGTGAGCTGCTTTACAATCAGTGCAGCCCAAGTGCAGATTCATTTTTCCTGCTTACCTGAAAAGGTAATCCACATGTGATTTACTTTTGCAGCCCAAATCCTGAGTTCTGCAGCAGAAATCTAGTATTTTGTACATTGCTGGACATGGCCTCAGTCTTCATGCAAGTTCTCTTCAAGCCTCAACCCAACTAAGCATTACACTGCTGCATTTATTGACACCACTAGCCAATCTTCTTTAAGCAAAAACTTTTATATGAGAGTATAAAACAAGGTCTCCCCATCATCATTTTTGTGTACCAGGCAACATTCAATCACCATCCAAACAGGAAACAAAACAAGTGGTTTACTTTTAAGTAGCATTTTATTTTCCTTTAGCTTCGTATACTGAGTTTCAGCCTAGCTAGCACAAACCATGCACTACAAGTAGCTCTAGAGACAAACACGTTCATGATATGCCGTTGCAACATCACTGGTTCTAGAAAGCACAATTTTACATATTTTGCAGAACACCAAACTAATGAAGTAGTAATTGCACAAGAACATTGCATTATAATGGCAAAAACAAACAAATGTAAACCTTTGCAGCATTATTCATAAATACAGCACTTACCTTGAAACGTTAGGCTATACCCTTTCTAGCTAACTTGTGTTACAGAGGAGCTCTCTGAACAAGGGCTTGCTGTGTTTATAAGCCAAGGTCTGCTGAGAAATACCCCAGTGCCTTCTACAAAACTGCAACTCAATCTTTAAGCCAGGTGGTGGTTCTGCTTTGGCCAGCACAATCCAGATACTTGCATGCAAGTTGTGTCAAAAGAATTTGCCCAAACCAAACAACTTATCACCTTTTGGATTCATACAACATGCTCTTGATGTTGTTCTCCAACAACTTCAGGCAGCCAAAACTTCCCAAAATGAAGTCGTTCGTTGACTACAACCAGGTTTTCTCTAAGACAACACAGGTAGCTCTTGTTATATTACAGCACCGAGAAATTCATGTTCCAATTATTAAACTAAAAGTTTACAACTTAAAAACATTACCCTTGAACTTTAAGTTGCTGGATTACTATTAGAGCATAGTCTCTAAGTCAAAACTTCAGGGTTTTTGGGCTGTGGCTGCATCCACGCTAGACAATCAATCAGTAATAATGCTGAAAGCCCTTCATCGCTCATTTTCTCATGGCCTCTTCATCCCTCAAGCAACGTCTAGTAAGAACTGCTTGTAAATCAGAGGTTAAACATGAATTGATTGTCTGATCCTGTCTGGATCGCTTTGTAATCTTGTAGGGATTATGTTGTCTTTGGGATTTTTATTCTTTAATTTCTATTTTAAATAGCTTAATTGAGCCTACGTATAAACCTATGTTATTTAGACACCCCTTAGAAGTTTGCCCTCTTACAACAGGGCTTCAGGTATCACTTCCCTCAGTGGCAGAGCAGTTACAAAGAAGGGTGAGCCACCCATCTGATATTATCTGGAAGTAAGAAGAGAGCATAATGAACCCAGCCATGCTTCTTTGCTCTTAGTCCACCCTCCACAGCTAGCTACGTGACAGCAGCAAAGCGTGCAGCACGTCTCCCTGCAGCACTCATGCCTGTGTGGGAGCAGTAATTGCTCTTGTGCTTTCCGTAATGTCACATCCTGACGATTTATGGTTGACTTGGATATACACATGCACAGGTATTTGGTCTTCCCATCACAGCTGGGTTTCTGGCAGAGCTTTAATAAACCATCAAACTACCTATCTTGAAAGTAAGAGGAGTAAAAGAAAAGGTAAGTATGAACTATTTCATGAACTTTGTAAACACAGAAAGCAAACAGGCCACAAATTCTGTCCAGCCCAGCCTATAGCCCTTCTCAAGAAAACTCTCAAAGCATGAATACCATGCACTGGAGGGTCTCACTATGTTGTTTACATTTTGTTTCCATGAACAAAGAAGTTTCTCATATGTGCTTACTCCAGTCACAAAAAAAAACTAATTTCAGGTGTCTGAAAAAGGAAAATTAAAACAAACAAACAAACAAACACAAACGAGAGAGAAAGACTGCAGCATGAAGGTTTTTTTTTCGTTACAAAGTGTTTTTCCATCAGGCAATTATTTATAAGAACTTTTGTTAACACTGGAGTTGAGGCTCTGGAACAAAATGGATATATTGTTTACTAGCTTTGTCAGTCGATCTGCTCTTACAAAACTTCTCCCTTCCCCCTCCGGTTCTCAGCCAAGTCAGTCTCTTGAATCACTCAGGAGTTGCCATTTTCACTAAGATCTCCTTTCCCACAAATTGTCCCTTGAATAATGCCATCTTCAATGTACTGCCCTGTGGTGTCTGTGCTCCTGCCAAGCACAGTTGAGGGGATTCGTGATGAGCGTCTCTCCTGGTTCTTATCATCAGAGGAGCAGCAAAGCATTCTCTTCATGGTACCCCACATCTCATCATCTTTATAGGAATAAATTACTGGATTCATAACAGAGTTCAGCAGGGCCAGGAGAAGAAACCACCTTTTCACATTCTGAACCCCACAGTTGGTGCAGTTCAGGCCATCGAGCAGCAAGACAACCAGGCCAGGAGTCCAGCAGACAACAAATGCACCTAGAAATAAAGGAGAGTGAGAAAGTCAAGCAAAAAAAACAACCAAACAAAAAACCCTTCAGACTGCCAGGGGGTTTCTTTTTACATCGTTTGAGGCTATGTGTTCATCAAAAATTTACAAAAAATAAAAATAAAAAAAGGAGAGGACAAAACACTGTCAGTAGCAAAACTGTAGCTACAACAGCTTCTCTGCCTGGCCCAGAACACACAACTTGCAGGAGCCTGCAGGGAGAGAGCATCCAGCTGCTGGCAGCCCCAGCCTGAACACAAGTAGGAAAAGATCCTCACAATAGCAAAATGTCCAATCTGGTAGATAAATAAGACCTCTGAAGATCACAGCTAGCACTTTGAATGGAGATGCTGTCCTCTCTTCATTTCTCCCTTGTACTCCACGCTTCCCACTTCCTCCACTTGTAAGGGAGAATAGAGAAATAAACTAATAGATGAGTTAATGAAGATGAATCAAAATGAGAGTGGTGAAACAAGACGACAAAAGCCCAGCCCTGGAGCAGCAGGATTGTCCCCACCTGGGGGTGAAGCTGGTAGGGTGGGGGGGTTAGGATGGGACATGGCAATCCAACAGGCTTCCAGCCCCAAGAGGGGTCCCAGCATGTCCCCACCTCTGCCTGCTTCCTGCAGCACCACCAGCTCCCAGGTCCTCGCCTGGGAGCCCACTGAGAACACGGCCCTGGTGATGCTAACTTAGCACAAGCCACAATTGCTGCCTGACATACTGAAATAGAAAATTATAACTGTGTGTGAAAGCACACTTCAAATATTATACTGAGGAAATTCCAATCATTTATAACATTTTTGGCCTTAAAAAATAATGAAACACATAAGGATGATAGCAGCTACATGCTAAGAAGCTCTCCTGGGATTCTCATGATCTGTTTTGTCTATTTTGGTCCTGCTCATTTCCAGGAGACTGCTGATTGTTCCCATGCCCAAGCTGTGCCCAGAGCCCAGAGCAGCCCGGCTATTTGCAGGACCCAGTCTAGAAGCACCTCTGGCATCCAGCACTCATCCAGTGCAGCACCTGCTTGTGTAGCAATACACACAGCCCCCAGCCAGGAGTTCAGTGGGCACAGTGCCCATCTGAAGGGCAAGCCATATAACAGCATATAAAATGAACTCATACATTATACTGGATACTGAGCATTGTATCCAGGGCAACACAGTGCACATCTTGATGGAAAACGATCCTCTTGCAGATATTTCTTTTCTTTTGAAGAGCTTCAAAAGGAATCCAGGTGAAGTGCAATCAGTGAGTTTACTGTGTTCCTAGAAGTACTATGCAGAATGCAAAGGCAAGAGACTAACTCCTTCAGAAAACACATTTTCTATTCTGCTGTGCCAAGATGTTTGTGATGCTAAGTACCAATTTCATAGTGTTAGTTTAGAGTTAATGGTCAGCATCAGTAACATTCCTCCAGCACCACTGGCACCAGGAGCAGCAGGCTGACACCACAATGCACTTTCTCTGGTCAGTCCCCACACTATGCACTGGTTTGGCCCCACCATGCTGAGTAAGCAGCGGTGACAATAAGTTCTACAGTCTGCAGCGGAGCAAACATTGCACTGATTTACCATCCTGGGGCTAAAGGCAAATCCCACCCACGGCAGCCAGCACTGAAACCAGACCACCCAGACCAGAATGACTACATGAGAGGCTCAGCAAGTATTCGGACACAGTGCTTTTGCAGGCCACCAAGGGTCACTGGTGAACTTGTTGGCAACCATGCCAGTTCCATGCAGAAATTAATGTGGCAGCATGCTCTTCCCTGAGCAAGCACAGAAAACATTCTTTTCACAGTACCAAAGCATGCAAAGTGCAGCACTGCTTTCCTGAAAGTCAGCAGGAGAAGCAGACCCAAAGCCTGGTTTAACAGAAGTCACAGAGAAACCCCTCCTTCAAACAAATCCTGAGCTCAGCAGGTGGACTAAGTCAATGAATTCCCAGGATACAGAGCAGGAGACCTATCAGTATTGCAAAGGCAAAAGGGTGCAGACAGCTCTATGCTATCCAGAGCACAGCATGCAGAACTTTAATTCCCCACTCTGGGAGGCTGCATCCTATCCATGACCAAGGACAGGGATAGAGAGGAATGCAGTGACAGCAGTGGGGCTCCTACTTCAACTCCACCCAAAAAAAGCACATTGTTCTGTAGGGATACAACCTAAATCATTCACATCCTACTCACAGCAAGGTGCTGGTGAAAGCAAGGCACTGAGACTTACAGCCTTTCTAGGATTAAGATATTTTTAACCGCAGACCTTTCAGAGGGAGCCATAGTTAAGCATAAATATAAGCCTTTCTTTTGTCCCTCTGGTGATTTTCTTTGCAGTCTTTTCATCCCGTAGCAGATCCTCTTCCTGACATTATGCCACACTTCCAAAACAATTTCTTTTCTGGGACTCTAAAATTCAGAGTGTGACATAAAGCAAATCCTGGCTGCAGCGTGAACCAGAATTACTCTGAGACTTCACGCTGGACTAATGGAGATCAGGTATCACAGTGCCTCAAGGTCAACGTGAGGATTTTCCACTGGTTTGCAAACATGGATTTCCTCGTAGACTGCATCATCTATACTTAAAAATGAAGGAATTCCTGTGTACCTGGAAGTGCTGCTGAGCCTTTGCCATAAATCTCTCCACATGCCAACACTAAGAAGGAAAATTAAAAAAAAACAACAAAACAAAACCAATCACAATCAATGTGGCAGCTTCCAGTTGTCCTTGCCACACGTGCACATAAGTTAAAACAGAATGTTACTGGTTAAACCATGTATTTACTAGAACTGAAAGTCATCTTCCTCAAGGAAGCTTTTTCATCAGGAATGTCACTGCCAAGTTCAGATGAGCAGTGGCACACACCCCACCTGGACATCACATACACCTGCCTGGGCCTTTCCTCTAAGCCACAGCTGCACGCTCTGCCAGTACTAAGGCAAAGCTAAGGATTTTAGCCTCTTTTGCTAGGTTTCCCATTTCCAATCATGCAACTCCTCACAGTTTGGCATGCCAAAGGAATGCTATTTCTGCTGCTTCTAACCTGGAAGCAGGTTGGACCTGGGGACCAAAGGCAAAAGGAGAAATGACAGGGACCTCAGTCCAGGTCTCTGAAAGAGCTATGCAAAGAGTGGTGCAAAGAACTCTCTGCAGCTGAGATCACCATGCACCCAGAAAGTTAAACTGAAATAAGGGCTCACTGGCACCTAACTGCAGGACCAAGGGAGAACTCCACTCATAGAGGATAGCAATGTTTTGGAAGCGATGCCTTGCCTCCACCTCCTTCCCCAGGGAGGAGAGTAAGCCAACAGCAGGCAGACCGCATGGCAGCAGGATTTTGTCCTGAAGCTGCCACGATGCCAAGAGAGCATGTTAGCAAGCACCGTCATTCTCATCACATTTCTTCCAGCAACAGAGCTTCCTGGAATTACTCTTAACTAATATCATATCAGGCTTTTATTGGAAAGCATCTTCACACATTTAAGAGCAAACCACTGAAAGTAACTGCCTTGAGCTGAAAACCCCAAATCCACATGTGGCACGCAGCTATATGTTGTTGCAACAGTGGAAATAAGAATAGCTTTAAAAGCATCAGAAATGGTCACTTGAGGGCTCTTTTGGTAATCAGAAAGACCAGAAAACATGGCTATCCAGTTTCTAATGCCTTTTGCATAATGTGCTTGGATGACTAGGCCAGGAATGCATATTCAAGCTGTTCTAAGAAATCCTTATTCCTAGAAATAATCATTTTATAAAAAGTCTGACAGAGCTAACATTTGTAGGATTGGTATGAAGGAAAATGCTAAGAAACATTTCCTCTGACACTGGAGTTTGGAATAGATGACACATGTATTCATTTGACTTTTATGGAGGTAATTTCTGTTTTGATTTTGCTTCTGATTGGACATGTAAAAATGATGAGCGTCAAAGCAGCGCACAGACTTTCTAAGTTAAATTTGCCTGTCCCAGCAAGCTATGCCACCAGATGCTTTGCCTGAATCATAGTTTAATCTGGTGGCTTAGGAGCCATTCTGGAAGAAAGAAAAAGCTGACATTGATCTCGAAATCAACCCTAAGGCCCCTTATCCCCAGCAAAACTAAAAAAGAACTTGAAAGGAAGGACATGAACTTTGAAGTAGGTTATTTCTTTCCTGAATGCCTAAGAAGGAGCAGGAATGGATTCATACTGCCTCAAGAAACAAGTGTAAATAATTACACCCAGAGGGCTTTGTTCTGGTCTTTGGACTTAATCCTGCAGGTGCTCTCCACACCGCTCACTCTCTCTGCCTGTACCAGCTCAATAGCCTTCTTCCCAGTACAAAGACCTCTTAGCTCTGCTGGGCAAACACATACTAGCACTAAGAGCTAACAGAGTTATTCCCAGATTTTACTCAGCCCCGTCCAGCTTTGCTTTATACAACATTACAGCAATAGCCTTCACTAAAGAATGATTACAAATAAATCTCTGCTTTCCTTCTTTATCTTAAGGATTTCTTGTCCACACATCTGACCTCAAAAATGGAAAAGACTGGCGTAACTGAGGTTTGTTGAGGTAAAAGGGAGATGGCAGAGTAGCCAGCTGCCTGCAGTACAGAGCACAGCAGAAGGTCTGGGTGAAACTTCCTCAGTTCCAGAAACATCTCTACTACTGTTCCTGAAGGAGCACAGCTAAGCTAGATGCAAGTACAGCACCACTGTACAGCACATAGCTGTGCCCCATGTACATAGGAACATCAACTTCCCCCAAATCTCCATCTGTCCTGCACTGGCTCGTACAACATCAGAAGTAAAGCCATATTCATGGCTTCAGAGTCCCCATCACCTGAGCCAGTGGCAGCCCAGTTCCACAGCAGTGAGCTGCACAAGCCATACTTAAGCGAAGTCTGTCTTTTACATAACATCCCATTCAGATTGAAGTCTTCCTTGGTAAAATTCACCACACCAGCCAGCATTTTCTTCCAACAAAACAGCCATCCACTCTGGGCCCCTCTAATTAATTTGAAAAGCAGCTGCATCACAACGAGCTGCAGTAAACTGAGCTGCTTAACTATCCAGAGCATCTTCAGGGCAGATTCTAAGCAAAATCTCAAGATGAAGGTGAATCTTCCTCTTAGGAAACTAGTCTCTGGCAGGAGAAAAAATCACAGATCCACCAAGCATCCTTTTCTATCCTTTCCAGGGAAGGTGCATTTGCAAGTAGAATAGCTAGTGAACTTGGGAAACAGCCAAAAGGATTCAGGACGTTGTGCAGATATAGAAGAACATCTTTTGGAAAGTATTTTTCTGGGTAGCGGTGATTCTTCCTAAGCCTTCCTCCACAGCTATGTTACAACTCACTCTTCCCACCAACAAAGAATGTATAATTTGTATTTTGTAAAAAGCTGCCTACAAACAAGCAGCCTGAGCATTTACCAAACAGAGATGCTTATTTTCTAAGAGTTGACTGGCCGTGTACCTCAGGCTGCTGTTTCAAGCAACATTTATTTCACAGTTCAAGTTGGACAGAAGGCTAACGAACTTCAGGGCTTTAGTGAGTTTTCATTTTGTTTGTACACATGATTGGCTACCTGGTTGGCAGCCTCTTACCTAAAAGAGTCATGACGGTCTTCATAAGCTTCACAGGGGTCCTCCTGCGGCTAATAGATCCACTAGTGTGCGATGACAAGACATTAGTTTTCCGCTGGACATACATGTAGATTCTTATGTACACCACCACCATAATGAAGAAAACAACAAGGTTTAGGACACTCCAGAACACCAAGTAACTTCTACTGTAAATAGGTGCCAGGGAAGAGCAGGCAGAAATGTCACAGAGGCAGTTCCAACCCAAGGTAGGAACAGCACCCATGAAAATGGCAATGGCCCAAATAGATATAATTAAGAAGGTGACTCTCTTCTTCGTGAGATTACTGTGGATCTTCATCCGCATGATTGACATGTGCCGCTCAACTGCTATGACCAGGAGATTCACCAGGGAGGCCGTCAGGCTCGTGTCCAGAAGACCCTGACGCAGAAACCAGCGGTTAACAGTTAATGTCTTAGACACAGGACCAGTGTGGAACATCAAGAAGACATAAGCAATCCCAGCAAAAAAGTCTGCAGCAGCTAAATTGGCCAACAAATAGTAAAATGGAAAATGAAACCTCTTGTTCTTGACCACAGCTGCTATGACCAGTGAATTCGAAATGAAAATGAAGAGGCAAAAAAATGTCCCAAAACACAGAACACCAATCAGTGGTGGCCCTGTCCACTCATCTGCTGTGTGAGTGTTTGTCCTATTATAAAAGAAGTCCATGCTCTTATCATAGTAACATTCATTCATCCTGGATTACAGCCCCTGCATCCTAGGAAGGGAAAAAAAGGAAAAATTAAAATTAACTACCAGTCCTTGCTTGAATCACCATAACTAGCAGCTTTCTGGGGCAAGGGAACTAGCAGGGGGCAAAGGAAGGAGTATGAGAAGGCATATATTTGCAGGCCTCAAGAAGATCATTCATATTGTACAATTTAATGCAGGAGGTATTTGTCCACCAAAGGACTGCAATGCACGATGCTTTGATGAACTACGAATTTTCCCAAAGTCTTCCTTGCTTCTAAGCCCCCAGCAGTCCCCCTGCACTAACAGTCACACTGTGCAGGCAGCAATGTGGAAGTTAAGAGGTTAATAGTGACTTCCTGGAGGTCAAAAAAGTCTGAGCAACAGCCAGGCCCTTCTGACTGTGAAACCCCATGTTTGAGCCACAGCCCCATCATTATTTCCATTTCTTAGTGTATCCAGTCAGGACAGAGAAGCATAAATCATAACTCTTCCATTTTACTGGCTAAACAATGAAAAGCCTATTACTGGAAACGTCTTTTTTTTCCATTATATATTAATGAACGTAATAACATATGCATATAAAATGCTAAAGGCATATATATTCTGAGCATGTGCCAGTTATTTACTGCTACAGGATTTAAGTAGATGTGCAGAAATGGGAAAGAAACACTGCACATATTTGACGGCACTGAAGCCACAGATTATTTTATTGGGCTGTCAACCCAAAGCCCTGTGAGCAACACACCCACCCACCAATTATCTTCAGACCCAAAACACAGTCCCCTAACCAACTGCAGCTCACAGAACACCCCAACACAGCAGTAGCGCGGGGCTGTTCTCTTACACCCACTCAGCACTGCTTTGGACTATGAATGTGATGGAGGGGGAGGTCTGGTTTCCAGATGACAGCACAGTTCAGCTTCTCCAGTGAGGTCAGTGTCAGCTGCCTGGGCAATCTGACTGCATTTTTTGCAAACCAAAAGAGCTCAAACTGATTCACGTAGGCAGTGGCTGCTCTTGGAGAGCAAAGGCTTTGCAGCCGGGTGTGAATTGATGTAATTGATGTCTGATTATCACTAGGCTTCATGTTTTCTGTCAGAATCTGAGTAAGTGTTTTAGCAATGATTTCACTAACAGATCCTACATAATGTTTACCAAACCCAGGAAACCAACTGCAGGACAAGATGCTGGTCACAGCAGGCACCACACAGAGCAGCTCCCAAGGACAGGAGCTGCAGGGACACAGTGATGCTGGGGGAAACACAATGCCAGGTCCATAAGCCTCCTCAGGAGCCTTGGGGTGTAAGTGACACCAAGAAGAAGGCTTAGCGGGGCCAAAAAGAGGAAAAAGTAACAGATAAAATGGGCACAGGCAGAGATGTAAAGCAGGCATAGGCTTTTTACTTCTGTAACTAATTCTGAATACAGATAAAGATCAGGTTCACTTAGGTAATCACAGGCTAATAATGGACTAGCAGTTATATTTCATCTCTGTAGTGACTGAGAAGCAAATTAAGCAACCCCCAGCAGGCTGGCTAACAATTCACATTTATATTAAAAATACTTTGAGTTATAAAAGATTTGTCTTCTTTTATTTAAGTTATACTACACTGGCTATTTCCTCCAATATTTGTCATCTAATTTTAAATCAATTCATACTGCTCCACCATTATTACTTGCAGCAAGCTGAACACTTTTTGAATACTTCATTTTCCTGAACTTGCTCCTTGCCCCTTCTGGTTTCAACCCTACACCACGCAGTCAGCAGGAAGGCCAGCTGCTTGACATTGGTTTCTATTTTATCATCCTCAAGAACACAGGCAACCACTTTTTAAGAAAAAGATCTCTTATTTAAAGCATCAAATTCAAGTAGCTAGAAGTAAGAACAGTTGTTTAAGGACAGGAAGGGGAAGGAAGCAAGTAAATCATCCCCTGCACTGAAATATTACAAAGCAACTCTCCATCTAAAAATAAAGGGGTTTCAGCAACTCTTGATCTACCATCAGGAGTCACAGAGAGATCCGTGCCTCCCTCTTGCTGCTCAGCGCAGCATGGTAGAGTTGAGCAGTCAGTAAATCTCACATTTTTACTCAGAAACTACTCAGAACAAGCTGCAATTAAATCTGTAAGTGACCAGAAGGCCCCAGGCAGCTACAGAAAACAGCCACTGGAGCTGGGAGCCCTGCCCAGTGCAGGTGGCTCCGGGCTCACCCACTGAGGCAGAAAAGGGCTTGCTGAGCCTGGCAGGGAGCTTCTGCAGAACAACACAAGCGCCTGCATATAGAACTAGCATTTTGGGCAAGAACAGCAGGGGAAAAAAAATCTGTGAAAATTACAGGGAAGGATTTCTGAACATGTATCTTACTGTGTAATCATCTCAAGAGGTGGATCTCTTGCTTGCAAGTGACAGGACAGTAAAGAGATCTGCAAACATTCTTTTGTATCTTATCTGGGGAATGAGCTTAAAGAAACCTGTAATATCAACTCCGAACTTTAATTCTAAATACTACAGATTATTGAGATGCCATCCTCATTTGAAACAGTTCCCTCCCCAAAAAGAACAAAAACACCCGTCAGTACTTCTTCACTAAAATAATCGTGGTACACTCACTGTCACACAGCACAGCTCAAACGACAAATGACTTTGGAAGCACTGCCTTGTGATGTTGAGCTAACGCAGGAGGAGCAGAACACCGTTCAGCTGAGGTCTCAGGCTCACAGTGCTGGCTCTGGATATGTCCAGGCAGAGGCTGCATCCAAGTGAGAGCTGAACAGCTGAACAGCTAGTGTGCATCCCAGTGCTGCAGAGCTCCAGGCTGCCAGTACCAGTCTATGCATGCAGAGCACACCTCACTCCAGAGTCCATCCAGAGTGTGGGTATTTCACACCTCCATTTCACTGCTGTGTCCTCACAGCAGAACCAGGCTGACCTCAGGGCAGCTGTATCCTCACAGGTGCTGCACCACATGGGAGGAGATATCCCTTATTTCCCAGAATGGCACAGGTTAGCACACTGCAGGATTTGATTCTCCAGGTCATCTCTTCTGCAGCCAGACAGGAGATCGTTTTCTTAATTAGGGCAGATCTAAGCATAAGAAGAAAAATAAACGCATTAAATATTAGACATTTTAGATTAAGTATTTTTAAACAAATAATTGAAAAATCAGTCATAATATTGTTAGTCCAAGTTATAAAATTAATAGAAACTGAAGCAGTAGAAAAAAAAGCTAGACCTTTTATTTTGGAAGTAGCTTTCACCAGCTTGATATTTGCAGCTTTTGTGGTGAAAGACAATAAGCAATCTCCATTCATCACCTCTGCATCGCTCACAGTATTACAGACCTCCACAAACTCTAAATATATGACTGTATCAGTCAATATGACTATGTCAGTCAATGTACAGTAGCTATATACTGTGTATTCTACAGGTGGGCTATTCTATTTGCTTGCAGCAAGTCACTTGAAAGTGAAAACTTTAATAGTGCCAGGAAGCATATCCTTGTCAAAAAGGCAGTTTTCCTCAGTCTGTTTAATGAGTTCAGTTCAACTAACGGTGGCTACAAATATCAGGAGCTGACAGACTCTGAAGTAAGCTTTCCTTTAGCATACCAAGTACGCATACACTTTGTGTGGGAGAAGTTATCTGCTCCAAAAATATCAAAAGATTTGGTTTGGTTGAACTGTTTGCAAACATAAAAAGCGTGCGTTCTGAATGCTCCCCATTCCAGGGTATCTTCAGCTCTGCTGACTGAAAGACAGCTTGCATATCTGATTCTACATTTCTCTATGCAAGAGCACCTTGTGTGAAGGATACATTCTGACTTGACACTTTGATCAAAATTAACTTGGCCTTCTCATCAGTTTCTCATCATTAATGCAGCCAGTTCTGAAGGAAAACTCAAACAGCATTTTAGTCAGAGACTTTTAAGAGAAGGTCATCCAAAAACTTCACCTGCAAGCCATGGAGTGATTCACAGCACACACCACAGCTTCCCTGCCTTTCCTGCCCAATGAAAGTCACGTTGTTTCAAGGTATTTGTTATAAGCTCATGGCAAAGCTGGCATCAGCTGGGGACATGAAAAGCTGCTGCCCTTCTGCTGTATGAGGGCAGCAGGACAGGAGCAGACAGGCTGTGAGGAGCAGTTAAGGTGCTCTCCAGGCTGCAGCAGGGCAGGAAGGCAGAGCAGCGCCATAGGCCGCAATAGGACAGAGCCCTAGCAGGTCTTGAGACTGATCATAGGACAGCTCAGGCACACAGGGCTGATCACACTGACACACACATGCAGCAGGCACTGCAGGCAGAGAAATTAGGCAAACAGCTCTGAGTCCTGCATCCCATCCATTGCTTCAGAAAAACACCATGCTGCAGCAGCTGCCCACCTGCATGTCCTGAGCAGAAGCTAAAACAGAAATCCCACAGGCAGCAGATGGCCTTGCAGCAACACTAGCCTGATACAGGCTGGGTGCCTGCTGACCACCCTGCAAGGCAGCACTTATGCCTTAGCACTTATGCCTTAGGCAGACAAGGACACTCCAGATCTCCTCTGTTTCCAGACAGCTGGCACCCGCACACTTCCATTTCTCCAGCCACCGAGAAGCTCCTCCTGCCCTACTCCGTAGGGAAGGCAGAAGGCAGGAAGGCTACCTGCAGCAGCAGCACCAGATCACCAGTCCAGCAAGGGAAGCAGTTCTGTGTTCCACTCCACACCCTGAATGCATGCATGGCCACGGAGGGAAACAACGCAGCCAAATGATTGCACGGTAACCCAAGAAACCCATTCAGGTTACTCCAGCTTAAAAAAAAAAAGAAATGCCAGTGCTGACAAGGGCGTGTAATGCAACCCCAGCCAAAAACGTTAATATGTAACTGTAAGAAGGAATCTGGTGAGGTAAGCTCTCACTTCACTCTGAGTTGTCTTTAAAAGTTAATTGCTATTATACAAAGATCAGTTTAGAGAAATGGGTGAAAAGGAAGTTTTTCCTTAAATCCCCGTTCTCAGTCAAGTCAGTTTGTGATGCACACAGAACATAATGTTATCCGTGAGCACCTCAGACTCTAAACCAAAGACCTTTTATCTGGTACCATTAGAGGATGCGGTGGAAGCCAATACACATTTGGCAGGTTTTACAGAGACAAATTATCTCAGAAGTAACCATTTTAAGTTTGGTTTATTAAGGAAATTCTATGGGCGCTGCCCCTGCTTGGAAGAGCACACCACACAGCCCACTTCAAGGCACTAAGAACACAATTGTAAAATCCATTCTTTTAAACGCAGCTCTGGAAGATGGGAAAATCTTACTGTAAAGTT
Organism: Tympanuchus pallidicinctus; assembly: GCF_026119805.1. Taxonomy (NCBI): domain Eukaryota; kingdom Metazoa; phylum Chordata; class Aves; order Galliformes; family Phasianidae; genus Tympanuchus; species Tympanuchus pallidicinctus. The sequence goes on from NW_026294791.1 coordinate 13,393,998, forward strand.
ATAAAGCTTAATGAGCATGCTGTTGAACATGGAGAACTTACTTATTACTACAGAAACCCATTTCTGGCTGTGGTTGGCTTTTTTTCTTCATAACTTCAGATAATTGACTGCAAACGCAGATCGAGCATACACAAGTAGCATTACTATATTATTCTAAAAGGAGTTGAAGACCGAGATAAGGAGAACAGAGAGCCACATCCATTTCCACTCCAAGCCTGCTTCATTTCCATAATGTTAAGCTGATGGAAATGCTCAGACTTCCTCCAGGATTCTCATCTCATACATGAACAACCCATTTTAATGGCATCATAGTTTGGACTAGAGTGGGAAAGGATGGGATGGGGGAAGCCAAGAAAATTCTGTAGGCATGTTGCATTTCTGAGACATATAAATAATTTCTCTTTGAATTACTTATGTGTTCAGCGTCTCATTAGGTGGCGGAAAAATTTAAGGCTATTAGACAACTCATGAAGCCTTATTATTGTTTGCAGGATGCGGGGTATAAACAAAAGAGTCTTAAGAAAAGCATTAAACCTACCAAAACTTTAGGACCTCAAAACTAAATATTTAAATTGCGAGGACGGGAAGCAGTACCGCCAGCCATGGACCACAGCGCCTTGTACACACAGACTGATAAGAGGCTGGAAATCACTACTGCACCCAGCAGTGTCACCCTGTGCATGCCTGTGGCAGTGCTGGTGCCTTGCAAGCTGCTGCCAGCTGTGAGGACAGCCAGGCTGGGAAGCATGAAGGCACCTACATGAGTCCTGGCAAAGCTCAGCATCTATCTCCTGGCATGCCTCCAGCACAGCTACCCCACTGCTAAGGTTTTTGAAAGCTCTGATCCCTACAAGCAGTTGTTAGGGACAGCTACCAAGCAACTCAATAGTTACCACAGGTTTAGACTTCAGACTTTGGTAATTTAAGACTTTCTGAAATTATGGTTTACTAAATCTATATATGGAGTTCAAACTAAAAACTTCACTGCAAAGCTTTCATTTAAAGTCTCCTTTAAGTGTGGTTCTGGAAGGAGCTGGCAGGTCATCCTATAATGTGGAAACAGACACAGTACTTAAAGTATTTAAAAACTGTACAGATAGCCTTTACAATGTGAAACATGCTCCTAGAAAATACCTGCTCTGCTTCTAAACTAAGCTGGCCATTTCTCTAGATCCTTCTCACCAGTAAACTGATCACCAGCAGACCCATTTCTTGCAGCCCAGCACACAGAACTCAAATGCTGGACACACAAACCCTTTCAGCACACTCACCATCAAGTGAGCTTTCGTTTTTCATTCTCAAGCCACTGCTGATTAGAAAAAGCCACCTGCATGAATCTGACCAAGTGACATATTCAGAGCCCTGGTTTACAAGCACATGCTTTGCTGGAAGTGGTAGGGATGTTGGGGTTTGGAACATACCTGCTAGGCATGTGGAAGTGGACCTAATTGCTTTAAAAACAATCAGAATTCATACCGAGGTATGAATCTTGAAGACCAACTGCTTGTATGGGCATATATTCTCTTTGATATCCAGTACTTCAGAAATTATGTTTTGTTATCTGATAGCATAAGGACTATGCCAGAGGGTGCTTTCAAGAGTTAGTTGTCAGAAGAGGACCCAGCCAGCTCAACTGCCCTGAAGCTGCAGCCTGCTGTTCTGCTAAGAGCCAAATGCATCCGCCAGCTTTACATGAGATAAAGCCACATATTTTCTGATCGCGTTTCTTTCATTTTAGTTCATTTTCAGCACACAAACTCACTGCTTGCAGATGAAGTTTTTCCACCATATAACTCATTTTCAGTTGTGCTTCTTGCTAACCTCTCAGAAGACCACAGGAACATGCAAGAAACCACATATGCTCAAAGAAGCAAGCTACAGCAATACACATCAGCAGCCTGTAACAGTAATCACCCTTTTCTGGGCTCCCATTGCAGGGGGAGAACAGACTGATGCACACTCGCACAGAAGGTGAAAACACAAAGGTACGAGCTCTTTTTTTTTCTTTTTTCCTCTTGATGCAAAAACAGTTGGAAGTAGCCGTGCAAAACAACATTCACGAATTTCTCAGAGCATCATGCAGCTCGAGGCCATACCTTACAAGTAACTTCAGAGAGCACAGCAAACATCCGTACGCCGTACTTACTGCCAGCGCCTCAGCGGGACACCACGCGCGTACACATACAGAGGCGAGCAAAGCCAGGTGAAACCCGCGGAACCACACGTGTGCGTGGGTCTCCCGCTGCCGTCGCACCGCGTCGCAGCCCGTGTGCGGATCGTGCTTCGCCCTCCGGCAGCCCCGAACCGCTCGGTTCCGCTCGCGGCGGAGGACGGCAGGCGCTCCAGAGTCAAGAGTTGATAAGACTGCAGAAAACGCTGCTCTAGTCCGCTACGAGAAGCGTAGTTCGCAGACCCCGAAGCCAATACAGCCTGCAGCCGAGTCGTTCCATCGCTGCCGGGCTCCGCTCTCCGGCCCCGCGACCCGCCCGCCCCCCGGCCCGGCCCGGCGGGGTGCCGGGGCCCTGCCCGGTGCCGCGGCTCCGCTGGAACTCACCGGCAGCCTCCGGAGCCGCGCCCGCCGCCCGGAGCCGCCCGCCCGCCGCCCGCCCCACGCCGCCTTAACCCGTCCTACGCCGCCCGGCCCTGGCCCGGCCCGGACCCCGCTCGGACGGAGCACCTCCGCGTGGAACGCTTTATGGCTGCGCGTTCTCCCAGGGGCGCCGAGGGGAGCCTTCCCACCTCCCGCTGAAGCACCGCGACGTACCCAGAGCCCACTGGGGGGCTGAGACAGCTCTCACGTTTTGGGAGACAGTGGCAAAACCCGAACGAAGAGCACTGACTTCCACGAGCAGCTGGGGACAGCACCAATAGGTGTACAGACTGCTTCCCTCCAGCATCACATGTAGATGGATTTATATCAGCTATAGAAGAACAAATAAACAGAACAATCCCATACCCAACAAGGTGATGCAGAAAGCATAAGGCTCACATCATCCTGGAATCTAGGAGCTAGCCCACAGCTTTACCACGAAGGACAAACTAAGCACCAGTGTAGGTGCCACAGGTCTGAGCACTGGGTCTGTCCCAGTGCTGCCCACCTGAGTGATTCACCAACAGCAGGGATATGGCCTAGATGCACAGGGCCATGCACGTGTCTGCTGGAGCACTGACAAAAGAAAGTCACAGAATGAAGTCTGATTTCTCATGTTTTACTTGCTACCAGAATGTCTAAGTACCACAGCACTAGAAATAGGTGGAGCCCCACGCATTAACATGGCACACATTGTGACACACCACCTCTACCGCAGCAGTTTTTGCTATTTTGTTCATAAGGGGAAGAGCCCAATATAAGAGCTTGAAATTGTAACCCCCTTACCGAACACTCACCTTGCAGCTGGCTCAGGAAGCTGTCTTCTCCTCCCTCCTGCCCTTTGCTTCCAGGTCTGTCTGTTCACTACCTTCCCTTCTGCTTCTCTCCTTTTAAGACTTGTTCCCTAGGAATGAGAAGCTCATCACATACAAGGCAGCCAGAGCTAAGAGCCTTTTCTCAGGGCTGTTTGAAAAAAACCTATACTCAAGTCCTGCTTCCATTACATCACGTTACTCCTTAACAGCTGGGTGGCACCACCCATCAGTCAGCTGTGGGATTCAGGCCCACACTAATGCACAGAATTAGGAAGCAATGCACTCCAGATTTCCTGTTAAGATCAACCCTCACAGAACAGAGAACCAATGAGGAGCTCCAATAACTGGCTCTCAGCTTTCTTTCAAGAGAAAAGCAGGGGGGAAACAAAAACAAGCCAGCCAGGTGGTGAAGACAAATTGATTTCTAAAATACATTAGTGAACTGTTCAAATACGCACCAGGCCTTTAACCTTTCTCCCCAAATTACTCACACACTAGGATCATTATCTGGCCTAAGAAGAGCATCCAAGGGCTTGCACGTTCTAGAGCCTCAATTGTTTTCAGATTCTTACAACACACTACCCTGCCTTAGGGCTGCACAAATTATTTTCTCTCCTGCCATTTGTATCAAGTGCTGGCCACTCTACAGTACAACCAAATCACATCTCTAGAGCTGAGAGGTGATTACAGCTGAGAAGGTTGCAGCTGGGTTGGAATCTTCCATCATATGCCCATTATAGGCTTCATAGGAGCACTACTGAATGGATAAGGCATTTGCTTCCTAAGCCAGCAATTGTGGGTCTGTGTCCCATCCAGGGTGCCTAACTGCATCAAGTGAAACATTACTGAATTTCTCATACCTCTGCTCAAAGGCAGCAAGTCAGACTTTCACGTCTAGGGCCTTACCTACTGCAGGTAAACCAGTAGTGCTGCCAACAAAAGCAGAAGCTTTGGACAACACCATTAGCAAGCATTTCCTTTTCAAGCACTGTGTTTTAGTTCTTTTTACTGCTTGTAAATAACAGAACATGAATTTGCCAAATTCTAGTTAGTTTCTAACCATTATCTTATTGCACAACAAGCTCCCAGCAAGTCCTCTCTAAGACTTCTTCCTGCCAGACAGCAAGGGTGAACATAGGCAGTATTTTGAGGATGAATCTTCTGTAAGCAGCAGCTGTCAGGAAGGTAAGGATTTTGTAGAAGTTTTGCCAGCATCATTTCCTTTTTACTCTAAACCAAGCTGCCACAAGTCCTACTCAAGCAAGTAGAATGGTATTTCAATTCGCTTGTGAAAAATCACCAGACAGTCTTTCATCTTTTCATCATTCTTTAAATTATGGAAGTTTATAACCATGCAAAAAAAAATTACCTATAATCAAAGCAGTAAGTTTAATTTAGACTCTGTACATCAAATACTGCGGGCAAAATAGCACAATAAAGAAGCCTCACAACAACAACACAAAACCAACAAATTTCTTTTCAGTAAAAACTGTTAAGAAAAGATTGTGATCTATAAGTGACATATTAAAACATTTACAAAAGGAAGAACAACAAAACAGCAATCACTTTGCACTTCAGTGCAGCTCTATAGTTTTACATAAGTTTATTTCAAGGTAATGAATTGTGTTAATCACGGTCTCAATGTTGAACGCATCGTTTAAAGAGAAGGGAATCCTTTCTTGCCAATAGTTGTAGTTGCCGATAGTCCCCTTTTTACACGTGAGGTTTTTTGTTTGGTTTGCTTGGTTTTTACTATATGGAATTACATTTAAATGTCATTCATATATTTCTCATGAAGAACTACTGGTTCTGCACCACTTTCTTTTCTCTTAGAAGTGTTCAGCAAACAGAGCTCCCAAACATCTCCCAAGGATTGGTCTTCTTTAATGCAACAGAACTCGAGGCACGAATGCAGTTCTTGACAGCTCTCCTCCAAATAAAGCTTCTGGGCTCTCATTCTGGTCAGTCAGCTGGTGTTATATTACTGGCTTTTCTTCCCCCAACACCTCAATTAGTTAAGATCAGCCTGTTCACAGTGAGGCAGGTCCAGATAATGGGTTCCATTGCAATTTGGAGAATGATATTTCTCCATATAGCTATGCTTCCTTTGTACATATTAGTGGTGAATTTCAATGCATAATCATCAATTGATAAGTATTAAGTTGTCATCGCTTTCTCGTCTGCAAAACAAAAATTCACTCAGTAAGGAATAGAAAGCATTTACCCATGCAGAAGTCAAGAAGAGTTTTGCACATTCCACCCTGTGCTCTCCCAGTTTCAGGATACAACTCTCAACACACGCACAGTATGTTGACAATCAAACAGGAAACTGTTACAAAGCTACTTGCAGTCCAGCTATCAAACTTCTGCCCTTACCACACTCCGCAGCATATTGCAGTAAAGCACATTTATTATGCTCAAGTAGATAATAATCTTGCACAGCAAATTGGATGTGAAATTTGAAGTCATATCTTGCTAGCATTTTGCCAGAGTACATCAAAAGTATGAAGCTGTACTTCACAAAAGCTTCAGCATGTGAGCAGAAGGATTTGTTACACTAGATAAGACTCAAAAAGCTTTCACATTCAGCACTATTCCTTCTCCTACAGCCTTGGCTTTCCTGCTAGGTGGACTGTGCCCACAGCCATTTTGCACACAAGTTGTCCAGCACTCAGAGCTGTATTAGATTTCCTCAGAAAAATGAATTAAAGAACAGATTTCCAGACCTGATGAGTTTCAGATGAGACCTTTGTATCTCACCAGGGAGCCTCACTAAGATCTCTAAAGGCTTGAGTTCAGCGTTTCCAACATTCTGACAGATTATGTTTGCCTCACAAACATAACAGATCTTTGGAAATAAGTACAGGTCACTTGCTGAATCACATCCTCTTGCTGTATGCTACTTCCTCCAGCCTGGTGGAAAAGCTATTTAGAAACAGAAGGCTTACAAAACCCTAACCTGCAAAGACTTAATTTGCTGTCTTCTTGGCAATTCCACATCATGCTCTGCCATCCTGCGATCAACATCCACCGGTTTCTGCACAGTGATTTATGTATGAGCAGAACACTTCAAATGTGTTTAAACTCAATGAGCCCCCTTTCACCATTAGCATTCTAAACATCTAACACCAAGTAGAACACAAGAGGAATAAGGGAGTCCAAGTACTTCATAGGTAGAATTCCAAGTACTCCAACATTTGTGTAAAAGAACTTTGCAGTGAGAAACTAACTAGTGTACTTGCAAGGATAACACATATCAAAAACACCCAACTGACCTTCTACAGCAGCAGATAAAAGGCATGGAAGTTTGTTCTTTTCTGTAAGAAGCATTGCCACAGTCTTTTAGAAATTCATGTAGATCTGTTGCTGGAAACCCACTTTGTTGGTATTTCTGAAAAATAAAGCACATTGCTTACAACACACGAGAAGTTATCAGGCAGTAGATGTTCTAAAGTCTCTAAAAGAGTACAAAAGCAGAAGCTATTTGGCTCATTAGTTTAATAGGATGTAAGAATTAAAAAAAAAAAAATGCTATTCTATCCATAAACACCATGTATGTAGTGGGAACAGAGCCAACTACAAGTGATGTAGAATTCACATTGCTCAGAATCTCTCTTACATTTGTTTACTGTCTATGAGACCCAGCAAGCAATCTTTAGGCGTACTTGCATCTCTTGCTCCCATTAGCTGCTGTGCTCACTGGGTTCATTTTCACTAGAAACTGCAGTTCTGAATTCCAAAGGCCCCACTATGAATGTTCAGCATCACTATGCATAGTAAATGTTCTGCAAAACATTGGTTCAGCATGTTGAAATGCTTCCCTATTGATACACATTATGTGCTCAGAGGCAAGAGCAACAGTAAGGAACTATTTTGCAGTTCAGAGCACCCAATAAACTCAGAAGCACAGATAGTTAAGTTATATTTGGAGATGCTTAGAAAAATGGAGTTTTTGCTCATTCTTTAAACTGTGGTTCATTTTAGACCAGGCCTTATTCTGCTGGCTTCTTTACTTAAGACCTGGAGAGTACTTTCCACGTTTGCCTTCCCCTTGGTTACTGCAGCTACTGGGAGCAGGAAGGGGAGTCAGCAGCAGAAAACAAGAACAAAAGGAAATGAAAACTCCCTTTCACTTTTAGCCCAAGATAGATTGCACAAGTTTACCTTGCAGAAGTAGTGCTCTTTGTTTGGAGTTATTTTTGTTTAAGACAAAAACAAAACAAACAAAAGACTACATTCCCCAGCAGCACATAATCCCTGTCTGGATACCTATACAAGTTTAGAGCTACCTGTTTGGAACTACTTAGCAGGAATGTGGTTAGCTTTTCTCACAGACAGCATTAAACCCTCCTCAAACTCAGCTTCTGGTGCCATGAGAAGAAACACTGACTCCAAACAAGACATATCCAGTTCTGTGTCACCATACTTACAATCTGATTCTTTCTACTCTTTCAAACACCTTCCAGTTATGTTTCCATTAGCTACTATCTTTTCAAAGCCAATTTCAGCAGCAGAAAGTACAAAACAGAGGCTCACATTACAGATGATTTCCCAAGCCAATTATTGGTTAGTCACTTGGATGATTACCCAATCATCATCCCAGGCTAAGCTACACAGTTTTAATTTGCTAACAAGTCATCATAATTAATGCTTAATATTATGGTGCTGATGATGAACAAGAATGAATATGAAGCTGTTAGAAATGCAATAGAATACTGATGTTTTACCTTTATGGTGTCATAGGCGTCGGTGATCAGAGCAATAAAAAGGCTGAGGATCATGTATATAAACAGAATAATGAAGGAATACAGATATAACCTACTGAACGTCCACACCAACATGCTTTTCTGCTGGATTTGTGCAAACGTTGCAAACATATCATCACCATTGACCAGAGAAAACAAACACTCAGCTACTGTGTTCAGGTCTTCAAACTGGAAGATAAGGAACACAGGGTCATATTAGAATTCAACAATCACTCATCCAGATTAAAGGGAAGATGAAAGTGCTATTATAAAAGTATTTTTTTAAGCAGGCAAAAAAAAAAAAAAAAAGCAGCCAGTTGAAATATTCCAACACCACCACACTTTGTTTCTTTTCTACACATTCAAACATACATGTCTACAGTAACCATGATTACATTGCTACACAATTCTGAGCACTTCACACCAACACCAGAAACACAAGATTTATTCCCAATAAATACCCTGCAATGCTCAACAGGTACAGCAACCAATAGTTTTTCTCTGTAGTTGATCAGTTATTTAGATGTTGCAACAACATCATCCATCATTCAGAAAGCCCTCTGAGCTGTGGCTAAAAGTTACAGCAACTGAGGAACTGTCTGGATAGAATTATGGTTTATTTCAAGGACATTATCTCAAATATCTGAGATATTCCTTTTCCCCAAGCTCTGAAGCTAAATTGTCATTAACTTCTGTACAATGACCAGGTAAGTTCACTTCCCCTCTGCCTCTGCAAATAACCAGGTCTGTTAGCAATGCTTTGTGAGCCAACATAGTTAATGCACAAAGTTAAAACATTGCCGTAATTGATGAAGTAACACAACTACAGTCACTTCAGTTACAATCCTATATTGAGATCAAGATGTCAAGATGCATATGCTTATAAGAAAAACATACTATTGCACAAGAACAACAGGACTGGTCTTACTATTGCTCATTTTTTCTTAAATTCTTTATTTTTAAATGTACAAGACTCAGCAGCACATTTGTATCTAGGAATACAAGGGGCATGGCACATGTAATTCTTGAGCAACTGCTGAGTTCTGATGCCAGAGAGAAGCCTACTAAGCAGAGTTTACCTGAAAGACCTCCAAATTGTTGCTACACAGCAAGCAGGATTTTTGCTCTCTCTCCTCAACTTCAGTAACAGAAGGGGGGGAGTTACTAAAAAGAAAACTCTACCATATTTTGTTTTTGAACTAAGGTTTTCAGGATCTGAGAATATGTATAGATCTTCTCTCCTCTATGTGTGCACAGATCAGAAAGGACAAGTTGCACAGCAAGCATGCTGCCTGCCCCCCATCAGACTCTGCACAGCACCACGCTGCCTTCCAGTGGAGCTATGCAGAAACGTTCATAAACAACACCCAAAATCCTTCAGAAATACAGTTGCTTCTCTCGAGAGCGAACCTGTGAAAGAGTTAACTTTCCACAGATATATTATTAACTATGCTTCTTTTTACTCAGGTAACCAGTGTATTTGCTGCAGAGGTTGCAGGGAAGTAGGAAGAATAGCATTTGCGCTATGTCTCTCATAAATAAAACTGGTCTCTATCATTACAAATAATTCTACAGCACATAGCATATCAGAGAAAGGCACTGCTATCAAGTTGAAATACATGCAGACTGAACATTGTTTCTCAAAAGAGAAAATTACACCAAATTTGAGGAATTCAAACTCTGGGCATACGAGAAGCTGAAGCAAGCACTGCAGTGTGCATCTTCATCACTACACAGTGTGTGTAATCAGAAAAAAACAAAAACAAGAATAAGTCACACATTTGTTACTCATTAAGGGATAGTTAGAATTGATCACATTAGAATTGATCACGTTAGAATTGACCTTCTTTTTTGTCCCCTCCCCTCCCCCGAAGAGTCACATTGAGCATCAACCATGAAAAGAACCCAAAATTCACAGTTGTTTTTGCATGTATTGTGAAATATACAAAGCTTTGCTACTGTACTCAGGTTTCTGACAAGAAGAGGAATGCCCTAGGCAAATATTGCTTGTTTGAACTTGGTATCAAACAAAACATACCCTCATAGGAAGCAAAGTAAACACAGAAAAAGAAGTCATTCCTCCTTTTGAGTCAAGATTTAGTTGCTGTAGTTACATTGCTTGGGAAAAAATTAGAAAACAAAGTCAGTCCGTGAGATTCTCAGAAATGGTAGCAGTGAACTTCATCCCAAATGCGCCGGAATTACCAGAAGAGGGCGAAAGAGAACAGAGCGATGCACCTTCAGCCCGAGCCAGACCCCGCCTGGAGGGCCCATCCAGGCAGCATCACAAACAGCCTTGCTTTGGAGATTACAGGTCAGCACAGTTTAGAGTACAGTTACTTTGTTAGAAGAAGCAGGTGACAGAAGGTGCACATGGGAGGAGAAACACAGCAATGTTATTTCATGTTGGAGCTTCTAACAACACACACACACACACACACATACACACACACACTAGAAATAGGTCTTAAATTTCTAACTAGGAGCAATACACAGACATATACACAGTTAGACCGGGGAAGAAATAATACTGCTGACATACCTTCTCATGATATGGTCCCAATACAATCCAACCACAGAAAGTATAGCCAAGATAAATCATCCCAGCACAACAACAAAACCTTAGCACTTTGGGTAATGATGCTTGCATAGTTAAAATGAGCACCTACAAGTTAGGGTAGAAGAAAGGAGGAGGAGAAAAAAGTTACACGTGAAAGAGACTTGAATAAGAGTGACAGGTATAAATTTTAACTGTTGAATATTTTATTTCATCCTTACGTTGTAAGTTTGAAAATATCCCAGGTATCTGATGACTCCAACCCAGACAAATAAAGTTGATGTTCCAAGTAAAATGCTGCAGACATCATAACTTCTGAGATTCTGAGGGATCCAAAGAGAGCAGATGGTCAAGTTACAAAGCAGAAGGCATATCAGCTTGATGAAGTTTCATCAGGTCAGACAAATAAAGCAGTGCAGCCCAATATTGAAAGGATGTTGCCACATCACAAAAATAAGACCAGAACAATTTGCACTTCATTTAGAGAGATCACCCAAATACACTAATGCTGTACATGGAAGCACAACTATACCAACATTCTTGAAGTTTCGCATGAAGCCCAGAAGAACTAGAGCCCTGACTTTGGTTACTGTACAGTTCTAAAAATTGGACTGAATATCTCAAAATTTTTATTTTTAAAAAAGGTTAATGTGCACTATTGTTAGGCCAACAAGCTTTCACTCTCTATTTTGTAATATGTGAGCCATCATTTAAATGAGAAGTGAACCTCAGGACTACAAGCCCCATCTGTGCTGCAAGCATTAACAGATTTGAAAAGGTTGCCAGCTGTTTCAATCTAGATCACTTTCACTACCAGCAATGTTTATAACCAATTCTAGTTGCACTTGGTCTTGGCAGAAGGCTAGAACTGGTGACAGTAAGCACACAATATTCACCAAATTCAAGATTTCCCATCCTCATCCCCCACCTCACCACAAAGCTGGACATTGGTACATGCTTCCTCTGAAAGCCACTCTGAGCATTTGCCCTTTGAGCATCAGTACACATGAAGCAGCAACAGCACACTACCCCCCCATTTTTCCAGGATACAAAGTTTTATAAACATGTGAATTGTTGACACAGTTTTCCAATAAAACTAGAAGCTGCTAGCCAGATAAAACTCATCAGTATCAGCAAGATCAGATCCGGAGGTCAAGGACTAGCAGCTGACAGTGGCTGTGCCTGTAGTTTGGGCAGGTCACGACCACAGGCTACAATAGCCATGTTTCTAGTCTCAGGAAACAGACCTGGTGTATCTGAGGGGGTGATTCCTGACACCCCTGTGCAATATGCACAACTACTTCTATGCTTTCATTTGGCCCCATCCCTAGAGGCATTCAACACCAGGTTGGATGGGGCCCTGCACAGCCTGATCTAGTGGGTGGTAACCTTGCCCGTGGCAGAAGGTGGGCACAAAATGATTTTTAAAGGTCCCCTCCAACCTAAGCCACTCTATGATTCTTACAGGAATAAGATAATGCAAAGCTATTAGTTAGGAAATGCCTACACACAAGTTCTAAACCAGGGATTAGGGGATTTAGCACTGTGGAAATAAGAGATTTAGCTAGCTTACATGGTCTTGCTGAAAGATTTGGGGAAAGGGAACTGAAACCAGTCATTAGTCAGAACAGCCCAACACAGCATTCATTTTATGGTTAAGTTCACATATCCTTTTTGATGGATGGAAGAATACCATCATCACCCATAAAAGAGGTGTTCAGAAAAAAAACATAAGCCCAAGAGTTTGATGCTACAAACAAAATAAGTCTCAAGTGATAAACACACAGAGCCCCAGATGGCTGCCTGTATTCCAGTACAGCTACAAATGATGTAAGACAAATAAAAGCTAACAAAAAGTAAACAAGACGACAAGTGACTGCTGCAGCTCACTCTCATTTGTCCCCTAGTTAAAACACATTACACTTGATTCTAATGAGTCTAGTACTTCACCTGAAGCACCTCTCACCTTGGCTTTTATCTCCATTTTTAGGATTGACCCAGTGATTGTCATCACATCACTGATAATTACCAGGACATACCAGCCATTTATGAACTCCATGCGATCAGTGTAACTGACACAACGGTTGTATTTCTCCAAGAAGAAGTTCACAAATCTCTGTTGAGAAGCATTTATGTGTTCAGTTATAGGTCTCCTTGCAAAAAAATATGTACAGATGCCTCAATACTGAAGCAATACTCAATATTCACATACCCACTTTTGCCCACAGTATTTGCTAGAATAACAGCATAAAAAAAATATATATATATCAGCCATAGCAACAGAAATGAAGGGGGGAACATTAAAACTGGTTCAGACCAGTGAAGACCAACTTTCCACAGAAAGCTGATTTTGTAAATCATCCTTATTAACTTAGCCACAGCTTGTTAACTTCTTTTCAACCTCCTTCACAAGCAGTTTCTATCAACCTCCAAGAGGAGTAAAATGAGAATTCACTGTAGCCCAAATAGAGCTGTAAGGCAATTCTCACTTCCAATAGAGCCAACAACATCACCTTCTGCATCACACTGTCTGCTCTCACTTGCTCTTTTTGCTCAAGAATAAACACCCTCAAGAGAGGCAGCGTAATAATTCATATTATGGTACTACACAATCTGAAGTAAAACCCCTTTCTGCCATAAATTGTTCATCACAGACACTTCCACGTCCTTTCTAGAGGGAGATGCAGTAAGCACAAGATTTTGCACCAGATGTGCTGGTTGATAGTTCAAAATATTACTACACAAAATTAGCAAACAATAAGAAAAAAGGAACATTGGTATTACGAGCAGTGCACTTACTTGTCGTAGCCTCAAGGCAAGAACAACAGATCGTGAGCACAGGATGAGAGATGCTAAGCAATTTAAGATGACAAATCCATCAAAAACTAGAATATATAAACTGTTTTTCTGGAGAACTGTAAAAAGTCAAGGAAATAAAATAGATTTTGTTTTGTCACATCTCTTTAAGCACACGTTGTTACAAAACATCATCTATTTTGCATTTAAACACTCTCATTACTTCATGGGATGAGGTTTAAAGATATTCCTTCCTGAGCCAATACGCCTAGAGCACAATTACATGGGTCACAAGAATGAAAAGCATGTTTGAATTTTTCAAAATTAATAAAGTATAATAAAATTATATTAATACAGACATATTTTTTTTTTCCCCCATTAAGGTCATCTGTCCATCTTTGTGCCAAGTATTTACATAGGGTAAACATATAACATATCTCAATATCCTTAAAAGCCAATCAATCAAACAAAAAAAAAAAAATCCCACCTCATTTCTCATTCCCTGACCTACAGCCAGAAACTTGTTCACTTTCTGCACTGTGTTCTTTCTATGCACAGCTTTAGAACCCAAGACACATGTTTTCCTTAGTTTACACTCTCAGTTGTTCCTACCAGTTTCACAACATAGATGTTTAACTAGACAAGCTATAGTTAAAAATTGCTGTTAATCATTGTAAATAGTGTTTTAGCTTGATTTTAATACTGAATTATGCATGGTCCTTCAGTTGGTTATTCCATGTAAATAAACTACTCTAGACAACTAGCTGAAAAAGAACTGCCAAGAAATCACTGAACATAGATGCACACCAGAACACTTGATGGTTATTCAGAACATACTACAAGATACCACTCTAATATCAGTTCAACTTTATCAGAGAAACATTGGTTTTGGCCAAGCAAAATGCAAGCTGTTTGACATTGTCATTAACTGAGATCCTATGTAGGACATAAGAAAATTATCACTGTGCCACAGCCCTTTACAGCAAGTTTACAGGAGAAGTAGCTGCATAAAGTACAATACAGTGACTATTCCTGTGAAGCAGGCTTTAATACTCAAGTCTCAGCCATCAGATAAAGCCTTAACAATAGAAGAAGTGTAGATATCATCCTTGCTAATATATATCATTAAATTTAACCACAACAGAGGAGGAAAAAAAAAAAAAAGTAAAAACTTCAGAAATAGCATGCTTCAATTACTCAGAGAGAGATACCTTTGAAAAATATGAGGCTTCAGTTAGGAATTTACCATTGTTAGTACATTTAAGTGAACTATTCAAATAATCTCAGAGCAACAGAACAATTAAAATCCTTCTTCCAGATGGAGCCTGATGCCAACACACACCACACCACTATACAGAGATGACTGTTAGCTCAGTCCCCTTACAGAAAAGAACTATTTCCCAAGATGTAATTACAAAGAAGTAATGAGTTGTATTAGGCAAGGCTTTTTGCTGTAAGGGCAGCGAGTGGGCAGGATGAACAGTACAGAGACAGTTTGGTTAGACTGACTCTTTCAGAGCAGGGAAAACACTGGGAGAAGATGCATAACACTGCCATCACAAATAAGTGTGCACCATACTTACCAGAACCGAGTATGTGCCAGTCTTTGCATTCTTGAATATCAGTATCACTGTTAAAATAGATTTTGATTTTTCCACTGTGAGCTCTATTGTTGAAAGTAATCTGGAAACATAGAAGTATATCAGAAAGAAAACCAGCAAAATTTACTTTATAAAACAAGTCTTGCTAAGTGTTTTGACATAATATACATCAGTACTTGTTAGTCAGGTAGGTTTTAAGAAAGCTGTCACCATAAATAGTGTAGACATTTGAGAATATGTACTGAAAAAGGACAAAAGCGATGTTTCAAGAAGTCAAATATCAGATTTAACCTTTAGAAATCTAACAACTACATATCCTCTTCTCAAGCTAAGAAATTACCAGCTGGAACTAACACTGTCCCATGGAAACATCTTGAATAGCCTTAGGTTAGAAGAGGAAAGTAAGGACCAGGACATGCTCAACTACTTTTCCCTTGCAATCTAGACTTAAGGATGATGCTTGTGGGCCCCTAAACTCTGATTATACATACAGTGTTGGAAGTGTCATACTCTATACTCACAGTATTTTGAAATGCATAGCAGTCAGGCAATTCACGGGCATGGATTGTTTGTAGGGCAACGCCTTTCAGCTTGAAGGAGATTTTAACCTGTATAAGCCTAAATGTTTTCAAGAAGTGTATAAATATATACACAGATATACAAATGCACAAAGCATAGAAACTGCAAAAAAAAAAAAAAAAAAAAAATCCAAACCCATCCAACTTACTTAAAAGTGGGGGGAAAAAAAAAATAATCCTTAAAGCATTCCTCCCCCCATCTTCCCCTCCAAACCAGTTTACCTGTAAAATTCAAGGTTGAAGAATGAAGAGTTCAATTTCACTTCAGTGTTCTTACTGGCTAGCTCCTGGGGCTTTAAGATAATACAGTCTGTGGGGAGAAAAAAAAAGAAAATCTGTAATGTTAGAAATTTCACCTAGAAAGAAGCACAGAACTGAGACAATCAGTTTCCATCACAAGTCCTAATCAAACAAGTACTCAAACAGAGCCCCAGCTCAGGGGACCACACAGCAGCTGAAGAGAAGCTTTAGTGAAGCCCCTGTGCTATGTGATGGTAGAGACACCAACCTACTGAAGTTACAGCCTTACCTGTGTCCAGAGATCCATATTTGAACATTTCAAATGGGATGGAAATTTAAAAAACAAAACAAACAACATCCCAAAACCAGGGAAAAAAACAAAAAACAAAAAACCCACAACCTAATGATGACAGCTGAACAGCTTCCTAGAAAGGAAGAAAGGAAGGAAGGAAAAAACATTAATTTTCCTGTCTTTTTCATTAAAAAAAGCTATTATAAAAGCATGAGAATTTAAATACTTCACAATAAGACACTTTTTAGTACAATGGTATCATACCTGTTTCTGTAGAAACATCTATGTTTGGCTTGTCATTGGAAGGAAGCATCCCACCTTTCCTGTACTGCTGTTTACAAATTTTTAAGCCTGATCCATCATGTTCGTAGCCAAGTGTCCCCAGGGATATGTTCTTTAATTGTCTGTACTAGTTTAAAAGCAACACAGTACCAGAAGTTAACAGAGATGCTTGTCCTTTTGCAAGAGACAATAACTTGCAGTTACTTGTATCAACACAACTTGATAAAAAAACACTCTCAACTTGAAGACTTGCATGAAAGAACAGATTTTGGAAAGTTAAGACTGCTGGCCACTAACAAGTATGGTTGGTGTGCTGGTATGCTGGTTACACAGTGGCTGGGTGCCCCGTGCCCACCAGGATGCCGACAAAAAAAAAAAGAAAAGAAAGAAAGAAAGAAAAAAGACAGACAGACAGACAGACTCCTTGTCTGCTGGCCATTTACCAGACAAGTTTTATTAATTTGCCTGGTAGGGACTTCAGTGCAGTCCTGCAACTAACCACACAGACACCAGGGATATCTTACAAATTAAGCTCATGAGGGTATTCATTTTTACCTCACTTGGAACTTCAAGATCCTTAGTTCAAAATTCAACACATTTTAAGAAATCTGATGCTGTATAAATTATTTTTCTATTTTCAACTTAAATACCAGTGTGACAGCCAGTTAAAAGTACAACACTAAGAAATTTTAAGACTCACGTGACCTATTTTGATTCAGCGTTAAGGCCTAAGTAACCATAAGCAGTCTGCAGAGCTCCATTTCTTCTCCACAGTAATCCCTTCACTAAAGCAACCATCTTACAGTAGGCAGAAAATTAATGTACCCAAATTACGACTGGCTCTCTGAAGAAGTTGGGATTGGAAGTACACACAACCCAATACAGTTTTTATTTTAGTCCATAAAATCCACTCTAAGAGCAAAAATCAAAGCTATGCCCTGTGTGACTACAGAAAAGCAAAGCCTTCACTGTACAGCTTGAAACCATGGAGCATGCACAGAGCTTGGGCAGCCTCCAAAAACAATTTGACTTGCCCACTTTACACAAGCACAGAGGCAACTCAGAGCATGTCTGTGAAGAAGGTACTTTCTTTCTCCCTTATTCTAAATACAGCTCAAGTCACCTGGAAGGCATTACTGAGCTAGTTTCTTCACATGAGCTTAAAAACAAGGACTAGAAATGCAAGTAAATACAGCAGTGTCAAGACAAGCATTCTCCATGCATGGATCCACTGAAAAACAACAATAACCATTATGGAAATCTAGCTCAAAGCAGCTCAGGGACAGACCCGTGTGTCAGCCCATCTCAGCATCAGCTGGCAGCATGCAAGAGTAGGCAGTTAGACCAGCGGTCCTTTAAGGAAGGAGGCATAAACAGCTAGTAATTCATTAGGTTTTAATAATTACCTCATCAAACACTTTTGCTTAGGGCAGCACACAGCACTGGCTATGCATTTAACTTCCCAGGAGGCGCAGAATAAATAAACACAGGAAGTCAGACAAGGCTTCCCTTCTCTTAAGAAGTTTGTTCAGCTAGTTTTGATACAAATTAAACACCAATTTTTTTATTTTATTTTTTTTTTTCATATGCCTCACTTGCTGCTGCACTTCCTCCTCCTTCCTATGGGCACTTTTCCCCACTGGCCCATCACATAATACCACTCAGTGCTCACTAAGAACTGCACATGGTGTGTCCAAGGACTGTCCTCATACAGAGCCCTGCTTTGCATTGCTGCTTCCAATTCCCAATACGTTTGGACAGCCAGGAGGAAAAGCCACCCTCTGTACCCAGTCAGAATACAACCGTAATTCAAACTGAGGAAGCCAAATCTGATTAAGGCAGGTCCAGTGAACGGAAACAGCAATTCACCCCTGCTTCACATCGCTCTCATGGCATCTCCAAATCACTGAATCTAGCACCTGTCACTTGTTCACATATGTTCTCAGACCCTGTTTCTCTGACAGGGAAACACCTGGCTCTGAGTTGCACACACACACCTTTCAGTAAGTGCTATAGAACAGTATAAGTAAAATTTCCACTGTTACATTTCTAAGCAGCCAGGATAGAGCAACGAGCAGAGCACCCTGTTCTTCCAGACCCACTGTGCAGCTGGGCGCACACAGCAACTCCACTGGCTTCTTCATTGCAGAAGCTTCCAAACTGGGCCAAACACAGGAGTATGGAGAGCTGTGCACTCTTCCAAGTGCAGATGTCTGTTGTATTTTTCTTATTCCTACCAAGTAGGAAAATATCCCACTAATACACATATAAGCCTAACATTTACTAAGATTTTACAGCTTCAGTCGTAAATAGCTGTGTGTTATCATCTTCTGTAATACCATATCCTTCTACTTGCTTTTCCCCATTCAATGTTTACTGGAAGTCAGTTTTTAAAGACTTGCACACAATAATAAGCTTTGGAAACAGCACAAGCCACTAAATAACCCAGATTACACAATCTTTTAGGCTCCTTAAAACAACCAATCTGCATTTATACAGCATAGATATATTATGAAGAGACCTTTTCCTGATGCCTGTATCATACACTGACTCATCCTTGAGGACATAAAGCTATTCTTTCTCTATCTTCTATCTGGACTTCATCTCTGCTTTAGTGCCTACAAAAGAAGGAAAGCAAGAGAAAACAAGCAAGGAAGTAAGAACAGCATAGTAGAAATAGAAGCAACATTGAGAATTCAAAGGAGGATTGAGAAAACTACTGCAACACTCACTTTAACATATCAGGAGACAGAGTTTTATCCTTGCCCAGAACAGCAGAAGTACTTTGCATTTGTTGATGGTTCTGCTGTAGCCTACAGATATCCAAGAAGCAGCGAGTCCCCACAAGTGGGCATTTCACAAAGTGGCACAGCCTTCACACACAGCATCTCCATGTGCTGCTGGGCCCAAGGCAGGGGAAGGGTGAAGTGGTTTAAAGCTACTTAGTGTTCATGCCATTTGAACTGCGCCAGGGCCCATGACCATCTCAAATACAGGAGTCTGGTCTCATTTTACACACAGACAACCTCTTTCATCTCATGACTCCTGGATGAACTCAAATTAATATAAAAATATTCACTGAATTTTCATCCTAGATTTATTCACCTTCCTCCCACAATTGTAAAGTAGCTGCTCTTCAAAGCACTATCCTTAACCAGTCCCCCTACATTCCTAGAAGTGCCATATTCCTCAGTTTGAGGCCTCTGGCACTTGCTACAAAGCTGTGATTCAGTGTAGCTGTAAGCAGAAAATTTTTTGAATACCATGCATAGGTACACCCAGACCCTTAGCTCTTCAACTAAGATCTAAACAAAGGTTGCAGTTCATGGAAGATGACTGATTTTCAAGCTTCCTGGATTTCAGCACTAAATGAATAAAATTTTGTCTTGAGCTCATCTTCAGGAGACAAAAATGCAGACATCTACAGACAAGCTTTGTGACACCCACCACTCACCAAAATATCAAACTTGAAATTAAAACGGAAACTGAAAAATAGAAGCATAGTAAAAATCTACTAGTATTATAAATCAATCAGCTTCAATACTCTTCATTATGAACAAATACACTTACCTGATCAATAACATAAAATATGCTGTCATAAGCATCCTGTTGGGTATATATGCTGCAGCTGTAGTCATCCTCATCGACACCAGAATAGCCTTTCAGGAATAGGTGCTTAAAAGCAACAGTGTTCTCCTCTTTGAACGAAACCACCAACTGGTTACTCAAACCAAAGAAGACAAGCTGACAAGAGAAATACAAATTGAAGTTTTGAATGTTGTTGAAGCCGCAACATTTTGGGAGCAATTTGAAAGAATAAATACAAAATAGAAGACTGTGTGTTACTGAAATCCTGCTACAAAGGGAACAGAGAACCTACCTATTTACAATATTAATTATGGCCACAAGGCTAATAAAGTCAAGGTTACCATATGCTGAGCATGAAAAACAAATCAATAAGATCTACTGATTCTAAAACTTTGAGCGCAGCAACTAAACAGAGAACTGGCCACTGCTTTGTTTTATGCATCCATTACCAGCAGCTCTATCTGGGATCTGCCACAATTTCTGCGGATGATGCAGAGGGCAGAAAAGCAGCCTCCTAGCCCAGAAATGTCCTGCTTTGCTCCAGGACAGCAGCAGCTCCTAAGCATGGTACACAGCTAGAGAAAAGTGTTATATGGGACCCCGGAGCAACAAAAAGCATCACTCCCTGAGCCTGATATTTCTTAAGGAAGCTGTAATAAGCAGCAGCAGCAGACAGCAGTTACTCCTCAGAATTTGCATTGGCCAACTGTATGGATGCCCCATTTCCATCCACCATGGAAAATAAACAGTCTAGAAGTTGAAATCAATCTATAAACAAGATTTTCTTCATGAATATAATATCTGGAGGATATCCTGGGGTCCAAAAAGCTAGTTATCATCCCAGGCTTAAAGTGAAGTGAAACTGGCACATTACTGTATGGAGTTTCCAAGAAGCAGAGAAGTAGTAAGAGAAACTGCAAACAAGGGAACCATGAACTCAGAATTCCCCCAAAGCAAGCAAGCAGGCTCCACTAGCATTCAGATTTCTACACTGAAGGTAATGGAAATCAAACACTCTTCACTGGGATTCTTCATCTGTTGTCTTAGGCAGTAATTGCTTAGACTGGGAACAAACTGAAGGGATGCATGCAGCAGTACTGCTTAGACCAAGGCCTTCTAGTTGCATAGCAAAGCCATGACCAGGATAAAGAAAAAGGGATGCCAGCAGTGCCTGGTATACATTACCTTTAGATTAAGTACTGAATCTTCACACTTTTAACCAATTTCTAAATTAATTGTAAAAATTATTATCCGAGTGCTACAAATGAGTCTGCAGCACTCAGGATAACTGGAAAAGGATCAGGGGTGTTCCAACCGCAACACAGAAAACAAGCATACACAGCAGGGTTTGCTCAGGGGACTCCCCAGGGCATTTCAGCACAGTTTTAAGTAAAGCTCATTCTCCAAATTGGAACAGAAGTAACAGAGCACTGTTCTACTCACAGAGGGCCATGAATGGCTGGGACAGTACCTTCAGTGCATTCCTCAGGACTCAGCCTGAAGGCTACGACAGGTCTACTGATCCTGAAGGGTCTTGTGAAGCTGTGATGCCTCATATTTCAACTGGAGCAAATCTCATATTTCATCTGGTCATATCTAAAAGGATCAACCACTGCAGCCCATGCCATACTGGGACACCAAGCCCACAGCAACAAGGCCAGAGACTTCATCCAATCTTTCCAGCAGGGATCCGGAGGGTGGAAGTGCTCAGCAAAGGCAGAGTCACATAAGCATGGTAGAGCTTTGTCCTATCAGGTAAGCCAAATACCAGCCTGAAATCCTCTAGTTCAGTGAGTTTTAAGGAGTTGTATATTTATCTACACTTGCAAAGTGTCCGGCATCAGTGTCCTACATTTCAAAGGTCCGGAAAAAAAAATACTGATGATTTTTCTACTCACACATCTGTCCTGTTTTGCTTCCCTCACTCTCCAGTCAGCATTTCTCAGTGGACTGCAAGATAACCAACCACACCATGATAGCAGTGTTGTTCAAACACCTGCTCTCCTTTGCCTCTATTTATGCTGTCCATGGACTGTTCCAAACACTGAAGCAAGAGATGTCTGATTTCAACTGTTCAGCCATCAGCAGGCAGACTGTAGCAGTTTCACATGGAACACTTATACTTGATGTTCCTGCTGCGTTATGAAAACCATCCCTTTTGAAATGGCCCAGAGAAACAATTATGTATGAATGAAATAGGAAGCAGAACATGCAGCAGTACTGCAGCAGCAAGCACTTGGTAAGGTCATGCTGGATTTCGTGGAAAGGATGAGTCATTTGTTTTAAAACAGTACCTTAGAAACAGCTAATTAGCTGGTCAAACACTGCCCCAAAACCTTCAGCAGGCATTTGTAATTTAGGTTATGTTATTTTCCCCCTTCCATACATGCCTTCCACAGCACTTTTTTCTTTCGAGACTGGAGCAACAAGCCTAAGGCAGTAAAGAATGCCCAGGGATGGCAGAGTGCAGGATCACAGACCTGCTTCTCCCGCATGACATCACTGTGCTTTCTAAGAGTAACAACAAGGTAAAGATTACCTGAGAGGTCACCATAACTATCTTCAAAATCTGCAAAGCCAGCTTCCATGGTATCTGGTGTCTTGCTCTGTATTTGTCACAGGGGTTCATGAAGTAAAACTTCAAATCCTCTTTTAGAGCCGTCTCTTTTAGATCTAAATCTGACTGAGCCATCATATTTCTGCCATATAAACAATATGTTAATTAGAAATCAGCAGAATGCTTCAACAAATGATTTCTTCATGTTGCAGTTTCACCTTAGACATTCACATTACATTGAAGGTGAAGTTCTCAGTGTTTTGTCTTAAAACAGCAAAAGAAGCATTTCCCTTCAATCACATCATTAAAATAATTCAACTGTAGCAACAGCTATTTCCCAGGAAGCAGTCATTAGACAGAACACTTGAGAGTAGACTTGGTACAGCTGTTACCTGCTTTTTAAAGCTGAAGCTTTGGGACAAGCAGAGGCTGCTGTTAGCACCTCCCCGAACAACTCACATTTCACCACCAGAAACAAGTGCTGAAAAAAGCTGAGTACAGCACACTGGTGTTACAAACATGCCATTTTAAGGGTTAAAGTCACAGATATTTATTTAAATACTTATGCACGTCATATATACACACACACACACCGGAGGAACAAGCACAGAAGGCTGTTGTAGAAGCCTAGAATCACAGATATTTCTCCTTCTGAACAAAATGCCACACTGGAAACTCTCCCCCTCTCCCAGATTTCCAATCCCTTTTACAGGACTGCAGTTGTCAGAACTTCACCACCCCACACAAAGGTCAGAACGAAACAGTTATCAGTTGTTGGGAGAGAGAAGTTAAAGAACAAGCGCATCAGAGGCAGCCATGCATGCTAGTTACCAGCCACATTAGCCATCCGCCAAAATACTCCCTGTGTTCTGAGCTTCAGAGAAGCAATCACTTTCTCTCCAGATCAAAACAAAAATGAACAAACAAAAAAAAAAAAACCCACCTCATTCCAAGTTCTTAAATGCATTTTTACTTCTTTATTCTCACCTGCCTTAGTGTTACTGCCTGAACTGCAAGCCATGAAGCACACGTGGTTTGCCAGGACCAGCAGCCTCCAAGCAAGAGAACGAGCTGAACACAGCCAAAGCATCACAGTGCTGTTTCCCCCACAGCAGGAAGTGAAAATTAATTTTAACACTCAGATCTCAAACGTTATCTTTATTACACCTCATATCAATCATTCACAGAGATGACAGGAGGTGCGCTGCCTTTCATTTTGAGGCACGGAAAACACAGGAAGGTTTTTAAAAAGAAAACTTGAAGAGTACAGCTCTATTTAGCCTTATAAAAAAAAAAAAAAAAAAACAACCAGCAAACATTACTAAAGCTAGCCCAGTATAAAAGAGAAACTTAGAAGAAAAAAGACCACCTAATAGAAAAACATATCACAATTATAGCTGGGAGTACTCTCTAGGGAGCAAAGCACATTTGCATTGTAACCCAGCCTGACACCCCACAACTGCTGCCTTGTGCCGGATTCTCTTCAACAGGCAGAAGCAGCACTGCTATGCACACATAATGATGAGAGAGGAAGACCCAGGCTAGAAGCAACAGGAGCAGGTGGGAAGGAAATAGCACACAGTCTTAAGCTGGGTCTGACTTAAATTTAAAGCAGGAAAGTGTGACAAAACTTCTCCAAGACAGAAAAATCCTCCCCTAGACTTCCAGTCAAGGCTGAAGGAACAGCCCTTAACTCAAACGACAAGCCTTCTGACAAGGGCTATTTTCTTAGGGAATTCACGTACATACCGTAAAAATACGGTGCGATTTTCCAAAGCCGACTTTCAAGCCCCTGCAGCTACTCTAGCAGCTTGACAAACAACAAACTTTCACTTCTGCACAGCTTCACCCAGCGCGCAGCTGAGACCCACCGGCGCTGCCCTCAGCTCCCTCCGCGGATCAGCTGCGGAAACCCCCAGCAGGGCAGCAGCGGAGGGCAGCTCGCGGCACAGCCCGCTATCAGCCCGCTATCAGCCCGCTATCAGCCCGCTGTCGCCCCGCGCCCCCCGCCCCAGGGCCGCGCTGACCCCGCTCACCCGCAGCTGGGGGCCCGCCCAGCGGGCAGGCACTTGAGGGAGATCTCCATGCGGCGCGGGTCGCGCTGCCCCCGGCGAGACGGACGAAGGCTGCCACAGAACGACCGACCTCTACCGCACAACCCCAACCCACCGAACCGCGGCCCCGCCTGCCCCTTAAAGGGCACGGGCGGAGGAGGGTGCGTCATGGGCCGGGCCCAAACGACCCGAGCGGCTGTTGCCCGCCGGGAGCGGCTACGGTGAGCTCTCATCAGTGCCCGGGCACCTGCGAAGCCTTGGTACGGAAGCCGTGGCCCAGCTCTTAGCTCGATGAGGTGACAACCAGCACACGATGTGTTGAGGAGAAGAAAGATTTAAAAGCCCCTGCACCCACACCAGGTCTTACACATGCACATTCTTAGGTTGTGTGTTGTCAAAGATCTGTAAGCAGTTGAAAGTGCCAACAGAACACATGCTTGCTTATTGTTTGCCTCTCAAGGCCAGGATGCCATGAACCTCCTTGAAAAGCTTCAGAAGTCCACGACCTGAAGCAGCTGTCAGAGAAGTTTCAGCACAAAGGCACCTGTAGTGCAAGGCTTTGCACTCACTCACTGCTTCCCATGGCACCCTGCACAGCTGTTACCAAGAGCCAGGGGAGACCAGCTCCTCACTGTGGCACCCAAGGAGCCTGGCTCCAGGCAGTGCACATCTGCATGCTGTAGGTACTGCTTCAGAAATTACATAATGTACAATCGTATGTATTGTTCATTTTTAATCTTATATACTAACCTGGCAAAATATTTACTCTTGAAATGACCACCCATACACACAGTAGTTATCGCAACTGCAGGTGTTTATTGTAGTGCATTTGCAGTAGGTAAACATCCAGACAAAAGGTGTTTAGTGTGCACTGTGTTGGTGTGCAGCATACAGAATTTCATTGCATGATTTCACACACACTTATGGGATTGTTGCTTAAAATGCAGGTTATCTAAAATATGCTTTCCTTTGTCTTTCTATTCTTCTCCTATAGTGAAGAAACTATAGGAAATAAGGCATCCATTGCATGGTACCACAATGAGCAAACTATATAAACTAAGTTGACAAAACTGTACATGTGTAAGATCTAATGTTCTAGACAGCCACAGACAGTACCAGGTCATACAGCTTGGTAGAAAACATCAGTTTCTAATGTGTGGTGAGATGACTCTCAGAGTCTATGTCTTTACCTTAGTCCAGGTTTATAGACTGGTATACTAAAGGAAGTTCTCTACTTAAAAATAAATACTTTAAAAGTTCTTCTGCCTGACTATTCCTTAAAAAATGTCAGGCCAGCATACTGCTCAGCAGAATGCTATAAGGGACCCTTGGCTGGGGCTGGATGTGGGACATCCACATCTCTCCACTCACCTCACCCCTCCGACTTCATTTCCAGCCTTTCATGTCCTCACCTCTCTGAGAGGAGACTGCCATGTTCCTCACATGGTGCTTCTCCTCATACAAATGTTTGGTTGATGCTCAGAACCATATTTGAATGGCTTGTACATCAATCCCCTGTACTGACTCCAGAAACAAGTTTCACCAAATGTCATAGATTTAATTTTTTTTTTTCTTGAGTATTACAGATATAGAAAACTGCTTGAGGGCACCAGACTGCTTTAATTCACTCAATGCATGAGAGAGAATGCCTTTAGTACTGAGGGCTAGCTTGATGCTCAAAGTCACTGTTGCCTGATGCTATTTATTTGTGTTGAAAGTTACTGCCTTCCTAGTCTACCCATTTAGTCTAGCCAAGTCTGAACACAGACAGCTTGTTAATGCCCTTTGCAGTCTAGAAAATTTTAACTGAGGAAACAAATAGAACAAAGCTAAAAAACAAACAAACCTGAACTAGAAGTGAGAGCGCCTGACCAGAAAGGCTGCAAGTATATCACAAGCTTTTGCCACAGGTTTACACTGGTTTTGGGGAAAAGCATTTAGACTTAGGGTGTAAGATTTTCCACCAGCTCTAAACTACCCACTTCCTGCAATGTGCGCTGCTTCAGAGCCTCCATGGTATGCTCCCACAGACCATCAGATATGTTCACTAGGACCTGTGCAGGAGAAGGGGAAAAAACGTCAGGTGCACACACCAAAATAATAGTTATATTGTACAGGAAGCCTTGAAAATGCATCTGAACTATCTAATTAGGTATCTGGTGGTACAAAACTACCATTAACCATCTTAAAACATTTTTAACATGTGAAAGACTTTGGAGGAGCCCCATGTGTATTGCAGGGCCACATGACTATTGAAGGAACAGAAGCTGTATCACCTTTACCACTTGCGATACTTGTTTGTTCCCACAGATCGTTGTTTCAAAGCCAGGACACAAAACTGAGCTGAAGGAGCAACGTCCACTAATTCTAGGCAACCGCAACGTCAGTCCCTGGTCTAGCTTCCAAGGACAGAATCATGCTACTTCCAGATATAAGCAGTTTGGAGCACTGATGTGCATAGCATGAGGAACACAGACAGATCACATTTGCCACCAAAATAAAATAATTAAATGATCAGTTAGGAAATAAGGGTCCAAAGCCAGGTACTTTGATGCCTGCAGCTCCATTTGCATCCAGGGCTTTGTGGGCTACCCAGTCCTCCTGAAGAACAAATTGCTTGAGAGCAATCAGGTTTTAACTTTCAAATGCTCTTCTAGAGTCCTGATCCCTGCCTCATGTTGTTTCTTGCCTGACCACACGGAGAGGTGTGACAGAAAAGGAAATATTAACATCAGCACCCTTTACCCAGGAGCAAGAAGGCCTACTCCACTTCATCCTACACTTTCATCCTAAGTAAGGCAACTGGTCAGAACAAGGCTCTCAGCTCTAGGCAGTGTTGCTGCAGGCTCTGCTCTGTCCTGGCTCCAAAACGTGCCCCCATCTCCTCTCCTTCATAGATACATGACAATTAACAACACATCACCCTCAGAAAAGCCCATAACAAGGAGATGCAAATGTCTTGGATCTTTTTAGGAAGCTGCAAGTGTTTAAGGCTCCCACACCAAGGGGCCCTTCTGCAAGCAAGGCTCAGAGCTGCAGCCAGCTGGGTTAAATATAAACCACATATCCTGCAATTGGTAGTTCTGAAGAAACAAAGTGTTAAGTAACTGAAGCATTACGCTCTCCATAGTGGAAGTTAGGCAGTCCTTCTCTAAGAGCTGTGATAATGATACTTAAGCTGTGTACCATTTTAAAGTCTTTTCAAGCTGATTTTTTCCAAAAGTTTCTGGCCTGCTACCATCTAAATTTGCAAACCTCTGGGTAAAGTGTAATTAAAAAGTGGATAAGAGAACACAGAATGAGTTCAGCAAGTCCCGACTGTTGGTACAGAAAGAATTAATATTTGCACATGACACATACGGGGTTCCCAAGTTACTGTGTGTATTTACAAGGGCTGCTCTGAAAGTAATGCCTCCTGTTTTATTATGTTGGCCCACAATGTCAGTTGGATGTTGGCGGGATGACAGTAATAGTTGAACCTTCCCACCAATATGCTGTTACATTTTGTTTCTGTGTGATAGATGGCAGCAGAGGGCAACTGACATGGAAGCCTGTACAAAGCAAAGGTGTGTCACTGAAATCCTCCATGTGGAAAAAATGGCACCCATTGACATTCCTTGATGCTTGCTGAATGTTTATGGGGACCAAACAGCAGGTGTGAGCACAGTGATGCAGTGGGTGGTGTGTTTTAGCAGTGGCAACAGTGACAGACTTTTCACTCCAGTGTTTCATTATAAAGCACTCGTTATTGAGTAAATAGTTTCTTATTATTGCAGTGTTTTATTTTTTTCCTTGCCCCCCCAAATCAAATATGCTTCATAAACACTGCACCAGGGATATTCTGTGGTGTGTTGCATTTGTGTACATATTAATGTATAATTTTAACATAGGTACTTACCATTACAACAGCAGAAGAGAGATATAGAACTTTCCTCTTCTAATCTGTACCTTCCAGAGTTTGGTAAGTCTTTGCACTGTGATACAAATCTCTGAAGTTCTGTCTCTGGAAAGCCATCTTGTTGGTAGTGCTAAAAATTGATAGTTAAACCTTTAACAAGGCTAAAGCACAGAATAGCCTAAAGCAATACAATAAGAACATAAAATAAGACTTGCCTCCCCTGACCACTTTTCAGGTATTATTCAAGCATGAAATTAGAAGATTCAGAGAACTGAATATGAAATTTCTACTTTTCAGTTGATAATAAGCTTCCATTAGGAGAGGAACTCAGATAGGCTTATAAGAAAACCAAAGTAAAAATCTCTTGCAATCACTCCATGCCCTCAAAAATAGCTCTTGTATTCGTTCATAAAACTGGCTTGCACAGCAAGCCAAAATATCAAGGGGGATGAGAGTCTGGATAGCACCAATCTTGTCTTTTTTATTGCAAATAAATTTTAAGAGCTCTTGCTTACCTTGATAGTTTCATATGTATCCGTAATGAGTGCAATGAAGAGACTTAGCACCATGTAGATGAACAGACTGATGAAGGAGTAGAGGTAGATTCTACTGAATAACCAAACCAAGTAACTTTTCTGCTGCATTTTTGCAAAAGTGGCAAACATGTCATCTCCATTTATCAACGAAAAGAGGCATTCAGAAACCACATTCAGAGAACGGAACTGGAAAAAGACAAGGACATCCACAGTTGACACTTTATTTGGGGCCCTAGACTGTATATAACCTGAAGGAGATAGATATATGGCTGTGGACTGGCTCCTCTGAACATTTTGTACACCCAGAGCATGACAACACGTAGTGCTAACAGGAAAGCACGCATGGAATGAGCAGTTGGTCCCTCCTATACACAGAAGCAATCAATTCATTCTTTTGTAAACTCTTCCTATTTGTAAGCCAATTTCACCTTAAAAAAGGATAATATCTCCAAAGCTTTAGTCTGATAACAGTGTTCTGCGAGATCAAAATGGTTTCTCAAAATACCACGCAGGACTCCCACCATATGACTGAAAGTCACAGCAGCTTCCACTCCTGACTCAGAGCTTTCACAACCAGAGGGAAGTCTGACCATGTTGTGACAGTCAGGCTGCCCAAACAGTAGCATCATGTTGAAGATGAATGATTTTTGTATTAAGGGAAGTCTTGACATGGAAACTTAGAGGATAACAGCAGTAAACTCTTATTCATTTAGAATCTATTCTATTATTCACATTGTATTTTTAATCTTGAGCATGTTACCTTCACATGGTATGGCCCCAGTACAATCCATCCACAGAAACAATAGCCTAGATAGATCATAGCAGCACAGCAGCAGAACCTCATGACGTTGGGTAATGCTGCTCGCAGCGTTAGAATGAGAAGCTGTAGAAAGCAATGCAAACATTAAGAATTCAACCAGGCATTTCTTCGTGTTGTCTTATAGCAGCAAACAGAATAAATACCAACAGCATGAAGATCTCAGGAGATCCTTACATTATACTTCTGAAAGAAACCTAGGTAGCGAATGACTCCAAGCCACACGAGCATAGTGGATGTTCCTAGGAGTATGCTACAAACGTCATAACTTGTCAGACTCTAAAGGAAAAAAAAAAAAGAATCAGGTATTATAACAAATGACAGGTTTTAAATTGCAACTCTCATTACTACAAAGATATAACACGAAACTTTGTTTTCCTTAAAAAGCTCTCCCATTAGAAATTAGTTTGGGGCAATATGTTGTAGAGAGCAGAAGTGTCACCAAAAAATAAGGGAACTTTCAAAGCGTTACTCATTCCACGTGCCTTTAAAAATTACTGTTGATGAACCAGATTCTCACCACGAGCTAAGTGCTATTTGCTAACAGCACAGCTGGACTGCAGCTGCAGATGCAGACAAGCCCTCTCAATGCAAAACTCAACAGGTCCTGCTGCATGGCCCTGAAAACACCTCGTGCTGTTCCCAGACCTGCAGACACTGCTGCTGCAATCTGCTGCAACTGCAACAGCAGATTCCCCATACCAGCTTGGGAATCTCTCTGCCACATTCCAACTTTGAGTGTAAACCTGATTTTAGAACTACAGAGCAAAAACAGCTCTTCCAGGATGTAGATAAAGCTTTATATATTTATTTTATATACATATATATATATAATATATATATTTCAAAGTGTCAGCAGAGTTCAGGTAAATACTAAGGAGGATTTTGCTGTGTAGCAAAGGCCTGTGAGGTATAGAAAGTTGTCAAGGAGAAGAATAATTAGCTTTTAATTAGTTCTAACCAGAGCTTCATGTATATTTTATCAGCACTTAGCTGGGATTTTTCCATCTATACATACTGGTCCATTTTCATCCAAGTTACCCTACACTTTGAATTGAGCCTCTTTTCCAAAATGCTCACATCTGGACACCTGACTTGAATAAAAAGTGTTCACTCCTTTCCATGAGAGAATGGACCTCTTCTGAGTGAGCATGGACCTCTCTCATCTTAGCTCCTTTCTACTTCTAAGTTTACAGCTCCTACAGTAAGACAGAGCAATGTGTGATAATCAAGCAGTCACCAGATTGATTTCAGCTCTGTCCTTTCATCACTGCCGTCCAAAGTCTGTTGTGTTGTAATGCTATGCTTCAAAGTCTGATACAGATTCAGTAAAAAAAACAGCATGATCTGAATACTAGAGTGCTTCAGTGTAACATATTGCAACTTTTGTTGCCCAACATTTCATATTTATTTATTTTCTGTAGTTAGTTAGTTTAGAAATTGAAGGCTAAACCAGGCTGTGGCTGAGCGTTTGGTACATGCTGGAAACCATAAGCTAGGAAAGCAGAAAAGTGGTGCTTAAGAAGAAAATCTCTATGCCAGTTAAGCACCTGAAAGGAGCAAAGAGAATTAGAACTATAATATATAGGGATACTTGGGAACAATACACTTGAGTTATAATTCCAGACAAGAAAATAGAGTTTTGAAATTTTTGCCAGTTGGAATCGAGTACAGCCAGCCTAGAGACCTCAGAGATTTAAACCTAGGTGAGACAGAAATCGCCTCCACCTAGCAGTGTAAGTATCTTACCTTGGCCTGTATCTCCATTTTGAGAGTTGATCCAGTGATAGTTAGGACATCACTAACCATAATGAGGATATACCAGCCATTGACAAATTCCATCTGATCATTGTAAGATACTTCTTTCTTGTAATAATATAGGAAAAAACTTACAAATTCCTGGGGGAAAGGAAAAGAGGGAAAAGTTATTAGACTAATGCAAAACACAAAGACTTTCCAAAGGAAGAGTCATACCCACTCTTTGGAGCCGAATTCCTTTGACCACTGATCGCGTGCAAAGGATCAGCGAACTCAGACAGATGAGTATGACAAAAGCATCAAAAATCATCATGTAATGCGTATTCTTCTGTACTGCAGGAACAAAAACATACATGTTTATATATATATAATCATGCTTTTATATATAATCAGATGCATTTCATCTTGAGTATTGAAGTATGAATCAGTTTTTGGTGTTTGCTATGTTTATCCTTACATTTTTCCCACAAAAGCTTGTCTGACGTTTTCAAGAGACACACAAGTATATCTGCACTGCCAATACCAATCCAGCTAATTTGGAAAGGTTGACATCATCTCAAAAATGTCATATATCTAAGTGTGAATGCTGCAGAATGGGAGGTAGGACTTGTCTATTTTGCAAGCACTGGAATGGCCCTTTGAGCCAAACATTTGTATAAAAAAAACAATCTCAGGAATTCTACAATATGTATCTTCTCTTCCAGAACAGAATTTGACTATCAGTTGGCTCTTCTGTCCTTAGTTTGCACTACTACTCAGATAGCTATGACCATCACTAAGCTAGACATGATCTCTCCATATCTTTTTTTACTAAAAATAACATTCTTGATCATTTACAGACAATTTTTGCACCAAAAAACTACTGGTAGACATCTTTTTCCTTTTTATCCTTATCATACAGCAGAATCTAGGTGGAGTTAGTATGAGGATTTGATTTTTAATTCTAAAAGAATTCCTACATTTTAGAAAAAAAACTGAAGAAAATTAATGCTAAGGATGAAAGAATGGGCAGCAGCAAGTCTCCAAAATGGGGTGCTGATACACTAGTAGACATCACAGAGATACCAACTACCCAGAAAAAGCCCACCTTCTTCTTGTTTAGAAGTCTCTGGCACGTGTACTGGTGCCAAACAAGATGGTTCTGCAGGTTGTTCTGCATGGTTCAGAATAGCAGCATTTGACATCACCACCTTCGTATTTTTGTTTGGCTTTCAAAAAATAGTACAGAGTACTTCAGGAGATGATACTGAAAACTGTCAGAGAGGCAATCTACATCAATGTCAAATGCAGATTATTATAGAGGCCTGCTATCAAACCCTTATCCTGCTGCACAAGTAATCTCTTAGAGGTAGCATGCCATCTGGTGTACATTTATAACACGGCATCTAACAAAGCCAGCTGATGGTTTAGCAGATTGTATGTTTGCTTAAACAGCACGTTTCATCCTCTGTGATGCATTTCATTGAATTCATAAAATTAATTCCAGGTAGAACCTTAAAAAAACAACTCTCCTTTTCTTAATACCAGCTGTTGACAAGGGAATTTCCTAATGCAGGTACAGCAACAAAATAGAAAAATAGACTTCTTTCATCATAAATAAATAAATAAAAGCCCCAATGAAAAACAAGTGGAATTTAAAATCCTGCAAAGCTTCTGGTGTTCAAAGAGATTAATTTACAAAGATCTCTGGCAAAGTTTTGACTGGAGATAATAGCTCCCAACAAAGGGTGCTCCTATTATCTACTATTTAAGTAGACACTCAACCATGCTGCACATCTCAGTTAGACTCAGATACACGCTAAAGTATGTTTAAGCAGCAATCAGGAGTATTTCTAGCTATTTCACTCTAGCAGCCCTTCCTAGCAGCACAACAGTGCTTCCTTATCTGCCTGCTGTTAAGTCCTGAAATAAGAGTGAATCAGGTTCAACTTTCCACCACTATCGCATGTCCTTCCGTTGCCTGGTGCTAGAGCAATGCTTCACAGCCTGCTGTAAACAGTGAGCAGCTTAAGCTCAACAGCCAAAACCAGAATGATGAAAACATTTTGGTGCAACAGTATGGATGGTATAAGGTTTCACAGTTGTTCAAGAACAATTCTTCCCAAAAAAACAAACAAACAAACAGGATTTGGAGTGTACCTATTAGACAGTTTATGTCAATAGTGCCTCATCTTTAAATAAAGGTTAACTAGCATGAAAATTTAAGTTATATCACTTACTTGATCCAGAAACATGCCAGTCTTTACATTCCCTGATCTCTATTTCATTGTCTAGACTGATTTTGATTCTTCCACTGTGGGCTTTATTATCAAACACTATCTGTAGTAACAAAAAATTAATTAAAAGTGACTGTTAAAACATTATATATTTAGTATATTGTACTGCTAAGTTTGCACAATAATTCAGAATAATTCAGAATAATTCTCCTCAGGCAGAAGTTATGAAAGTTGCTTATGATTAAAGTAATTCCTGTTAATTCAAGTCAAGTCTTGATAAAATGAAAAACAAGTCTGGTATTACTTGATTAAGTAAATACCAAAATACAGGTGGAATTCTTTTAAGTACAGCCCCACATCCCCATGGTCTGAAAAAAAAAACGCAACACATTCCTAGAAACATCTCTCTAAAGAGAAGAGGTTCATGTTCTTCCCATACTTCAATGGGATTAGATTACAAAACTGTAAACTGAACTGTAACCCGAACAAGCACCTGAGGACTGTATCACATGTGCCCAAACCCACAGTAACACGTGAGAGTAGTTTACAGGGTACTAATTCATGGCAGAGTAATCCAGCCTCCACTGAGGACACTGAATGGTGCCCAGCACTCCTCAGAAAACATCTGCACTGACTGCATATAGTAAATAAGCATGAATGGTTTCTCATTTTTGAACTGAAAGACACAGGGGAGACATCAGTGTACCGTCAGGGTGAAATCATAACAGTCAGGGAGCTCATGGTGACGAACGGTCTGGAGGTTGATTGCCTTCAGATTGAACATGAGTTGCACTGCCACTAGCCTGGAACAGGGTCTCGCATTAGTTTTTTGCAAAGAAAATGCACAAAAACATCAATGCAGGAGGTATTTGCTCCTTCTTACCTGTGAAAATCCAGAGTGAAATTCAAATTGTGCTTTCCCACTGTTCTGTTGTCTAAAGACATCAATGGCTCAATGTAGAAGCAGTCTGCAATGGATAAGTACTCACAATAATATCTCGGAGGTTATCACGCTCTTTAACTGTAATCTGCCCTTCCCACTCCCAACGCTGTGAAGTGCAGTTGTCTAGAGCAGTAAAGATAGCATACTTAAGTGATGAGTCACTTTGGAGTCTCGGTTACAAATACATTGGCTTTCTGAACATCAGCCAAGTTATTCAGCATGAATTCACCCGGAGGCGCCTGAAATCAGCCTTGTACAGTCATAGTGCTAACAGCATCACTGTTTGTGCAGTAGATATAAAGGACTGTTTCCCTGAAAGGAAGGTTAGTTACACAGTCATTTTCTTACCAGTTTTGGCTAGTAATAAGTTCAGTACAGATCATTTGATACAACTATAAAATACTGGATGTTCACTAAGAATGTATCTTCAAGTGTAGGGTCCCTCCTCCCAAAGAAATAATACAACAGATTAGATTCATCACCAGTCACAATCTCTGGGTCTATATCAAAGGTGTCATTTCCAGGACAGATGGTTCCTTGCTTGTAGAACTGCTGACATACAGCCAGAGCTGTCTCTTCTGCTCCTTTCTTCTCATAAGCATGGTTTCCAACAGAAATGTTGGGCAACTGTAAGTACTAAAGTTCAGAACAAAGAGATTAACAAAGTTAGATGGCACCAGAACTACCGAGCTCTTGGGAAACAAACTAACACACACAAAGATAACAAGAGTTTAGATTTATGCCATAACCTTTCTTTTTAGTTAAAAGATCATCTAAAGAACTTAGAAATGTTCGTCACACTACAGCTGAGTCTTCATATACTTTAAAGCATGGGTGTACAACCTGTTGGCTCTCCTGGGCTGCACTGAATAAAGAGGAATTGTCTAGGACTGCATTTACAAAGGTCAATCCAAAAGTAATGCCTCTTAATTATTTCCAAACTACAACTGATACAAAGAGCATAATAATACTATGGAATAGAGCACATTCTCAGCTACAAAACACTCTCTTTCAGCACGGTCACCACTATTAGCTGTGCATTTTCACCAGCAATGAGAAGGAGGCCACATGCCATACCCAGACAAATCTGTGCCAGTGTAGGTGATCTACTGTTCCTTTTGCCACTGCTGAAATGCATCACCCACCACCTCACTGTGCTCACATCCACTGTTTGGTCTCCATATGTGTTCAATGTGTGACATTTTTTTATAGACTCCTTAGAGTTGGAAGGGACCTTTAAAGGTCATCTAGTCCAAATCCCCTACAATGAACAGGAACATGCACAGCTAGATCAGGCTGCCCAGAGCTTGATCCAAACTCACATTGAAAGTCTTGAGTGATGAGGCATCAACCATATCTCTAGACAGTTTGTTCCAGTGCCTCACTACCCTTACTGTAAAAGACTTTTTCCTCACATCTAACCTAAATCTACCCTCCCTGAGCTTGAAGCTATTTCCCCTTGTTCTACCACCACAGACCCTGCTAAAGAGTCTGTCCCTTTCTTTTCTATAACTTCCTTTTAGATACTGAAAGGCCACTATCAGGTCACATGGCAGCCTTCTCTTCTCCAGGCTGAACAGTTCCAGCTCTCTTACCTGTCCTTCTAGGAGAGGTGTTCCATCTCTGGGATTATTCTGTGGCCTTCTTCTGGATGCACTTCAACAGGTCCATGTCTCTCCTGTACTGAGGACTCCACATCTGGAGGCAATACTCCAGGAAAGGCCTCAGCAATACAGATCAGAGGGAACGATCGCCACCCTCACACTGCTGGCCATGCTTCTTTTGATACAGGCCAGGATGTGGTTGGCTTTTTGGGCTGCAAAGCACATTGCTGGCTGATGTCTACCTTTCCATCCACCAGTACCCCTACATTTGTTTTATCAGGGCTGCAATTTCCCTTTCATCTCTAGCTTGTATTAGTAGTGAGGGTTGCCCCGATCCAGGGGCAAGATCTTGCATTTTTCTGCATGGAGGAATTAAATAACACAGCTTTCCTTCACACACACTTCCATGCCAGACACCATGCTGTCAGACTGCCCCTCTGCTGCCATTTGCCACACTGCAACCACACATAATGGGATAGTGGTGGGAAGGTTCAGCTTTACTGCCACTCCGCTGAAATTTGTCCCTAACACTGTGGGCCAACATAATAAAACAGGAAGCATTACTTGCAGAGGAGCACCCACAAAATATATACTATAATTTATGTATATAATTAAAGCAATAAAAATACAGAACTAGCGGGACATTTGACCTTGTTTTTGTGAAACTAGCACATCAGTCCATTTTGATGGAAGTGGTTGCAATTCTTAGTGAGTTCTAAAGGTCTTCAGTAAAGATTTTTGATGAAATTTTACTCCTGTACTTCATCCTTGAGCACAGTTGTTCACAAATGTACACACTGCAGAAAGCAATGACATAGATAAGGTGTGACTGTGAAGTGAGGAGTATTTCTCTCTGGTGAGAGAGGACTTATAAAATCTGATAGAGAGACTACAGAATGCAATTCTGTACATTCTATTTGAAAATTCACGTGTAATATGTTTACGTTGACTGAAAATGGAGTCGCAAATAAGCAAAATCTGTATAATTTTTGGCAATCTTGAAGCTCTCCTTATGACCCAGTTTTAGCCCAGAGAGGGTTAGTACTGCACTGGTGTTCAGTTGGAGCTGAGTGATGGTTCTGCAGAGTGGTGGCTCTGCCATGATGGTGTGGGACAGGGGCTGGCCGAAGTGCCAGCTGTGCCTGGCTGCATGCTGCCCAAGGGCCACGAGTTGCACACATCTACTTTAAGGTATTTGACAAAAGCAAAAAGTGTAGGATTTGGGTCTAAAGCCTTTTTGCTGTGTGTTATTTTTCTTCTTGTAATCCTTGTAGAAAATGTAATTCAATATTTGCAAAGCACTCTGGCTAAAATCCAAACAGCTCATTGAGAACAAAATCTATTGATCAGCTCCAGGGATGTCTGCACAAGTCCACTGCTCTGGCAATGAGAGCCAGACTGTTTCTTTTGCTGAAAAAACAGCAGATTTCTCCACTAGTTCATTCCAGAAATGGCTTTACCTGAAGTAAAGCCATATCCAGATGTGGAGTCCTCAGTACAGGAGAGACATGGGCCTGTTGAAGTGCATACAGAAGAAGGCCACAAAACTAATTTAGCAACTAATATAGCAACATTTTTTATCTTAATGACTTATGGTACAGGAAGAGCAGTGAGGTCTGAGTCATTTCAGGTTTTTCCTAGTCTTTCACTTCTGTTCCATTTAACTCCATGTTACTTTAATGCCACTAAGGAAATATGCCTCCCACAGCAAGAAAAATTGAAGAGTTGAAGTACATTGACTGTGGATGGGGACTGAAAGTTCACTGCAAGCACTGAAGTGCAAATATGTTTGAGCGAGTGCCTCTGACACTTGCCTTTTACAGAAGACTCAAATTCATGGATGTGCCAAAGAGCCATTTCTCTTCAGAGCCTGTCTGGTGACCAGCACATTGTGTGCAGCATTTACTCTGGTTGGCTTGGCTACAGGTTTGTTTGTTTGTTTTTTCCCTCTCTCCAAAAACTGTAATTGAATCCATTAGGAGAAAAAAAAAGATGGAAAAAAAAAAAAAAAGTGGGAGGTCTACAGCCTCCTGTTTAAGAAAATCCAGCAGAGTAGTCTGCCATTCAATAAAAAATCTTAAATACTCAGCAATCCCAATTTGTTAGCTCAACATAAAGTCCTGTAAACAGCATAAGGAAAGCAGTGTCTGGAACCTCATCTTCTCATGAAAAGTAAGTCTCCAGGACAGCATTAACTCAAAATGTGTTACTTCTTGTTTATCACATTACAATTTTCATTCAATAGATGGGACACAGCCTTTCCCTCTACCAACTACGTAAGCAAGTCAGTATTCCAGCATTAAGCAACAGGCACATGCATTCAATCTCAGATACAATCCAGAAAGAAAGAGGAAGAAGGTGCATCCAGGTAAAGAGCATGTATATTGCATTCATTGCAGTGACAATCCTTACCTGATTGATGGCAAAGAATATTTGGTCATAGACATCTGTCTGTGTATATACTGCATAGGTATCATCCATTCTGTCCATGTACCCTTTCAAGAAGAGATGTTTGAATGCAATAGTGTTCTCTTCTTTGAAGGCAACCACCATTTGATTGCTCAATCCAAAAAGTACCAGCTGAAAAAGACATTTATATTTCCTATTCAAAGACAAATCGGGCTTCTGCACTAATAGACAAATTCTGTCCTAAAACAGCTAGTTACCCTCATCATGCTGGTAAACACGGCACTAACATGCAGGCTATTCCATTTCAGAGCTGGTCAAAAGAAAGCTTTAAGGAAACAATGGTTCCTTCAACAGGATGACCAGCTTCCTGGCTAAGGACTTGCATTTTCACAAAGAAGAGGATACTATCTCAAACTCAATCTACCCATATATTGTTACGTCTTTGTTACTTCAGCCTGACACTAATATAATTTGCCTTAGGAAACTTAAGTATTTCTCAGAGAAAAAGGTGGGACAAGACATAACCAGACCTCATTTTGAAGTCCTGACTCCAGTGCAGAAAAAGGCAAATTGAGGACAACTCAAAAACAAACACAAACAAACCAAACAAACAAAAAACCAAACGTCTTTCTCTCAGGTTTGAGTAAAAGGTCCCTTGACAGCAACAGATGAAAATGGCGCTTTAACAGGATAACTTCAGAGTCATCACATACTGCAACAGCTCATGAAGTTGGCATAAAACCCTGCTAGCTGCTATCCGGGCTGGGAAAGTTTCCCAGAAGAATGTGCTCTATTGTTTGCAGGAGCTCACAGCTCTCTTCAGCGCCTATTGTTTCACAACCAGTGTCTGGCAGTATTATGAAGAAACTCATCAGAGGTAAGTCTGAACCAGCAGTCTACGGATCAGCTTTATGGCCACAGGGCAAACTGGATATTTAGTTTTTGATAAGGATAACTCAGCAAAGACACTAAAGCAGTCAGTGGGCAAGCTGGGTGTTGAAGACACACAGGAATGCACTAGCAAATCAATAGCACAAAGATTTAATTACCTGTTTTATCTGAAAAGTCCAGATCTTATTTAGATTCTTTTGCCATAAAATTTTATTTCTAATTGTAAAATGGGACAGATAACAACCAGAGGGGAAAGGGGGAAAAAAGAAATCCTTAAAGATGGTTTCTTTCATCTCCACTCTCAGGAAATCTTTTTCAGTCAGTAGTTTGAGAAGTATGTCATCCAGGATCCTGAGATCTATGCTACATCTATGTGATCAAGACAGTTCTGCAGTCTGTCCTTCAGTCTACACGCTGGCCAAGGAAAAGCCTTTGTCATCTGCACCCCTCATTTGAATTCATTGGATCGAGTCCCTGCTTACTCACCTGAATGGTAACCATTGCTATTTTGAGCAGTTGAATCCCAAGTTTCCAAGGTTTTCTGCCCCGAGCCCAGAATTTTTCACATGGGTTCATGAAGAAGAACTTCAGCTTCCTCCTGAGCTGGTCTTCTGCCAGCAGCTCCTGTGGCAGTGAGAGGTGTTGTCTGTAGCTGCAGATCCCTTCCTCATCCAGAGCGCTGCAGCTGCTTACAGCTACTTCAGGAGTCTCCATTGCTGAAACAACAAACGTCTGTGGCGGTTGGAAAACATGCAAGCATTAATACAGCAGCATTAGATCAGCCTGCGCTGACAACCTGGGCCCCAGAGCTGTTTGTCTTCTGTGAAGGTACCCACATGTCACACTGAGCTGAAGAGCTAACTCCTAGTGCACACGCTCTGGAGGCAGAACCCATACAGGTAACTTAACATTCAATTACAAATGGAATTTCTGTCCGTTTGGAATGATGCAGTCACTTATGGAAAACCTCTCCCCCTCTCGTTCCCCAACACCAGCACTACATATGCAGGACATTGTGACTCACTTCCTCCTGTCCAGAAGAGCACTAAAGCCTCTCTGCAGCGCTCTGGACATGTATCTCTTCCTGGAGCTGGTGTTCCCCAGTTACCCATCAGCTGTCCAGTACCCAAAAGAAATGCAGTTTTCAAGACAAACAGTGCTTTTCTCAGACGTCACTGATAGCATCATTCTTCGCTGAAAGCAGAGCCCCAGTGTGCCAAGTGCAATTCAGATACATTACCTGAGCCACTAACTGGCACTTAGCACCACTATATTGATTGTTACATCCATAAAAGCCTGAATGCAAACCACTGGTGATCATGAACCTGGCAGTACGACTGAAGGTAATGGTAAGCATCACGAGGAGCTCAGCTGTCAGGTGGCAACAAGTTCGGACCCGGCGGTCAGACACCGCCAGCAGGGATGGGGACAGGCCCTGCTCCGGTTTCCCAAGGCTGCACTGCCCGGGGGATGCAACGCAGCGGGGATGCCGAGCACCTTTCTCTCAGCATATCGGGCCTTTCCACACCAAAATGCTCTGCCACCGCCGCGCTGCTGTCAGTGCATGCGCCTGATAACAAGAAAAGTACTTCTTGACCTCACGGTATCAGCTGCAGAAGACACTCAAGACAAACGCAACGCACGTTTTCCAGCCAGCCTGCACGCTGAGACAACGCGGGCTCCGACCCCAAGGGATATCGCCGCACACAGCCCGTCCTCTCCTTGCAGCACCGCACCGCACCGCGCCTCGCCCCCTCCCCCTCGCCCCGCAGCCGGCGGAGCGCCACGGGGCCTCCTCCTCGCAGCCCTCAACGTACCCAACCGGGACAGAAGCGCGGGTTTCCCCGGGCTCGCCCCCCGCCTCCCGCCCCGCAGCCCAGGGCGAAGGCTTTGATGCAAATACCTGCGCTGTGCTCCCGCTGCGCGCACCGCGCTCCGGCGCCCGGAGGGGTGCAGCAGCTCGGCGGCCTCCCGGCCCCTACCGCCGCCTGCAGGCAATGCTCGCGGAGCGGCACCGCCCTGCCCGGTTCTGGTTCGGGCTTTTGCGGCGGGAGGGAAGGTAGATGCAGTCGTCCTACAATTTGTTGTACCAAATCTTTAATTAAACCAAACAGAGCAAAACACAACGCGATGCAAGAGACCCTTCCGGTTACGGAATTGCAGTTGCGAAGGGTAAGCGGCGGGACGGGGCACGCACTGATCTGGGAGCGCTGCGGGCACAGGGGATGACGCTGGGGCAAAATGAGTTATCGCTGTGCACCGCGCGGCTCCTCACTGAATCACACGGCACCCAACCGCCCGCCCGACACACGCCCAGCACAACCCAGCCACCTGCCGGCAGCCCCTCGCGCACCGCACGCTGGGGCGAGAAGCTTTCCTGCCCCTCTGCAGATCAGCCAATAGCGATATCCCCTCGTGGGGGCGGGCTCGAAAAGCAGCGAGCTTATTGCCTGTCGGAAACGTCAATCCCGCCCCCCCCTCCCGTTGCCATGACAACCGCACGCCGCGCAGGTAAGCGGGGCTCCAGGCGGGCTGACGGGTGGCCGCGTGTTGGAAGGCTGAGCTCGTTCTTTCCTCGCCTTCGCTGCAAACAAAAACCTCTGCGGGTTTCTACTAACGAAATCTGCGCCTGGCTCACGTAGGCTCAGTTCCTTCAAGATCTGCGCGTGCGGAATAAGTTACACTCACGGGCAGAGCGGATGG
Source organism: Tympanuchus pallidicinctus (assembly GCF_026119805.1). Taxonomy (NCBI): domain Eukaryota; kingdom Metazoa; phylum Chordata; class Aves; order Galliformes; family Phasianidae; genus Tympanuchus; species Tympanuchus pallidicinctus. The sequence continues at coordinate 13,436,468 of NW_026294791.1, forward strand.
GGCAGTTGCCAAAGCTTCAGCCCAGGCTCACAGAATGAAGCTGCGCTTAAGTGCCTACAACCATTTGTTGCACTACAAACCTGAGGTGTGTTGTTTGCCAGTCGTGTAGAACTGTAGAAAGTAGATGAAATAAAGCGAACATTGTACATGAACTTAATTATGTAGCAAGTAGTTAATTATTGAGATGGTATTTTTAGTAAGTCCCTAAATGTTTACATGCAGAAATGCAGGCTTTAGCATGTCAGTGACACCACCAAAAGAAAAAAAAAAAGCAGTGTATGTTTTTAATAATTTCCTTGTTGCCATTCTGTTAAGTTGACCTCATTTTTGTCACAGCAAATTGGAGTAAATTAGTCTTAAATTAGTAATGTACACAAACTGAAATCTAAATCATTCAATTAAGCAAGTATTGAATCTCTCCGTGCTCTCCGTTCGGACAGCAACAGTTGTGCTGCTGGCAGCTGGTGCTCCTTCCATCTGCAGCACCTGGCAACATCACGCCTCTGTTCTACAGCCATCAATGTCTGTGTCCATTTACCAGGGAGGAGAACATTCTGAACTTCATTTTGCTCTTTATGATATTATAAAGTTCAGAATGTTACATCCAGCTACAGCTAAATGAGGCTGCACAATGTCATTCACAGCTTCACATGGGCTTTTGCAATTAAACACCATAACGCTGTGTCTCACTGGAAAATTTGCTGAGAGATTAGGCTGAACGTATGTAATGAAAAAATGAACGTAACGTGTTACTGGTTACATAAAATAGCAGGTGGTTTATACATCAATGGATTTTCAATTCTTTTTAACTTTCACTTTTTGCACTCAATTTTTTTCAAATTACGATACTGTAAATGTTGTCCCTTTTTCAGAAGTTGTGGCAAGAGGAAAATCGATCGCTGTGCAGCTCATGTTTTGAAGTTCTCATCAGGTGCCAGCCTCCCGCAGGGAGCACCTAGAGGTTAGTACCATAATCCTCTTTAAACAACAAAAGTAAATCCAAACCTTAGTATATATAGCCAGTAAATGGATGTGGGCTCGATTATCTTTCAGATAAGTTTTTAGAAGTCCTGCCTTTGGTTTCTTTGGAGGCCTTAAATGTTTCTTGACAGCTGACAATCGAGTGCCCACAGGAAGACAAGTGGACAGATGCAATATGTTAGGGATACTGTGAAAGGGGATAATTACTTTGTGCTTTCTAACTGTTCTAGATATATCACCTTTCCAGTCGGTAAGGTTCTTTGCACCACAGGTGGAACCATACACAGTTCCCACTGATCGCTGTATTATTCATTTCCAACACTGAAAATGGGGACACTTCTTGTATTTGCCTACAGATGCACTCGCTCCCTCTGCCTTCATCAGCACTCCATCTGCGTAGTACAGCTGATTCTTCCAGTTAAAGAAGGAACCACATTACTTGGAGACCAAATTTTAATCGCTTTCATATGTACAAAATTCTTGAAGTCAGTCAGAGGAGAAAGGTTGTTTTTATTTGCAAGTTATCCTGCTAAAAATAGCCACGTGATTTATCTCAGCCCTTGCAGTGCTTCCTCTCTTCATGTGACTTAGGGTTTCGGTTACTCAGCAGAACTCATCTTTTCCAAATTGGCTTTATCTCAGTGTATAATTATGAAATGCCTAAGAAAGACAACGTGACTGTAACACACAGGATGCAGTTCGTGCCATCCTACAACTAACTTCTGAAACAACTGACCTCTCCTTCTAACCACAGGCACCACTGTCTGCTTTCTTCAGCAGCAGCATGGATGCTGGATGCTGGTCATAAATTCTATTTAAAACATATGAAGAGATGGATAGGGAATATCTTAAATAAATAAAGTAAAATGACGAAAAAAAAAAGAGAGAGAGAGAGAGAGAAAAAAAATTGGCTTTTTTTTAACCTACCTGAAGTAAGATGTAAGGTAAGTTAAGGTAGCCCCAAGTGTTTCAGAGCTGTAAACCAGGCATTACTAAGTGTAGAGGCACCTTTGAAAGATCATAATCAGAAAAATGTTAAATGTAACAAATATATCAGCAGTGTTTGTAGTCCTGTGCTTCACAAAACTACTGTGAATGAGGACAGAAAAAGAACGAAACCAAAAACTTCCTCCTTACAGTCATGTCCTTACAACACATGATTTACTTGTGTTGATTTATGTTTATTTTTTTAAATCTTCCAAAACCATCAACTCTTGCAAGGCAAAAGCTGCAGCATTCCAAGAAGTTAATCTGTTGGTGCTTGTGGAGTAGCACCCAAATTCTGTAGGTGTTTTGTACACATTAAAAAAAACAGTTCCTCTGACAGTCAGCTTATAGGCCAAAGAACAGCAGTAAATGCAAGAGAGGGAGAGAGGCTTCACGTTTCTTTCCTATTGCTAAGGATAACTGTAGCACAAACACTGGGAGTCCCACTGTCCTTATCCCAGCTGAATATCTCTAGCTGTCCAACAGTAACATCAAGCAAATTTCAGTACTTTTCATTTCAGTTTGGGACCCTTGTGGTTCAGTTTCACTGGATGCTATGCGTACCTCTTCCACATGGTGGTGCTGGGACTGTATTTACTGCTGGCGTGCCATCCGGTTTGTACAGTGGGCAGGCTGGGTTTTGTTTTTCGTTTTGGGATGGAAATGAGACTTCATTTATTACGCTGCTGTTCTCATCCTTACGCTGGATAGTGGGAAGGAGGGGAGTAAATGAAAGAGAAGTAGCTTTCTGCACAGTGTGGTCTCTAGCTGTGCAATTGTTGCATGTAACTGCATGATTTCTTTCCAAATCTGTCCTCCACAGAGCTACCACTGATAAATTAAATGGAAATGCAAAAGCACAAAAATGCTTTGTGCACCCATGTAATGATTTACATTTTAAGGAGACTGGCACAAGTACGAACAGCTATGAAATCTTCACCTACACTTTACACACCGCAGCACAAGTTCTCCAGCTTTCTTTAAGGTTAATGCTTGCTCTAACTTAACCTTTCTCTGCATTTGATAATCAGCCTGTGTATCTTAATGACCCTGAATGGGTGAATTTACAACTGTTATGTACCGCATAATTTATGTTTTAAATTCTGGAGTGTTAGCTGTGGATGAAAATTAGACTGGAATAATAAAATATATAAAGGGCCAAATTTTCACTCCTGCACAGTATATTCCACTGTTCGTTTACTATGTATTGATATCTATTTTCTCTATAGAATCTGAAAAACATGCCAAAAAATCTCAAATCTGGCAAGACCACCTTGAAAGGTCCAAAACCCTCAGCAAAGAAACAGAGAAGTGGAGAAGCCAAGCAGGCCTCAAAAGGAGAACAGAAACAGCCTGGTGCGTAAAGTACTGCAGATATGAAGAATGTAATAATCTGGTCTACCCACACACCTGCCAGCTCTGCTACCACACTGCAAGAGTGAGCTTTGTCCATTTTTCACCTCTGCACATAACATGATTTGCATGCTAATTTCCCAGGCAGGTGTGAGCAGGTAATTGTAAGGGGAGTTTTTAACGCATGGAATCTTGCAGTGTACACAAATTCCTTGTGGCTTCTCTCCAGTGAGAGCACCTGATCAAAATAAAAGCAAGCTTTAAATCTCCAAGTCTCAAAAAAATGCTAATGGCTCCCTAAGATACAGATCTATTTTAAAAGGCTTCCCTCATTTCTTGTGTTGAGTTTGAGCTGTGTGGAATTTATTTTGTATTTCCTCTTCACACTTTAGTTTTAAATGTACTTAAAAATTTTAAGCATTGCCTTAACAAGGAAGGAAATGTATGTTCCTAGTTATTTCATTAGGGAAACAAATTCTCATAACGTCTTGTTATATTTCAGAGAAAAAAGATGAAGTTGATCTTTCTATGGTTGGCATAGGTAAGTGCTATGATGACTGGGCTGTAAAGTAATTGTTTTGGAACATTTTAAACATTTTTAAACTTCCATACTAATAATGACATGGAACAAAAAGGAAAAAAAGGATATAAATGGGAAAATTAGAAACTATGTACATCTGTTACTGTGGTGATTACAGATGGTACCACTCTGGTGCCACTCACAGCTGGCTGTGCAGCAGGAAAGCTGAAATAGATATGGCTTTGTTTTTTATCTTAGGTTGAGAGGAGCTGGGATCAGGAAAAATGAAGAGCTTTACAACAGAATTACTGGATTAAAAAAAAAAAAGTTTGCATTTCATAGTAGCTACACAACCGAAAGAAAGCTTGACATTTTTATAATTACTTAATTTTTTATTTCATCAAATAATTATTAAATCCACTGAGGAGATGATTTTAGCAGACCATCTTTGTTTTTTACCATAGATCTCCATTGACTTTGACTAATGTCTTTTTGCTTAACAGAACAAAATACCATCTGCCACTTACAAGTCACAAGGTACTAAGTGCTTCCCTTGGGTTCTGAGCAAGAAAAATGCAGTTTTGTTTGGTTTTAAAGGCAGCCATAGTTATCAGTTAAAATATGAAAATATACTTTTTTTTTTTAATCTGGTTTATATTTCATCTATAACACAAAGTAATCTTGTAATGTCTTTCACATCTCTGGTTAGATTGCTCTTATGACCAGGTTTGTGTGGTTCTTTATTGGATATAACTTAAATTGCCATCTATGTAAGATTTATGGTTCACAGAATAAGCCCAAAGGGTTATTTTCTCAATTAGCTTTTAACAGTAGAGCTTTCATTGCTAAAAGCTAAGACATAATGGGCAAAACTAGGAATACAAAAAACAGGTAATCTGTAAAGACATCATACATCTCCTGCTTGCCTGTATAATCCTGTAGAAGCATGCATGAAAGTGAAATCTGGTTGGCTTCTGGTTGGCTTCACAAAAATGGGCAATTCATGAAAATGGACAGCGAGAGATTAACCAGATGATGAAAGTGTTACTGTTAAAATGCTGAACATTACGTTCCTTGAAATACTTGATTTTGTCATTAGGAAAGAATTTTAACTCCACCTGGTGGCAAGCCAGGTTAGATTTACAGTATCTAACCTGCTGCTGGAAGCAGGAAGAAATACTGCCATATACCACTGTCTGTGCAGGCTTTACACTGTCTGTGTGGCATCTCCTTCGTATAAGGCTTACAAATGTCTTTCACTTCTATTGGAGTTTTTTGCCCTTTTAAGTGCTGATAGAGCTATAGATTTTCGTGAATTACATGAATACAATTTACTACTGGAACACAATACAAAGTCTCTTTTTAGATGATATGTTATTTTTCTTATTAGAGTGCAGCACTCTAAAAATGCTCATTCTAGTAAGAATTTTAATAGCAGCCCGTGAATCTATACTATATATTTATATACAGATCCAAGAATCTATAACCTACCTGTGAAGATTACTTTCCTTTTAACTTGGACCTATGGCACTTGAGCACTGAAGAACACACCACTTGGACTATTGGCCCTGCTCTGCCATCTCTCATAACCAACTTCTGCTGTTTTTTAGAAGGATTAACCAATCACCTTGGAATAAACAATTTTTTTCCCCTGTCCATTCTCACAGACAAATTGATAAGCAGAGGAAGAATCTAGGTCTTGGCCTCATGAACTATAGAGAGGAGTTAGAGAGCTGACTTGGTCTGGTGATACTCATGGTGATAACCTCCAGAGGTCTTTCCCAGTCAACTTGCCTGTAACTCTGTAATTTGTGGAAACATCTTCAATGACATCCTGGAAATCTCTAAGATATTGAGAGGGAAACTGCAATATTGACTATGGTTGTGCTGAAAGTGAACTAGTGGACTGTACATGCCTATGGTGAGCACTACAAAATAGTGAATGTCACAGAAATCATACCTGGTCTAGGCAGGGTGTACCAGATGTGTCAGTTAGCTTATAGTCATGGATGCTTATAGAAGAGCAGGCACAGAGTGGCACTGAAAGAGTTTAGAGGATAAATGTCAAATTCATCAAACATTATACATTATAAGATAGGCTAATGCAGAGTTTTAGTTTCCCAGCTGACAGACATGAAGGATTCATAATTTTATCAGTCATTATTGGCATATATTAGAGACAGCTTCTCAGAACATGTTGAGGCTGCTGATCAACACAATCACTTCAATATAGATGCCAGCTCCAATTTAAAGCACACAGAAGAAAAAAATAAACAAACAAAAAGAAAAAAACACCCAAGTACTGGGAATTGAGGTAACATAGTATGTATTTCAAAGAAAGGAAATAGAACGAAACTCAGAAGATTGAAAATACCAGGACTTATCACAGAAGTCAACCCATATTAGTAGATTGCCCATTTTAGTAGGCAACAAAAATCTCACATACATGTCTGCATTTCTTTACAATTTTCTGGTTTATCAAGAAATTGAACATTCAAGATAAACATCTGCTTGCCTTCTCAGATGTAAGTATAGGGGTCTTCACAAAGGAGAGAGTCTCATAGCACTGGAAGATTCAGTTAACCAGGTCTGTACTGATCTTAATCAATTCTATTATGTAAAACGGTTTGTGCAGGAGCAGGGTTGTGTACATATGGCCAGCAAGAAGCACAGCATATTATCATCAGTTTGTGAGTGTTTGCAAAGTGCAATCCCCAGGTTACATAACTGTCTTTCTAAGAATACTGAAGATTACAGCATCAGAATTCAGATAAGAAATAGCTATCTTGTTCAGCATGGATATGACTAAACCTAACAGGTCATCTGCACAGCAGCCAACTGCTACTTATTCTCCAGCAAACTTGAAAATGAAGCCTTGCATCTGGTTTGAATCTTAGTGACCTTGCTTCAGTCTCACCTATTAGTTCAAAAACGTACCCAGTGACACTCTGAACTGATGAGAAAAGCATTTAAGTACAAAATCAGAAAAGCATCCTTATTTGAGATGGTATTGAAGCCATGTTTAGATTAAATACTGGCTTACTGTGGCACTGCTTTATACAGAAGAGATTATATATTCAAGGGCTGTTTTAAATAAAAGCCATACAGTTGTGTCCTCCACTAATGACTTCCCACGAAAGTTCATAACCACCTGTCAATCCAGAGAAAAATGATCTCTCATACTAGTAATGACATATACTCATTAAAAAAAAAAAAAAAATATATATATATATATATACACACACACACATATATATATTAGGTAGAATCTTTTCCAAGATAAGCCAAATGCAACATAATTTGTATTCCACACCTCTCAGAGTAACAAAAACTAAGCTGAAAGATTCAGAGACATTCGCCTAGGAAACAGTAAAGTCCTAGAGTTACTTATGTTTAAAGAACACTCTAAGTCCTTTTAGCATGTGATTTTTTCTTTCTTTCATAGGCCACCCAGAAATCTTCCCCTTAGTTTTCACTACAAGGACCCAAGAAATTTTTAATTGCCGGGTGGATGAGGATGTCACAGAAGAAAATTGTTTCAAGCTTATTAAAAAAGACGACATCATTCAGGACCTAAAAACAAGAGCTGCGATTTCAGATTTCCACCCTGTCAAAAACATTGTCCTGGTACGTAGCTTATTTTGTTCTCACTTCAAGACTTTATATTCTCAGAGTGCATATTTAACAGTAGGGTCTGTCCTTGTTTGACTCTGTACATACAGCAATGCTCTAATAGCCAAAGGTCATAGATCACAGCCAGCTGTAGAAGTTTCTCATGGCTCAATGTGCACTTTTTAAAAACTATCTTTAAACTGGTTTGATTCTGTGAACAGACAGAGCTGCACGTATTTCGCTTTCCCTGATTCATTGCCTTATCATTGAAAATCACTGAAACAGATTTTCTGTTTAATTCTGCATGTGAAAATATTAGTTCTGTTCCACACGTTTTGGTTACAAAATAAAATCCGTCTGTGCTGTTCAATTAACATGTGATCTTAGCAGAGAAATTAATAGATTAACCAAGATACTGATTTTACACAACATCATTAGTCTGCATTCTGCCAGTCCCATGTCTTTTTCAGATTTTTCATTTTTCCTCTCTCTCCAGTCTTCCACTAATTATTTTAATTGAAATAGGAATACCCAGGGGAAGAACTTCTGATAGTTTTTGATGCAAATTTCCAGTATGGACAGAACTTTTATCTTGTTGCTTCCGAGGAAGCAAAAGAAAACTTTCTGAAGGTAAGGAAAAACACCACAGTGTTATTCTGTCTTTGAACATTTCAGAATCTTGTCTCAAAAATATTCCAGGATTGCTATCACGTTCAGTTAAAATCTGATGTGCTTTGCAAGCCAGAACGTTCCTCTGAAGGATAACCTGGTAATGAAAAACAGATATATTGCTGTAAAAATACCTTTGGCAGTGAGAAAAACAATTAAATTATGTTCTACTTCAGAGGGCTGGTATTGCTGCATTTTTATAAGTGTTAATTTTCTCTTCCAACATCCGTGTTTTTGATTAAGACATACATTTAAGAAATTGTAATATATTGGATACCTTCAAATAAATATTGTATTTATTTTCACAGTATGTATTTTTATATATTCTTCAAATCAAACATATGTAGATATTTAATTTTAGACAATTGCATATATGCACAATTCCCCTTGTGTATTGCATTGTTAGATTAATAGAAAGGCAAATTGCAATTCCACACAAGAAGGCCTACTGTAGAAAATCACTATAAATTCTTTCTTTAGAGCAGTGTTTGGCTTCCAAGACAACTCTTGACTACACTGTAACACTCTTTAGTACTTAAATACCTAACATTTACTGTCAAATGGATGAATGGGTCATAACCCCACTGAATGCAGGGACACATTATAGCCAGATTCCTTGCGTTGAGACAGAAGAATGCAAAATGAAAACTGAAATCTGAAACATAAGCATATGAACTAAAAATTCAGTAACAAAATTTGAAAAAACACTATTTCTCACTGTTTGATGTCAGCCTCCAGAAACTGCAGAAGAAATGGACATTGAAGAAGAGAAAGAGGAAACTCCAGAAGTCTGTGCTTATAAGCGTCCTGTCTCCAAACCGTGGGTTTCTCTTGGCAGTGAAAAGGAAGTTGAAGAAGAATCTGTTAAAGAGCGTGTTAAAAAGGTGCAAATCTACCTATAACAAGTATCATAAAAACAAATTTATGTGAAGTTCCTTAAAAAGCAGAAGTCAGAAAATTGAAACCTGATTTGATTGAATCCTTAAAAAAGAAAGAAAGAAAGAGAGTGAGAAAAAAATATCAAACATAATGAAAATGAAGTGCTGCAGGAAAACTCAGTTCCCTTTAAGTCCTGCAAATAAAGCATGTGAGGTTGCACGGGGTTTATTTACTTCTTAAACTGTATGTTCAAAAGTCCTGATCTTCTTTGGTTGTTAGCATCTCTGCCACTTTTTGCTCAATTTGCTAAGTAGCCAGATTACAAATCATTGTAATTACATTCTAAGAACCTTGGTTAGTTTCCAGTATTCTGTATTCTACCTTGATGGCAAGACCTGCTCAGAAGTATTCTCAGTGTGTGCTTTGTCACCAAGGCTTTGTACAAAATGAGATCTGAAGCAGTGCTGGTTTCCTCATGTGAAAATACTGCAGTTAAATAACTCAGTAGGAAGTAGAATTTTTTACTTTTTATTTTTTTATTTTTTCTATTTGAAGAATCTTATGTACCCAGTTGGAATGAACCTCTGTGCAACCAACACTACCTCCTTGCCAGACCCTCCCTCCTGCTGTTTTCCATCTGCACTCAGTGTTGCATTATTCCTGACATTTGACCGTTGTCTTCCTCCCCTCCTCAGCTGTCTTTTAGCTTCCCCATCTCTGCCCTGACTCACCAGCCCTTCTTCCTGTCCTGCCATTATTTTGCACACTTCTGAAGGATACTGAGGAATTAACACTATAGCCTAACAGCCTGGGGGAAGGCAGAATAGAAAGTGTGAAATCCTCAATTTTACTTCCTACTACAACATCATATAAAATGACCAGTTTTTCTTGAGTAGAAAATTTCCAGATTTATAACGGTGGCCTGTTGAACAAAATAGAAATACTAGCCCACATTCCTTTCCAGTTCTCCATGACTTGCTGGGAAAAGGTATCTTGAATATGAATCCGAGACAAAGAAATACCCCTCTGCTGTCTGAAATCAAGTGCCTAACTTTCTCTAAGAGTGGAGAAGTTGTATCCCTCCTCTTTTTCCAATTGTCACTAAGGAAACTCCTCACTCAAAATGTTTGTTTTTGTGGATCTTCCCTCATGCACTTTCCTCTCCCTCTGCACTGCAAGTGAGGCTGAAATACTCTGCCATAGATCCGCAGTTTGAAACATGGGCTGAAAAGTTGGGTCCTAGAAGTCCAACTTGGTTTTAGAGGCGTTTCCCTGCAAAATTAATCTGGGGTGTAAATCCACCTAAACTTGTGTGGTTTCTGTTTTAGAACTGCCATGCAACTCACTTCAAAAAAGTGAATTTTGGAGGGAGTTCTGGCAAGAAATTTCTCAACCCTTTAGAGGCTCAGTTTTGATACTGCCTGAATTAGAAAATGTAGTTCTCTTATCCTGCTAGCAGTAATCCAAAACATTCACTGAAGACAACTTCTTTGTTTTGGAAATACAAACACGTTGTGTATTACGTATGTAGTTGACTTTCAAAGAGTGCTTATAAACATAACCAACTGAGCACAGAAACCATCAGTTGAACTAGTTCTACAGTTACATGAATGCTGCCAGCTCACAGAACAGACCCTACAAAAACTCTCTCCTCTGATATCTTCGGAAACATTGGTGTGGTTTTTTTTTTTCCAGATTAAGTACATGTTTTCTCGAGGACACAGGAAGTTTGGTGCACCAATTAGATTTACTGACAGGAATGCTTCACACGAAAAAGACAGTTATGTTGAATGTACTTCCTACCAAGACAAATCTTTCAGTATAAAAGTGCTTGAAAAAGATGTGGGTGTACAAATGGTTCCTGAAGTAAGAGAATCTAGTACTCAGACACAATGGTAAGTGTGAGAAATACTTATCAGCTTATTCATAGAATCACAGAATCATAGAATCACCAAGGTTGGAAAAGACCTAAAAGATCACCCAGTCCAACCGTTCACCTATTCCCAATAGCTCCTACTAAACCATGTCCCTCAACACAACATCCAGTCTTTCCTTGAACACCCCCAGGGTCAGTGATTCCACCACCTCCCTGGGTATCCATTCCAGTGCCTGACCACCCTTTCTGAAAAGTAATACTTCCTCATGTCCAGCCTGAATCTCCCCTGCCGTAGCTTGAAGCCATTCCCCCTGGTCCTATCACTAATGAATGAGAGAAGAGGCCGACCCCCAGCTCACTACAGCCTCCCTTCAGGAAGTTATAGAGAGCAATGAGGTCTCCCCTGAGCCTCCTCTTCTCCAGGCTGAACATTCCCAGCTCCTTCAGCCTCTCCTCATATGGCCTGTGTTCCAGACCCCTCACCAGCTTTGTTGCCCTCCTTTGAACACGTTCCAGGGCCTCAATATCTTTCTTGCAGTGAGGGGCCCAAAACTGGACACAGTACTCGAGGTGTGGCCTCACCAGTGCTGAATATAGGGGAAAAATTTATTAAGCTATTAACTGTTTCTGATTTCACCTAAAGTTATGCAAATTAACACCTCTGGACTTGCTCATTTATAAATTAAGAGAGCAGAATTTGACGCTGTTTTCTCTTCTTTCACTTTTTCAAAGACATTCTGGAAAAACTGAATATATTTCGCTTTTAATTTTACACAAGACATGGGTTTCTGTCTTTAAGATTTGTCTTTAAAATAAACGTGTACATGCTCATATTCAAACTTACTCCACTTGGTTAGGACCTATCCAAAAAATGCAGCCACACAGTATTTTCCTAGGCAGCTGTCAAATGAAGAGAAAGAAGAGATTCTGTCATCTGAGAAGCTGAAACAATTTCTCACATCAGTATGTTTAAGGTAAGGTTACTGCCATCAGACATCTCAAAGGCTGTATGAAACAGTGTAGAATGAAGGTGTGTGAAGACAGAACTAGTCTGTAATGGACCATCAGTCTGGCTGAATACTGAATATTTTTTACCTATATAGTCTCTCTTGCTTATTATTATATTATCAAATATTACCTTGATATTTGCTTCTATTAAGATGAACATTAAATCTATACCATATTAATTGGAATGGTGGCTTAGTATAACTTCAACCTGTTACAGTTGGTAGCAATAAATCTTTTCAAACAAACTGCAAAGCCAGTCTTCAAACTGCCCACTTGAGCAAAAAGTTTTACAGAAGAGCAAAGGCACTGTCCTACAGCCCTTAGTCATGAGACAAGTCCCACTTAGTCATGACTTCTGCACAAGTATTAGATGATTTTCCTGTACTTGTTATACATAGAACCAGAGTTAAATTCTTCTTAAATTCATTCCTGTATTTTGAATGGGAAAGAATTTGTAATGCATCACTGAGGATTTCGTTATTTTTTTTCAATAACACAATCCAAATTTTTTGTAAAACAAAAGCTGTATATTTTGTGTATTTATATTACTGCTGAGTTGTCATATCTGCATTCTTGAAAATGTTAACTGTTCTTTCACAAAACAGAATGGAAATTGCATTGCAGCAAAATGAAATTATGGATGCTTTTTCTGATGACTGGAAAGCCCTAGACGACGACATGAGCAGTTCTGGTGGCAAGTCAGACATCTGTCTCAAAGCATACCAAACATTTACAGATCTACACTATCTCAAGGACAAAAGCATTAGTTGCGTTTGTTGGCATCCAACCATCTATGGTAATGATTGAGTCTTGAATGATATGCATTATATGACAGATGTAAAATATGCATATTTCATAAAGTCATCAGAATTTAAATAGTAATACTAATTTTAAAAAGCCAACTTAATCAATATGCCTGTCTACACTGCACAGAATACTTAGAGCCAGCATTGCTGCCTGTGTAGGAAATTAATTCACCTACAAAATATTTGATTTTATGGTGGATGGATCTGTCATATGTCTTCAGGATCAATATTACACCATTAAGGAGCAAAAGGAAAGAAGTAGAGGTTTATCCTGATCCTTAGCTTCCACAATACATTGACAATCTTAATAGATGTAATCTCCTCAAAGCTGATCAGCAACAACAAAAATATAAATACATGATGGGTTTGTTTTTTTTTTTAATTGGTTTCTCAGGGATAAAGAAGTCACTCACCATAAGTAACTGTATGGTGGAATTTGATTTGTCTCCAAGAAAGTTTGCTTTCTCTCTCAATCAGGGATTATAGCAGAGTCAGCAATAAAACGGCCCTCCAAAGAAGAGAGAACTAAACCACAGCATGACTCAGTAATTATTTTCTGGAGCTTTTTTGATCCTATCCACCCTCAGGTATATAATGAAGTCTTTTACATACTCCAAACATTCATATAAAAAGAGAAAATGTGACTGCATTGCTTAACTATTTGTTCTTCCTTCTTCTCAGTTAATACTAGAGTGTCTTGATGACATTTACTGCTTTCAGTTCAACCCAAGTGATCCAAACATTATTGCTGGTGGCTGCTTCAGTGGACAGGTATTAATTTTGTTTAAGAGTAACATTAGATATTTCTGTCTTTTCTTGTAGTATAAAAAGATTGAAAAGACTCAGCATTTGGAATAACTGTCACAAAAAATATCAGCCTCAAGAATGCAGAACTCAAACAAGAGAATTAATCATTTCTATGAGTAGGAAAGTTTTCTCTTCAATTCTACAGCTGACAGAGAGCTTGTAGTTCCCTGTATTTTTCTTGTGAAATGAATTATAGAAATTCTGCTATGTTCTGATTATTCCTAAATTGACCAGTACTTCAAGATGGCTGTTTGCAGTACATCAAAATGTGCTAAAAATCAGAATGTGTCAAACTGTGCAGGCTTTTTTTTTTTCTTTTTGCTGTTGACATAAGTATAGCCGTTCAACTTATGGCACCATTTTAAAGAGGTAATGGTTTCAAAGTCTTTATAAGTTCTAGTATAGAGAGTGAATTTCTGGTTTTTCCCTCAGGAGGAAAAAAAAAAAAAAAAGCAAAAACACCAAAACCATGAATTGTATTTGGAAAAAATGAGTATTAATACAAAGAATGAAATAATATTCTCCTTTCTCCTTATAGGTTGTTGTGTGGGATATTTCTCAATATGAAGAAAAACTGCAAAATGCTAAAAGCGTTGCTGTTGGAATGAAAAAGACAGTTGTTAATATGAATAACATTTCTGTTCTAAGTCTACTGGAGAATGATGATATGTCTGAGGTAAAGAGAGGGAAACTTAGAATACAGGTTATAGGGAAAAATGAGTGAAGGTACCCTGGCTCTTTGCAGTGAGAAACTAGGTAGGATATGAAACCTGATGAGTTCATGAAATAAATCTGTTATCACAAAAACATTTCTACTTGATTAGTGGAGCTTAATAGTTTTACTGTATTCTGCACAGACCTCAGCTTCAATATGAATGGGCAGCAACATTTACTCAACTCTTGCCTGTCAAATATGCATAGCATTTGTTCTTAAAAGATAAAAATGGTTCTGGAAATGCTTGGGTATAAAAATGATAGCATGGAAGACAAAAAGCAGACTTCAGGGGAAGTGAGCTACAGAAGAGAGAGACATAAAAGCAGAGAAGGAACTAATGATTGGATGTGTGTCCCTGGAGGAACACTGGAATTCCTTTCAGAGCTTCATATCCAAAGACCTGATTCAAGGCTTTCTGTTTTCAGAAGGTTCTGTATTAGACCTTAGTGAAACTTCATAGCCTGTTCTGAAGTATATGAGAAGCATTATCAGTATATAGTCTTTTTTCTTGGACAAGCTTACTATTAAGTTTTGAAAATACACGAAGATATTTCTTTTTAAATATTTCTAGCTATTATTTACGGAGGATGATGAGAGTGATAAAGGGCAAATTTTAGTGAGACATTGCACAGCCTCCTCCATACACCATAGCCATGAAAAAAGGATAACAGATATACATTGGCTGCCAGATTATTTTGAGGTGAGTTTTATTTTCTTCCCCTCTTTTTACTGTTTTCAGAGATCATTGTATAAACTCAAGGTAAAATGTTGAAAAGTTGAATTATTTGTAGCAGAGCTCCCTATTTCTATGTTTTAAAATGTTAATTAACCGGGTGCCACTTCTGTTCATTGTGCCTTACAGCTGTTCTGTATCCTCACCCTGATTCGATTTTGTCATTACTGGAAAAAAAAATATCGATAGTTTTACTCAAAATCTAGTATGGAATTATAATAAGATCTCTGTATTTAAGTTATGTTGAATTTCAGGTGATCACAAGGGAGAGCTGTTACCAATTCACCTGAAGTACGTGTAAAACTCCTTAACTGTTAGTAGAACTGCAAGTTCCTAAGTTCTAATTTTCAAATCTTACCCAAGCCAAAGTGACTTAAATTCTAGAAGATCGTTTTACATCTTGAGGCATTTACTTAGAGCATGATTTTCGTCCTCTTATTTTCCTCTCCCCTTTAATTGTTATTATCTTAGGTCAACCGAATGGGTGAAACTTTTGAAAACAGAGCTGGAATTTGCGTGCAGCTTGTAACCTGCTCCCCTGATAGGTATATGCAATACATACTGTACGAGACGCCTGCCAACTTCTTTTGGAAAGCTTCATGAAGCACACCCCATGATTCTGGTACACCTCTGGATTCCTGTCAGCCTGGCCTACAGAGCTGAAGTTCTGTACACAGAAATCAGGCACATCGAGTTCTTGACCAGTGAAGCCTTTTGCAGTTAAAGGCTCGTGAACAACCTCACACACACTTGTACATTTCGTCTATATCTTAAGTAGAACTGGTCACACAAATACACTGGCCTGGAGAGCCACACCACCACAATTATGTCTTCTATGTATGAGTCTATGTATGAGAGCAAGATTTGTTAATGATACAGAGTTATTTTTCTTACTCAAAGTCAGAGGAGACTTCAAAGAATGAAGTTAAAAGACTATTTGGCTGCCCCGGTAGAGCTGTAACTGATAATATGATGAATAAATGAATGTAAGCCACCATTTACAAAAGAAGTGATTGAGTAATTAGCATTTGTCTGTATTTGAGAATTCTATTGCTACATAAAGTTTGAAATGAAGGAATAAGAAAACATTTGTAAAATGCAAGAAAAATTGCACCTGACTTTGCAAGTAAAACAGAGAATAGTAACATACAGTTATTTTGCAGCTTAATATTATTTTGGGATATTCGAGACACCAAACTTCCCATCAAGCGTTCATCTGAGAAACTAAAGGAAGGAAACAGTTTCAATATGCACCCTGGAGTTTCAGATACTTCTAATGATCCAGATCTCATCTGGAAACCTCTCTTGAAGGTATTGCACACAAATGTGGAGCAGAAAAAACAAACTGTACACATGGCCTGAGCCCCATAGGAATTTGTGCTTTTGCTTCCCAGCCCTTTAAATTTTCCCCTGGAACTGCAACTTTCCTGTGGATTTACTCCTAATTATGAAACATTTCAAAGTTACTCTGACAGTACTACAAAATGTATCTTGAGAAGCTAGCTCATAAGCAGCAGATTGCTTCTTAAAAACTGCAGCATTGCAAAAGCAATGCAGTAATAGCATATGTTGCTGTCAGCCTTTTCATTCTGCCTATCTCCGTGTCCCAAACTGTGAAACAGTCACAATCAACAGGATTATCGGCAATCCAACAGTCACTCTGATTGAAATAGTCACAGGACATATTTGTTTTGTTTTTTATGTTTGTGGTTTGGTTGTTTCTTGTGTTTTGGGAGGGATTTTTTTCTTTTTAATTGCAGCAGGGGATGGGGAAGGGGCTGAAAATAAAGGAAATTAAAAAGACGACCTGTTGGCCTGTTCTGCCCAGAATAGCTGCAGCTGGTACAGATGTTGAAAAAGCATAACCACTGGAGCTGTTCGTTGTTGCTGTTGTTAGAAACATAGAGAAAGTCATGCAGGAAAAACTTAACATGAGGAACTGCAAATTTACACCTCTGTACTTACAAATGAGGAAGCAAATGCTTTTTGTGGAGTATTACAAACATGCTGTAGAATGAAAACGTCTTCCATTACAGCAGAAAGTAGTGAAGCCTTGTAGGTACAAAAGATCAGAGATCTGAGAAAATAAGTTATCAGATGATCAGATGCATTTTTTTTTTCCTGAACAGATAAGCTTGTGCGACAACGAAGAAGAAAACAACGTGAAATGCAGTCCCACCAAAATTAGTCTACAGGAACAGCATTATCATTACAAAATCACAGGTAATATTTTTATTACACTCTATTAGGAAAAATGTTTTTAACAAGTTTGTATTTCAGTATATACATATCGTAAGCTATGCAGCAAAATGTCCATAGCTGAACACAGCTGGAGAAAAACGTTTCTTAAATATGCTGATACTCAAAGTGCAGTATACAAATACCAACTATGACTATACAAAAAGGGCTGTTCTATATCCACAGTTACTTTGTGATGGGCACATATTATCAATCCCTCTCCATGCTGACACTGCCTGAGACCAACCACCTGCCAGAGAGGTTGCTCACACCAGCCAGCACCTTCACAACAACTGGGCTGCTCCTGTGCTGACTGAGGGAAGTGGCCCATCCCATTCCAGCATTCCTATCAGCCACAGCCCCAGCAACAGGGCAAGATTGCCCAGGGAAGCTATTAGACTGCCAATAAAGCTGCAGTCCTGCAGGCTTTCTTCATCTCTGTGCTTGAAACTCCCCTTCAGACAAAGAAACTGATTTGGTAACTTTTGGTGTATAACATAAAGATGTACCTGTATTTTTTCCCAGATAAGGAGCAATCTCTGCACAAATCACATGTCAAAGAAAGCCCACATGCACAGATGAGCATTTCTTCAAATAAAACTCTGAATGTGCTGGAGAATATCTCCAATAACTTCATTGTTGGAACTGAAGTAAGTTAAAATAATAGGTTACTATGGAAATGGCAATCAAAAGATCTCTGAAAGACCGAACAATTAAATCATAGATCTTCCACAAATGATTGCACTTACATGTTTTCTTTGGGCGTTAACTAAAAGGATCATTCTGGACATGCTGAATTTTTCTCCAACTTCAATGCATTTAGCAGTGCGCTTAAAATAAAAATAAAAGCCCATATTTAATAAGCTACAAATCCTTACTTCAAGAATAGTTAGAAGACGCTTCCAAAATACCTTAAACTTTTCTACCTGCCATCAGAAACCAAACTGCACTGCCTTACTGCCAGTCTTTTTTTTTTTTTTTTTTTGTGTCCACAAACATCAGGTGAAAATTACAGTTTCCTTCACAACTTATTTTTGTACGTAGAAATCCCACCTACTCATAGCCCTCTACATCTCCTACACACCAAAAACACTTTTCCCACTTTTGATTATTTATGAAAATGAATATTTGTCTTCTAGCTGCTTTTCTTGTTTCTGCCACCCTTTCCCCAAATACTTGGGTACCCAGTTCTGCAGGAAAGGCTGCCTATATACATCAGAATAAGAGAAGCTGTTTTGGAAAAAAAAAGCACAATTGTGATTCAAAATTCATGCTTTTTTGGCCATGGGTTGCAAACTTCTGTTTTAATTTACCCAGAACAAATTTAATAATGCTTATAATGAAGCTTTAAAAATAAGCCACTTTGCTGTATGCTGTCAAATCCTTATGTTAACATTTACATGATTTTTCTGGCATCACAGGATGGAGATATTATTTATTCTGACTGGGAAATGAAGACCAGTAGTAACGAGGAAAAAATAGCTAGTAAGTTCAAGTTTCTCAGTGTCTGTTTAAACCATAATATCCCGCTAATCTTAAAATATTTGCAACTATATTCTGTATTTTTAAGGTTCTTACTAATCTATTCTTATAAGTCTATCTCACTGAAGACATCTGGATTCAGCAGTACACACTCAAGGAAGCATACAGTTTAGCTGTTATGGCAGAACAGCCAACTCTCCAGTGCAATAGATTCATCATTGTGTACATGTTGGCATAAAGCATGGGAGTCATGCTTCATGGTAACCAGATTTGCAGTAAATCCAACACCTTGCAAGCAAGGGAAGCTGTTATCTTTGAATACTACCCCATATTTCCCTTTGTGCATTTCTCATTGTGAAATACCCACTGAAAGGACCAGTTACAAGAAACTGTGTTTTTTCATTCCTTCAGGTAAGAAATGCACCATCCACAAAGAAGCTGTGAACACTGTACAGAGATCTCCATTTTTTAAAGACATCATTCTCAGTGTTGGAGGCTGGAATTTTGCCGTTTGGAAAGAAGGTGTTACAGTAAGTTATTTTGAAACATCAGTAAAATAATTAATAAAGATAAATGAGATAACTAGAATAACAGCCTCACAGACTATTTTCAAAACTGTTTGTTAATCATAAGGCTTGACAGCTTAGAAATAAAGTATAAAAAAGCTTTTCCTTTTATTTCACATCGGAAAAGCTGTTGTAGAAATGGCTTTGTAAACTTGCAACTTGCAGAAAGAATGCCCAACATTCTTCAGCACCATCTTTGTAAAAGCCAGTTTCTCATCAAATTATTTCTGCTGCAAACTGAGGAACAAAGGCAATGCGTGCGCTAAGCAGATCTGAAGAATTCATACTTAGGATGTAATCCTTTCAATAACTGAAGGCATAAAAACATAGTTTGTTTTGTTTTTGTTACAGTTCCTGTTCTGTAGGGATCCAGGTTAGCTGCACATCTCAAGGCCATAGATTTTAACAGCAGAAAGATTACATTCATAGACTGGAAGGGAGATATCAGAATTGCTTTTAACCCCCACATTTCTACATGCAGAAGGTGGTACTGAGCCTGCCACCTGTATTACATTATAATAGAATCGTTTAAATATCAAACGTTCACAAATTGAAAGTCTGAAGTAGTGAATGGATATTTGTTTGATCATTGCATCTTTTCTTGGTTTTCAAATATCTTACTATATTAAGGACGGACCGATCCTCCAGTCAAACTGCACAGCTCAAAGATACACTGCAGGACATTGGTCCTTAACAAGGCCAGGAGTTTTCTACATTGCCACAGATGATGGAAATATAGATATTTGGGACTTACTGAAGGAAACTCACAAGCCATCTCATAGCCAGAACATCTCTAAATCAGCGATTACTTGCATCAGCCCCTGGATCGCCTCACGTAAGTTGATGGTGATGATACTTAGCCATGCTTTACTTTATGTTTGTAAGATGGCCCATTTCTTCAAAGCTCACTGATCTTGCTGCATATTATCTTATATAAAAGACAGGTACTTTATTCCACTAGTTTAGCATTATACTGTATAGGGAAGCTCATGCATATATTCTTAGTATACTAAATTTATTAGTAAGGCATAAAGTAACTGAAAATTTCTTTTTAAATTAAAAAAGAACTTGAAAAAGCATAAATCTTCAGGAGAATTTCACTTGTTAAGAAAGTAGGAGATCAATAAAGCTTTTTACTGCAGTCAAGAATAAACCAAAAAGACCCCAACAAAACCCTTTGTAACTCTGTTACCCACATTAAGAGATAGATCCCGTATCAGAATAGAGACATTTCATGTTTAAGAATGTATTGCTGTTGGAATTTAGATTTTTACACATTTTCATTAAATACCTTTCAGCAAAACAGCAATTTCTAGCTGTTTCTGATGATTCTGGAGTACTGCATGTTTTAGAGATCCGTCGAACATTAAGCCACCCGTCCAGCAGTGAGGTTGGTAACAGTTTTCATTTCTCTCTGTGACACCTTATCCTAAAAACTCTGAAATAGAAGTGGGAAAAAATTTCCCTTCCAGTGGGCACTGATGAATTTGAGACTGATGGGCCATATTGTCCAAAGGTCACTCACAGAAAAGCTGGCTCTGCCCAGTTCCCATAAGAGATACCTAAAGGAAATCTAAAGGACAGCTAGCAGAATTCCACAGTTCTAATACTTAATGCAGAAGCGTTCAACATTTTTTGCCACGTGCATTAAATGACACCTGATTTCATACAAGAAAATAATGTTTTGCAGTGCACAGCAACATAAAAATACTCAGTTTCTCTTTCTTTATACCTTCTGGACCATATTAGCTTTTTTTTTTCCCTTGTAAACTTGGCATTTCTATTAGCAAATTTGAGTATCTGGTTCCAAGTTAATTAAATTACATTTTGCCAACTATTATTAACATTATCACTCATTCATTCTCTTTTGAAGCTGGGACTAGCAGAACCAAAGAGCCCTAAAAACAATGAAAACAGTTCTCATTTGTCCTTATTTCCACATCATTATCATTTGTTTTTCCATTCTTACCTCCCAGCCAAAAAATATGCTAAGATCTTCACTGGGACTAGTCTCCTGCCTGCATTGTTAATTTTATGTCCCAAAACTTTCTCATCTTATCCTTATTCTAAATCTGCCACATATGCATTTTTACGTACCACCCACAAAGGTAACAATGCTATACCAGGTGTGCAGTCACAGTTTAGTAAAACCTCTCAAAAGTAAGGTAGAAGAAAAGTAAGTGCTACAGCATGAGGAAAAGAATTGCTTCTGCCCAAATTGCATGTGTTTTGGACCTACACAATTTAGGGCACAGAAGTACGAGTCCAGAAACAATCACTAACACTTAAATTAGTCATATTAGAATACTGGGTTGTTGAAAAGGCTAATGGAAACTGACAAACACATATTGTAATACTGGAGCATGCCAAGGGTGAGGGTGGGCTTATTGTTCTCAGACTGACTATGGTATACATCAGGCGCCTGAGGGATGACCAGTTCAGAGTCCATATCGTAAAAATGATTTAACCTTACGTGTACTTATACACAAAATTAATTGGTTTCAATCCATGTTTTTTGATGGAAATTATTTGGATGAATATATAGGGATTTCTAATCCTAAAAGAAAGGAACAGTCGATGTCATTCAGATCCACAGCAATAATTCTGAGCCTCTAGATATGTAACAAGACTTATTACTATGTTAACAGCAGGCCAACATACTCAATTACTTAGAGAAAAGGGTCCAAGACCTGAAAAATCACAAAAAAGACCAAGAGTTTAAAATCAAAGAGATTGGAAGTGGAGCTGGAGACACAGATGGAACAAACAGTAAGTTACATTTGGAGTTAAGAAAACTTCCTTTATTTCCTTAGATCTTTAAAATGCACTCATTTTCACTCTGCTGAATTTCACATACAATTATCAAGAAAAGCTGGTAAGTCTGACAGCATGATTTCCCTCTCCTCAATTGTAAAGAGGCAAAAGTATGAAACACCAGGAGCATATACTCAAAGTATGACTGGCACAGCGTCTCAGCAAAAGCATCATAGAATGGCCTGGGTTGAAAAGGATATCAAAGATCATCTAGTTTTAAGCCCCTGCCATGGGCAGGTTCACCAACCAGCAGACCAGGCTGCTCAGAGCCACATCCAGCCCTGCCTCGAATCCCTGTAGCGATGGGGCATCCACAACCTCCTTGGGCAACCTGTTCCAGAGCATCTCCACCCTCTGAGTGAAGAGCTTCCTCCTAACATCTAACCTAAACCTCCCCTGTCTCAGTTTAAAACCATTCCCCCTTGTCCTATCACTATTCACCCTTTTAAACAGCCATTCCCCTTCCTGTTTGAGATAGGATTTGAGGAGTCATAGAGGAAATAATCCCAATTACTTCCAATAAACAGATCCCCCTTTCAAAGAGCTGAACCGTTGTACACTACATCACTAGGTGAACATACAGTCTGAACTCAGAACTGTTTTGAAATAATACGTTTCATCAATTCTGGATAGGTAATCACATTTTAACCCTCTGTGTGTTTTTCTTTTACCATCCTCAAATGTATTCACTAGAGATTTCTTTGAAGTCTATTTCTTTCCAATACTTACCATAAAAATGTATAGAATCAAGAATATATTACATGTTATTATCTGCTACGTGAGTGATGTGAAAGTCTTTTAGGACATTTCCCATTACCTTAGATGGCAACTTCTCTGTATGACCAGTGGGAAGGAGAGTCCTTTCCCTTGCAGGCTCTTCAGTTATCAGTTGAATGAACCCTTCAATAAAGTTTATAATTGTCTTCACAGACAAAGAAACACTTTGTCCAAGTAATTGCATATAACAAATAGCATAACCATAAGACCCCATATTACGGTAGCCTGATATGGGCTGAACTGATTGTGCTGGAAGATATTTTAAAAGAATCTACAAGTCCAGAGAATGATTTTGTCCCTCTTGTGGGACGGACAGCCAGTTGTGCAAAAGGAGCCAGCAAGGGGTCATTAACACAATTTCTCAGGGAAACTGCAAGTTTCTACAGACTTCTTTGTGAAGTCTTAGTGAAGCTTTATTGTGTACTAAACAAGACTTAAGACACAGAGAAACAAACTAAGTGAAAAAAATTGTACCGACTTCCCTCTTTTGGTTAAAATTCCTATACTACAAGTAGATACCCTTTCATAGCAGAGATATTTTGTCAGAAGATTCTCAGCTGACCTTCATCTCTTCTAACCTCTGCTCAGCTGGGTGAAGAGCAGCTTCCAACTTCAAGTTAGTAGTTGTTTACCTGAGGTTCCACAACACTCATCATCCCTGCACCTCTGTACCGTGTATATGTGTGTACAAACCTATGTAATCCCCTTTCCTAGGCAGTGTCACTGTACCGCCTAATTCCTCTATTACAAATAAGTTTACTGTTTCTGAATGTACAAGCTTTACAACTATAATGGTACTTACACAGCTCTGATAATCAATTTAGTATTCTAATTTTTATCTTTACAGATTAATGTCTTCCAGTTTCTCCTGACAGCTTCATCAAGAACCTGGAAATGAGGTAAAATGGGCCCTTGCTGTCAGGCCTCTTGTTGCAGATTTGTCTGTCTAAGGTCAAGGCCAGTGCTGATATGCAGCCATATAATTTTATACAAAGATTATATGCACAACAAGAAATGATAAAAGCCTGTACGTGGGTGGAATGGGATGCCTTTCACCTTCAATCAACAGAAGGAGAAGAACTTGGTGTAAAATTCTGGTACAAAGCTTAAGATGTCAAATACATGCTTAATTTTTTCTAAATAGTAAAATACCTCCAAAAAAAAAAATTAAAAAAAAATTAGCAAACAACATATTTCAAAATTCTTCAAAAATCCCAGTATCAGTGGAGTTTATCACAGGATGCGTCACAGCAGAGAGAACAGAGGAGGGAGAGGCAAGCATAGTCCTTCCACAAATGCAAA
Organism: Tympanuchus pallidicinctus; assembly: GCF_026119805.1. Taxonomy (NCBI): domain Eukaryota; kingdom Metazoa; phylum Chordata; class Aves; order Galliformes; family Phasianidae; genus Tympanuchus; species Tympanuchus pallidicinctus. The sequence continues at coordinate 13,460,593 of NW_026294791.1, forward strand.
ACACCTCTTCTGGGATGTTACGTAGAGTGCACATACCTTCAGGCTGAGGTGCACTGGGGGATCGTGCTATCAAGATAAGAAGGCCTAAGGCAAGTAAAGAGCTCTACAGTATGACAAAGTTCAGCAGTATTAAAAAGATAGGATTACTATGATGAATTAGCTCAGAAATTAGACTGTAAAAGAAAATACCTAAGCTCTTCACATATTTACAGAACCCTAGGTTTATACTGAAAAGCAATACTGGTAATGTGAATACCTCCAAGTTCCAGATTCCATCATCTATGGGCTCTTAGTCACCAGAGAACATAGTGTACTCACAAACTCATAAATACTAGCAAAACAGCAGCTGATTCCAGCACTATTTGAAAATCACCTCCTTAAGAGTAGATTCCCTTCAGCACCAAAAGCGTTTCAGAGAGTGCCACAGTAACAACAAAAGTAGGGAAGTAAAACAGCAAAAGGATTGGTGCAATAGGAGGATGTTACTAGGGAAGGAAAAAAGACTGCTCACCCATCTCTGAGGATCCAGGTTCACAGAGGAAAACACACAGAGAAAGGACCTCCAGAAAGAGAACCTACCACAGTGGAAGTCAGACCTTAAATGAGGTCTAAGAGAAGTGCAGCAAGACTCCACGACTTCTGGTCACACAGATTCATTGTCTTCACCTGTGCTCCCAGGGCTGACCGGCCCTTTCCCAGGTGCTCAATCAGTGGTTCAGGCCGAGACTCAACCATTCACAAACAGGTGCATATAGCACTAACAGAAGTAACAAATGAAACTCTCCTCAGTGACAATACAATACATGGCAGGAGCAGAGAAGAAAATGACAAAAGCCAAATGAAACAAGAGCACAGTTTCAAACGTTTTCACATAAAATGTCAATCACTACATACTAAGCAACTTACTTCGGTCACATCTTCAAAAAAAAAAAGAACGCATTGAGTTTTACTGAGGAAATATATCACTTAGAAACACTGCATCAAGGTTGGCAAAATTAAAGCACTCCTCTGAGAAAAACAAAAGTCTGAAAACCCATGCTAGAGACAGCCTTTAATAAAGTACATTCAATTGCACCGTACCTCTACACGGATGTCCAACACGTGGCCCACAGACTTCATGCAGCCTGACATAGCTGACAATGCACCCCATCCCTTGCTCTGCACCATCACAGCAGCAGCTCTGCCTCACTGAACAGCCCAGCCCCTCAGCAACGACCAAGTACCAGCGTGCTATTGACAGTGCCTGGGCTGAAACCAGGGGATAGGGCACGAGGAAGTACTAATTCCAGTTACAGCAAATAATTTTATGGATTGTGATATCCTGGCTGATCACAGTCCAGTGAACAGCAGGAAATACGCAGCCATGCTTTCCTTTACAAACATTAGAAAATAAAAGTTTTTGATACTGCACGCACATTAATTATATCACGTATTTTCTGAGCGCTGCTCCATAAGTAGTGCCTCATACCTTATTCTGATAGCTCACAACACCAGGGGTGTACATTGGTGGTATGGCTTAACTTTCGCTCCAGTATTTTTTTTTTAATTAATTTAATTTAATTCATTAATTCATTAATTTAATTAATGAAATGTTGCCGTGTGACAGATGGCAGCAAGGGGGCAGTCTGACAAAATAGCATGTGGCATGGAAGTGTGTATGAAGCAAAGGTGTGGAACGGAATATCTCCAGACGGAAAAAAAATGGCACCCAATGTCATTCATTGACACTTCACATCTACAGAGAACAAAGAGTGGATATGAGCACAGTGACGCTGCGGATGGTGCATTTAAACAGAGACAACAGCAGTAGGTCACCTCCACTGATACATACTTGTATGAGCACTCTCAGGTGTGCCCAGGAATAGCCTGGTCAGCTGCTGCTGTTTTTCTTCACTGAAGAGGATTATGTTTTAAAAATGCATCTCAAATCCAGCTAATTGATGCCACTATTTAGCTGAGAAAAAGTCCACATTGTAAGGTAGCTCTTCTTACTGACATTTTCCAATCCTTCTCACTTCACTCACTCTGCATCAGCTCCATAATGAAATCTGATTTAAGAAGGTAAATTGGTAACATATTCTTTGTTTTATTATGGTTTTTTTTGTGTGTGTGTGTGTGTTTTTGGGGGTTTTTTTTGTGTTTTTTTTTGTTTGTTTGTTTGTTTTTTTTCCAACTGCAAATTCCCCAGTGATTTCGTTAAGAGCCCTTCAAATGTTATGAAGGCAACTTACGCTCAGGGACTGCCTGGGCAGAAGTCAGTGGGGGCTAAGCAATTGCATGGGCATCACTTGTTATACATAAATTTGCATGCATATGTATCATAGTCATTATCCTCTTTCCCCCTTTCTTTTATCTACATTACCAAATTGTATTTAAATAGACTTCAGTAGCTCTACTTGACCCCCTATCCCCCAGTCTCTACTCTTGGGAAGCGGGGCAGTGAGCCAACGGCATAGTGCTAAGCTATCACCAAAATTAAACCACAAAACTGTAGAGAAAAAAAATCACCATCCCCATCGATTACAGCCATATTACCACAGACTGTGCGATAAATCAGGTTCTAAGAAGGAGTAAAGCACCAGCAGAGATTTTCACTTGGCTGAAAACCTACCCCAGAGCCTGCTTGATACAGGACATGGGCAAGATTAAGGGAAAAGATCTGCTACATCAGCCAGCACTAAGCCTCAAATAAAGGACACCAAAACATACAACTCAGCCTGAAGGATTTCACTTATGGGAAGAGGAAAGAAATCAGCAGCCAGCACACAATTCAACCAGTAAGAAACAAAAAGCTTAAATTAATACCAAAACTCAACTTAGGCCTCCAGTGGAAAAACAATACCTGAACCAGTACAGGAGTATATGAGTGCCTGGAACAAAGGGAGCAAACATCCAGCCATTCAATTCACCCAATCTCAGAAGGGTTCCCGGTACAGCATATGCAGACAGAGACAATGAAATTCCTTCCATCCCATCAACACCACCATCCACCAAGCCACAATTTCAATAGGACAAGGCTGCACACCTCAGATAATATAGTTATAGATAAGGCCAAAAAAGGCAATCTTTGATACCATGATCTATATAAACACAACGTCAACAACACTGCATCTTTACAATATCAAAAAACGAAAAGCAGAAACCATTTGAACACAAAAATTTATTTTTCGGAGAGAAAAGCAAGACAGAGAAAAAAGCAGTCTTAAATACTCATTTGAAAAACAAATAATAAAAACCAAAGCTAATTCACACAGATAAGACAGTGAAAACCCTGGATTTCAACATCGCTCCTGCCTCCCAGTTGCCCACGCCGCTTCGCCTTTCTTCGGCAGCAGATCCTGAAATATGAGGTACAACACCATTAGCCCTGAGCAGCAGCAAACCATCCACCTGAAGGAAGCGGGAAACCCAACATCCCGAAGGAACGCGGCACAGGACCGCCCAGCCAAGGGGGAAGCCCTTGCACCCCCACACCCCCCCAGTCCTTTCCAGCCAAAAATACTTAGAGCAGCTTTTCTCACCTCACTGGCACGCTGCGGAGGCTCCAGCCGGCGCTGCAGGGGATCACGGAGGCGGGCAGACTGGGCAAATGGAGCTGGGCACACAAATAGCAGAGGCCAAAGCAGTCCGCTTCCCTGCTTACAGGGCACCCCCCGCCACTGCCTCCATTGCAAAGGGCCGGGGACTCGGGGGCACGGCCGCTCCCTGACTTACAGGGCAGCCCCCCTCCCTACGGCTGAGAGAGGCTCCTTCTCTCTCACTCCGGGGCACCTTGACACGCACCCCGCTAGCGGGGCGGTCACCCCACACAGGCTGCCAGCAGAGCATAAAGGCTCACGCGCCCTGACCCTGATTACAGGCGGGCCAGAAACACCCCTGGAGCCCTAGAGCTCGGTTTCCCCCCCCAGCAGCAGGAACGACTCTCAGCCGCCAGGCAGCGGGGCGGCAAGGCCAAAGGCCGCGGCCGGGATCCTAGCCCCAATTCCAGGGAGGGCGCAAGCCCAACTCCACACCTCGCAGCCCCGTGCCTCTGAAAGGCCAGGGCCACACTCCCGCCTGAGTACAGGGGGCCTCTCAGAACGCAGCTCATAAAGCACAGGGGGCACGCACAGCCCTGCCTACAGGACGGTACCCCGCACCTCGCCATCATCAAGAAGCCCCACGGAGCACACAGCTCCCGCCAACGCCTGAGCTACAGGCAGGCCCGCCCGGCAGCAGGACATCACCACGTCTTTGGCAGCCCAGGGAACCACCTCGACCCACCGAGCGGGGAGGTCACCCCACACACAAGCATCACCTCAACCTGCACCCTCTGACGGGACCAACTGCACCAACCACAATTTGGCTGAGTTGCGGTGGAGAATTCTTTTCTTCAGTTTTAGTGGTGTTTTTTTTTTTTTTTACATTCTCACAAACATTAGGTTTCCTTCTAGAGCAGACACATCCACAAACACAATTAAGTACATATATTATTATTTAAATGAATTCTGCCACTCATGCCTCACACCTCTGCCCTTAGGGGCAAAATCCCTTCTGAGATCAGACACATTTTCTGAGAGAAAAGAGTGGAAAAAACTGATGCCTGTTGTGTGAAGGATACAATTTATTTGTAATCTCAAGGTGTTGTTGTTTTGTGGAGTTGTTTGTATTCTATCATTTATTTACGTACCACGGTTGGAAATGCTCACCTTGCTGCTCGGCACCGCAGTGATTGCTTGTTAAGCTCATTTCGTTCTGCCTTGGTTACATTCTTTCTCAGAGCTATGAAAGAGGGCTAAGAAGGGTACAAAATGACAACAGAATGGATCCACAACATAGGCTGCTTCCACCAATGAGTGATTCCAAAATAAGGTGTATCAGTAGCAGAGATGACTTTTGGCAGCCATGAGAAGTCTCCCCTTTAGGGAATCTCCTGCCTGGTCTGCAACACAGGCAAACAGACTGGCAGAGAAAGGCACCCAGGACCCGAGGGAACCAGCTGTGCTGCAGATGGTGCACAGCACGAGTGTTCGAGCTCTCGGTTTGCCTGGGCCACGTTGACTGAAGAGGAATTGTCTTGGGCCACATACATGTGGGTTGCCCCGAAAGTAATGCATCCTATTTATTCATGGAAATGACAACAGATAAAATGAGTAACTCTATTTGGCAGAGCAAATTCTCAGCTACAAAATGCTATTTTTCAACAGAGTCACCTCCTTTAGAGAAGAATTTTGCCAGCAATGGACGTGAGGCTGCATGCTGTGGCTTGTCAAAATGTACACCAGCACACGTGACCTATGGCCACTGTCACCACTCCTGAGAGTGGTGGAGCAAGCATTGATGAAGGCCAGTGGGTAACATTTTCTTCCACATGGTGGGATTTAGTGACACACTTTTGCTTCATACACACTTCTATGTCAGGCACCATTCTGTCAGACTGTAACAACACATAATGGAATTCCAGTGGAAGGTTCAGCCTCTGCTGCTGTACCTCCAGCACAGAATATATATATCCCTTATATATATATATATATATATATATATATATATAAGCTTGCTGAACATTTATGGTTGTGAGCACAGAGGGGCGGTGCATGGTGCATATATATAAAACCAGTACAATCCCAGGCCTTTTACTATTCAAGTTTTCTGCATAGTCACATTATTACTACATATTGTACATATCCAGAATAGCTGAGCAAGAAGTACAGTTTGCAGCTATAAAGCCTAAAACCACAAAAAACAAACAAAAAAAAAAACACCCTTCCCTTGATTAAGAACATATTTCCTGGGCATGCACATTAGAAAAATGACTTCCACCATTAGTCTTTCTAATGTATCTTTCCCTATAAACTCTTCACTATCTCTTTAGCTGGAGGCCTAGGCTGTTTAAGTGTATTCCTGCATCAGCAAATAGAAGAAAGGATTTACTTTTTCCATTTTTAAAAATTTTTTATGATCAGTCAGAAATAAAAGCTTTAATCATTAATCCACATGGGCTTAGCTATAATGAACAGCATTTGGCTGTGAGCAGTTTCACAAATCTGACCTTTGTTCCTTTATTATTCATGGATCCCCAGTCACACAGTGCATGAGGAAGCTCTGACCTCCTCCAGTTTCTATACTTATGTGTGGTAACTACGCACATAGTCCTCTCACTCCTGCATCAAGTTGGGTTACCAAGCTGAGAAAGTAAACCCCTCCCCACAAACATACAAAATGAACGTCAAACTACAGGGATTTTCTTAATTTAAAAAGAAATAAAAATAAACCTTACAAAGACAATAGTAGATCTATTAAACTTCACTTGATTTAGCAGTTTAGTGATTCATAGGTTAAGTACTTGACATCACAAAAACCAGTGGTAGAAGTAGGAACAGTAAGGAAAGAGGAAGGTTTCAGATGCAGTCTTGAAAACCTTACTGCTTGCAGTATGAGCTATTTTGACTACCTAGACACACTGGCCTTGAAGAAGTCAGGCAGAACTGCTTCCTGGAGAGAACCAGAACTGCTGATTCTAAATGCATTTCCCAAAGAGACAAGATTCCACAGCTTTGTGAGCCTAGCAAAAGCACACAAGAATGGGTCAAACAAATCCCAAGGAAGAAAAATGAGCCTGCTAGTCGGTACTGCTAGGGAAAACAGCTGAGGAGACAGCCTGGCTGACTCTGTTTTGACTCTTTGACTATCCTGTTTTAAATGGGAGTCTGATAAAGTAAAATGATCAAACAGGAAAGCAGATTCATAAAGGCACCGTCTGACTCACTGAACCCTCTTCTTAATTATCTATGGAGAGACAGGAGGTCAAAGCTGAGGTTTCGCTTAGAAAAGCTGCAAGAAGAATTTGCTTGATTACAAGACAGGGCAATTACCTAACTCTTAAAGGAGGAGTAATTGCTGCAACCTTAAGAACTAACTGCTTTCCAACAAATCCCAAATATAAGAATAAATCAATAAACAAATAAATTAGGAAAACTGTAAAAACAATAAAAAGCCATTTAGCTTCGTTTTCTAAAAACACTGCTTGACTGACACAGAGGAGGAGGTGAGAGCTCCCCACTAACAGCAGCCCGCGCGGCGAGCTCTGAGGATACGCTGCACCGAGCTGAGACGGGGCAAAGGAGTCGCTCACACGCAAAGAGCAGCCTTCCACCTGCCCGCAACGCTGCAGCTACGGGGAGGGCCGGGCAACGTCCGTACCCGCATGGCGAAACTACACTTCCTCAGCTGTACCTACGATCCCCGGCTTCCTCGGAGAAGCCGACAGACAGCCGACAGACAGCCGACAGACAGCCGACAGACAGCCGACAGACAGCCGACAGACAGCCGACAGACAGCCGACAGACAGCCGACAGACAGCCACCCCACACCTCCGACGCCCGCCGCACGCAGATGCGGGGCCCGAAGCTTTAAGCGCAGCGCGGCACCGCCCCCATCCCGCCCACGTGACCGCCCACGTGACCGGCGCCGGGCGCCGCGCTCGGCCGCTCGCTGGGCTGCAGGGGCCGGCAGTTGTGCGCCGTGTGCCGGTAGGGGCGAGCAGGGATGACTGCTGTTAGCGCCGTTTCGCACGCGTCGCTTTCCTTCAGGGGGAAGAAGGGGTGGGCGAGAGGAACGGGGCCCTCTGTCGGCCCTTCTGCGGCGCTCGCCCGACCGAACTGCGTTTGGTGGAGCGCGGCGAAGCTGCGGCGTGACGACGTGGCCGCGGAGCTCAGCAGCCGGGGAGAGCCGGGGGAGGGGGGGACGGAAGCGTCGAATGGGCTGGGTTGCAAGGGACTCCGAGGAGCATCGAGTTCCAGCCCCTTCGCAGGGGAGTATGTGAGTTGTAGGAACGTCTTCACAACGCCGTCCTAACTTAGTGAATTAGTCCCATCACTCCCTAGACAAAGTTATTCTCTTTGACTGCATATATGGTATATATTATGATGCAAGGAAAACAGGAGCTCAAAAATAGGCATCAATGAAGAGAAAACAATTGCTGGTTTTTTCCAATTTCACAGTGCTGTTAGGTGCTACAGCTGCAGTATTCTTAGAGATGCACAGCATTAGGTTTGACCAAGTGAACAGGAACCACCATCTAACTCCACTTCAGCCTATGCTGCTGGTTCTGTAACCGTCTCAATTCCCAAAACTATTAGACAAATGGAGGTAGTAACATATAGTGTTATCTTCACAGTTAAGCAAAAGCAGGTCTGAAAAGTCTCTTGCAGTTCTAATCGCCTATGGCTCAGAGCAAACAATCCACACAAAACTGAATGTGTCTGAATGTGATTTACCACTTGCATCAAAAATCTGACTGATCCTTAGCTCCTTTAAGTGTAAATGCACACTTTTCCCTACAGAGGACAAATACAACCTTGTAGGTAAAATAAACTTTGAGAGACAGCTCCTGCTAGAATATGTTGCATCCTTACCTCCTTTTAAAAGGTGATATCTGTGATAAGCCTACCAAACAGCTAAGGCCCAGAAAGGCTTCAGAACATACAACTCCAATAGCCCACACTGATACATATTGTAGAAATCAGAAAGGAAAAATAAAGGAGTCAATCTGTTAAAAGCTTGTCAATGTTCTCGCAAGCACGTTTTCAAAATCTTTGCAATATTTAGTCATATTTTTTTCCCACTTTCTTTTATGTCGCAGCACAAACTTCAGGTAGAGAAGTAAACCCCCTTTGACAGTGTTAAAATCACCCAGGCAAAGATGGAAGAGATGACATTACAATTCTTGTACTTTTTGTTTACTGTTAATTTGGTAACACTCAGATGATAAGCGATGCTGAAGTACCAGACTCACTAATTTGACAAACATGCCTTATCTAAAGTATTTTATCTATACACTGAGAGGGCTAAGTCACTTCAGCAGCTCACTAAATGATCACTTGGTGAGGAGAGAGAAACAGACAAAGCATTCAGTGATGAAGAATGTTCATGCTCTTAAAACACAACCCAAGAAAATAAAGGAGGAGGAACGCCAGGAAGAGGAGGATGTGAGCCTAACGAGCCTTCTAGAAAGAAGAAATGGAATGAAGATATATGAAATGTAAATGGAATTCCATTTTTAGCATGTGGTCAGCAATGTATGAGCTCAGAACTGAACTCACTGCATGAAAAACAGGAATGGCTGGAAATCAGCTATGCTACCAAAGGGAAAATCTCAGCAGACTTTTGCACACCATCAGCACACGATTGCTCATTTACATCAGGAAGAAGACATCTCCTTTCAGCAACTTGCATCCACAGCAGAACCCACAGCAGAATGCATTTATATTAATGTAAAGCACGTTTACATTCAGTAACATCATTCATTATCTCAAGAGTTCCTGCTAGAATCCAGACTCTAAATGAAGCATTAGGTCCTTCATCTGTCCCCGCCATAGGCCATAATGCCATCTTTTATCACAGTAGTTTTCAATCATACCATTACTTTTTATACAGGGCATTGGAAATTCAGATTGTGCTTGAATAACTATTAAAAGATAATGCCCAGGAAATGTAAAGGCGATCAGAGCCCTCAGATGCTGTAGGATATATGTCCCCATGCAGCTCCAATGGGAAGTGTATCCTCACTTCCAGGCTTTTGCAGCAATCAGTAACTGAGTGGCTGCTTAGCAGGCAGAAGCACTTGCATTAAGATAAGCAAAAGGGCAGCAGTGGCAGCTAACCTGCATGGAAATCTGCAAGATGAAAATTTTGATGCTTTCTAGGTCTTTACAGGACCAATTGTTATCTGATACACTTCTCAAATTTAGAGATCCCTTTCTCTGTTGAAAATACCTCAGAGAAGGCTGGCAATAAATTAACATTTTATTCCTAAAGCAATAATAAGAAAAAAAAGGTATTATTTCTAAACTTTCTAAATGAAAATCAGTGAACAATCAGAATCCCAATTTAAAAATGCATCACTTTGCATCACTACATACAGTCATTTTGTAAGACACGTATAGGAAGAAACAAGGAAATGAGCCTCCAATATATTAATTATCTGGTATGCAAGGGAAGCCTAGCAGCTTCTCATACAATTTTGCACAAAACCACATAAAGGAGACACACGAGAATCACCAATGAGCTCTGAATTTTGGTCAACATCACAGATGCAAAATTAATTCACACACTGTGTCTGACTTCCAGCTACTAAAGCCCCCCTGTCATGCTGTTAGGATGCTTAGCTTATTACCTGTAGCACACACAAGAACTCTGGGACAGTTCAGCACTTATTATTACTTTTATTAATATTAATTTGTTTCCATAAATACCAAAGGATGCCAGTCATCATTTGTGACCATCTGATAGAGAAAATTAACTGTGTAATGCATTGAAAACAGTACATAAAATGTGTAATATAAATGCAATCTCAGTGGAAAAAATGCACTTCAAGCTGTGCCTTATGAAGCTGTTATAAGAGATGAGTATGCCTTTCTGAGTGTGCTTAGTGAAGTCTCTTTCCATTATATTAATTCTATATGCTATTGTACAATGCAAAAAAAAAAATATATATATCTTTTTGTGGAACATCTATCAATGTTTTGAAAGGGCTTTGATGCCTTTCTAGGCCATGATTTTTGCCAACTTTGCATAAATTCTGAGCCCATTTTTCAGTTGTAAATTGTGCTTTCAGTGTCATGAAAATGACATCTGCTGATTCACTTGAAAAACAGAAAGGAATATCACACAACAACAACAGCAAAAGTGGAAGGAAATGTTTATTTCTGAATTCTTGCACTGCTTGACAAAATAAAATTGTTATTCATGGATGAAAACAGAAAGTTCAGTAACAACATCTTCAAGCAGTTTAGCATTTATCACTTGATGGACAAAAGGAGAAAAATATTTCAATGAAAGCATGTAAAATGGAGGATTCAGAGGAAGAAAAAAAAATAAGAGATGTTCAATGTTACACACAGAACCATTTAGAATTCTGCATGATTTTGCAAAGAATCTCTTATGTTACCTGACAAGCAGCTTTATCCACTTTTCTGTTCAGTCAAATCCGCTAAGTGAACACAAGTAAATAAACAGACTTAAAGCCATGCACGTACATCAGCACTCCAAAGCAAACGATTCTCTTTCACACACACAATGGTGCCCAGCAGAGATCCTCTCAGGCCGGGAAAATCTGAAATAGTTAAAATCCAGTTCCATTCAGAAATTATCTTTCAGTTTATCACTGTACAAATTAAATTATTCGCCCATAAATTACAACATTAAAAATAATCAAAGCCCAACCAGAATACATGACACTATACATATTTGAAATTGATACTATATTGTTGTGCATTTCATTTGGCAAATTTACTCTCAGCCTAAGGCTTCCCAGCTGTTCCTTTTTCTGCCTTTATGAAATATTTCTCTGTGGCCCATCCATATTTTCCTCTCTTCAATAGTTTAAACCCCACCTTCGTGAGCAAAGCAGGACTGTGTTTCTCATTAGGAGGAGTCTGTTTTAACTTTGCTTTTGTTACAGTCGTGAAATGCCTTCTGGAATTTCTAAAGAAGAAACACACCTGAACAGATAAAAACAGAGGGAAATGAGCAGTAATGAGCTCATTTTCAAAGAAAGGTCACTGCATCCTCATCTCTGTCCATAAACATTAAAAAAAAAAAGGTACTGCGTGCAGTTTCTTCTGTGGCCTTCAGGAAAAGTTTTCCTGTTGTGGTGGAGTGGATGAAAAGGCTCCAACCAGTATTTCTTTTCAATGGATTTTTCAACTTTGGATCTCTTTCCTCTGTGCACAGATTTTTCTCCAGGGAAATGAATACCACTTCAGCAAGTCAGAATAAAACCCAAGTCTCTCTTTGGAATCCAAATGCAGAAGCATTCGATTCTGGGATTCTGCTGAGCAGCGTGTAACAACTTATTTGCATCCACCTCACGGTTCTCCCGGCAGAGCTTTCACGGCACGTTTGGCATCAGTCTGCAATCTCCCGTCGCTCCGGCAGAGGGCGACACGATTAAGCCATTTATTAAAGGCTCTCCAAGGCGATTGCCGCAGCCAGCTCCTGCAGAGCTCCTCAGGTTTTGTTGTTGCTCCGGGTTTGTGTTCTAATGCCAAATGTTTCAAATTAAATCTTGTTTTGATCCCCAAAAAGTTCATACTGCTTATTTCTTTTCTTACTGCGCAAACTCACGGGCACGTTCTCAATGCCTGAAAATATCTCTATGGAAAATCAGGGTATCTTCTTGACACCATACTTTTTCTCTGATCCTCAGCCATCCATTTGAACGTAAACATTACATTGTGCCTCACATCCCTAAGAAACCTTTACATTAATATGTAATTTTAAAAGTCTCAGTGGTATTGCTTAAAACAGATTAATGGCAGTTGGAAGGAAATCAATTGAGAGTGCATGATAAATACTCTTTAATTCTTTCTATGGCTTTGCTATTCACACACTCATCTGTGCAGGTAGATATTCACATGCATGTGAAATGAAAACTCACTTTCAAAGTATAACAACAGGAAACCTGCACTGAGATCATTCATAGGAAAGCATTATTTTATACAGTATGCAAGTTTATGGATCATGAGAGATCATGAAACATTTGTAAAGATTATCCCAGTGAAAAGGCTCTGTGGTTTATTTATTGAAGTCTAGACACATTTAGAAAGCTATGAGTTCTTAGAAAGATAACCGAATCTCTAAGACAAGAACAGAACAGCCACCAGGCTGAGTCCCTTGTGCTGCTGCCAAAGCCACGTGCTGATGCTTCAGAAAGGACTGTGTTAATTACTAAGAAAAAAATCCAGCAGCTGCTGAACCAAAAGCACAGATCTGTGCTCCAAATTTTTCAAGCCGAACTACATCTACTTGTCAGCATCAGATTAGATAATAATTATATTTAAGCCTGGCAAATGCTTCACAAGCTGAGAACCAAAGCCATAAAATAGATTGTTCCATCACATAAGTCAGTGCCGCTCAGAACAAACAGCCTCTACTAAGCACAGCTGAGGGCTTGTAATTCTGTCAGAAGATAATTATTCTCGAGTGAAATTGAACTGTGTTACAGAGAAGTTTCAACATTTATGGTGTAAATGAGTAACAGCTCATTAATATTAATGTTCACCCTCCATCCCTAGGATAACTCTCTGTACGCAGTGCTCTGCTTACTGCTTGGTTCCAATGGCCAGGCCAGCACACATAACTGAGCATGGATTGGCAAGGAGAAATTAAATGTCTCAGTGGAAGACAGGTTAAACTCTGGATGGGCAAATTCACAATTTCCATGGCTTAACGAACTGTTTGACAGGAGTCACTGGCTCCTGTCAGACACACATTCACAGCAGGAACCAAAGCAGAAAACTGACACACACAGGATGTGCAGAGGAACTCCAGCTGACAGGCGATGGCCAGCTCTGGTGCTCTGTTTCACTGGAGCAAAACATGGTCTAATGGCTACAGAACAGGCGAGGAGTGAGCTTCCTGCATCCTGTAACAGGCACTGCACACTGGTTTGAGGTAGTCTTAAAACACTACTGCAGCTGCCAAGATCTTGTCATATAGTTTTACCACATTCAAGTTCAGTTGGATTTAAGACAGGTTTGGTGCGACTGCATTGGACTTGGTTTCAAAAATGGCCTTTTGTTCGTTAGTCTTTAGTCTAAAACTTATAAAAATATATCATGCTCCTCATATGAAACTACCTGTGAATTAAAACCAAAGAAAACTCAGTAAGCCCATCCCTACCACCTGCACCACTGTTTGCAGTCAGAGCTCCAACAGGAAGGGAAACACAGTTCCCCCGCTAAACCAATATTTAACTAACAATCTGACTCACAGGGACATGCAAACATCCCACCACTGACTCACCACAGAGCTCCGCTCTTGGTTATCAGGCTGGGATTGCACCGAACACGACTGCAGATTACTGTTAGCAGATTTTTTATTAACTGCCAACTACATAACAAGCCAACCGTACGGCCATGGCTTACCTGGAATGCTCCCGCTGCCTCCCCTCCCTACCATGCAGAGGAGTGGAGGTCTCAGCATGTCCCCGCTGATCCAGGCAAGGACAGTCAGCGCTGCCTTCCCTGCACCTTGGCTGTCCCGCCCCATCACCCCACTATCAGCACACGCTCAGCCTTATTCTCACCGTAACAATGTCCAGGCGCTGGGCTGTAGCCAGGCTGCCCCCTCCACCACAGCATGAACCACATGGACAACCCCATGCACTGCCTCGGGGAGCTGGATTTCAGTGCAAAACTCCGACAAGTTCAATGCATGCTACAAAGTAGCACTCTGGTTTACAAGTTGGAAGACGGTGGGATTTCAGCTGGGTTTTCCTGATGGTAAGGGAAAGGAGGCAGCAAAAAAGGACGCAGCAGATCAATGCCATGAAGAAAACAGAGCAGAGGCACTTCCCTGCTAATCTCCAGTGCCAGATACGTGAGTTTACACATTCTGTTGTGATCTTCTACCCTCTCTAGGGTAATCCCGGATGTTCCAATACCCAGAGGGACTGCTTTGCACGACCCTACAGCAGGCTGCTTCAAGGCTGATCTGACCTGGCTGATGTTATGGCAAAGCACAGAACATCCCACATGGCTCTGAAAGAGTCAAACAAAATGAAAGCAGTTAATTCGTTGCCTCAGATGGCATTTTAAAAGCAATGCCATGGTATGTAGTTACTATCAAAAGAAATATCCTCCCCTGATCTTCAATAACCATCTTTCAAGTGTTTCTAGCTCCAGTTTTTGAAGAAGACTTACTTGAAAAGATAGTTCCACTGTTAAAACACCCCAAACCTCAGGATGGGGAGGAAGTTGAAAGGGTTAAGATCTGGCAGCAGAAATACCAGCTGTACCTCTGACTTATCAGATTTATAGATTTATACTGTAAACCCCCTGAATATCTGCTGTTGGGATATATTTAGAACATCTGAACAGCTGCAGCTATGCTCCTTGCCTGTGCATTAATAAAAATCCATACACGTTATACATGTGGGCAAAAAATTTCTGAAGACCTGAAGTTTCTGTCTGCGGATGTGGGCCCCTGGAAGCTTAAGACAACACCAGATCCATGCAGGGGATTCCGCTCTTCATCCCACCCAACTCATACCCATCCCCTGCTCACTCCTGTGGGCTCCAGCCAGCCTGGGATGCTGCAGACAGAAGGAGAAGCAGCTCAGCCCATTCTCCTGTTGCAGCCCCTCACAATGCAAAGTTTTCTCCAGCTAGAAGCAACATTCAGACAGTCCTGCTTAAAGTCTGTGAACTGGCTAGGCCATTCCTGAACCCGGGTGTGTTAGACCCTGAATACCTGGCAGCACAGACCTATGGACACATTTCTTCTTTCACATTTCTTTCTTTCCTGGTGAAACCTTAGTTTCAATAATATAGAATTATCTTACAAATGAAAGCTCTTGGTTGCTACCTAGGCCAGCAGGAGCAGCTCTCTGGTCAAAACCAGGATGTAAAGTATGTCCTACAAGTGGCCATAACCGGAATAACGGCAAATGTTTCATTTGAATACTACCCATACTGAAGTGGTTTTGCTTTATTATACTATAATTAAATACAGTTACATTAATAACATCTATCAGGTCATTCATTTCCTGTTGTAAGATTAAAATATTAAAACTTGACAGAGCAGCAGATCGCTGCACCAACTTACAGCTTTCTGTAGAAAAAGCATCTGCTTATTCAACTGCGCTCATTGTCATCGCCAAGATTACTATAGAAGATGAAAGCTTAAGGTAATGCTTACTGAGCAACTTTAACACCCCCACCTTTTAATAATGCTAGCAGATTTTCACACCCAGTGTTCAATACATCTTCCCAGAAGTTAAGTACCTGTATGGAAGGAACTCCTGCATGCAGCCAGTGCAAATACATGGCACAACCTTACACGGCTTTAAAGAACACTAACTGGGCTCAGTCAAATTCTGTTCTTCATCAAATTTTATTTAGAATTAAAATTTATTGTTCAAAATGTATGCCTGTTCTGTTGGTATAAAAGTTTAAAAAAATACATTGATTTATTGATAAATGTTTCCGGTTAAATTTACATTTTCATACATTATCATTATATTGCAATAACTGTTATGAATCCTTTAACACTTAGAAAAAAATAAATTAACGGGACTGATTAAACCATTTGAGACCATGCTAAAATAATTCTTAAAAAAAGAGGGATGAAGTCTGTCCTAGTATTTAATTCCTTGCTCCTGTAAATAAATAACCTCACAAGCAGTACAAGGAAGCAGCGGTTAGAGCAAAGCACTTACCCACAGTACCCATGGCAGGGAGCCAGTACCATCCAGATGAACAAGGAGTTACGCTCTGTCCTTTTGGCTGACACAGCCCCGGTGCGGGGCGTCTCAGAGCTGAACCACAATCCCACCCTGCTTCCCATAACACCCCACCCACCCGGCTCCACTGGGGGAGATCACTTTACCCGAAAGAGTCAGAAAACCTGACTGCCTTTGTGTAGAACTTGAGATTGCATCTCCAGAGCCAGAGGGGCTCAGGCACTCCCACCGGCAGCCAGAACATGCAGCTCAACTAATGCACATGGAGCTCTGCAGCAGAAAGAAGCATCAAAACAGCCAGGACCAAGTCTGAGCTTACCAGGACAAACCAGAAGTCTTCAAAACAGCCGTGGATGTCCCTGTTCATTGCAGGGGAGCTGGACTAGATGACCTTTAAAGGTCCCTTCCAACTCTAAGGATTCTGTGATTGTGTGAAAATATGAAGTGAGCACCTCAGGACCCTCCTTTACATGAAAAAAAAACCAGAAAAATCTGTAGAATAAAACTACAGAACAGTGTGTTCATCTCCTTATTGCACACACTGATCACCCTGAAGGGCAGCAGCACAGTTCACTGCTAGAAATCCTGGAAAGCCCTCACAACTATTGTAAAAGGTTGGGGTGGATTTGAGGGGAGCACATGTGAACCAATGCCTGGCAACTCAGAAGCTGTTAAGTTAACCATCTACCCTGCCTTCTTGCTGGATGTGTTTCTCTGCACAAATCCAGTGCTGTGCTACACACAAAGCAGCTTCCTCTTGGCATCACTCTCTTCGAATGGGATGTTTCAGAACTCCGGGACCTCTCAAGGTGGACAGAGACATGCATGTTTGTACACAGATATATACAACAAGGTTAGAAAAATATTTAATTTTTGCTTGCTTAAATAATTATTGAAAAGTGTTAATACATGAATACATTAATATTTGTACAATTAAAACTTTATATATAAATATTTATATTATTATTATATATATATATATATATATAAAAAGCACTTTTCATAGCAGCCATTGCATATATAGTAAAATGAGTTTGTCTGAAGTTGATGCTACAAAGCTCAGGCCAAGCAGCATTAGTCTGAGAGGAACTTCTGTACCAGAGCTGAGTTTCAGGAGGAAGAGCCCTGCTGTTACAAGCAGCGTATGGTGTCTGCCCTGCTGTCAGATGCCACCCACCAAAGGGCACAGCATTTTTAGGGAGAAATGTTACTACGTGGAGCCACTTTGTGGTCTCTCAGCTTTTGCCTTAAACACCAGAATCAGGTTAACACGCTCTTCTACAAGGAATGCACAAACAGGAGGGAATGCCTGTCAGTGGGTTCGTTCACACGGCAGGCCACAGCCTTGCTGCAGCACGCAGCAGGAGGCACCACGCAGGACTGGGCTCAGCAGCTCATGTTCAGCTTGTTTTTGTTGAGTTCCCTTTCCAGGTTTCCTATCAGGGTATCAATACTTTCCTGTAGGTCCTTGAGGTTCGCCCTGTGGCTCCCCGCTGAGTCTATCGCCTGCATTGTCAGATAGCTCTGGAACGCGTGTTCCCCGGGGAGGGGCTGCGGGCGCTTCATCAGGCCGTCGGCATCATCGACTCTGCTGCTGTCGTCCCCACTCTCCGAGTCCTCCGAAGGGACATCGTCATAGTCTGCCTCGCCCAGGCAGTCCCCGGGGCTGCAGAAGTAGCTTTCCCCACAGCCGCTCCAGTCACCTGCGTAGCGGTTGCTGGAAGGGCTGTCCAGGCCAGCTGGCCTTGGCCGCAGCATCCCGCATGCGTCAGCGCTGCTCAGGTTCAGCATCTGCGGTCTCTGCCGCCGCGGCCTCAGGTAACGCAGGGACAACAAGTGCTCGGGAGGCGTGCTGGGATGTGCAGGTTCCTGGGCAGGTGAGTGATGCACTGAAAAAAGGAAAATTTTACACCTGTGTGGCTGAATCCACATGGCAACACAAAGGGTCCGTGACAGCGCAAATGGCATGCGTGATGCGTGCAGACTCTCAGCCAACACACCGTGCTACTGCTGCTTGATCAAATACCATTAGGAAAACCGCTGTAAAACCTTGGCATTGACGAGTCATGCCAGATCCAAACTGCAGCAGAGAAATCCTCCCTCAGCAGAGATGCTCCCAGAGCACAGGTTACATTCAGGGCATGAGGTAACCACCATCCAGCTCTGGTGCAGACAAACAAAACCACTTGGCTGAAGGGAATAGCAGAAAGCAGCCACAGCAACGGAGGTTAAAACAACAAAAATACCACTGCAGAGAAACACTTGTAGAAGCTGAAGATGCACCAGAGCTGAATTCTCATGTTTCTCTTTTGCCCTGATGTTCCGCTTTATTAACAGAAGCTCATTGGCATTAATTTCTCTAAGCAGCCACAACCAGAAGCGTACTCCGATGGGCTTACAGCAGTTACCTGAGCTCATGGTTACACAGCACAAGTTACTAACAGCCACCTCCTCTGCTACTGGCTTCCTATGGTAAACAGCACACAATTTTACTGGCCTGCACCTATTAAATGTCTGAGCTGCAGAATCTCTGTATGTTTTAAACAGACCATGCCCACCCGTAATTAGCCACAGACTTTCTATGCACAAATGCACTGTTCAGCATCTCGCTGACGTTCCCTTGCTTCCCTACAGAGCTGCCAGTGCTACCCCTGCCCACACTGCAGCCCCCCTAGGGTGCTCCAGCCTCGCTTTACATCTCACAGTAGTGCACAATAACTATCACTGCTTTTTCCCCCCTCTCTCACTGTAACAAAAGCCCTTCTGTTCAGACTCTGCTCCATTAAGATGAAGGGCCATGGGTTAACAATAACTTGCCAGCATTGCATGTTCTAGCCAAACAAGGACTTTGTTGTTTTCTGTTGGAAAAACACGGAAATTGAAGTTTTACACAACATGTTGATTATCAAGCTGCCCCAATCTACACAAGATAAAATGGAAGAGTCCAGACTGCAATCTCTCCTCCAAGTCCAGATGCACTGCTTACAGCTCACCAGAGTTCTCTCGCTCACAGCTCTGCACTTGTATTTTACCTCTAAGTTAGCTGTGCCCTTGCATGCTTCTTGCAAGTTGAGGACTTCAGCCTTCCATTCAAGGTGAGGAGGAGCTCTACTTATCTTACTCATCTCAACAACAATACTGTGTGGATTTCAATGCTTCTTTTGCAATCATATAGATCTCTTTAATGAGGCACTATGTTTCTTATATGGTTTATGAACTACTAAGATGAAAGTCTACATGTCTGCATGTCTATCCCACACTTTGTACTAGAGCACACACATTTATACCTCATGCCCCTAAATACACAGCAAATCCAGACAGCTGCTGTTTGGAATTTTTATATTATATTATTTTTTTGTTAATTTGCCAGAAACGGATCTTTGTTAACTTTTAACCAACACTGTACTGCCTACCAACCCCTCTGTGACCCTCTGTATTTCCTAAGTGCTCCCAGTTCTCCATGAAAAGCAGACAGCCTCCACTTCAAGTAAAATCACATAAATTTAACAAGAAATACAATCCGACATACTATTCCCCTAGATTAACTGCAATTGTTTCAATGCAGAAAATCAGTAGTTTTCCAAGAGCACTTACTGTGTTCTAAAAGGGAACAATTCAGAAGCTGTTAAGATGAGCTACATCTTCCCTAAAGAACATAAGGGTTTACAGTGTTCAGGTTTGAAAAACAGTTATTAAAACACCCAGGTTAACCAGCTGACAATTTTCCGCACCATCAGTGAAAGCACTGTGAAGAGTGAAGGAACTACAGCATGGAGCAATGGACACATCTTCCATTTAGAGAGGAAACTGACAACAATTTGGTCAAAGAATACCTGAATACAAAATTAAGCCCATTGGATCTAATGCTGTTTCACAGTGTTCTTATCAAACTTAACAAAAACCACCAAATATCTCAGCCTGATCTTGCCTTAAAGCAACTGCAGAAGATGAAATGCAAAGGAGTTCGCTGCAGCTCACTGATGTCACTGTATCTCCACTAACTGTCTCTCTGAACAGCTGGGGACATGTGAACGCTGTATAATCATTCAAGTGGTCCTTGAAAGGAAAATCTTTGCAGAAATAATTAACTCCACTTGTACTTCAGTAGTTAAATCAAATTAGAATTTCACTTCCATTACTGGGAACTGACCCCAGCTCGTGGAAAAGCATTTGAGCTCTGAAGTTTAGAAACATGAGATAAAAGGTACTTGCACACAACATTTTTCCTTACGCAAAGCTCTGGAGAAACAATAAGAAGTTGCATGGCCCCTACTACAAGAACAGCTCTGCCTAACTATAAATGTAGAAATAAAGTAAACCATTGAGTCTCTCAGGGACCAAACAACTCATGAATCCCATATACTCAGAATCCTGAATGGTTGAAGCAAGAAAGCAGGAAAACAATAAGAACTAGAAACTAACTAAGGTTCAGATATGGGAATATTACTACCACTGGGTCTGCTTTCTCTGACATCTTTACTTACATAAAGCACTTTTCACTGAATTGCTGCCATTTGGCAAAGAAGTAATTAGAACAATAAACTTTACATTAAGCAGTGGTTTAATACAAAGAGTAACTACATGACTACATGATTTCTTTACATTAATAGGTGTTGCCACAGTACCTGTTGCCGAACAGGGTCGGCAGGGGCCCCTCGGCCCCTGCGAAACCATGACAACAAATGGCCTGAAGATAAGAAGGAAGACCAAGATAAACCAAATAAGGAGGAAACAGGACATTCCACATGTCCATTGGCCAGGAGACGACCCTGAGGCATTCTACCCTCGGGTAGTTGCTAATAGTAACCAGATAGGGAAGTTGTACGTGGAGTCAGAGGGGCGTAGACGAAGATGTACAAGGCTATATAAGTTTCTGTTGTGATCAAATAAACGCCATTTTACCATACATCACATTGGTGTGCACCGAGGTAAATGGACAGACCGATGAGTCCCTAACGATTGCGAACACCTGTATGAGGTCTTTCGCAGGCGAAAGGCTTCAGTACCTCATATTTTAAAGATCCTGATTCTGCTCAGTTATCCTGTAGAATTAATCTACACTGTCACATTAAAAACATACAGCAACAGTTTGACAGTTCCCACTGATTAGATCAGTGAAACAGTACCTGGCCACAGCTGAAGTAAATAGTGAAGAACTTCTATGTGTTTTTTGAAGTCCAGGGCACTAGCGAGCTCCTCCGAGTCTGTGAAGACTCTATTGTTGTGGTTGGTGGTCTCCTGCCTCTGGCTCAGTAACACGGGCCCAAAGCACACAGCTAAGTTCTGGCAGGTCATCTTATTTACTTCGTGGTAAGAAGCCACCAGTTTCAGGTGATCCAACAGCATCTTCAGGGTAGCCTGCAGAACAAAACACTCATCAGGAAACACAATACTGCAGCACTGTCACCTTAACATCACTGCTCTAGAGGGATAATACCAAGGCTGATAGCTCAAGCTTTTCTATCAACACCCAGCAGTGGAACAGCTAAGTGCTGAATAAAAGAGCTGTGTTAGACTGCTGCAGAGGAAACAAAGTAGGACTGAATTTCTGGTAGAATTCATCTTGCTTCTCACCTGATCTCAGTTCTACACGAACGAGTTTTCTAGCAGCGGAGAGGAGATATCAAAGAAGGGAGAGATTGCAGAAGCACTACAAGCAAACCAGATATATTAGAAGATGAAGAAACCCTTAGAAAGACTTCAGTGTCAGAACAAGCTTCCAGAAGTTTACTTAGCTTTCAACAAAAATAACCCATTGCTAGCTGTTTGGCCATCCAGTCCTGCTGTAAATGACAACAGCTTACCTGAAATCTAAAAATAAAATAGTGCCATTTTTACTGCTTACCTTTACAGAGATGATCTCTAAAGGCACACCTAAATGAAAGTTATGGCCAGATACCTTCATTCTTGAAGTATTTTCAAAGACTTGGAGCATGACAAATCCATGTTTTCAGAAAACAGTTGTACATGTTTTGACATGTTTGAAATCCAGTGTGAAAAAACTCCTTTATTTTCTGAAGCTGGCAATTTACCATTACTTGACCCCATTAATATCGCTCACCTTCTCAACATCTGGGAGGCAATCCAGAAGGGCTGCTGTGTGCTCAGAGTCACTCGGGTCATTTTCACAACCAGCGGCTGCCATCTTCAAGGGATTTTTCACCATGGCATCCACTACTGCTTCATAGAGCTGCTTGGTTATCAGTGGAGAGGGCAGCTCTCGCAGGTAATCCTTTAGGACACCTTCAGAAGAGGTACAAGAACAGCTGCTGTCATGAAGCTGCACGTTCACTGTTTGGAATGGGTTGGGTTGGAAGCACTAAGGCACACAGAAATCACATATCTCCCAGGAAAATTCCTCGTGCCAGTGACAAATTCAGGAGCTAAGGACAGGAGGAGGCAGTAAAGGTAGAACAACACCAGCAAGCTGAGCAGCAGCTCTCTGCACAGGACAGGCTCTGGCTACAGCCAGTGGGCGGCTCTGCTCCTGAAGCTCTGCAGCACTCACATCCTTGCTGCCATCCCAGCTCTGGGCTCTTCCAGCTTCACTACCAGCTGCACTACGTACAGCTGCATCTCCAGAGCTGGAGGAGAGGTACTTTCTCCTTGTTTGCGGGACGCAACAACCTGGCAGCACTGCATCCAGCTTTTACACCTTCCACAAATGCAAACAAATGAGAAATGCATTCATGTAAGCTGATGCTAAAAGCTGGCTACACTTCAATATGAGCCGATTTCAGCAACTATAAGAAGAAAACCCAGCAGAAGATTTCTGCTTGGCCCTGGAAAGCACACAAACATAATGCCATGGGGCAGCACATCCAGCACAGCCAGCACTAAAAGCTCTGAGGGAAACAATCAGCTCTTATTGTCCTCTAAAAGAATAAAGAAAAAGCATTCAGACCATAAATATCTGCCCATTCAGCTAGATTACAGCTTAAGAAGTTTGTTAAGAAATGATGCATTAAAAATCTTTTGAAAGAGGACACTGTAATTAACAGAGCAGTCTGTCCTAAGATAAGGCACACTTGTAAAGACAGAAGATTTTTTGGCACATGCTCCACACAGCTCTGGAAAACCCCACATCAGTGTAAATACTATCATGTTCTGCTATTTGATAAAGCAACAGTTCATATCAATTCTGTCTTCATAACTTAGCTGCAAACTGAATCACACTGCAAAAGGCTTTTTATGAGGCAGTTTATAAAAAATACAAGGAGTGGAAGCTAATGTTCCCCTTTGCAGCCACGTTTGCAGTGGCTTCTCGCTGTTAACTGGTACCACTGAGAAATGAGGAGTGCACCCAGTGCAGAGGCAGCTAGCCAGGCCCTGCCCCAAGAGCAGCGCAACCCGGCAGTAGTGCCCTCTGGCTGGGCAGGCCAGCAGCAGGCACACAGCCCCCTGGCACACCACAGGAACATACTGGCAGGGGTATGAGAAACAAAACCAGCCAGCTCTATGTTTTCCTGAACACAAATTCCTCTGGGCTTCTTTGTTTGCTTTGAGGTTTTCTGTTTTTATGCAGAGCAGTTACTGAAGTGGCATACTACGCTTCTGTTTAGTAATTTATTCACATTCCTCTCTTCCCACCAATGATATTTCATCTTCTCAATTCAGAAGTGTCCCACGTGCATCCACAGGCGAAAATGAGAGCAATGTGGCAGCAGGAGGCGCAGCACAGCACAGGCTGGGATGCCTTTCCCTCTTATCTATGTAAAGCACCAGCAGGAAATGCTGACACTGCCATGTTTTGGGTGGGGAAGGCCAAATTCAGAATCAGCTTACAGCAGGAAAGGACTAAATATATGTCCGAGTCAGATCAGCTAGTGCTACTGCAACAGTCACAGCTGATGACTGGGAATTCCTCTGACAGCAACCACAACCACAAGACTACCACCTGAAGGACCTTAGAACCATAGAATCAGTAGAATCATTAAGGCTGGAAGAGACCACCAGATCACCTAGTCCACCCATGAGCATCAAATCATTAAATCACGTTCCTCAGTGTCCCCGGTTAACAGGGCAGATTGGAATCCACTAATGCCCTTTGGCCTTTCTACTCATTTTTGCTATTCACTCTGCCAAATTAGCCGTTTTCTTGCAGGAAGCCATACTCCCTGCTGCTAACCCATTGGCATGTTCTCCTTGCCACGACCCCTCACCCTACAAAGCAAATGGAGACAGCAAGCTGAGATTACCATCCACTTCAGTGATCCCTCATTTTTCTGGCCCACTGAGCTGTTAACAGTGTTACACGCTTTATTTAGAGATATGAATTCACACGGATGAGAACAGACATGATGCAACAACTTCTACTGGTCAGTTCCTAAAACTGGCAGCACGCTTGGTTTTGAGCCACGAGCGCCTCTGTAAGCCTGTGCCAACCCCAGGGGCAGTTCTCAGTAAAGATTTAATCATTAAATGCTCATTCTTTGGTCTTTGGAGAGCTGTCAAAAAAAAAAAAAAAAAATCTGTATAATCATCTGGAAAAACAGTGCTACTCAAATTTCAAAAAGGACACAAGAAAGCACTTCTCTCCAAATGTGCCAAGATTTATGCTGAGGATTCACATTCTATGGAACAAATGCTTTGGCTTAGGAAAGTACGAGTCACGAGATGCAGCCTCAGCACCACAAACACAGCATGAAGAACCGGGGCAAACAGCCATTGCCCAGGCTCTCTGTACAGTGAGACTGTGCTCTGCGGGCTCTTTACTCCCATGCTGAGCATAGCAGGTAGCCCAGCCCTGCCAGCACAAACTGCAGCCTCACCTTTATGCCCAAACCATGCCGCCCACAGCTAAGCAAAGAACGGCTCACCCTCATCAATGTGGCTTAAAGAGATGGCAGCGTGGCATTAAAGTACACTTTTCAGATTCAGCACTGCATCATAAACCCATGACAGAAAGCACAGACACTGCTGCCCTGACAGGGCCTGCTGTCTCCACTGCGCACTCCTGCAGCTCCGAGCTCAGCTTCTACCAGTAACAGCAGGTTCCTAGTACACAGTGCTCCCACGGACACAATGCTTGTGATGCTTTGCAGGTTCTTTTGCACACATACAAGGAAGCTTCAACATCCTTCTCCATGATATTCCTGAAACATTTCTGCAAATAGTTCTGCTTTATATCATTTCTGGTAGCATGGGAGTGTGATGCCTTTTTTATTATTGCAAAATTAAACATCAAATAGGTCAAATATTTCATTAGCCAAAAATTCATATTAACCGAGAATCTGTTTGACATTTGTCTGCATCAGACAGTTCCTGCTGTTTTACAGTGCAATTGATTTACTAAAATTGACAAAAGTTTTCAAGAATTATAAATATCATGTTAGAAATCATCACTGCTTCTTTCATGTATCTATTTGCAAGGAGAAGAAAAACATTAAGTTAAAAGATCATTTCTATTATTTACTTCTTCTGTTCGCCTTCTCCCAGCAGAGGATGCATCACACACAGCAGAGTGCAACACCAGCCCGAGGTTCTGCTGCTGAGAATGCTGGTGCTGGTGAGCAATGATGAGCCCAACCGTGAGGCCAAAGGAGTTCAGGTGACCTGACCTGCTGGGTCTGTACAAAAGGTTTAGTTAACAAAGAAAATGCCACTGGGCAGTATCTTCTGACACTACTTAGAATAATTACAAAATGTACTGAACACAAAATTAATTCCCAATACACTGAAGTGAAACAATCAAATGGGATAGAACTGCTCAGTGCCTCTGAATGTCACAAAGTGTTCTGGCACAGAAAATTTACACCCTGGCTGCTGATGTTAACATTTTCCATCACTGGATTGGAAGTAATGAAATGTTCTTGTCTAATTGCCTCCAGTGATTAGTTTACTCTGCGCTCCCTGAGATCAGCTCAACTTTGGTTTAAATAACAAATACCATCAATAGCTACAAAACTGTTTGGCCTTTAAGCAACAACAAAAACACCTGACAATTTCAGCAGTACTGAGCACCAACGCTCCCTTAAAAAGCTGGGGCAGGTGAAGAGAAGTATTGTCAGACCTCCTGCTCCTCTGCCCCCAGCCCCTCTCCTTCACCAGGACGCCACTGTGGAAGCACCTTGTGCAGGTTCCCTTCCTACACCAAGTTTCATGAGTCAATGGAACTCCATCCTCCTCCCTCCCAGTCACAGCTACTTGAATACACACCTCTGACGTTACTGAGCTTGCTTTCGCAGTACAGAGAATTAATAACTTGTTAAACGACAACAGAAAGCTAGTTCAGAGCCTCACCTTCTAAAAGGTGTATTACCAACATGACAAAATTACATACTGAAAGAGAAGTCCAATCATTACCTGTTATCACATTAATATCTGGGTACCGGCTTTCAGAGAGAGTCACCGCCTTGCTGTCCCTCTCAAACGCCTCTCGAAGCTCCTTCTTCACCGCTGCGGAGCCACACAGCCGATACAGGCCCACAACCTATGGGCAAGAACCACAGCTCCACATCAGTTATCCCCGCAAAGCAGAACACATATCATGTTTGGACTCACCTGGGAGCATGTACAGCAACTGTTAAGAAAACTCAAACATTGCCAACTGCTAATATTAATTGATTACATTCACCATCGAAAGTTACTCAAGAGACAACTGACAGGTGACTAATGCCAAAGCTTTCTACAGCAGGAAACATCCTGAGCAGTGTTCACTGAGCCATCCCAAGCTGTAAGCCAGAAGCACACCATCAGGTAATTCAGAATCCACTCAGGACTTTACTTTTACGTAAAACTTGGGAAACAAAGAAATAAACATAATTCTCCTCTTATCCTACGCAGGTCACCATCGTTTTCTCTAGTAATAACTGTATAATTATATAAGATAAAACTGGGCCTTAAGCAGAAAAGAAGAGAAAAGTCATTCTGAAGTACATTAGAACATGTTCCAAAATTGTTATTAATCATTAGTAGAAAAAGGTAGCAGCACAACCAACTACCTAATAAACAAGAGACGTCATAAATCTCTCAAGGAAAAAGACCCTTAACATTTTCCTACAAGAAAAAGCTAGTTGTAACTAAAACTCTGCTTGATGTTGGTAGAAAGGATTTCAAGAGAATTAGGAATACTGCGTTCTAACGACATTCACAAATTGCTATTTTAAAGATGACAAGACGCTGGCTTCCACATTTCAAATGACATGTAACATTTAATGTGAAGCAAGGGTTATTTCATGTGTTCAAGATGCTAGGAGTGACTCCACAACACATCTGGACTGTATTACTAAGCCAATTACATGCTTTCACACACTCCAATTTTGCATTTTTTTGTTGCTGTATTTTTCATTTTCATCACCACCGTGACTGAGAGGAGCTAAATCTTACATATATTATTTTAATTTAATTTTAATGGATTTTACAGGCAGATGTACTGAACACATGGTTAGCCCCAAAATGCTGTGGACTTGAACAACCAATCAGCTCAAAACTTGATGCGGTCTGTGTTGGCTTAGAACGTGCATATCCAGGTTTGCAAAGAAGAGTATTTGTCTGGCCATACATTAATTCCTGCTTAAATGCCTGGAAAGTCACTCAATGGAATTTGTACTCTCTCCTTCCCAAGACCAAATAAGACTCAATATTTGGCCTAAGAAAATTTCAACCCAGTTTTGTAACACTATGTCTGAAAGTCAGGTGGAAACGACGTATCATGACAGTAGTCTGCATTCTAAGAGAAAATCAAAAGGTCAGAAAAGTGCATGGTTAAAAGTTAACAGTATATTTTGCATTTTTATTTCTCCCTGAGCAAATGCACAAATTAGATTTTATGCTCAGAAGCACCAGGTGCACACAGCTCAGATCCCAATCGCCTCATTACCAATGATGCCTTGATTACCCAAAATCATTTGCATGACTAGGTGCTAATAAGCCCAAAATAAAACACTGCAACCATGAGACACAAATACTGGAAAGAATACAACTTCTTTTTTCCACCGACTTGCATGTTAGGAGAAGCACAATGACAATCACACAGTTATCAGCACTGACTTTCAGCAAAATAATTACATACAAATACTATTCCTGTCTGTATATTTCAATCTAGGTTATAAGTAGCCATTAATTTCTTAACACCAGGAAACTATAGCCAAACTGTTAGCAATTAAAAGTAGTAACAGTGGTAGTTGTGATTACCTCTCCATTTCACCTGGGCAGCAACAAGAGTAACAGAAACCAAGGGCTCACAGTCTACAGAGCAGTATGTAGAAATCCTCTCACAATTTCAAATGAATTACCAAGGGGCCACGTCTGTCCTTAGGACTGCATATCTTCCTTCCTAAGAAATTTCTAGTCTAGCACGGGGGGATTTCTAGTCCAGAAATTTCTAGTCTGTAACGGGGGATTTGTTTCTACAACATTTTTTCTCCATTGGGTTACACCAACTGACATAAGTCGCAGTAAGATGAAGAGAACACAGTGGGCCTTACTGCCTTTCCTAATCCTAAGGACAACTTGAAGAAAGGCTAGGAGAAGCAGTGTGAGGAAACAAATAATCTATCTTCTCAATAGCCCCTCCTCATCTTCGTGCTTTGCATCAAATGTGGAGGGAGTACCACACTCCTTGTGTGTCAGTACACTAAGTCCTTAAGTAATGATCTGTGCCTCAGACATTTCCAAATCCTAATCTCAGCTCTGCCTTATTTTGAGGGTGACTCTATGTGCTGGGTGCTGCAGTCCTAAAGCTACTGTGAGCAAATGTTCTTCTCCTTTACAAGAGCAAAGTTGGAAGCAGTGATTTCGCAGTCCTGCTGTTCTCCCCCCAGTACAATGACTGGCGTTCACCACACAGAGGGAGCAAGAAAATAACTTAAAAACCACTCCTGCTCCAGAAGTAACAGTGCAAAAAATCTGCAACAAAGATCCAGACGCAGCAACATTAACAAAACATTAAGATATATACAGTACCTGGCAGCCCCTTTTTTCAATTTCCATTACGCATTTCTGAATTAAAAGCGGCACCATCAGGCCTGTACTTTCCTTCTCTACCACTTTTCGAGCATCTACACCAAACATCACTGGTTCCCGATCTGCATCCAAACCATCAAGAGAGTTCTCCCACTGTTCCATAAGTGACAGTTTGACATAAATAAGCCCCCTTGGTTCCAGTCTGACAGCCAGTTGATGTGTTTTTGTCACTCGAAAGAGAGTAGGAAGAGCCACAGTGCCATGACAACAAACACGGTTTTTCCGTGGGGTGGGCTCCCAGCTGAACACCACCAGCTTTAAGTGCTGAGCATTTTCAATTTCTATGTTGAATGTGTGGTCCATATCTAGAAATGCTGTCCTACATGTAAGCAGGGCTGTTCTTGCTTTGTTTACTGAGTCGACCTGTATTGCACAAAAGACATCTTTTGAGTCTATTTTTGGTGGTTTCAAGTCCTCAGCACCATAAAAGTGAATGCTCATAAGTCCAGAGATGTACTGGGAACACTTGGGTTGATCAGAAAAGCTGTAGTGCCTGAAAGCATCGATATCTATCTCAGTTTTACCACTGTTACTTGGAAAGCTCTCTTTTCCCTTCCCACACTTGGTTTCATGTCCATGTTTGCCTGATTTGGTTAAAAGTTCAGGAGAGTCACCATCACTGAGGTAACCACCTTTGCTGGAGGACTTGGAATTCCTTGAGCTTTTCTTTTTGTAGGTGTGCTGTGATGACACACTGCTGTCGAGGTGGTAACGACTTATGACGTTCCTGCTGGCAGCTGCAGTTGAGTTTCCAGAAGATGGCAAAGACGCTGTATGGCTTGTATCCCGAGAGCTCCCTTTCTGCAGGGAAGAAGGATTATCTGAGCTATTATGGCTTGAAGTTCCCTTGACACTCAGCTTCCTGCTGAGTTCTGGCAGTTTTTTCATTTTCATGGAAAGCTTCCTCACAGTTCTGGGAGATTTGATTCGATCGGGGAAAGGCCAATTGATTGATCCACTTTTTTTCAAGGGACTAGGACTTGGAGGAGAAACTTCTGTTATTGGTATATCAATCTTGTGTGCAAGTACAACTCCAGGCCCTTTAGGAAAAAAAATTAAAGAGAATAAACAAATGTTCTGTAAGTGCAGTTCACAGTAATGAAAATAAAATATCGAACTAGAGGAAAACACTTTGATTTGTCTTAACTTGATAAATGCAATTCATTCAGATGACTGTCGTTCACCGGTTAGAGATATTAACAAGCACCCAGAGTGTTGTGCTTTGTTGACCTGTGCAGCCAAATTTGGCAGTTCATAGTCAGAAGCCTGATTTGTTCTGCTCTATGGAGATGAAAGAGCCAGAAACTACAGATAAACAAATGAGCTATTCCACCCATTGCATTCAGCTCTTGTCCATTTGCGTTACATCACTCTCATCCAGGCAGACACAATTGCATTCCTGGGGCACAGGTGCAATGAAATCAGTCCTCAAAAGGAAAGCACTGGAAAATGACAAGGGCACTTCTGCCCACAAAGCAGTTAGCAACAAAGATTAACACATCAGCATTGCCCTCTCAAGTCTAAAGGAAACATGCACATCCCTGGTAAAGGATACTGCTACTTTACTTTGCATTTCCCTTTCTTACCCAAAAGAACTCTGGAGAAGCGTCTCACCCCTCTTCTCTCGTTTCTTTCAGCTCCCCTTTTCTGCTGCAGGGAGGAGCAGGAAAGCAACAAGGATTTATTTATTCCAAAAGCTGCACTGTGCACTGCCTTGTTCGTGCCAGCAGTTTTCCCTCTTTCCTGGCACAGCCACCCTGTGACAGGGCTTAAAGTTATACAGTTCCCAACTGACACCATGGTGGGAAATCTTTTGGAAAATCTCTTTTCAAGGAACAAAAATAATTTTAACAACAGGCACTGATGTTGAAGAGGAAAAGAATGAGAGAAAAGAAAATCTACATTCATTTGACAGTGCAGGACAAGTAATGAAGGGATACAATCAGAATAAGAAGTTGCTATCAGTAATTTCTGTGCATGACTCATAGAGACACGAACTTGTAGCTCTCCTCATGCTTGAATGTTTGAGAAAACCCCAAAACTGAGTTTCAGCTCAAGCCTTTTTTCTTGCCACCAGCATGAGGCAGTAATGACTGCAGAAAAGGTAACAGATTCACTTGAGTTGCTGTAGTGTGCAAGATGAAAAATAAGGCCAGAACAAATAAAATTTCATGAGTACTCTCACTTAGAGCCACTTTTCTATCCACTGAGACACTATGAGTGGCTTCTGTAAGAACAACCATCCCATCCCTTCATCCCAGACAAGCTCTGGCAGCACTCATGCAGCCTTGTGCTCCCGGCTGGAAACCAGAGCATCCGGTCACACTCAGCCCTGCTGCTGCAGCCGCCCCAGCTGTTCAGAGACCTACAGTCCTATGCCTATATTAGCAGGGGAATCCACCCCACTGCTCACTGAGGAAAGGCAAACCCTACTCACAGTGCGTACAAGGAAAGAGGTACACAGCAAATCATTCTTTACAGCAGCTTCTTTTACAGATTTTTCTGATGCTTACTGTCTAATTCCAATCACTATTAAGTAAGTCCAAATCACTATTTGCTTAAAAGAGTGCTTTTATAGCAGAGTTTCAGTCATAAAGAACAGCACACAGTATCTGGTTTTGAGAGCAACAGAGGAAAATGCCTTTAGCTCTGCATTTCTTGGAGGAGTTCCTTGCCTGCTGTTCTGGCAGCAGCTGGCAGGAGACACGGGGTACGACAGAGCTGGACAAAGCCTTGCTTGTGCTGCGGGTCGCGGTATAGCTGCGCTGGCCCAGAACACCCCATAGCAGCCAGTGCTGTGCTGACATTCACCTTCCCTTTCTGCTCCACGCCTCTGGCACGGGCTTAAGAAAGCAGGCCAGCCCATTCAACTTTCCTCCATCTCAGGAGAGCTGCAGAGGCAACCCGACATTCTGACTTTCACAGGTATGACTTCTGCTGCCTTCATCACAAAGGGGTTAAAACAAAACACAGCTGGCAGAAGCTGGTTATGTGGGACCAATCCCACAAGTGTCATGCCCCCACTAATGCCAGCGATGTGCTGAGGTACGGACATCATTTCCAAATGTACACATGATGACTGCTAACGAGCTGCAATAGGGACCTGCAGCACAGTCGCATCACATTCCACTTCCCAGCCTGCTCACTTGGCCCAGCTTCCTTTCCGTTCCACACAGGTGGCATCTGACACTTCAGAAATGCCTTAGGGAAGACTGGCAGGAGGAAGGGAAGCACCAGAGGCACTGGGGTGCCAATGATAGCCCAGGCAGCAGGGGGGTGATGATGAGGTGCAGCTGACAATGCACTCCACACACCCGCCTCACACTTCCCGGCAGCATCAGCTGCACAAAGTGCAGAAGAAAGCAGCTTTCGAAGGAGACCCCAACCCAGGGATGGACAGCTTGCCGAGGGACAAGCAGTGCTGAGCCAAATGGCTTTGTACCAGGGCTGCCTCTCTGAGCTGGTTCAGGTGGATGAGTAAAGCCCACAGCTTTTATTTGTTTCACAGCATGGCCACACATGGGACAAAGACTCTCCACAGCCACAGAGGCAGGGCAGGTGGCCCCTGGACATGAGGTGCTCCACAGCCATCAGCTGCCCTTCCTCTCATGGACAGGGGACAGCAG
Source organism: Tympanuchus pallidicinctus (assembly GCF_026119805.1). Classification (NCBI taxonomy): domain Eukaryota; kingdom Metazoa; phylum Chordata; class Aves; order Galliformes; family Phasianidae; genus Tympanuchus; species Tympanuchus pallidicinctus. The sequence goes on from NW_026294791.1 coordinate 13,493,410, forward strand.
GGCCCGAAACCTCACCTACACAGATCTGCCCTACAGGAACAGCAGGCAAACTCACAGCACACAGCCTGTCAGGCACACGTCATGATCCCACACGGTAACATTCATCTCTGGCCCAGCTTAGCATTGTCCCTCTGTGCCTGGGTGGACGTGACACTGTCAGACTGCCTGCCAACAATGCCTGCTATGTTACAGGCATATTTGATTATCCCATTCTATGTACAACATTCCACTTCGCTTAAGGAAGAGTTCTGAGTAACTCTAAAGCTCATGAGAAAGCTTGTGATTTATTTTCGGGACCCCAAGATGAGATGAGTAAGTCAGAAAACATCAGTTCCTCATCACAGAGATATTAAAATACCAAACAGCCATGCTCATAATAACTAAGGGAAATGCTGAGCTCTGACCCAACTAAAGCTCATATGTAATTTCATTTTTCCTGCCATCCTCCTGAAATACTTAATATGCTGCATCTGACACTGAAAGTGTATCTCTAGAAAAATGATATGATATGAAAGCTAACTTCTAAGCCATTTCATTTTAGGAAGAGGAAAAAAATACAGCTTGTACTAAGCTGCTATAATTTTCAAAACCAAAGCTTCCCTTTGTCCTAGATTTTTTACTTTTATTTTCTATTTTTAAAAGTCAACCCAATGTATTCCTTGGGAAAACTTTTTTTTTCTCTTTCCCCCCCAAAAGCAACAAATCAGAACAGAAAAGTCCCAACAGCTCAAAATCAATCTCAGAGCAAATGACAGCTGAATGAAAAAAAGGCTCCTATTTTTCTGTGCTAGATTCCAGAAGAGATACTGATCTGGATCCTCAGCTGACACAAATAACACAGCTCTACTGATGCCAAAGGCTGGTAACTTACTCCAGCTCAGGCCCATTTCATCCTCAGATAGTTCTACATCCACTCTGATAGAAAGACTCACTGCAAAGCTGAAAACAGTTCTAAGAGAATTCATGCTATATCAAATGCAAGCAACTTCAACTAATATGCAAGGAAAGTAACCTCCCTTGTCCATATTAGCAAAAAAACTTCCTTAAATGAGGATAGAATGTAATTATTTCTATGTAATAATTATCTAAACAAAAGGAAGAATCTTCTCTTAGTCTGCTAAAAGATAAGTCCTTTTTAAACCTTTATGAAAACTGCCATTTTGAATAATTTGATCTCTGTGTTCAACCCCACGTGGCACTTCAGAGTCAAGGGATGGAGAAACTATTAAAAGGGTAAAAAAGAATGCTCTAAGCACTCAGTAACAGTTGTTCATTTTCTTCCAGTACAACACCAAATATACACAGACGTTAAGTAAGCTGTGACAAACCCACCAATGCTGGGCTCACGTTTTCAGGAGCAGAAGTCACACACTACTTTACACAGACCATGCTGTAAGAGCCTGTCGGGCTGACCCTGCACCACCATAGTCCTCAGTGCCCCCTGCTGGGGGACCCCTCGAGAGGGGACAACGAGCATGTTTAACAGCACTTCAGGTCACCCGCCAGCCTTAAGAGCTTGCTATCTGCAAACAGGAATGAATTCCTGGCAAATATTCTAAACGTTAATGATTCTCCGTGTCACACAGACCACAGCAGGCTTCATTAGAATGCTGGCGTTGCACCAAGCGCCATCGGCCCCAGTGCCAGGCGCGCCTCATTTTGGACTGCTCGCACCACCTCCTCTTTCCTTGGTGGTTTCTTACATGGGATAAAAAGTATCTCTGTTTCCCCAGTAAGATGACAGAAACATGATTCCATACAAAGCAGAAGATGAAATAAATAACTACTTCACATTAACTGCTTCAACTCTGCGGTTGCTACAACTCCTAACCCCGCTCCCCAGCAGGTCCTTACAGCAGGTCACCAGAACGGATCAAAGACAGATCCCTGGGTAGGCCCACAGCCTTCAAAACCTACATGTCACCCCCCCCCCCAAAATCCTGCCACTCAGCTCTACAGAAGCAGGACACACTTCTTGGCCTGTTGACAAAGATCATTTGGGCCCCAAACAATAAATTTATAAACCAGAAGAGCATCCATTTAAGTGAAGGAAGAGCACTGCTTAGATTAACCCCAGTACGTGCCCAGCTGGAGCTAAACTGGAACACAGCACCAACCATTGCCTCCTGCAGTGCTGAGAAAAAAATCAATTTCCTACCAGGAATTTGCAGCCAGACATCTAGCTAGCACACATTTTTAGTAACAAAAGCATAGCCAGGGTTCTCACAAGGTAGAATCAGCATGCCCTAGTAGAAGGCTTCTGAGACACAGACATGAAATGACCCCACTGATCAGTTAGGCACTACTCCCAGAAATAATCATAGAATGGTTTGGGTTGGAAGAGACCTTTAAGATCACCTGGTTCCAACCCCCTGCTATAGGCAGGCACACCTCCTGCTTGACCAGGTTGCTCAAAGCCCATCCAGCCTGGCCCTGAACACCTCCAGGGAGGGGGCATCCATAATCTTGCCAGGCAACCCATTGCAATGTCTCACCACCCTCACAGTAAAGAATTTCTTCCTAATAAAAGTCTAAACCTACCCTCTAAATGCTGGTACTAAAAGCAGAAGCATTACAAATTCTCCAAAAAGGCCCTATCCGAAGATCCACAATGTAAACCTATGGCAAAAGCAGGAACTACAAAGGGACTCTATTCTTCAGTGCCTTGATAGTGATACAGATGTCTAGCAACACATTCAACTAGAATACAGTCAAACAGTCGTAAGAAAAAATTACTTCAGAACTTCATACATTTGAAAAATTCTAAATGTGATATGAAAAACATGCTCCACAGTCCATGTAAATTTCCACCTAAATTCCTCTCCTGTAGCCTTAGAACATGAGCTGGTGCTATGTTTCTACATTTCTACCTCAGCAAATTTTCTACTTACTGCCACCTTTTGTCTGTTTGACATAAACAAAATACATAAACAAAAGTGTGTTTCCTAATTACTGTAGTATAGGGCTGTTTTGTTTTTATTCCTTTCCAAAAACTAGCACAGCTAGAATTATTCAACAAGGAATTACCTGACAAATCCTATTAGCATACATGGCCTTTACTGGAGAAACTAACCCGATTAACACTTGGAACTAATGATGCAAGTTAAGACAATGGGAAAATCAACACCTCTACAATCTATACACCATTTAAACAAAACATTTACAGGACAGATCTATTCACTACTTTGTTTGGGAAGACTTTCAGCAACCAAACTCTTATATTTTTCCTTCAAGTTTCCATTAAAAAAAAAAAGAGCATGACTGCTTCCTCTGTACAACATTTGAGATCCAAATGAGGCAGCATTATTTAAAGCTTAAATGGTTAAACTACTTGCACTGACCAAAGAAGATAGCATCAAATGAAAATTGTATATATTATATATAAAAATAATATACTGAGTATATAATAATAATTGTCATGAAAATGTGTCTTTTACTGTCTTTTGTAGTATCCTACTTCTTTCTGTCTTTGCTTCTCAAAATCCCTCTTAGACTCTAGTACTAAGCACTACCGACACAAATAAATTACAGCAGTAACAAAGATAAGCAGACTTTTCCCCAAAGCAGAAATTGAGTATTTGTCAGGGGTTACTGCTTGACCTATACAGACATCTATTTTGCAGCAACTGTGTAATTCAAGCAAGGTTCAAGCACAAATAATATTAAACTGTCCATGCAGCACATGTGCAGTAATTGCAACATGGATGAGCTGTCATTTTAAATCTGACTGAAAATAACTGTAGACACCTTAACTGAAGAGAGGAAAAAAAAAAATCACTTCTCCATGATAAAGCCAATTACTGAGCAGCAGGGATCCATCTCATCACCAGTTCATCCATTCACTCTGCTCGCTGTTAAATACATGCCAAAGAAGAACTGCATTTAAAGTAGCTTAATCAGCTCTGAGCATACCAAACCTACTGGGGGAAATTCACCACACTTTTTTCCTGGTTTCAGGAAAGACGCTTTAAACACATCATTTTGCTTTCAGGAATAAATGTTTCTTCAGTATTTAAAAAAGAAAGGGCATTCTTCTTCTTGCATGAAGGGTTTCATTTTTTAAGGAGAATCGCCTGTACATCACGGGCTTCATGACTAAATTGGAGTCAAACAGCCTGCAGAATGTGCTCGTGACTTTCCCAACAACCCCACATCCTGACCTCTCCAAACTGCTTTGAAAAAAATAACATCATGGTATTTCAGTGATTTTGCAAGCAGACATAACTGGTCTAAGTATTTAATGCAGGGTATAAAGTGAATTATTTCTAAGTAAATGTTCTCAGAATACTTTGGAACTGAAAGTACACTCAGATCAGCAGTATTTCCACAAGGAGAACAAAATGTGAGCTCCCAGAAGAGAAGACAGAGTACTTTTTCTTCTGCTGTTTACAGAAGTTGCTTTGGTGCCTCTGGAAACATCTCCCATTCCCAGAAGCCATCGCTGCGCTGAGTCCAGGCAATGCAGCTTCTGAACTTACAGATCTGGGGCCAATTTGCCAGAACTGAGTGGGAGGGGGACAGAGCTCCTCCAGAGGGCAATGCAGAATGAGAGCCTGGAAATGAGCTCCAGGGCCTCTCCACTTTCAATTACACAAATACTGTATACCCACACAAAGCAGATGATTACAAATGGCATTTATATGATCTCTCAAAAAGTATTTATTAAAAATCCCAGACAGTAGGTTAAAGAAACTTCTGAAAGTATTAAGCAATTTAAAGGCTGGAACACAAGACCCAAATGAGACACTAAGGAACAGAAAGGAAACTAAGTGGGTCCTCTCATTAACATGCTTAAGTAAGCCCACTTGGTAAAACCTTTCTTTTCAGCCAGCTTGGAGCCAGACCAAACATGGTCTGTTTGGAACTGGATTCCAAATTGGAGCTGACTCCATAGGCAGAGGCAAACCAAATCCAGATATGCCAGGTGAGCAAACTGGCTGAAAAGTCACTGTGCCGCTCTACATTTAGCAGGTATCAATATCCCTACCTGAGCCTTTTTTTCCTTTTTTTTTTTTTTTTTTTTTCCTTTTTAATGAACATGACATGCACTGCTACTGGAAATGTGCTTGATCCAGACAAAAGGAGGAGAAAGAGAAAAGAAACATAAGAAAGGCTTATCATTCTTTACAAAGAAAGCAGAGGATAAGACATCTCTGTCTACCTAAACACTCTTACCTGCTGAGGGGCACTTAAATGCAGGATTTTCCTCTGCTGCCAGCACGCTCTGGGGCTTGCTGGCAAACCTCTGCCGCTGCTGCAGCAGGTGCTCTCCGGGCTGCACGGTGTCGGCAGGACCCAGCTCGCCAGGCTGAGTGTCCCCCGCTCTCTCTGGGGAGCATGGGGGAACATCGAGGGGCCCTAATGCCCTCCCCAGGTCCCGGACAGGCAATCTTTTGCAGCAGCCTGCGGGGCAGTCCACAGTGACAGGGTTATGGGCAGCAGGATGGAGGACTCTCAGGACATCTGGCTCATCATCTTCAGGGATGGGGTTATACCATATTTCTCCTTCATCATCTGCATCGTTGTCTTCACCAAAGGCACAGCGTTGCAGCGCGGCAGAGCCTGTGGCATTTGGAAGGGCGCTCGCAGCACCACAGCCAAGGATGGGGCGCTCCGGCCCTGCCGGGGACCTGGCAGGAGCTCCCCGCACCCTTGGTGAGGGCAGTGAGCTGGGGGACCGTGGGGCCTGGGTGACAGCCCCTGGTGTCTTCTTACACGTGCTTTCTCCCTCCAGGTGGGGGGCTCGGTGTGTGCTCTGGTGCAGCCAGTTGCGCTTCTTCGAAACAGTGATGCTGTTCATCTGTGGCCGGTGCTCGGGGAGCTCGCTTGCCTTTGGAGACTTGGGCTCCTTCCTGCTCCGCGGGGCTACGTATACATTTTCTATTAGATCTGCTGTTAGAACAAGACAGAGAGGAGAGACAAATGCTCAGAATATCGCATTGCTTTTAGCAGGACAGATGAAGACATACAGCATCGTATCACGTTCGCCTTAGACCTCATTTGAAAGGACAAAAGACAAGGTGATGCTATCATCAAATTACAAGTCAGCCTGCCAAAGCAGAACATGTGTGTAATTAATGAAAAGTCAGGCTTGTTGGGCTGTATTTTAACACCGTGTAATTTAGGTAAATGGCAGTGAGAGCTCTGTGTAAAGGTCAGACAGACTTAGGCAGAAAAGGATCTTTTTGCTCTGGTAATTTTGTACGTGCAGTGGGTTTGTTATCCATTGTTCCTATGATGTATTTACAATGTAGAAAACAAAGGTGGGGATCTATTTGGCTCAAAAGCCTACAGCAAGGACTGTCCTTACTGCCATACCCTGTGTTCAGGGCAGGATTCAAGTAGAAAACAAAGATGGGGATCTATCTGGCACAGAAGCCTCCAGCAAGGACTGTCCTTACTGCCATACACTTTGCCCAGGGCAGGAACAACCCTTGGTTTGTGAGGACAAAAAGAAGAGAGGAAGAATCAATAAAAGTTTTTAAATACATCATTTTACAACAAATTTTTCATTTTCATTTAACAACAAATCAAACTCTATACACAAGTTCAAACTTGATACAACTGTACTACAGCAAAGCTAAACCTGTAATGGTGTTCCACAGGCAGGGTGCTTCTACCCTGACCTCCCCAAAGCTCCCTTCTCCATGGAGCTGAGGAATAGCACTTACGCCAATACAAACATGCACCATGCCAGATCCATATGCCCACCGACAGCAACTCCTGCCTCTCCTTGCATTGCCAGGGACACAAAGGCCCTCTGCAGGGCTGCCACCCCACAGCCCCCAACCCACAGACCCTGAGACACGTTCAGAATCACTGTGCGCTGGGCAGTGCCGTGCTGTGGTGCCCCCAGTGCACACCTGGGCAGCCCTGCACTGCACTACCCACATGAGCCTCCTGCAGGAACAGCGGCCAGCAGCAGCTGCAGAGCACTGCAATAACCTCCTGCTTGCAGGGGCACGCCGCAGCCACACAGCTCTCCACTCTCAGTCTCCAAATCAGCCAGCTCTGCCAAAAGCCATTGATTGCAAACGCTCACTGAATCCCATCCAAATGATACACTTGCATTTAGGTCTTCCAAGCACAGCTCTCGCAATCCAGGGCTGTGTTTGCAAATGCTGCTTCCCCTTTATTCCAGTTTGGCCCTGATCCTGAAAGTCCTTCTGTGGGTGTTTATTTTAATAACAAACTGTTTCACATGCAAGCATCTGAGCACCCAGCAGCTCCACGGAGCACAGCAACTCCCAAACGCCAACAGCTGTTATAGTAACCAGAAATTCAAATAAATAGGAAGCTCAAGGAGCTACAGGGGTGACAAATGTGCTCTCTGCTCCAGAGCAAAGCTTCATTCAGCAGAACACCACTGGCTCTGTTCAGCGCAATCAGAGCATTTCCAAGACCCTGCACAACACAGAATGAGGCACCGCTCCCCAAAAGGCTTCCGCACAGTGCTGGGGTGAACAAACAGAAGGGCAGACAAACAGGCAGGCGCTCAACTCACCTCCCACTCCATCTACACTAAAGGTCAAATAAATCACTAAAGTTATAATACAGGAACACCACAGCACCTCCAGAGCCCCAGATGCAGTGCTTCAGCTCAGCTGAGGTCACGACAAATCCCGTGCCTATTACATACACATATCAAACATCTCATCTCAACGCCAGGCGCTGCTTTTCAGGTCATAACGCAGCGGGGAACGGCCGTCCCAGTCCCACCGCACACGGTCCAGCAGAACGCACAGCTCCGGGGCTGCAACAGCCACCCGCTCCCTGCCCAATCTGCACACCGCCCGGCACACAGCGGGGCTGTGTTGCGGCGGGACGGCAGCGCGGTCAAAGCACGGTCCGTAAGCATGAAACTGTGCAAAAAAACAGGGAGGAAACAAATGCGAGAGAATGACAAACGGTCATGAGGCGAAGAGCAGCGAACGGCCGCGTGATGAGCCGCACGGGGCAGCGCTCTGACAGCGAGGGCCTCTCGTGGAAACGGGGAATTCTGTCCCGAGAAGAATGAGCGACGTTGTGAAAACGCGCCCGCGGAGGGCTGATTCTGGACCTACGTTGGAACTTGCAGAACAGCATTACTTTTGCACGAAACAAACGCGAAGTCTTCGCAAACTCTGGAAAAAAAATGCAGCTCCAAAGCCCGGCGCAGCCCGCTCCCCGCACCGACCTGCGCGGCACAGCCGCCCCGTCCGCCTCGGGGCTCCCTTTTCGTTACCTGCGCTCCCCGCCGCCCGCCGACACCGCGCCGAGCCGCACCGCGTTCACGGCTCGGGCAGAGGCGGCACGGAGCGCCGCCAACAGCCCCGCGGAGCGGAGCGGAGCTCGGAGCGCCGAGAAACTCGCTTCGGTACCGTTTTCTCGGAGAAGCGCCGCGCCAGCGCCCCGCGCCCCTCCCCTTCCCCTTCCGAGGGGATCGACCCCGCGCCCCGCTCCGCACGTGGCAGCGCTCCGTCGCCAGACGCGGCCCCCGGCGCCCCGGGCAGACGGGCTCTTACCCTGCGGCCCGCAGCCCCCGCCGTGCCGGTGCGCGCCGCCCGCCGCCGCCCCTCGCGGGGCCCTCCTGCCGCGCAGCTTGGAGAGCGTCCTGCGCAGCGGCTCGGCCATGCCTGGGCGCTCAGCGGGCGGCGGCCCCCCGGCACGGCGGGAGCTGCCCCATGGCGGCGTGCCTCCCCGCGCCCGGCTGCCGCCGCGCCGCCGCCGCGCACATACTTGGCATAGCTGCGCGGGGCGAGAGGCCGCCCCGCAGTGCGCATGCCCCCGCCGCCCCATCGCCGCTCCCCGACGGGGGCCGGTGCCGCGCCGCCCCGGGCGCTGGGACCGCCTCGGCAGCAGCTCGAGGAGAGCCCTCGCCGCCGCACCTGGTGCCCGCCGCCATGCCGGCAGTACGGCGTAGCGGGCCGCGGGGAGCGCTGCCCGGGGTCTGGGGAAAACGGCACGTGTTCGCGGATTTTGTCCCTTGCCAAAGTCGGAGGGAAGGGCTGTCCCGAGCAGCCTTGGATGCACCCAGCCCTGGAGTGCTTAAGGGCAGGCTGAGGGGGCCCTAGGCGGCCTCAGCTGGCAGCAGCGTCCCTGCTGTTGCAGGGTTTGAAGTCAGGTGAGTTTTAAGTGCCCTACCAACCCAAGCCATTGTATAGTTGAATTATTAATGACGTTTGAAGTCGAATCTTCCTAAAGAAAAAAAATTGATTCAAATTTCTAGTCATGACCCCCTCGAGGCCCCACAGCAGTGATCCCATCCCATACACATGCAGCACAGGAAAGCTCTGAAGGTCCGTCCAACTTCAGTCACGCAGTCGCAGAACCACAGGGGTGTGAAAGCACCTCTGGGCTATGACCCAGTCCTTCCTTGGGCCTGTTCTCCCATGTCTCTTGCTTGGGGAAACAAAAGAAAACTCAGCATCACTGTTCTTTTTCTATGCAGCCTCGCACAGTATTTTCCTCGTGTTCCATATGGTTTAGATGTTAGTTTAAACACTTCCATGAGTCCTCTCTGCAGTAGGCACACAGGAAATGGCCCAGGGAAAAGCTGCCAACGGTGGGTCTATAAACACAGTTTGATCCATATCTTTAAAAATTGTTTCCATTCCAAGCAATGGTTACAAAGCACTTTTTCTTGTTGGCAGCTAGATTTTATTTTTTTTTAAATCCCTATGCATCCTGTATTTGCCCAACAGAGGTGGCATTGATCTCTCTATCACACACACACACACACACACACACAAAACCCCCACCAAAAACAAAACAAAAAAAAACAACCCCTGCAGATAAAATAACATTAAGGATCTGGCTGGAACTCACTTGAGCCCGTGCAGCAGGAGTCAAAGCCCAGCTTTTGTTTCCAGCTCAGCCCATTTTGTTCAGGAGCTGCAGAGCACGCAGTGCAGAACGTGATTCGCTTCAGCAGGCCCTGTACAGAATGTGAAAGTGACTTCAGTGGGATGGAAACAGAGCTTGCACCAACTTGAAGAGCTCTCACTGGGACACTGACAAACATTCAGGACTGGTTAAATACAGTGTGACTATAAACAAATAGCAGGCTGCATTTTCTGTACACGAAAAACCTTTTTAAACGTTTTTGTTTGGTTTTTTTCCCCCATTACCAGACTAAGATTTTATTAATCAATAAAATCTCTGAGCACTCCAGTTACTGACAACATCTGCCTTCCTGATACCCAAATGGACCAAAGCAGCAGTTCCGTGGAAACTTATTGGCCCCTGCTGCCACTAATGGCAGCATGCATTATCTCCATCCTGCAGAGCAGCTGATCTGCGCATGCAGACACCACTCCAGCCATCCACATCTTTGTTACACCCAGAGCTATTCTTGATCAGCCAGATGAGGCACCCCAGTGGCTCCCAGGTTTGGAATACAGCTGTTTATCTTCTTACAAGGACAAACCAGGGCACTAATTCATTTATATTCTAGACCTGAGTAGCCTGCTAGATTAAAGGCCAGACAAAAGCAAAGATGTTCATGACCAAACTGGCTCCACCACTGACTCCCTGGTCTCCAGCCCCATTTGAAGTTGGGGGTGCACTATTTAAAAGCAAATTTTAGACTTCTAGAGCAGCCAAGTGTTTGGCTCAGACCAGTGACTCCTCAAGCACATCCTTGCCAAAAATCTCCTTAATCCAAACAATGCATTAAGAGGCAGCGCTGTTGAGATCCCATACCCAGCACAGGTTTTGGCTGGCAGCCACCAACTGCTGGATGCTCCCGGGAACACAAGCTCTGCCAGTCCATCCTGTGATGCTCTTGTACTGCCAGTAGTCTGCTTGTCCTACTAAGCTAAATTTAAAATTAAACAGGAAAGCAATAAGAAATGATTCAAATAAGTAGTGTGATGAAAATATTTCAGTTCATAGCCGAATTAGGCAGCTGGAACATTAATGGTTCTGCCTTCTGCACTTTATTCAAACAGCAGTGCGTCAGAAACTCAAGCTCTTTTTTGTATCTTGCACCTAGTTTTTTGAGATGATGTTTGTCTTTTTAGGAAACACATGCTAACCTCCCAGTGAGCTTTCCAAAGCATGTCACTGAACCTCAGCACTGTCATTACCACCTCTGCAATCTTACAGCATTAGAGTGCTATTGCAGGATGCCAGTCCCCCTGAAGATATGCTAAAAATACCAAAGTATTTTGGCTAACAGGAAGCCAAGGCATCACCCACACAGTAAAAATAGTAGGTGTAATGACCATCATCACCATAGCCTTCTCCTAACATGGAGACAAAACCGACAGATCAGTGACATTCCACATGGGTTGAAGTGAATGTTAACACTGAAGACGAGAACGTTGTATGGTCAGGCAAAAGATAAACAAATTCAAGTTTATGCTTTAAACATCAGAAGAGCCTCTTCAAAGGAACTTAAAATACTAAATAACCATTTTCTATTTTATACTATATGCTTCTGGCTGGGACCACATTCGTAAGTCACAAGAAAGAATTTTCCTGCTGGTTCTGCCCCAAGAAGAGCAAAATTCTCAGCAGTGTGCTGTCACAAAGTCATTGCCGTCATTCAGTTTTTCACAGTATTTGCATACTGGCCCAAACTTAGAAACTCATCTCCTAAGTAGCCATGAGCTGCATCCCAGAGCAGTATCTGTTGACACTGAGCAGGAGCACAGGACAGGCAGGCAGACCCTCAGCACTGCTGGGTGCACCTACCATAAATGCTGCTGTGTAGAGTGTCCTAAAATTGCTGCACATACAACGCGTATTTAATTACAAATCCTGGAAAACTCAATAAGTAAGGAAAATATCTTGAATGATTTCCAGTTCACACTGGGAGAACACATTTAATGAACGCCTTCTGAGGAGAATCCCTTTTCTTGAAGTTCCTTTTTTTCCCCACTTCTACCATTAGAAATAGTAATTTTTATTCAATCATCAGCCTCAGAACTCTGAATTCCAACTCTGAGTGAAGTGCAAAGGGTCCAAATGTTGTAAAAAGGAAAGCCAGTATTTAAGAAGAGAGGTGGAAAGTCCTTAAATTGGAACACAGATCCTTTTTAAGAACTTTGTATACTGTGTTGTGCTCAAAAATCTGTAGTTATAATCTCCAGTTTTAAGCAACCTATGCTGTTTCTGTAGGTTTTCACATCTTCAAAATAATTCTATCATTCAGAAAAAACAAACACCTTTGTATGTTTGCGTATGTAATTGTTTCATCATAGCTACTCTGTATGCTGCAAAGCCACAAAATGAGAAAGAAAAAAAGAGCCAGAGGAACCCTGTGGAGTTTTACATACGAACCACTCTGTTCTGTCTCTCCACTGTGTGTGTAGCAAAGGGAGCAGACAGTGCAGCTGGTAGTAAGAGGTGATGACATTGAAGTCTGTGCGTGTGTCAGTGTGTCACACACAGTTTGTTTGCAGAACAGACGCACCACTTCATTAGGGTGGCTGAAAACTAGAAAAGTAAATGAAGCCTGGGTTTGTTATTGTTCTTTTTGCTTTTTTTTTTTTTTTTTTTCTTGCTTATTTCTTTGCATCTCTTGGAGTGTACCTACCAAGTGGAACAGAGAAAGAGCTGTGTTGCTCAGGAGAAAAAAAGCTTTCCTCCTTAGACCAGCCACAGTGAAGCACATGTTTTGACCTGATGGGCTTTCTTGACTTGTAAAGAGCAATCCAGCAAAGATGAGTACTTCATCCCACTGGCTCAGGCAGGGAAATTCCCTCATTTGCAAACCTGCCAGGGTTGCTGCTTACCATCTGCTGACAGCTCGCTCCCAGCTCTCCTTCAGCACTATGATGACACAAAAGGCAGTCACACAGCAGCTTATGGGGAGGTACTGTGGCCAAGCTTCCTTTAATTCTTTGTGTCCCTTATAATGTTTGTTCTTTGGCTTCACCCTTAGTAGATACAACAGAATCCAAGAAAATTGAGGTGAAAAAATACATTTATAAACTAATCTGTGCTCCCTTAATCACGAATCTTGTCTGCTCACGTTCAGGCCAATCTAGTTTTAAGTGCCTCTTCCTGTTAGAAGATATTTCTAAACACGTAAACCTGGTGTTGGTCAGCTCTTCTGTCAGTCCTGGCTTACAGGAGGTGCCAGTGTAGCATCTTGCCTGTGCCCTGCGCCCCTTCACTGGTCACACTTGCAAGGCCTGAGCCATAACAACAGCTCAGTGTGCCCCTGCTATAGGCCACAAGCTCTTGCCTCCTGGCACTGATGTCACCGGCAGACATGGGCATCACACTTGGCCCAAACTCACCTCAATGTTTGACTTTGGCTTTCCCCATGGCCGCTATCAAAAACGGCTCCCAGGCTGGAAGTGCTGACAGCCACCTTGCCCCTCATCCAAAGCAGCAGGCATCCTATGGCATGAACGTAGATGAAATGCCACCTTATCCTCCTTGAGGTGGAGTGTGCATTACAGCATGACACGTCAACAGGCACCACCAGACTGAGGGGTGGCTGTGAGGAAACACAGAGTTATCCCAAAAGCAGCAACCAGGAGGGGAAGATAAGATGTCAGTGATTGTTCTATGAAAAGCATTTATGGAAAAGGTGGTGTGTAGGAATTATCTAAAATCACATATAACTACATAGTATATTGAATCTGTACTGAATAAGCCTCGTTAAGCCTGTGGTTAAGAAGTGGTGGTCACCATCAGACAGCAGTGCACACGTGCACAGCAGTACAGCTTACATCTGATCGCATGATATTCTTCTAAAACGTGTGCATAGAAAAGGGCGTATGCAACTTTCTGCTTGTGGCTGTGCAGTGAAACCCATGGCACGGCCCTGTGCAGGATCTTTTCCCACCCCGCACTGCTTGTGGCCGTCCTGCAGGAGGAGGTGGCAGTGGGCACCGGCACGCTGACTGCCGGTCTGTCCTGCATGGCTCCCTCCCACATTCCAAGAACGTTAACAGCACAATAAAATAGATATTTAAATGTAATCTAATCTGTCAATTTTAAAACAATTTGTTTTGAAATATTTTCTGAGTGGGAGCGGAAAGTCTACGTATCTCAGGTAATTTCAGGTACACAGAAAGGCTTCCGTGCTTCCTGTAGCTGGCCTGCATGGTACCATTTGGAGGAGGTTTGGTATTGAGAAGTGTGAGCTATTGAAAATATTCAAAATATTTACATTCTTTAGTGGATAGAAGCACTACTTTATCCTAATCTCCTCTCTAATTGCTCCCGTCTCCAGCCATGGCACAGCCTCACCTGGTAACCCCTGCAGCTCCACAGCACAGAACAACAGTGTCCATTCTGACAGTGAATAGTTACTAGATTACATCCATACTGCATATTAGATTATTCCTTATTTAATCTTTCTCCATCCTCTCTTCTTATCACAAAAACCTTGTTGCCTAAATCCCATATTCTTCTGCAGAATAAAGACCGAGCAACACATAAAAGTCCAAGAATATAAAATAAGACTTCCAAGCTTTTTATGTTTATCTGTATGATCTGAAAATGTTTGATCTTGTTTTTTAATCTGTTATTGGGCAAGTTTAACTTTGTCTGTTTCCAAGCACTGGTTTTATGCTCTGAAACATCATGTGCAAGGTCATTTTCAGTGTTCTCCTAGCTTTGCCAAATTCCCCTGTTTATATAGAAAAAAAGCAAAACTAAACAGGATATGTAAGTACAAAAACAGAATTTGCATGGGAGGGACAAGGACAAAGGGAAGTCTGAAACTAAAATTACTCTACCTCGCTTTTTTAAATGATGTCTCCAAGGTGACAGAAAGGCCTTCATTGGGAGGTTTCTCATTTGTCTTGAACAGTTGCCAGGGTTTTGATCTCTTTTTTACTTTTGAAGACCTGAAGTTACCTCCCTTCTCCTCAAAATAAAAACCTGCAACCAAACACAACAAAACAGATTTCAACCACATAGAGGCTTCTATCTTCATGAACAACAAGAAAGAAAGATCAGGTCCCACTGCAAAGCTGCCAGTTTTAGCATCATTCGGAATAGGACTCCACCCAGCACATTCTAACCACGTGTGCTGTCTATCAGGCATCATGGCTACGGTTCCTGCTCAGACCCCACTACATCAGCAGCCCACCTGAGCTGCTGTGCTGCCATACAGGCAGGGCTCTGTCTGGGCAGCGGCTGGCAGGTCAGAACCTGCAGGCCTGGAAAGGGAAAGTCGGCTACACACACAGACACACGCACACTCTGCCCCCACACCGACAATGCATTTCAGCCACACTGGAGCACTACAGGTGGCCAACCACAGCTTCAGCACATCGAAACCATTAGCACCATGTGTTTGGATTCAAAGCTCTCTTTGGCATAGTACCCGGTTCTTCTTCTTCAATCACAAAAACGATGAGGTTCAATTTCTTCTGGCTTCCTCCTACCTACATCCTGCTCTCACAGAGAACACTCTAAAACCTGACTTGGAGCCACCTTCCCCCTCTGCTTGTCTTCTGAAACACAGCAAGTGAAGCAGTGCTCTAAACCTGTCCTCTAAACCTCATTTTCCTTTCTGCACAGTAATGAGGGCCCTTAGGTATTCACCTGCTCTACCCAAACAATCTCAGAGAACTATACTCCCACCTTTCCCTCTTTTCTCTCTCTTTCCTTCCTTATCCTCACTTACTAAGTCACATCTGAGTTGCTGACCACTTTTGGGATAAGTACCAGGACAGAGTTCCACAGAGGACTTGCTCAAAGTAGGGCCACCCCAGCTCCAGACCTCAGGCCCACTACGCGTTTCTTTGGCCCTAGAAGGGCTCAGCCAGGGATGCTGCCCACGTCCTGGGTTCTGTCACTGCAGAGCAGAATTCTGTCCATCCCGCTGCCAATTCTAGATGCAAACTGCAGTGCTGCCTCTTCACCCAGGACTACACAGGGTCTTCTGTCCCGTTCATCAGGGCAAGCTGTACTTCTGCTACAGGACACAGCTTCAGTATTGTTATCAGTAATCATGACAATCATTTTAAGTGGTTTAAAGACCAGTGTCAGAATGGAGACAGGCTTACAAGAGCTGATTGCTTTGATTCAGTGTGCACAAGCAGATGTGTTGTCATACTGGCCGTCCTGAGAAGTATAACAGCCGGAAGTGAAAGACTGCTTACCAAGAGGCACATCCTTTGCTTCTGATAGACATGATCCCATGGCTTCCACCACTCAGTGGCACAACTGCTTAGAGTGAGACACACATGTTGCTTCCAGACATCGGGGTCTCTAAAAGGAACGGTTGGTTCTTAGTTTTCACCATTAAGAAGTCATCAGATTGTAGTCATTAGAGACAGGATGTTGCTGCCAGGCAAGGCAGTCAGCACCCAAGTAAATACTGACTTCTTGTGCACAGGCAGAAGCAGCAGTGACTCCAGTTGCTGCTGTGTGAGTCCTGCTGGTGCTCTGCAAGAGGCTGAAATGGAGTGCACCAAGCACAGGATGCTAATGTACCCTCACTCTCCCCATCTGTCCACTGTCTCAGATAACATAAAATATATCAGGTCTCTCTGCTTCTGTGATGCAGGGTATTCCCTCAGAAACCTCTTGGCAAATCCATTGTCATTTGCCAAGTCATGCCAGCAAGAAGTATTTAGGAAGCTTACCAGCAAAGGCACACAGCTCATCAAATAAAAGATGTATGATGGATTTTTACTTGTCTGATTCCACTTTAAAGCAAGGAGTGCTGGGTGATTTGTCTAACAAGGACACTGAGCGTGGCCTCTGTATTTCTGTATGAAAAATACCTCCTTTCTCTGCTTGGAAATAGGAGACACAAAAGGGAAGCTCCAAAGGTCAGCAGGGGTGAGCCTCCCAGTAACCCACAGCCACAATAATGAAAACCTATGTATCTCAGGCACTTTTAGGATGTCTATCATGCTGGCTTGCACTCTCCCTGCCCGATTTGCATACAAAGTGGATATTTTGGAAACACACTCACAAACATTACCTGAAATAGTTTTTCTTTGCCTGCCAGCAAAGAGCATCTGGAAACGATCAATCTCTCTCTTCACCTTGCCGAAATGTCCTCAGGGAGAAATTCATCTTTTAAGACAACTGCATGGCAAAGAAAAAGTTTTTGCAAGCTTGCTAGATTCAGATTTGCTACAAGTTTGCCTGAGAAGAAAGCACTGGGAGGGGAAAGGGATCCATTCTTTCAAGGCGTAATAAAAACACAAATCACTTTCCTTGCTCTACTGCTAGATATGTAACAAGGCCTCAGCCACTATCACAAACCAGGTGCTCAGTGCCATAGTCCTGTCAGCGAGTTCACATATCATTTGCTTCATATACAGCTGGTTTTCCATGGCCTGTAGTGGGATGCACACATAGCTAAGCTTCAAATATAAACTGCTGCAGCAATGAATGGCACATCTAACAAGAAATGCTACTAGACTGGCTACAATGGATAAGCAAGGATAAGTGCTTAAACTTACTGTAGTTTTCACTCTCCACCAACCCCCATGCTTAACATAAGAACCATTAACATGGAAGAAAACCACACAAAAACAACTTAAGACAAGGAAAAAGCTAAGTTTAGAAGGCAGTGTTGGCACACTACCAAAAGCATGAAGCTTGGACTCAATCTGAATACAGTTGCATTTGCCTCAGCAAAGCTTATTTTGGCCAGTGAGGTGTGTCCTGCAGATGCTGCTGTCCTTGCAGCAGGCAGTGGTAACAGGAGCTTACTGGCTGGGGTTAGTAGTGCACTTTTGAGGTGACTCTCCCCACTGCCTTGGCAGCATGTGCTTTGGTTTTCAGAGTACATCAGCTGCATTCCTTCTGGATGAAGCCCAAAGCAGAAGACGCGCTCCAGGAGTGCCTTTAATGCACTCCAGCTGTGGCAGGTTGGTGGGCAAAGCAGAGTTAGCCTGCGGTGTGCTTTCACATTACAGACATTGTCTTACTGTGCCAAACGACTTACTGATGTAAATGTAGCCGCAGATTGAAAAGGATCCATTAGCATGATATCAGAAATAGAATTAAAGTGATTATACCACATATAGCTTCCCAGCAACCCTATAGCATTGACTAGGAGGATCAGGAGGATCTGCTTGTTCTGCAGTAAGAACAGAAGAGCTGCGTATTTAACAAATAAAACTCACATGCAGTGTAACTGTGGAAAATCAAGACTTTCTGAAATGAATTAGCAAGTACTAGGAGAGACAGTTTTTCCCTACAGCTTTTATTACTGGTCCTTAATGCTTGAGTATGATATAAAAAGCACCAATGGAAAATGCTATAGAGTTACTTAGGAATCAGTTCTATCTGCTACTAAATGTGATAGCTTTTCAGGAGGATTTCTGTGAAATCATGCATTATGAAAACGTGTGGGACATTTGTAGAATGGGGGGGAAAAAAAAAACACCAAAAAAACAGAAACCAAGGTCTGCATAACATTCTCTGTGTAAAAATGACTGCTTTGAGTTCCCCCATGTTGCCTGCTGAAGGCTGAATTTCAGAGCACTCAGCGACACACCTGTGTTACATCCAGCAGCAGACCTTGTAGGCACGCATGGAGCTATAGGGAGTACATTCAAGTCATGGTGATCTTTGCCTTTAAGCACATCTCATCACATTAGGTGTTTCCACAGCAAACAAAATAATTAACTTCCAGCTTTGTATGGAGCCAAAAA
This sequence comes from Tympanuchus pallidicinctus, assembly GCF_026119805.1. Lineage (NCBI taxonomy): Eukaryota > Metazoa > Chordata > Aves > Galliformes > Phasianidae > Tympanuchus > Tympanuchus pallidicinctus. The sequence goes on from NW_026294791.1 coordinate 13,511,985, forward strand.
TCCTGTGAAAAGTTAAATGAGGTCTTTAATTAAAAACCTAAGCACATGCAGTTTGTCAGTTCTTAGGACCTCCGCTTCTTGTCTTGTATAATGGCAATTTCTCTTCATTCTTTTTGCAGACTTGAGGAAGAAAAAAGGTTGCTTTTAAGGGCTGCTCTGTAAGTAAATTGTAGGACCTACCTGCACTCAGTTCTGGCTACTTCTCCAGGTACAGCAGCATTGTAGTCCTCAGCAGAAGCCTGCTCCAAGGGAACATGGATACTATGCATTACTAGGCTGTTTTGACTACAAAAAATGCCCTCGGGAGCTGTATCTTTTGCTAAAGTTCGTCGTTGACCTTAGAATCTTTATTTGACATAGGAATTACATTTTATTTGGCTATGTTACAACTAAAGAACTGAGAAAAACCTGAGATAAATCATGTTTGATAATTCCAAATGTCATCCTCAGCCATTTACACCTGTACTTATATATAGGAGTCCCCACTCTGTAAATAAGTCCATAAGCCACAGAGTTACTTCAATGGGTTTTATGCCTCCCAAAATGGAAAAGAAAGGTGTTACCTTTCTTGTTCCTCTGCATGTTTGTGCTGATTCCTACCAAATCATTAATCTACTAACTTGACTGAAAGAGGTGATGGCGTTCACTGCATTGCTGTCTTCCAGGGAAGCACTGTTTTCCAGCACAGACTCCCATGGGAAATGGGGCAGGTGGACTGGGTGACCTACCGGTGCCAGCCTTATTTCTGCAAGTTCTATGAAAGAAGGAAAAAAAAAAAGATGTAAAACTTCTGCTTAAAATTCAAGTTACAAACATGTCTGTTTTTCTTTGAAAAGCAAGAAGCTTATGGCAGCGTGGAAAAATCAGGTGAGTAGAACTTTTCAAAGCCAGTTCTGCCTCACTTTCTTACCTCCAAGTAACAGGCCGTCTTTTTCTGCTTTTCTTTTCTTCTTTTTCTCTTTTCTTTTTTAATTAAAACATAGAAAAAGAGAACAACAAAACCTGAAACTAGCAGGTTGGTTCTGTGCAGTCTATCGAATAAAGTAGTGCTGCTCCTTAAAGCAGCTACGATGCCAGCAGTTAGCAAAAGCTCCCTCTACTGGGTAGGTACCTACATAGATACTTAGAGAAATGTAAGAACGTAAGATGCAAGCAGTATTTTATTACTATGTCAGAGCTCATGGCAACGTGACTTATTTAAACTACCACAGAGATACAGCATATTTACAGGCATGTGGTGATGCACCAAGGTCCTGTGAGAACACACCAGTTACAAGTCACTAATAGCAAGCAAACTTCAGAGCTTATACAAAAGTCAGCGTTCCTAGCTATTACACAGCATGCCTGCAAACAAGCTTTTGCTATCAGGCACGCTGATGTTATAACTATGTTAAATTACCAGTCTTTGAAACATTTCAGATATATACAAAGCTCTCAGTCACACAAGATGCAATTCTATTGACTCATCAAGGCATGTCAGAAAATTTTCAACAACAGTGCCAGAAAATTTTAACAGTGGCCCACATTCTGCCTCCCAAAAGAAAAGCTCACAGTTGCTTTTGCTTGGAGCCTGCTGCTGGGCGGTGTTGTTTGTTTGGTTTGTTTTGAGGAGAGGATTAACATCCTCTGGTAAGTCCTGTGGTTTCACTTCCTCTCCCCGTTACTATTTCCCAGAATTACTCTGTGTTAATCCATATACAGGGATGAAGGAGGTGGGAGAAGCTAAGCAAAGGGAAGGGAAATCAGTGTTTGCCCCCAAGAACAGCTCGTGCTGTTAGAAGGCAGCAAAGCACAGAACAGTCATGCTGTTGCTCACAGCCACAGCAGAGCAAAGGTGTGATTAATCTTTTGAAAGCTATCAAGATGAAAGCATTCTAAAGATGAAGGGCACTTCATCTTCTAAATGAAGAGCGCTGATAAGGGTATTTGATAAGGACCAAAAATGCTTATCTCCATTCACTGAATTCATTGCATTCTTTTGTCAATCCAGCCCCACAGGTCCCAGCTTCCCTGAAAATTCCAAATTTTTCATAGTGCCCTGAAGAAAATACTTCAAAGGAACCAGCAACAAAAAAACCATTCCAATCTGTGGTGCAACTACCCTTTCCAAGACCAACTGATCTAAGCCCACATCTACTGAGGACACAAATTCAGCAGGCTCCAATGAATACCTGTTGTTTCCTTTGACCGGTGATACCTCAGAGACTTAAAAGAAGAACTAGCTCACTAGAATCCCCATTCCTCTGTTATTCCCACTATTTCTTGGTTTCTCGTTATAGGACTTAACTAGCTTTGACAAAAGAATTCACTGCTACCAAAAGGTTTGAATCAAGAATCATTCACTGAGATTCCCATGTCTCACTGGAAGCTTCCTGAACAACCAAACCATTTGTTTGACATTTCTGTTGGTAGTTTTCTGTATTTTGCCAATCACTTACTGTACAGAAATGCTGCTTTTGTTTCAATCTTCAAGTTTTGACCAACCCACAGAATGCCTAGCTGCTCTCTGCCTCTCATTGCATCACGTTTTAAGCCTGACCTTAGCCAGAAAACATTGCTGGCAGGATTGGAGTTATATTCTTACTAAGGTGCCTCCCTTTGCTAAGAGATTTTCTAAACATATCCCATTTGGAATTTTAAGGAGTCTGTTTATCTGTAACATCAAGCTGCTATATTCTTTCAACACACTGCTCCATTCCCACATTAAACCCACACTCAAACTGTCTGTGTCAGTATTGAACTTATTTATATTGAGTGGCCCAAGCTAAAACAAATGGTCACAGGAGCCTTTTAAGCAAAAGAAAACCCAAGTTGTATCCTGCTGGTGAGTGAAAGCATTACACCTTTTCATCCAAATTCTGCCTCGATTTTGCAAGATGAGCAAACTGGCAAATGAGCTTCCTGTCATCAGAGAAAGAGCAGCCAGCCTCACACAGCTCCCGTTTCCTCTCCTTCACTGATTACAGGATCGAGATAAACGTCTCTGTAGAACACACTGCATTTCACAGGATTCAATTTCACACTGGCAGCCTGAAGCTTATCACAAAGCATTTGTAAATGAATCAGTTCTTCGATAGCGTTGGCATGCATGGAGCTTCCACATAGGAACAACAAGCAGCCTAGCAGGGTGATGCCTTGCAGCAATCTCTCCATCAGCACTTCTCAGAGGAAGCATTGCCTGCCATGGGGGCCATTATCTGAAACAGCAGCACAATGTGTTCATTGCAAACAAATTGCCTTCCAGCCACTGGTTTTCTACTCTTGACAAGTCTTTTTTTTTAGAGAATTCAGATCAAGCTTGTAGGGATTCTTACTGCCTTTTTTTTTTTTTTTTTTTTTTTTTTTACCCCCATTACACATAATGATCATCATTACATTTGATTCATCATAAAAACAGTGCAAGTGCTGAGTTAGTAACAGGCTGATTTTCAAAGCCAATATTCCACATGTGTAAGCGGAGGTGTATGTTCCCTATCAGTTTCCTCTTGAAAGACAATCCAGGACAAACTGTTCTCTAGGCAGACATCTTTGAGCTGAGCTATCAGTTTAAGTTCAGTAAGCACTCGCTCATGCATTTCCCAGATCCCACTGCACAGATGAAGCAAATTTTCTCTATTAGCAGCCCAAACCTCACTTTGCCCTTCAGCTTCTCATCTTTTCTCTTCAGCTTCTGAAACAAACTAGAAAAGCTTCTCATTGCTCATTTCTTCACACTTACCTCACCTCCTTTTTTTAAGCACTACATCATTACCATTTTCATCCTGCTTTGGGAATCAGCATCACTCATCCAAAAAGAGCACTGAGAAGAGCCTCTTTTTCCACTGCACGTGTTGGATGCACTCCTATAATCGCAAGGCTGTGACATCCTCCCTGGAATACGGACATCTTCGAGGAACCTGAACAGCAGCTGGTAACTTTGCAGCCTCACAGTTCTTTGTATCACTGATAATTCATTTGTAATTTTGACCTGGAAGTCCAACCCCAGATGAGGATTATAATTTAGTTTACCACCATTTTTTCCTTAGAAGCATTGTAGAGTATCTGAGTAAAACTTTACTAATCCTCACAAAAATCAGTGAGCTTTCTCTTCTTTCCTTCCTCTCCTGGCTACCAGTGGTGTTCTATCCAGCCCAACCCAGCTGCTCCAACCAGCCTCTTTGTACCAGATACACACGCCGTGCTTTTCTCCCTCCAGAGCTCAGTTCTGCTCACGAAGTACCACACTGTCAAAGCTTGCCACTAGAAACAGAGCTCTCAATGGAAGCTTTCTGGGCTGTAGCCCCACAGGCTGAACTTCCAAATGCCTCTTGTTCTTAATTTCAGAGCCATAATTTGCCTTTAGGTTAGCCATGCCTGGGAGGTCTGCAGTTCCCTTTACAACTCATTGAGGATACAAAATTTCCTTTAGACAATCTCAGTTACTCAGAAAAAAGACATATTGTTGTCTCTGAGCACAGGAAGGTCAGTCCCCTCTCTGCTCTGGGCTTCTTTGTAGGGCCTGCCTGCTTCATGAGCAGCAATGCTAGAACTTCCCTAGACTCAATCCACTTCTACCAATAAAACTTATCCAGCAACAGAATCGGTTCATCTGGGTACCTCCACTTCAGACAGGCTTTCTTGTTTCAGATGTCCTAGGAAGACAAATAGTTGTCTTTGCCATGTATCCTGAATAGGGATGCTACCATGGTCCCTGTTTACAATGAGGTTTCCCTAAGCGCCTAAATAACACAATTAATCATTCTTCTCTCTGATTAGACATGCTACTTTTCTCCTTGGAAACTGAGTATCTGACAATGTTAGCTTCAAGACAACCGGACACCAAGTATATTGTATTATCTGAAAACAAAAGGAGCGATTAGCATGCTAACTTCCTGAGCTGCCTCGCAGAAAGGCAGGGCACACAATACGAGGACAAAAGCCTTCTTGGCCATGGCTATTGTGGGAATGCAACCTATTTCCAGAGCTAGTGACATTAACCTTCAGCTGTAACACACTTCGAGCAGCACTTCAGCAGCAGAGAGGCTTACTGCTGTGAGTCTTGAATTAGGCAGCCCACTGAATCCCACACCTCATGTCAAATCCCTCAAATTTCAGCCATCTGCTGAATTCTCAGCAATGTCAGAGACATCAGAAGATACAGAGAACTGACCAGAGGGAGCATTTTCATTCAGAGACACTGACTTAACACATCAACAAAACTATAATTCCTTTCTCTGTAAAAAGAGCTCAAGCCATTTGATCTTAAACAGTAGCTCATGACAATTGCAATCTGAAGTAGATGACTGAAGCTGCATATACCCACTAACCACAAATACACTTTTCTATACTGAGGTTAAAAGAATATTTTTAAAAGATCACTTAAAAAATATGAATATTAAATACACATATGGGTATAAAATCTACCAAATTCAAGTTAGCTCAACACAGAAGGAAAATGTAGAACGTTGACATGCACACTGATTGCTTAACCAGATAAACCTGTATCAGTAGGCAGATCTCAGTGCAGATTTCTAAGGCAGAGATGCTTCAGCTGACAATAAACCTAGAGCAGCCCTTACCTTCCCCTCAAAGCCCATTGTTACTTTTTCCATTTACAGACCCCAAATTCCAAGCAGCAGTTAGCACAGATGCAGCATGCACTGGCCCAAATACTATGAAAAGCTTAACTAGCACTGAAGTAAACGTAATTTGACAGTAAAGGCTCTGCCATAGCTTTATCTTAATATTTCTCATGTACATATCTAGTTGCTATTTTCAGCTTTTGGAAGAATACATCAAATGCTTCAACTCCTCTATCAGTTAGCTTCATGTTTTATGATGTAGAACATACAATATCACGATTTATCTAATATTAAACTCCACTTTTAGGTCAATATTTCCGTTTGCAGTTGTGTATTTATTACAATCAAAACCCTGAGGATTGTTGAGTCTTCAGAAATACAGCACCGAAATGCATACAGTACAGAATTGCGCCCACTCAACAGGCATGCAGTGCAACATTTATATCACAGGTGTTTCAAAATGTAGTTTTATTCCAGTGACTATCTTTACATAAATTTCAAAACAGCATCATTCAAACAAATCACAGTACAATACTTAAAGAATCTTTAGTATATGCTCCTTTATAAAAGGCTTTGACACAATGGAAAAATCAGTCAAGAAAAGCTCACGCTACCAGGTTTCTTGATAAACAAAATACCAGTGAATCCTGTACCCATGAGCACAAGTCTCCATCACAACGTTTTAAGACACCTCTTTAAATTAACAGGTTTAAATTTTGTTTAGCAGATGAGTTTCTACCACAACACTGTCCGTTAAGTTTTGTGCTTTCCAAAAGGCAAGCATACTGCTGAAATAAAATTCCCTACCCAACAGGAGAGAGAAATTCAGTAAACATGTATTTGTTCCACATTCCAGAGGAATCCAAGTTCATTTAAACTCTCATCACACTAAAACCAAGCGTATTCTGCTTATACCTTCTTCCTCTTTGTCTTCTCCCCGGAGTCTAGTTTCCGTTTCTTAGCATAAGCTGGTTCATCATCTTTTTCATCATCTTTAAACAAAAGACAGAATTAAAAAAGTCAGCAATGCCATATTTCTGTGTTGAACACCATCCTCATCTGTGAACAATTAACTCGGCCACATCTGAGACGCCTGGAGTAAAGGCACAGGAATATTAACAAACAGCATCCTCATTTTCAGAATGTGGTCAGAACAGGAATGTTTTGCTGTTTCAACATAGCTCAACTGAGGGAAGGCTTTGTTATGGTAGACGCTGCACAGTACCTGCCCCCAAAGAAGTACTGTTTGAATAGATAAGATAAAAAGCTGGAAAATATGTTTTAGAAGCAGAAAGTAATGTTAAAGTCAACAGGGGAGGAAATTAGGCAAAATTTATCCTCAGGAAGAGCGCTGATGTATTGGAACAGGCTACCCAGAGAGGCGGTGGAGACACCATCTCTGGAGGTATTTGAAAAACGTGGAGGCGTGGCACGGAGGGACGTGGTTAGTGGGCACGGATCAAGGGCTGAACTACAACCATCTATCTCACTGGTCTTTCCACACTCAACGGTTCTGCGACTCCAATGATTGCCGTATGCCACAGGATGCCCTGCAGCTGGGCACCAACCCGGCCGGGAGCCCCAGCGGCAGCATCAGCTCCCCTCGCCCGCCCTACCTGACACCGCGTGCTCCTCCTCCTCCTCCGGCAGGAACCTGGCTCTGCCGGCGGGCCGCGGCGCGTCGTCGCCGTTGTCCTCGTAGATGTTGGACCACTTGATGGCCATGTCGACGGCGGGGGCCGGCGGAGGCTTCTTCTCGGGCGGGCTGTACACCTCCGGCGGCGGCACGGCGTTCGTCTTCCACGCCTTAAACTCCTTGGGCGGCTGCGGGTGAGAGCAGAGAAGCAGTCAGCCCCACGTGCCGGGCCTCAGAAGCCGGCGGACAACCCGGGGCAGGGCGGGGCGGGGCAGCCCCCTCCCCCCGGGCCGTACCTCCTCGGGCGCCCGCAGGACGCGGCTCTCCCAGTCGATCTGCTTGTTGAGCGGGTTGTAGAGGAAGGCGGGCGGCTGGGACACCTTTCGGAAGAGCTCGTCCGGCGGCGGCAGCTTCGGCCGGCTTCCCGGGCTGCTCCCCGCCGCTGCGCCGGCTCCTGTCTGCCGCTCCTCGGCCGAGGCTTCGTCGGCCTCCGAGTCGGAGCTGGAGCTGCCGTAGGCCGCGAAGTAGCCCAGCGGATCCTCTCCCTCCGCCGCCATGGCGGGGCTGCGCAATTCGCCGCCCGCACGGAAACCGACCCCGCGCCGAGGGTTCCGCCCGCCGGCCCCGGCCTGCATTGCGGGCGGCAACCGGCGTCCGGGAGAAAGGGAGGGAAATAACTGGCCTTCCTGCATTCGCACTTGAGTAGCGAGCGTTCGACCCGGTAAGTTAGGGCTTAAAAGGAAAAAGGACCACAGATGAAAAGAGAATGAGACGTGAAACTGAGTCAACCTCCGTTTCTCTTTTTCACACCCGTGAGCTTCATTGGAGGGAACAGAGAGAAATGGCATTGCCCTCAGCCTCGGGGCAGGTAAGGCTCCCAGCACCGCTCTGGGGCACCTCCACCCACATCAGCTTGTGGCAGCTGTTGGGCAGCATGCAGGCAATCAGGCCCCGCAGCTGGCATTGGAAAGCAGGAGGAACTCCCAGCACTCTTGCTGTTATTCAGACTCTCAGGTTAGCAATACCAGCCATGAGCCACACACAGCAGACAAGGTCTCCATTTCACATGTGTGCTCTCTCTCCACGGGGCTCTTCAAGGCAGTCCTACCTTCATGCCCTCTTCAAGGCAGTACCAACACAGATTTCACACTGTCACTCTTTCCACCAGAGACAACTTCTGTAAAAAGAAGAAAAGCCTCTCACACATACAAAACCAAAGCCACCCATCCAGGTACTGGCACGAGCTACTCCTAGAGTCTCTTAGAGCCTACACATTTTAATAAAGGCAAACAGGAAAACAAGCAAATATACAAAAGAATTTATTCAAAAGTCGTGCTAAAAATATTTCATTTTTCTTAAAAATGCCCATTATAAACATTAATAAGATAATACATTCATTTAAAGTCTCAGGTTAAGAAGCTCCATTGCAGGAGCGCTCCCCACACGGGCAGGCCTGCTGCTCACTGTGCAGCGTGGCAGGCAGCTCACACTGTGTGTTCTGACATACAACTGCCAAGACAGTTTACACAGTGACCTAAAGCCCTTTTTCAGTTAAGGCCAAGCTTGCTCTCTCCCCATTTACAAGAACCCAAGAAGGGACCCAAGTCTAGACTTCCAAGGAAGTGAAAACAAGGAGGGAAAAAAAAAAAGTTTGAAAACACACATGCAACTCTTCAAGTCGTATACAGCAACCAAAGAGATATCTAGACACAGACTTCGATGCATCCTGAGTATGGGCAACTGCAGTACAAGTTAAGGGAAGAAAGATCTGCACTTATCCTTTATTTCATGTTAGAGAGCAAGATTTTACTTAAATTTAGATCCCAGAGCGCCATCTGTACTGATGAGTTTCACTTGGAATCATTTTCACCATCTTGAAGGTCTTTGGACATTTACAAGACCAGGCTTTTTTATAAATACACAAGCAGAAGCTCACATTATAAGCAAATGTAAGCTATTCACGTACTGAATATGGACGACAATTGAACACTGCAGGTCATTTTCACCTACTCCTGAAACCAGAGCAAACATGAAATGAAAGTGTAGAGACTATGCAGAGGTCCTGCAGAAGGCCTGTCTGCGCAAAAGCAAAACACAACAGGTATCACCTGGCTTTCGTCTTGAATGGAATTACACAGCTGTATGAAAACAAAAAGAATTCAAAGCAAGAAATACAAAACTTGTCTCCCGATATACTGAAAGCATCATTTTGAAGAGCAGCATTACAGAATGCTGCAAGAGTGCATTTCCAAGAAAAAGATCGTCTAGTCATTTTAAAGTGGTTAAGGCAGAGTATAAGAGGAATATTGCATTATATTGTGTTCAGAAATACGAGAACCTTCCCATGATCAAATAGTTTAAATGCCTTCAATTCTAAACAACTGTAAACGTGTCTGTGTTGAAGAGCAGGTATCTGAAGTACAACACTTCCAAGAATCTTTCAGTTAAGGGCACTTCCTTGCCACGAGACTCCTCTGCTCACCCACCAGGACAAAACACACAAGCCCTAGTCCTTAACAGCATTATACAAAACATTTTCTGACAGCCCTCACGAGTTTTAAAAAAAAAACCTTTCCTTTCTAAAAATTAATGAGAATTTGTATTTAAAGTGCATTTCAAATCATGATTTTCTAAGTTATATTACAATAATAACATGCTAGGGCTTGTGAATATGTACTTGCTGGCTCAAAATCACTTTGATATTGAGTGCCTTTCAGTTTACTGGTCGGACAAAGAAAGTCCAGAAAATTAAGAGCCTTCTTGTGAATAAGCATAGCTACAGATTTAGTAAGGCTTTTTTTTTTTTTCCCCCCCAAATGAAAATATTTTTTTGCAAATTATACTCATATATGAAGGACACATTAATTTAGTGCATGAATTTAAGCTTTTCTGCATGTGAGCTTAAGCTTTTAGTCCAGGACATTACTTTTCAATACTCAGTGCTTTTCTTAATCACTGCTGCTTTTTCACTCACCACAAAACATTAAAAAAAAAAAATGACATTTGTTGTTACTATTCTGTAACTGCAGCTTAAGTACCTGCAACTAAACGTGGTATCTTAAATATATTGGTTTAAAAACAAAGCAAACAAACAAAAAAAAGCAAAACAACAAAGAAACAACTTCTGCTGGTATGGTACCATAATTAAGAAACAAAAAACCAAACTCCTTAAGAAAAACAAAAGCAGCTAGAGACACTCGATTACAAAAAAAAAAAAAAGACTTTAAAAACATCAAGTAGCATTGATTGTTCTCTCTGATTACCCAAATTAATGGTTTGAAAACATTTTTTTACCCTTAAAAGACTGAAGCTCAGTTTCAGTAGCATTTGGATGAACAGACAAATGTCACTAAGTTCACTGTGGATGAAGAGAACGTGACCTTAAAGGCAAAAAGCAATTGTCACTGGAACTAGTAGATGGTTCTTGCTGTTCTGACTGGAGCTCTGGAGGGAGAGGGGGTGCACCAGGGTCTCCAGGGCCTGGAAGAGTGGCTGAAAAAATTGCACTCTCAGCATTCCCCATCTCTGCAACAGGTAGATTCATTGAATGAAGAGAGACAGCAGACATAAATGCAGCAGTGCTATAATCTTCTTCTGGATTATGCATATGAGTAGATTCTTTGTCTTTTGTTTTATCAAAAAAATTGGATTCATCAGAATATGATCTAGAAAGATTATTTGTTCCTCCATACAGTGAGGTCAGACATGTGCTGCAACTTAGACCTGAAACAAAGAGCAGAGAATAAAATCAACATCAGGATACATCCTTTAACTGTGCTCTGAGTTAGTAGTGGTAAAGCTGTCATTAAGGATCAGCTGTGTCCACTTTTAACAGACTGTCTTCATCTTACCTGTGACATTCCAGTACTAACACCAAATCAGAAAACACAAGCAGATCATCTAGTCAACCACGTGAAAAAGTTTTCTCTGTATCAGCTACTAGTTGATAATGGTGCACTGTAATTGAAGCTTCCCTCTAGGAAGTCACTTCAGCCCTCTGACCTATCTTTGGATAGAATATTCTCACTATAATCTTCAAACTAACTTTTTAAAAGCTCAGCTGCATGGTTCTACTTCAAAATAGACTGCATTTGACAGCTGCTATACTTGAAGCCAAACAGAAATTCAACTCTTTCATCTCTGGAGTTAAAAATATACTTTCTTCCTTCTTATTTATTTATGGGTGTGGAAGAGGAAGTAAGGGTTTTGGGTTAGATACCTTATACTTTCTTTTTCTGCCTTCAAATATGAGTACATATAGCTACTTAAGTTTTCTATGTCAACAAAACTTCTGACTGCATGAAGAAAGAGATTAACAGTCTAATTTTAAGTTCTGACATTGAAGGCAAGAATAAGAATTCCCCCTCATGCTGTGTTTGCAGGCTTATCTTCTGCTGAGATGCAAAGTTTAACAAAACCAAAGCATCCTGCCACTGCAGCAAATAGCTTCAACAGCAATGCAAGATGGAAGATAATCACCTATTCTGAGTTCTGAATTAGAAGCTCACGGAAAGTAGAACTGAAGCATGAAACAAACTTATTCATTAGAACAACACACAGCACAGCTGTTTTCTCTGATCTGTTGTTTATTACATGTTCAGAAAATAAAGAAGTAAAACTAGCAATATATGCCCAGGATTTTAAATGGAAAACTATGAAATTTTCAAACTATGCTGTCCCAAAAACTAGAGGAAGCAAAAAAAAAATAAAAAAAAAAAAAAAAATCTGTAAGGAACACACAGCTGTAGGACTTTTGTTTCACAGCTCCTCAAAATAAAACTTCTGTCTTACAGTACATTAGTACAAACTTCTCACCTTTGAGAGCTTCAAGTTTTTCATTTTTGACTTTCAACACTATGTCAGTTATCTTCTGTAACAGAAAGTTTTGTGTTCTTTCTCGCCTGATGGATTCAACCAAAGCATCCAGTCCCTTTGGATTTTCTGCCAAGTAGTCCAATAACTTCCCAGTTTTTTTCCTACTAGAAGATCGCGAAGAGATCTCCTCTGTGTCCTCTCTGGTGAGTATTTTCTTTGAACGTAGGTAATCAAAGTGTCTCTCAGCTATAATTTTGTCACACAAGTAAGGACGCATCCTTTCTAAAGCCTGAAAAACAAAACAAACATTAGTCGATCTTTCAGTCTTCCAATTTATTTAGAAGCTACACTGAAAAATCTTTATGACTTACAGGTTAATAAAATAGTTTAAAGATGCCACTACGTTATGAGCATATCATATGCAGAGAATTTTCTCCTTGCATCTATTTAAAAGGGAATTTTTTTTTTTTCCGAAATTTTCTAAAGGAAAATTCATCATTTTCCTGAGTGATCTAAGAATTTTTAATGCATACTAGCCAGTGGAGGCAAACACTGAAAATATTTCATTAAGTCTGTGTTTATCACATTTCAGAACCGTCTTTAAATAAAATGAAAAAAAATGAAACCAATAAAACACAAATAGCAGCCACTCATTTTGTCTACATTGTCACATCTCTACACCATTTGTATGCAGGACACACACTGTCATGATCAATGTTCTCTGCACATTGAATAACTGCAGTCTCAGAGCAACAGTATAAACATACTCACCGTTTAAAAGTTGCATTAGACAGACAGTTATTTGGGCACACCGCTTCACCACCAGATTACTGGCATCCACAATACATGCTCTTCCTTCCACAGATGCACCTACTTTGAACAGACTTACTGGCTGCTTTTTGTCTGTCCATCTGCTTTCTTTTGGTTTAAGGCTTTATACCACACACCTGGAGCAACCTGTGCAGCCCTGACACACAGCACCAATGCATGGAAATTAGCACAACTCTGATGACTGGCTGAAGCAAAATGGCGCTACCTCCTACAGCATAACCCCAGCTAACAAGCGTCAACTAGTCGCTTAACTCTTTTCTATGACCAGCAAAGAGAAGAGAAGGGGGAAAAAAAGATGCAAGTCTACCCCTGGGAGGGGATTGTACCAATTGCCTAAGAAGCCCTGCAGGCAGGCAGTTGCCACTGGGAAAGGTGAAGCAGAGCCCTGTTCCGAGCACAGAACTGCAGTGCCACTAAGTACCTTTGGGCACTGCAGCACCTTGTGTGGAGTCCCACCTCCACTCACACGCTATGGTTCCCCAGAAACAAACTAACTTTTATTACCATATTCAATTACAACACAAATATCAATTTACTTCAAAGCTAATTTACAGGAGCAACATCACGACTTTGAATTCCTCTTTGGAAGATCACGTGCCTTCTCTTTTAAAGAGGTATTTATTCACACATAGCATAACATAAAGACTTTTATTTACCTTGTTCATAGGGTTCACACAACTGCAAGTATCTCCAACTCTTATTTTAATCAGTACATTAACTTCAAAACAGAACTAACATCTTGTTCACAACTCTGATTTCAAGAACCAATCTACTACTCTACAAAGATGAGTCACAAATGATACCTTTTTAATTGAAAAACAAGCTTTCATTTTACATAATACTACAGAACTGGCAGTTTCCCGTGCCAGCAGTTTTCACTGTGAAGAAATACACAAGGCAGATCCACTAGCTGAAAGTTACCAATGTGAAAAAAAATCCCGCTTCTCTCCTTTCATCAAATTTGCCTCATTTAATTCAAAGAAAAAGCAATTTGAGGGCTACAAGTGGGGAAAAAAGCTTTACTATACAAGTGATGAAAGAAACAATCAATGCTTTTTCCTGAAGAAAACTTCCAAATATCCTCCAACTCACTGAGATTATATTCTACGAAAGCAATGTGGAAACGACTCTTCGCTTTACTTGTGCACTGATGAGCAAGAAAAATTTCAGGAGCAAACTGCCACAGCCAGACCAAACTCAATGTGAATCCAGAGCATAACAGTACAGCTGGAGCCGGGTGGCTCTTCTGGGCTGGGGGCACACAGCAGCTGCATCTGTCCCTGCTCTTATTCTGGGCTTGGTAGTGAGAGGACCCAGTTCCACAAGTGGATGATGACTCGATCCAGCTTCCTGTGCAATCACAGGGTGCTGGCCTAACTGACTTTGTAAGAACAGAGAAGGGCAGCAGTGCTGCTTGTATCCATCTGCTCTGCAACACACCTCAAGCATCCAACTGCAGCAGGCTGTGCTAAAAATACTGCCAGCAACACTGATTTTTTCCATTTCTTGTACCTCTTCCTACCACAAGGGATCAATCAACAAACTCTGAGACACAAGAGTCAGTAAAATTTTTAGCATTAGAAGTATAAAGCAAGTTGCTACTCAAAAGAAAAGTACTGTGTTTCGACTAACACCTTCTTGCACTGTGCCTTACACTACATTAAGTGCATCAGTTCTGAATTCCCCCAACTGTCCACACAGGTTAGCAGTTTGTAAGGAACAGAAAGAGTAAACATAGAAGAACAGGAGCTTTAAATATCTGTTTCTATATCAATGTTCTTGCATGCCTCACTGCCTTCTTCCCAGATCTCCACCATTAGATTTTGCCCTTTGTAATTTCTCCTTCAGACAAGTTTACCCAGGCTGGATGACCCCTGTAAAAGAGCTTTCTGAGGTGCACTGTCACACAACACACATGGGATTTCTGGTGGTGCAGCTTTTCTATCTCACAGCTCATTGCGCAGAGAAAAGTGTAAGACTCCTATGACCATCTAGGCAGTTGCTTTAAGTATTCTCTGATGTGACAAAATGGTAGAGAAGGAGAAGGTATCAGGAGCCTGGATAAGAGAGGTAAAAAATTAAATACCTGTTTAAGTTCTACTATGATTGTGCCCTCACAGCAGTTAAGCTGGGTCTGCTCTGATGCCCTAGCTGCCCTGATCACCACTTAATCTAGTTGAGAGCTGGACAAGCAGCTATTCCTTTTGTTACGCTCACACACACCTGCACTGCGAGCTCTGAGCAGCGTTGTGCTGCTTCGCAAAGACAGACCAGCACCTGACCTGGCCCACAGCTCACCACACGTGAATGTGGTGAATGAATGTGCCTGATCAGAGGTACTGGAACGACTTTGGGGCAACCAAGTGAGCATACTCTGAAGCAGCAATGAACCTCCTCAACGGGAGAGTCTCTACAGTCAGATTTACTGTACTGCATTTTGATGATAAAATTAAAGTTCTCTCTTACTACACACCAGCCTTCCATCAAGTCCTCCAATTACTATATGGGACTGTAAGATTAGAGGCTGATGTGACACCGATGGACTCCTGGGAGAAGAAACTACAAACTCAGTCACTAACACAGACAAATTTAAGTCAGACTGCACATGTGACATGATATATAAGTAGGTCCTGCCTTCATTTGTTTTGTTTTTGCTGTAACAACTGGATGCTACCTATTGCACTTGTACTCTGAGGTTCCACAGAAGCAAGCAATAACTCGAAAAACATGCCTCACAAACTATGACAAAGCATTTAAAGGAGACGCCGCACGCATAAAGCTGTTAAGGAACGAAGCTAAGTTCCATCCTTTTCTGAATGAAAAAACGGCATAGGAGAGAAGAAAAAAAAAAATTACCCAAGAGGCCACACAGTGTTAATATACACAAATATACACAAATCGGTACATAGGACACTGTACATTACGAGCACTCGCACGGTCATCAAACAAGAGGCAAACTGCTTTCCTCTCTGACGTAACCAACCACCCACAGCCCAGCGCTGTCCGGGCCGCGCCGGGGAACTCCGCTCTGCGAGGCGCTCCCGCCCGCTCTAACGGCGCTTCCGCTTCCCACCGCGCCGGCTCCCGCCTGCAATCCAGCCCGGCACTTGCCTCCTTCTTCACGTCGGCCATCTCGTCTTCTGTCAACGGCCGCCCGACCGCGCTCGAGGCCGGGCCAGAGACCTCCATGGCGGAACCCCTCCGAACGCACCGCAGGGAAAACCGCCCCCGGCCCCGCTTCCGGCCCCTCCCGCGCCGCGCCCGCCGGCCCACGAGGAAGGCGCGCGGCCGTCCCGCCCACAGGCGCACGCGCAGTGAGGCGCCGTGCCGGGCCGCTGTGGCGGTGCGGGCGCTCGATGTTGTGCTGCTGCGCCACTCAGCGCCAAGTCGCTGCCGTCTGCACCCGCTGCCGCGCTGTTTGGCTCGTGGAGTCACACGAATCATTAAGTGTGGAAAACCTTACGGTCATCTAGTCCAGCCGTCAGCCCGTGACCTCCACGTCCCTCGGTGCCACATCGCGTCATACTCAGAGTGCTGACTGGGATACCTGCTCCGCTGGCTTATTAATAACCACGTTGCATAGCAAACATCCTGCCCAGAACACAGAAAAATACAGGAATGCTCACTGTTCCGATCTCCGTAGAGCTGGATGTTAACATCGCCCTGGATGACTGCAAGAACAAAGAGCACTGCAGGGCAGTTGGAGCACCTGCACTGATGCTCCCTAATCTGTCGCGCTCAAAAGTGTGCTTTGAGATCCTCTGGAGCTCCCAGCAAGGTGCTGGCACTGCTGAGCTGAGGCAGGTGTCCCCCAGCTCCCCACTCCCACACTTGGTCATTAACCACATGTCTTCCAGCCTTTCTTCAGGGGGAATTCTGCTGAAGACCTTGCTGTCTCTGCACAGTAGTTCCGATAAAAACAGTTGCTGTGCACTCTGGAATTAGGACATTAATAACCCCACTCAGTGAGAGATGCAGTTTAAAGCAGCACCTGAAGAGCTGGGCTTCTGGATCCCTGCACCATGGTAGCCAGCATGAGGCAAGCTGGAAGGAATTAACTGTGGGTAGAGAACTCAATAATAGAATAGATTTTAGCAGATTTGCTGCCAATAAAACTGGAATTAAGAGCCCAGCAGCCGGAAGAAGACTGCTTTCAGTATGATACTCATTTCAGGAGGTTAGCATCAGTTCAATACTGATCAGTGAGCCTCAATGGGGAGAGAGCTAGAGAACTCTTTTTTGAAGGGAGGTGGGAAGATTTCAGACACTGCACTGGTTTATATAATTATGTATGTACGCACATTTAGAAGAAATTTCTAAGTCAGAGAAGTTTCAGAAACTGCTTACAACAAAGCTCTGTTCAAATCGCTCACATGTGGGCTCCTGCAAGCACTGTAACACTATTGGTTTGTGAGAAGAGGCCGCTGGGCTTTGCAGCACTAAGGCTGGCTGCTGATTCCCCCCCCTTCTGCCCACAGCGATCAGCCTTTTCCCTAGGCAGCCTCACTGCACAGCAAGGCCTCTCCCTGGTAGCGTCATGTTCCACAGCAGTGCTGCCCTAAGGAGGAGGAAGAAAGCTCCAGGCAAAGACTTTGGTTCAGTCAAAGACACAGATCAGGGGCCTTGACCAAACTGAATGGATTTCTGGAGCTAACAACTGCAGCTTTCAAATGACAAACCCACAGCAATGAGCCTACGCCTCGTGGATTTGGGGGTGAGGTGAGGTAGCTGAGAATGTGAGGATATCTGGAGTCCAGGATGCAGGAGACTGTGACTGATGCTTTTTTCGGCAGGCTGTTCCTGAAACATTCACAAACTCAGGGCAGGAAGACTTGATTTGCTGACGTGATATTCTACAGCTAAACTTCTCAAAGGGCACATCTTTTTAAATGACGGTCATATTTTGCTTTTCAAGGTTTAAATATTCTATGAGGTGCTTGTTGATGTGGCAAATGGGAGTTGTATAGCTTTTGTACTATTTTAAATTACTGACATTCGTAAACAAATCCAAGAAAACTGGTACCAACTCTCTCCTGTATACAGATACACAAAGATTCGTCTAAATGATATAGTTTACTATGTGAAGTAATTGCACCAAGCAGAATGTATCCAGAGGTAGCACTGATTTATAAATAGCAATATAAACCTATAATGCAATATAAACCAGTTAACTTGTGTAGTTAAATTAGCATGAAGGCTGTATTTAGATTAGACTAGCTCTAGCTACGTCTTTACTTGTTCTTCAATCTTCAGCAAGAATATTCAGTTCTGCTCTGTTTAAAGTCATATTCCTAGACAAACTATACTACTGCAATTCTTTTGCTCCAGTACTATCATTTTATGCTGGATTTCTTAAAAGAGCAGAAGCAACACTGAGGCCTTGAACAATTAAAGCTTGGGTTGCCACCAGGTGGCACTGAAGGCCTACGAGCATTTAATGCCCACGGCCTCCAAGCCTAGAGTCATGCATTACCTCCTGGGACCATTACTCCGGATATCACAACCTAATGTCATTAGAGCACAAGAATCCAGGCAGAGATTAACTCCACCTGCATCATTTGTAGCACACGAGAAGAAATATTTGGATACAAAACGTGCAGCCATCAGCCAGATTACTGGTACATAATATTTCAAATACTGTCAACTTCCTTGACATCTTGTGGGGGAGAAAGACACAAGTGCTACATTAAGAATTAAAACACCACGGTCATGCCACTCAACTTTTGTCATTTTAACTGTTGTAACTTGCAGTAAATGCATGCATGACAGAAAAACAAACTGCACTACAGTAATATCTGTTTAGTTATCTTAACAGTAATAAAATTCATTACAACCACTGTATCTAGAACACTTGGCCAATACCTCTACCTATATTATTCTTAAATGTAAGTCTAAAATAACTTTTTTTAAAAAAGAGCCAAATTTTCTTCTAACATGCTGAAAGGTTTTAACACTCCTGTATACTACTGGCTTTTTCCTAGGCATATAGCAAGCTTTCTAATAAAAAGAAGACATGAAACAGTATTAAATAAAATGCAGGTGCTTGCAGTTTCAGAATAAGAGGCAAAAACTACACAGTTCACAGTACAATTGACACTTTATTCCATTGTGATGGGGATATATAGTATTGAAACTGCAAGAGTCAAAAAGGGAAAAAAAAGTGCAAATCTCTATTAGAACAGATTATGGAATGTGTTGATGTTTTTGGCACAGAAAGTGGGAAAATATGTACTGCAACAAGGTTTTAAGTTTAATGAAATGTAACATTTCTGTTTAGTAGTGGTATTTGTGCACTGCAGAACAATACAACATAAAACAGTGACCAACAATTCACATGCAGCTCTATACAAGTTACATCATACATCCAGTTAAACCTTTTCTGAAAATACATGAGGTCCAATTATACTTTGTTCACAATCACTTAACAAATACCATTCTTTAAGCGGTCTTATCTTTTCAGTTTCCTTATTGATAAAAACAAAAATAGCGTCTTAAAGAGTAAATTATTTTCTCCAAATAGTTCCACATGAAAGCTGGTATTTTATGTTGAAGTAATTTGGCTCTGCTTGATTAATATAATGTTCAAGAAGCTGAATGACATCAAAAACTGATTTTTCCCATATTTTATCTCCAATTTACTGTGAGCAAACAGAAAATCAGATTCGTTGTTCTGCATTTCACTGAATGTTTATTTTTAAAACTCCGCTTGGTGGTACTTATCACCTCTGTACCTATGACCTCTGGAATTCATCCAAAAACCAGAGAACAGCTTCATACAGTGGCAGCTATTTAAGACCAGAAAGGAGTGTATTAGCATGGAAACAACAAAAATGCCGAAATGGAAGCATTTGAGATTATCCTCTAAGTACAGTACACATTCACATTTTCATTGCAGAGAGAGATACTGTGTTCACATTTTGTTGAAGAGAGAAACCCACATATCACAGCTCTTCCTGCACTAGCAGTGAAGATAATATCTTTTAAAGACCTTTAATGCATATTCTAGCTCTTTCATTTGATCTAAGCTAAACTGCTTGCTCAAAATGAAAAAACCTCTGACGAGTAAATTCAAACCCCACTGCTGAGCTATTAACCACAAGATCTTCTTCACTGACCGGCTATGTCATGCAGCCTGACAGTTGTTATCAAATGTTTTCTGTGGGCAGTTCAGTGTCTCATCTCCTTTTTGTTTGGTTTGGGATTTCATTTTATTATTTCTATCAGTCAAGGATGATGATTTACATCTGACATCTGAGAAATGTCCTAGTGACAGGATGCATAGGGTACCCATTAAATACGTACGTGTTACAGCAGGAACGTCCTTGCAAAGAAATTATTTGTTTGGACAACAGAAAAAGTAACAAACAGCAAGAAGCACCTGGCATGATTTTAGTTCTTAGTACCATACTGCAAATGCACAAACTGAAGTGCTTCAAGTGTTTTTGCTTTATTATAATGACATAATAAAGAACAATGCTACAAGCAGAGAGGTAAGGGCAATTCCACTAACCAGCTTAGGTAACTTTGGGCATCAGACTAAGATTTAATTTTGAACTTTGTTATGAGCCTATAAGACAGAGACAAAGCACGTGTGATTTAAAGCAACCAAATCCTGCCCCTAAAGTCAGAAAATTTATATACAATTTGAAATCATCACTATAGGGAATTCAGATCCCTCAGCCATTCCCCTGCTCTTTCCATATACCAAAATGCAGCCTTGAAGGCAGGGAAATCTAACTAGCAACAGGTGAAAGACCAGCCTCACCTCTCCATGCCACGGGGAAACCAAGGAAAGCCACTATCACCCATTCAGTTGCTTTCAGAGACATAAGCTATGAGCGGTGTCTACCATATTTTGTCCTAAGAAGTGTCCTCCTTGTTAATCCCTACGTATACTGACACTCATCTTTCACTCAAAGTAAGAGCAGACCCCTTAGTTCCTTCTCCCACCTGGCACCGACACAAGAAGGGAAGGAATTTAGGACAGTCTGTTATGGAGTGAACAACAAGGAGGCAGAAAAAAAACAACTGAAGTAGGAGAACTAAGGCAGCAGGAGGAAAATTTTCTTTGAGGCTGAAAGAAAAAAGCATTCATTATGCCACAAAAGTAGAAACTATACTCTGAGGAAGAGAGCTTGAGGCATAAATGGAATGGATACCCCACAGCCCAGTGGTGGCACAGGACAACTCCCACTCCTGGATGAGATGATGGAGGAATCAAGGGAAAGGGATGGGAATGAGGTGTAACCAGGCTCAGGAGCATGGACAGGGCAGGAGGGAGGGGGCATGTGGCCTTCATATGACAGCTCCCACAGATACGGATGTTTTAAGGTAAAGCTTGCCTTTAGACGGTCACAGTTAAATACTGCAGGGTTACTTTTTTGGCACAGAAACTCTGCTGAGTATCAAGTCATTTTAAAATGCAAGATGCTTTATCAGATACTTAAAGAGCACTGAAAGAAAGAGGGAAAGATTTCCCACTGCAATGTTTACATCCTTAGAGCTTGATCATGTGGGTCAGGCTGAAATCATGGTGCATGGGAATGGAGGAGACAAAGGGGAAACCTCGGGAGAATCCTTTGGGACAGCACACAGCCATAAAACCATTTTGTTTGCTCGTCCTTGTCCTCTCTCTCATGACGCTTCTTGTCACCGCAGCATGCAGACAGTGCGACACGTATCCTGGTGGCTGACAGGATGTTTGCTCCACATTACTGCTAGGTGAGGTGAGAGTCGCACTGTGGAGTACCTACGGATGTACGTACTTGTGTTTCCTCCCTTATGACAGCGTGGAAAAACACGCAGGTTTCCAAAGAATACTGAAGTATGTGCTTGGTTAGTGCTATTTGCTGTGCTACAGACTGACTCCCCCCGCTCACTTCCGACTGTACCTTAGCGCCATGTCACAAGTGGTTCAGGAAAGGTGGAGGAGGTGCCTAGGAAGTTGAAAACACGTTCTGACTGTTTGTAAGTGTCCGGAGAGTTCCCGCTGCTGTCTCTATTTGGGAATTTCTCCATCCGTAGTTTACAAATGATTTAACAAGAAGCATGTGAATACAATGGGGTATGCTCTGCTTTACTGTGGCAAAAAAAAAGTATGACTCAGTGGGTAAACATGTTGTGGAATTTGCTACAAAAATGTATTTGTTTTAACTGAATACCACACTAAATATTCATGCAATTAAAAGTTAAGATGGTCATTGTTCCAAGGAAAACTACCCCAAGGGCAAATTACACATGCCAATCTTTCAGGAAACAATAGCTTCCCTTATTCATGAGCATAATCCAGGAATAACTGTCCTTCAACTCATTCTATCAGCCTTTCCTTTTGAATTTTGCTAATATGTGGCCTTCAAAAGAGGACAAAACAACAGAAAGGAGGAACAAATTAAAAAAAAAAAAAAAAGAGCAAACGAATAATAATTTTAAAAGCCTAAAATTTTTTGATTACTTTTTATAGCTTCAACTTTACTGAAAGCATCTGAGATCTTCATTTTTGTGGTCCAAATGTTCCCCAGGACCTGGCCTTTAAAGAAAACTCTTATTCTGTTGTCACCAACGTGTAAAACAGAGCATTAGCAGCAAAATGCCACCTGAACTTGCAGGTGATGTCCTGTGTGGCTGCACTGTGAATTCTTTTTATGTCAAGTTTCCCAGGCAGGTACTGCCTTCAAATGCTCCTGTCAGAGGAGGCTTTTCCCAAAGCTGCTACCTTGCATCTGAAACTAACAATGCCCAGCCGCAGCGCTGTGATATGGCTGAGACTGAGTGAGTGTAGACTACTGCCCACTGTTTCAGCTTCCCTACCACAGGAAATACCAAGTTCATGAGTCCCCTGAACTTTTTTCCGCCCCCACTGACACTTTGCATCATTGAAAGTGAGAAGAAACAGAGGTGAAAGACTAAAGGAATCAAAAGAGTAGATCAAGGAAGAGAAAGAAAAAACACAGGAGAAGGGAGCAGTGCAAAGACAACAGAGGTGCTTGAAGTGTTGAGAATTAGTCGGTCTTCTTAAAAATTTCACACAGGTAAGTTAGATTGCTAAAGCTTGGGGTTAGCCATTGTGATTTTCTTCTGCCAGCCCACAGGACTAACACACTTCAGAGTTATGTTCCCTCAATGAGAGCATACATCCACCTTAAATACCATCTGCAAGGACATCATAAAAATACACAAAGCAAAAAATTTGTAAACAAGGGTTAGTAGCACAGTGGTACAGTAGATTGTCAATAAAAACAATAAAAGTGTGGATACAGATTCGTCTACCTTGTGTGTAACATTATTGCCAGTTACAAGGGAGGGACTTCTGTAAACTCATAATTCTGAAGTTTTGTTAATAAGCACAGAGCAACAGGTGAGTGCCCCATCTACTTTCTCCAGTTCTGTGTTGGCTATTGGGATCAGCATGTGGTCCTTCAGTTTTTCAAAAACCTGTTTAGGAAAGGAAACGGCACAGAAACAATTACTTTTTACACCTCCTTATTTTCCCTTTTCCCTGTATTCGGAGTAGTCACGGATTGATCAGTGGGTGCCATGCTTCTCACTGTAATTCAAGCTAACATTTACAGTTTATGTGGCCATTTGGCTGCGGCTCTCAGAGGGTTGCAAACATTAGTACCATTACTGCTTCCAGTTGGGCAGAAGAAGCACAAGGGGCACACAAAACCAGTGGGGACACACACAGAGCCCAGACCTCCCACCTTTTGAGAGCTTTCACCATCTGATATTTCCCATGGCAGGATGTCACTCTGTAAAGCACTGAATTTCAGTTCCCAGCCACTTCCCGGTGATGCTGGGATGCTGGCAGTCTCCCAGCTGCCCCCAGCACATCCCTCACCTTTGCACTCTCTGGGTACTCCTCAGGGGCTCGGTGCAGCAGGACGTGCCCTTTGCTGGGAATGTTTAAGTAGATGCAGTTTGCGGCGGCATCGTCGGGCACCGTCAGCTTGTCGTAGCGGTGGTCGCTCATCTGTTGCATGGTCTGTTGGGAGACACAAAGCACAACTATTGACCAAACACTGTAGTGGGCCCAAATAAATGCAAGAATAGAGTCTTCAAAAAACACTCTAAGTACGATTGCCAAGCCAGCCAAGAGACATTTTGCTATGCAGCAAGGAGACCTGCTTTTATCTCTGCCTTCAAGGAAGAATCCACTAACCCTACCCAAGAACAGCAGTAGAAAACCTGTCAAATGGTTCCTGCAAGTGGCAGGATTAAGCAGGCTGCCCAACGGACAGTCAGCGGGGTCTTTTCCTTAAGTAGCACACATTGAGTATGCAAACCTCCTGCTCACATTGATGAAAACTAGAGGTGCTCAGCCACCTTTGAAAAAAGCAGCCATCATTCAACACTCATCAAACGAGTATGAATTAGCACAAACAGGACAAGAATGGTTCCCAACTTGGATATCAGCCCAATCTTAACTCTTTTCAAGGACCTCGTTTTTGCTTTCCAAGCAGTTACTCTGTCACCAAGCACCTGTGCTGGGGAGCGAGATGACATGTCCGAGTTAATCCTCGTTCCCAAGGGGACAACACAATAACCTTGTCAGAACAGCAGAGCTGGTGGTTTTCAGAAGGTTGGTTTATAAATATAAGGCTCATACACAAATTTGGACCCTGGCTGGAATTTCAGAGACAGAGACTGTCAGCACACGAGAAGCCTGAGATCCCAAGTTTTGGATTAGGCTCAACTTTTTAGTAAAGATGGAAAAAGCCTGGAGACAAGAAGCCTGACTCTCCATTGTATCATTCCAGCTTTACACCAGCTTCTCTGACAGAGACCTAAAATAAAGCAGAAGTGAACAAAGCCCAAAGCTTTGGCTCTGCCCAAAGCCTAAGCAAACTCAAGTGCTTCAGTTTCCCTCCTAGCTCTCCTTCGTTCCCACACACATTACAAAGATCCGAACAGAAATAAAAGCCTTTTTTTTTTTTTTCAACTTAGAAGTACTCACATTAACATTACGTTAAAAACAAATCACTATTCTGTTTACAAAATTCTTCAAGGGAATTTACCCTTCTCAGCAAAACCCCACAGATCTACACCACAGAGCAGACTTTGATCTGTGGCACAGTTAAATTTATCTTCAAATTATCAGCAGGGTCATTTGTACTACTACTCATTCATGAGAAATACCATGTGGAACCTAATTATAATAACTACATCTAAAACATATTGTGAAGTACCAAAGCAGTACATACACACGTACTGCTACAGTAATTCCTTTCTAGGTCTGGATGCATTTTTCATGTCACAGTCTGAGTCATGCACATCCCATGGAGAACGTGAAACTGGTAATGAAGGATGCCACGCATTCTTGAGGAAGCCTTATCATTTCTTGTTCTTTCTTCAATTGTGAAACTCTCCTCAGTTCCCAAGGTCGCAACTACCTCCATAAAAGGTTGCTGTGCTTTGCTGAGAAGCAATCCTTGCATCTTAACTTCACCGGATGTGTTTTTATTACTGTATTCCATGTGTTTGACTTCCCTGTTTATGCATTTGCTTCCGTTACATTGTCGTGATGCATTTGTTCAAGCTCTCCTCGATGTTGCAGGCATACAGCAGCAGGTGACATGCCAGCAGAGCTGCTGTTGCTCTCCCTGGTAACAGCCTGCAGACTTGTCTTCTGCCCGCAGCCTCCTTCTCCTTCCTAACATAATCTGTTTAAGTCTGGATTAAGGGTTGTTGTTATTAAACTTGCACTGAAATATATGCAGCAGCAGAAGAAAAGCTACCACCTGGATTTCACTCAACTCCCAGAAAGTTGTGCTTTGTCCAGACCTCGGTGCTGCAGGTTTTCTACAGAAAACAGCTCATTCATCAGAAATGTACTGACTCACTGGGTAACATTTCCATAATAAATTACAAATGAATTCTCAAATGGAAGGGTATGGACACATCTCCCATTCACTTCCTTCCATAAAATGCTTCAGTTAGGAACACTCACAGCAAATTGAAACGAAGACCAAATGCAAGGCCCTAACTGTGCTGCAGGAAACACAAACCAGCTTCAGGAAAACTGAGCAGATGATGGCAAGGCATGCTAGAAGGATTGCTTTCAAGACTAAAAAGCTGGAAAGTGGTGGCTGAATTCATTTAGAAAGAAACAAAGAAAAAACGAGCGAGAAAACAAGACACAGAATCATGGAATCTTAAGTCCACAGCTGCAGCAGTGGGGATGGGATCTGTTCACTACAGTATCAGCCTAAGAAAGCAGAACTAGCATTCTGACAACACAAAATTGCTCTCTCTTCCTCACCTTTTAAAATAAGAAGAAAATCATATATGCAAGCTTTCATCTGTTTTAACAATGTCTGCATATTGAAGTAAAATTTAAAAAATCAATCTGTTGAGAGTGCGCAAAGGCAATAAACCCCAGACCTGTGCCACAAGGAGTCTATGAACAAAGCAGAAATGTGCAGAAATGATGCAACCAGGCTATTTTAAAGACTCGTGCTCTTGTATATTTCTATGGCAAAAAGTCACTGAGCACGTACAGCTGGCCAGACAGGGCTCCAGGGCAGAGAAAGAGATAAAAGCAAGGCTCTTATTTTTTATCAGGTACTCCTGCAGAATACACATTTTTGGGAAATGAGCAGTTTACAAAGCCTGTAGCCCTTGCACAGTGCATCAGTGGAAGGCTGGCTTTCTGCCCACATGCATTGTATGACCAGCTATGTTAACAGTCAGGCATTTCCCGCATGCCTAGTTTTCTGGGAATTTTCTTCAGCCCGGAGAGGGTAATTTTCATTGCACATTCTCTCAGCCCTTAGTCATGCTTTCCTTATGTTGAAGTCATTCTCATAGCCTAAAATGCCTTTCCTATAGTTGGTTTTTTTTTTAGTGTGTCCTCAGACAACTGAGGTAATGGATAAGCTAAATAATCCTAAATATGAAGCAGCATTATGAATGAAGGAAAAATGTGTATGTGTTCAGGGCCTATTATCTCAGCAGAGCTGAGATGACCACATGCACTTTTAAGGCAAGCCAGGCTCCACCATGCACTCTGCCCCCTCACTGCCATGCAGGGCCTCACTGCCATGCTTGGGTGAGGGATGCAGTGATCCCCCATATCCACACCCCCCCAGGCCAAGCCCAACACACAGCATCTGCTATTCTTTGCAATGTCACAGCAAGCCCTGTGCCATAAACCAGAGATGCCTGGTTTAATGGGCATCTCTCGCCCCTTCGTAGCTGTCTCTTTTCCAGGTGACAGCCATAGCTTGCTTAGCTTATCTCTTTATCCAATACAAGGTATTTTACAGGCTACAGGTATTAGTTCACCTACTCCTCTTTCCTGAGCCTCTCCATCTCTGCTCTATCTTTCTTTGGACGAAGGGATTGTGCATGCAAAGGGCATGTGGCAGCCAACATACAGACACATCACAGCTTTAATTAGTGGCATAATGATGTTTTCTGCCTGGCTCTCAGCTTAGCTGACAGTCTCAGTGAGTAGCATCTTATTTCTGTGGTAACCATCAGTCAGGGCACATTATTTCATACGTGAAGTTCACTTCATCATTCTCCCAGCCCATGCTGGTCATCATTTTACATTTATCTACACTGACTTTCATTCACTGCTTTATTGCCCTGTCTCTGCTTCTTCAGTTCCTCAAGTTTGCCTCTTCATGTCTGGAGAAATCATCAATAGCAGAGAAGGAAAACAGCATTGTAGAGATGAAGAGGGGCCAGAGGGCCACGCTGCTGTTATGCCAGCCTGCCCATGCACTATGGCTCTACAGAGCACACGGCTTTCCAGCATATGGAGACAACAGTGATGGCAAGCAGGCAGAGGGGCAGACCAGAGGGCAGAGCTGGAAGAGCCTGATCTGCTCACATGTCAGACCTGTCAGAGGAACACATATGCCCTGCCAACCAGCAGCTGCCCAGGCTGCACTGTGTCACTGGCAGTGACAAAGACGTGCTTAAAGGGACACCTGCCTCACCTTGTTAAGAAACACAAACAACCTAATACAGCACAGTCTATTCTATAAATATACTTTCGAGTCTGGAACTTCCAAAAGACTCAATTCTCCAGCCTGTTTGCAAACTGAACAATGCTGATACTCAATTATACAGAAGAAATTCATTACAACACCCGACCTTAATTAAAAGAACCCACAAAGAGTTGTCTTATAAAGCAGCAGGCCATGCGGTGTGAAGACCTGTGTCCCCTGGGACACCCTACGCCCTTCACTTGTGAAGTAATGGAAAGTCAGAAGGAGCTGAAAGTATGCAGCGTCTCACAGGACCTGATCCAGAGTGAGCAACTATGAGCTAAAGGAAAGTGTTCAGAATCTTAAACATTGACTAATTTTCCTATCTATAAGGCTGGGAGCAGCAAATGACGTCTCTGTTTCTGAATTATACTAAGGAGCAGGTTGACAGCTGTTCTCTGGATTTTATTACCTTCTTTGCTGCAGCATTACATAGATGTCCACACTCATCTGTACTTTCTGCTAATCCCCTACCTGAAGTTGTCCTCTTTGGATTATTAATATTAGCAATCATTTCCACAGCAACCCTTTGTGATATCATAAATAGAGGATGATGACTTCATATGGGGAATAAGCAGAGGTACAAATGATGAATTCTTAAGAAATAAGAGACAATATGTTTGTTCTAACTTTTGCATTACTAGAAAAGAAAGCCCCTGTACAGACAAGTGGTTGGACTTGATGATCTTTAAGATCTTTTCCATCCTGAGCAATTCCATGATTCTATGACAATAGCAAAAGCAGCTCTTCTGAGCCTTTCTGTTCTGCCCAGGGGTAGAGGATGCGTTGTAAGCACATGGGATATATGATGCTTTCCCCTAGTTGCCCATTCCAGAGGCTCTTCTGCAGCTGGGACAGAAATTCCATAGCTTGTATGCAGGCACTGCACCCCTGTTGCAATGCAGGCTAACAGCACTCTGCTTCTTAAAGCTGGCACACTGCAGGGACTAGGGTTAGCCAAGCCACAGTGAGAACAAAAGGCATTTAATCATGGGGATGGGGTAACTGCCAACACTCTAGCAACTTCTTGCACCCAAGTCATTAAAAGCCCTGCTGTGATCACAGCTTTGGATACGGACCAAGGGCCCAGTTGCCCAAAAGAGACTTCCTTCTTTATGCTTACAATGTGGTTTTGGTAGGCCTCCCTTGGCCTCTGTCAAAACAGTGGAGTTGTTTTTAAATAGTGTTCTCCGGGGAATACATCAGGAGATGAATGAACAGCACTGCTCCCAGCAGGAGATACTGCATCAGGGAACCTCTCAGGTACTCTGGGATCGCTACTGAGCTACTTGTGAGGGGACAGGGTGGCCTGGCCATAGACAAGTTCCTAAGCTAAAAGTGGTGCCCATCAGCACCATCCAAGTCCTCGCTCACCAGGGAAAGCAGAGGGACCTGTGCTCTGTGCCATCCAACAGGACTATGTGAGGGACACAAACACAGCCTTTCTAGTTCACAGCAGATGCTGGGTCACCGTTCTCCATGCAATCCTATAATTTGCCTTTGCTGCTGACCTGACTGGCCGGCTCCCATCTCCTGTCATCTGGGCCAGAATCTGGGTTGTGCCCCATGATGGGCAGCAGGGCACCAAGCCGTGCTGACAGCACTGTGCCCACTGCCCGGCCCCTCCAGCACCACAAGACTGGAGCCCAGAGATGACACTTCTGGAAAGCTCTTGGCCCCATCGACGGTACAGAACCCTCCCCAAGGCATTATCTGCCCAACAGCCTTGGCAAGCATTCAGCTACAGAATTACAGATGGGGTTAACTGCAAGAAAGAAATGTGCCCTGCGTATAGCAGAGGGAAGCTAATGTTTCAGATGTGGAAGCAAGGCAGGCCACGGTACTTTCTGTAGTTAATTTGCCTCTCTCTTTCACCAAGTTTCCTCGAGTGCCGCTTTTCAGCTGCAGCCCAAATAAATATTCTATACTTGCCAGAGCCTGAAGAGGATTTCATGGTAAGAACGTCACTTGTGATTTATTGCCTGCTCCTAGCATGTGCTCTATAATCCTAAACTCTGTGCACTCATTTTATAGTTCATTGGCAGTGCTCTCTGTTACACACACTACACTAAGCTCATGATAAACTGCGCTCTGCAATAAGCACCAGATTTCATTTATTCTCTTATTTTTAAGGAATTGTGTGGACATCAGTTGCAATGGCAAATGGCAAAGAACAATCAAGAAAAACTGCTGCCTTTCAAACAAAAAAACCCTATTTTAAGTATAAATGTTAGCCTAGCCTAGCACTACAGCTCACTTGTTGGCCACCAAGACACACTGGAGGACAAAATGCCTTGGGGAGGGTGCTCAAAAGCAGCTCAATTGCTTTTTTTGCTCAACAGGATTTCCAGTGCAGAAGGCAGCCACCAAGGAGAGGCTCCCAACAGCAATCTCCTACAGCAGCCACACTGAGAGCTGCCTCAGGCAGGTGACCCAGAGGGAGCCCAGGGACAGTGGGGCCACACAGGGCTGGAGGAGAGGTGGACAGGCACTGCTATCACTCCATTCACTGGCCAAAAGCCAGGCAGCAGCTGTTAATTCTCAGTATCAACACTTTATAGAAATTGCAGTTTTATTTCCACAAGGTTGCAAGACATTGATCACTTACTGCAATATTTTTTCATCAGAGGTAAGTGAACAAACACAAAATTCACTTGGGTCAAAAAGCAGGAATTCAACAATTGGACAAAGCTGCAATACGCAGCACTACCACTGCTAGCATTTCCAAGGGAGACGTATTACTTACATGTTTTCAGACAATTTCTCTGAGAGCTCCAGCTCGCAGCATGTGAGCAGATGTAATTGCACACGTGAACATGCTACTCAGTCTTTGATTCACAGAAATACACTGAAAACTGGCATAACTGATATATTTTTTTAAACGACAGACTGCTAGTTTATCTTGTCAATGAGCACATCCTCTTCAAAATAAATCTGTTTTCCACTGTGCCTTGATTAATGGTGATATCTACTTGACGGCTAGTTATCAGCATCATTTCATCAGTTTATCCAAAAAATATTTTTGGCTACAACAGCTACATTTATGCACTGCAACATGATTAGCCGAGCTGGGCAAAAAGCCTTAATCAGAACGATGAGTTCTCAGATTAGTGCTGGCTCAGGTTCAAATTGCAGCTCTGAGCAACCAGTATTGTACTTGAATTTTGCTCATGTTTATAAACACTCTATACAAGAGTAGGGTTGTCTGGATATCTGCAAACTTCATCAGGCTGCTGCTCACGAGGTGTTTTGAGCCTGAGCCTGAATATCTGGGATTGTGCATATTTCACAGAGAAAGATGCAGGGCACTTTCCACCCCAGACTAAATCAATCTCACAGCATCAGGAACATCAGACCTTTTCAACCAAAGCCATTTGTCATAAATTCCTCAGGGCAGAGCAGAGGCTGGGAATGTACTCCTAGAGCTTCGTGCAGCAATTTCTAATGAGACAGTAACTTCCACAGCACGTTC
The DNA here is from genome assembly GCF_026119805.1 of Tympanuchus pallidicinctus. Classification (NCBI taxonomy): domain Eukaryota; kingdom Metazoa; phylum Chordata; class Aves; order Galliformes; family Phasianidae; genus Tympanuchus; species Tympanuchus pallidicinctus. The sequence continues at coordinate 13,543,296 of NW_026294791.1, forward strand.
AAGTGAACAAACAGACTTGCAGCTACTGCAAGCCACGCGGGGATCCACAGGACTGTCCTCCTGTTTCCTCCTGTTTGAGAGGAAGCTCCCTACCTCCGCTCACACTCACTGCTCATCAGAGCAATCAGGCTGCTATCCTATTCCCTCATAGCCCTCAGGCTGCAAATCTAAGGCAGCCAGGATCACACTTTCCCCTCCTCCATAATTCAAGCAGCATCCTGCAGGGGAGATCCTGAGCAGATTTGAAAAGTTGGTTTTATCTCAGCAGGGCACTAAGATATTTTAAATCCTCAACTGTCACAAGAGAGAGAAGGAAAAACAAACAACAAGTCTCTGCTGAGCTCTGATGGAATAAATGATGCTGTTGGGAAATGTAAAGTCCTAGGATTATGCCCATGAAGGGAATTCATAAACATTGGTAGGTAAATATGCAAGAAGAAATAGCTGCACAGTAATAAGAAAGTTTTCAGGCTTCCATCTTGCAGACAATTACAGACGTATCAAAGTAATAAGTAGTTTGCAGAAGCCAAGGAGGTGTATGCACCACAAATGCAGGATCGGTTCCAAAGCTCTTTAGGATGAAGTGATGTTAATATCAGAGCTACATGTTACTCCCATAGTACATATTCTGTGTGGCACAGATTCAGATTGGTAGCCTTGGGCACCGATAGCATTGCTGTTTTTTAAAATAAATTTTGTATAATTAGAGCAAGAGACATAAGTCAGGTTGAGTAAGGTGCCTTTCAACTGAGGACTGCAGAGGACTTTCTCACTCCAGCTAAGCAGAGCTACTTCCACTCCTCCCCACGTACAGCTGATTTTGTCCATGCATTAGTGATGACACTGCATCACTGAGGCTTCTGCAAAACTGAAGAACAATGCATGCACTTATGTTCTTATTTAGTGGCAAAGTAATAAGTGTAATCAGAAGCTGAAAATGTGGGACTTGCTGTCATCACCAATAAGTAAATTTTGGTTAAATCTTTAAAGGCAAGTACTGATTAAAAAAAAAAGCTCCAGTGCTTTCAGACACGCTCTGATTTACCTGCATATCAAAACAAAGAGCACAGGATGGCAGGATCCAGTCTGTATCACAGAGACAAACTCCCTCAAGCTTCACATCAGGTAAAGCCATGGCTACGCTTTGCTGTTTTGGTGCTTTGGCACAAGCTTCTGCTGCAAAGCATCAGTGCCTGCAGCTGTGCTATCAGGCAGGAGCAGAGATGCTAATCTCTCAGGTTACCTACACATGTAACGAGATTCATGGCCTCAGGCACCTCTGTGCCCACATCTCCAAAACGCTCTGAACACATGCAGGGGAAGCCACTGAGCTCAGTACAAACCACAGCAGCAACTTCCCATGAACCATGACAGTGGTAGCGCAGTGCTGACCTGCTGCACAGTGTGTTACTGGCTAGCAAGCCTGTCAGCAAAGAGATCCAGATTCACAACCTCACTTCAAACTGAACTGTTCAAAGCCTTGAGAGAAGGGCAAGGCTCAGGTGAACAGCTCTCCCTACTTTCTGCTGGAGCCTCACTGCTATGACATGACATCCTGATGGGATCCGATAGGAAAAAGCAAAATGAAAGGACCTTGACTCTGCAGCCACCTGGTGGAGGGATGGGGAGCTCTGGCCCTCAAGCCCTGTGGGTGCAGTGACAGAATTATTTTACCCTGTGAAAAATGCACACATGGGCCATTCGTACAACTGGGTCTATTCCCCTCTCCCTCCTCCTGCTATATCTTTTACATCTTCTCTGGCAATTTTAAAAGTCACATGTTCTCACAGCAACACCTGAAGTAAAGACAGAACCACAGAGTGGTTTGGCTTGCAAAGGACCACGGGCTTCACTTTCCGCTGGAGCAGGTGACTCTAATGTCTCCTACTGCTCTGATATCTTCTTCCTCCCTCCTATCAACAAATTGTCACTTTCAGACAATAGAAGTGTAAATAATAACCCACGTATTCCATTTTATAAACTAATGTACGTAGCTTGAGCTAAATTAATATCACTGTTCTCTTATCCAGTATAAACATACTCTCTGGCTTGTATATACAAGGCAGGCACCGATTTCCTCTTTCATTGATGTGCACATATTTAAAACAGAGATTAAAAATCCTTGAGCAGAGATTAAAAACTAACCAACCAAAGTTTGCCGTTTAAAGAAAATTTTCATACGCTCTTTACCTTGAGGGCTTTCTGTGCAGCTTCACTTGACCCGATAGCAATCAGATTTGGCCCAGCCATGCTGCAAAAACTCTTCAGATGCAAAGAATCATGAACAGGGACTGTGGAGACAGCATAATCCTGTGTGGGAGCAGAAAATGGGTACTATAAATATTTTTAAGCTGTCCTATTTCCTTAATTATATTGAGACATTCCATAATTAATCGTATTCTCTACAAATTAACAATAGCAACGTATCCCAGAGCATAGTGTCAACTGCTTATGTATGACATACCCCTCTGGACCAGCTTGCCTGATCTTGTGAACTGGAGTAAAATCCAGAGCACATTTCAAACAATACTGTTATTGCAGCTGTGAAGCAATACGTTACAATGTGCAATCAGACGGTACGTACATAAAAACTCTCCAGGGACCTGCATTAAGAACAAGGAGCTGACAGATGAGAACACTAAGAACATGTCAATATCCTTTCATTCTCCTACTACCCAAGTTACTTTTATGCAATGATTCCCCATTTCAGATGCAACTACAGTATACTAAGTCAGAGGATGCTTACACTTTTTCATTTTTTTCATTAATTTCTACTTTTTAAAAAGAAATTGTAAGAAAACCATTTACAAGTATGACAAGCATCTTAGCCAGTACAATTTTTCAGAGGACAACTTATACTTCCTGTAGCACAGGTCAACCTACAGACCTTAAATGTGTCAGCCAGAATTTCTGCCCCACGTTGATTTGTCCGCTTGGAAAGGCCTACAAAAAATTCTCTGCCTAGAATGAAAAAAAAAGGAATGAAACAATTACAGATTTTATTTTTTAGCAGCTCCAGTCAAACAAACCACTTTCAAAACCAATCAAACAAAATCAATTTCAAAACCAGGCCAACTTTAGAGACAATCTGAGGCAACCATTAATGGATGTAATTTCCTATCTTGCCCTTCTTAAGCCGAACCATAAAACTCAGTTCAGGAGTACACAACCTACAATCCCAAGCTGATAATGCAAATCAATTATCTTCTTCCACACAACAAGTTTTGCTGGAAACACAAACAGCTTCCCCTCCTAACGAAGTGCTCATGGAGCCAGGCAGGAGAACAGCTGGGCTGGATTAGCACAGCTCTGATGGGCGCTTCCCCTTTCCTCTGAGGTCTCCTCTGGCCTCCAGACAGCTCTGCAGGCACTGACTCCAGGGGAAATGGGCCAGCACAGGACCTGCACCATATTAGGAAGGCCTTCCTCCTCGGCCCGCCACTTCTGGGACCCTTCCTGTCCCCTTGTGACCTAAGACAAGCAGCCAGCCTGCTGTGATGCTGATCAGAATGAACAGGCTCATTCGGCACAGGTGGGAGCAAGCGTACATGCAGCTGATGTGAGAAAATGCCTAATGGGTTTAGTGACATAAAAAACACTGTCAGTATCTTCACCCTTGAAGTCAACCATGCATAAGAGTTGTCTAGCACATGACATCTGGCAGGCAACTCTGCCGCTTTCTCCATAAACTAAAAGGCGTTTTTTGTATTTGATTCACTGAACCAGCGACAACTGCCTGCATCAAGCTTCACAATTCCTGAAAATGAGTCCGTGTGAGCATAGCTGCTTGTAATAAGAAATATGAAACAACTGCAGGCAGCTGACTATTGAAAGCATGTTTCTTATTGGCACTTTACAAGCTAAAATAAAATTTGTATGCACAGTACCGTTCTTTGTACTGTGTGTACTGCTGCTTCATTTATTCAGGCATTAGACAGGACACTGAGGGCTGCACTGAAAATTAATCTCTCCGCTACCTACGTGACATTTAGCAAACAACTGATTTAACAAGCCATACGAACAACACTTTATTATGCAGACAACAGATAACATGCTGTCTTCTAAGCAGAATATTTAAACAGCAAATTTACTACACTGTACCTGTAAATAAGACGTCTCCACCATCCAAGGTTGCATTTTCATCTGCCATCTCTACCATGTTGAGGTTAAGACTTTCTAGTACTCTCTTCATGGCTTCAACCTGTTCAAGAAAAAGTTGTTTAGAACACACTTTGCTTGTATCATTGAAAAACTTAAAATAACCTACATGAAATATTAATCTTTAGTAAAAACAAAGTTCTGTAACAAACCAATAGCCAGCTTGACAGCAGAGCCCCTCATCCCTCACCCACCACAGCTCCCAGACCTCGCGAATGGGGTGCCAAGCAGCCAGGGTTGGGCCATCACCTTTGCAGAGAAACCACATCCAGTGGCACACATGGTCCAAAATTTATGTTAACTCCAGTTCTCTCCTGCATAGCAATGCTCTCTCTCACAAATGCTTGTCCCTTAGATTTGAGCAGGAAAGAGTGGTGCCAGAGAAGTGATATTCTCTCCTTCTGCCACACTCAGGCACAAGACACAGCTCTGTCAGCCACAGAAGCAGAAGCTCTACCCTAGGTCTCCCCCGTCAGCCAGTGAAAGAAACTGGCGTCAGTAAATATTCATTTTCCTTATAGTTTTCCAACTCTACTGAGTGCCCGTTCTCTCTGCATCATGGAGCTACTACACCAGAGAACTTCAAGACTTTCCATTTCTGTGCGCTCTTTGTGTGTATTTCACTTCTGCATGTTGTCTGTGCAGTTGTTTGCTGCTTTGCAAGCTGCTGTCAGGAGGTAAGGAATGCTCCAGGGACACCATCTTATCTTGGATTTAATTTGATCTCTGAAGCTGACTCTTTACCGCATTCATATTTCACAGTTGCTCTATAGGCAAAGCCCAGGACAGCCTGAGGTTGAGCAGGATGAAGGCAGGTCTGTGGGCCACCTGTAGAATGCCGATGAGTTACACTGAAGGCAGAACCACGTGTTCTCTCTCTGGCACCAGCAAGATTTCTTTTTCTGATAGCAGAAGACCACAAGAGAAAGCACCATGCAGCTGCCAAGCCAGAGGTTGCCCTGGCCCCTGCCCATTGCCTGCACGTGGGCTATGCAGCCTTTCCTGCACTCAGAGGATGCAGCAGGCATTTCAGCCTCCCGCCATAGACCACCACAATGCGTTGCCCTGCAGAACGAGTGACCACATGCCTTGGCTATTCCTGGTTACCAACACAAACAAAAAGGAAAGACTGCTTCATTCTCTGCACCACCCACTACTATAGGTGGATGTGGAGAACGCGCAGCCGCGTCTGTCTGTACCAGGCCTTCATCACCTGTCCGAGGCACCTACAGACCACAGCATTGCAACAATGTGAAACAGCCATGCTGCCTTAAGAAGTGACCCGGATGCAGTCAGCAGTGCACCTCAGCAGAGGTAAGGGGGGGAGGAAGCAGTGAGAGAACAGGAAGGTGGGTACAGTCGGCAGGGCTGGAGCGCATCTCCAGGCAGGTGCTGCACACAAAGGTGCCTGCAGCTCCCTGGGCACGCAGCACTCAGCCACACACCGTTAGCAGCCCCTATCTTGGAGAACCAATTGAGCAAAGCACCCAGCAGATGAGGATAATGGAAGGTAAATGCTGACTTGGTGTTTGTCGTTTCAGCCATACGTTTTAATTACCAGATGCTGATTACAATTTAACCACCAGGCTACGTCAGAAATGCCTTGAATTGTTTCCTTATTTAATTTGCAGAGGTTGATGCAGCTGCGGCACAGACATTAGGGAAAGTTATCGCATCTAAAAAGTTGCCCAGAATCACAGAAAACTGCTTTAATTTGCTCAGTGATTGTTCCAAGTTTTGAAGATATACATACACATGATGCTCAAGATGATTTTCTCCAACAGTTGAGCTCATTTTAACTTCTGAAACCGCATTTAAATTAAAAAAAATGACTGCCACATAAATAGTTGGATCTTTTTTCCACCATGGGTGTTAATGCATTCATGTCTATGGCTCCACGTTTTGTAGAGCTTTTAAGCAACCCGCAGAAATACTGGGAGACTTAATTGGAAAGTAACGTTCACACGGTTGGTGACATATGCTAAGAATATCTTTCAATATCCACAGCTTGTGTAAAATAAAAGTCTCAAGTTACTGGGGGTTTTTTGTTTGTTTGTTTTCTTTCTATGAGCAGCACCAGGATCTTCATTCAGTAGAAGCAGAAATGAAAAAAGAAGCACAAAGAAGACAGAAGGGAAGACCTGACATTAATGAAAAGTCTGCCAAGAAAAGAGAATTTGTAAATATAGAATTCTGGAAGAATAAAACCAAAACTTACAGCCCTTCTGCCTTTGCAAACAGCTGAGTCACCTGCACAGGGAGAGCACAAACAGGCATCATCCCTACCATGACATTTTCAGAGCAATACTGCAGCCTTGCATAGGTTCTCCCATGCAGCATGTTCAAGGTAAATGTTAGCGATCAAGGACACGTGGCTGTCTTGGAGACCAAGCATACCGCATCACTGAATGACTGAGCTGATAGCTACTGCAGTCCACACAAGCTGCTTGTTTGTATCTCGTTACTACAAAAGGGAACTGAGAGCATGGCTCCATCCCTAAGCCTTCGTGAGAGCACTCCCAAACCAGGAAGGATTGCTGTCACTTTTAACACAGCTCCTACCCAGAGAAAGCATTAGGATGCCATCTCTGGCTAATGAGGGACAATTGATTGCTACCCTGAAGTTAAAAATAGGGAGGCAGGGAACAGGTTTGATTTATCTTCCTTGCATTTCATTCTCCCAAAACAAGTGATACCAGTTTTTATGAAACATGGACCCTTAAGGCATATGGGTGTGATTTTATAAGAAAGACAAAGTCACAGAGTTAGCTTTGATTTTGAACAAACCACCACCTCTTGCTTTTTTTCCCAGGAGAAAAGTGAAAAAGGTGGATGGACAAAGTTCTCTGTGAAGCCACACTACCCAGAAGACAACAGTAAAATACCTTCAGAATTTAGAAATGAACTGACTACAAGCATATTCACAATGAGGAAGACTTGGCATTTTTTTTTTCTTTTTCAAAGCAGACGAGAAGAAAAGTCACCTTCCCTTACTCTGTCTCCTTTATTTGAAAAATAAAACCCCAGGTAGTCAGAGTTGTAGCACACAAAGAAAACACTCATCTGTACCGTTTAAGATTTCTGTATCATATTATCTCAGGTCAGCTTAAGGTTTGTAACACAATATTGGGTTTTATTGTAAATGTACCCATTAGTACATCAGTTGAGTGTTAAAGCTTGTATGCTTTGTGTAGTGATATTTTTTCTAATAAGCACATTCCTGGTGTGAGACGGGATGTGTCTAATCCATAACAAAGCTGATGGAGAGACAATGGACTTCAGCCAGCTCAGTTCTGTTTCAAGGAAAGAGGACAATAACTGCATTTGACATTTATAAGAATCTAATTTCCTCGTGCTTTACAAATGGAGCTCATTACTCTCCAGACTGCTGGTTCCACCAATTATTGTAACTGATGTGCCGGGATTTTTCCTTCTCTATATTAGTATTTGATGCACTCTCACTGAAGGCTGTTTCCTTAATTATTTACTGGTATTCTGTGCACTAACCACATTATGAGATTCATGCAACTGACAATAAGAAGGATCTTTTCTAAGGATGGTGGAGACAAGGAAATGACTTTGCAAGAGGGGCCTGAACCCAGCGCTGAGCTACAAAGCATGGGCTCATTCCAGCAAGAGCACCTCAGCAGGAAAGCTGCCCAGTTAACACCTGGGCTGGCTGCTGGGACATAGGCATGGCTTCCCCAAGGTTCCAAAATGCTACTGAGTGCAGGGGTACCACTGGATGCGGGCAGAAGCTGCGTGTGGTACAAAGGAAGTATTCCTTAATGACTGCAATTACCCATCTGCCTTTGTCTCTGAGCCTCTGAGCTTTTGGTGAAAGGGGGAAGATGTCTACAGATCTGTTTCAAACGAAAAGATGCAGAGAGATTCCAGGGCTGCAGATCATCCAGTGAACTACTTATTAAATTAGGTTTCTAAAATAGCACAGTTCAGCTTTAAGTGCTAACAGCTTGGTTCTCTGGAGACCACAGCCTTCACTAAAAGGCCTCACAGCCCAAGAAACACTACTTCACTGTCTCCTGTAATTTTACATCCACCATCATTTTCTCTGGTGTGGTAAATTACAATTACTGGGTTTCAGTCTCCACTTCATTGTCTTTTAAACTATTATTTATAGCTATGCCAAGCAAACGTCAGACTCAATATATTCAAAAGTCATATTTTGATATCTCTGAGGTGACCGTTTCGGGAGCCATTAGTTCTGAGTTCACAAAGTTCCGCTGTCAATATATAAAGCATTTTTCAGCAAGTCTCTGAGTGAGAAATATAAATAGAGATGGACAAATCTGGAGCCAGGAAAGGGTAGACTTCAGCTCTGCAAAACCAGATACCAGTGTTGGTCACAATCCAGATCCTAGCCTGTCTGCATCTGCTCAGCTGGGAGGTGAGAGAAGTATGTCTCCTGCTGATGATAAGCACTGTCATTCCGGGTTTGCAGAGAATAAAGAAAATAAAGCAGCACTGTAATAGTTTTGAGCTTTTTTGAAAAGAGAAACCCACCACCAGTTGTTTTCTCACTTTAAGTAAGTGAGATACATACCGTAGTGTATACTGATCTCAGAAATCAGTGGGATGCAGGTTATGGAAGAGTTTCCAACTCCTGCTTCCAGCTTTGGTCCCTTCTCTGCTGACACCAGAAATGGCCCTGGCTCTTGAGATCTTAGCTAGGAAACACAGGAACAAGATGATGCTCCAGTGCATCCTCTAAGCAGATCAAACCATAAAAGCACTACATGCTGGATAAGTAACATCAGCTCAGTCCCAGCAAGCAGGACCCAGCACTGCATGATAAGGACATCCTGTAGCTGTTACCACCTGTGCCAGTTGAACTGCAGTTTGCTTTGACAAGTGATTCAGGGATCTCCTAGAAAGTGGAAGGTAACAAAGATGATAAAGGGCCTGAAGCACCTCCTGCATGAGGAAAGGCTGAGAGATCTGGGGGATGTTCAGCCTAGAGAAGACTGAGGGGATCTGATCAATATTTACAAAAATCTGAAGTGCAGGAGGCAATTGGGTGAGATCAGACTGTTTTCAGGTGTGTAGTGATAGGATAAGGAGCAATGGCCAAAAAACAGAATGTAGGAAGTTCCGCTTAAACATATGCAAGAACTTCTTTACAGTGGCAGCGATAGAGCACTAGAACAGGCTGCCCAGAGAGGTTGCAGAGTCTCCTTCTTTGGAGATATTCAAGACCCATCTGGACACCTACCTGTGTGACCTGCTATAGAAAACCTGCTATAGAGGGGGACTGGACTCTATGATCTCTAGAGGTCCCTTCCAACCCCTGCAATTCTGTGATTCCCCTTTCCACGCAAACATCACATCTCTGACAGCTCTTTGGCAGCACAGGAGGAGAGCTCCAGCCTGGCACATTTCAGGAGGTCCTATGACCATCCCCTCCCCCAGGTGCCCTAAGTGCTGGTGCCACATCTGCTTGCACATATACTTGCATGCACCAATGCAGCAGGCACCTCTAATCTCATGCCCACTCTCTGGCAAAGAAACTGCAACAGGATGACTCCATAGGAAAAAATACATAATATGGATATTTCTCATGAGTGATATTACAGGATTTCAAATCTTTATTAAAAAAACTGCATTTGGAACCTGGTTGTTTTAAGTGCTTTTTCATGACAGCCATGAAAATAGATTTATGTAGATATAAGATGCAAGCAAAATGACCAAAAGTAATCCAGCAAGTTTCTACAGTCATCAGATGGAACACGTTGTGGAAGAGCTCTACCCTTGGTCACTGTCACTCCATTAATTTGCAGCATCTTCAATGTAGTTACATTTGTACATACAGTAAAAAACACAACTAAATTGGATGCCCTTGATGTCGTGCTTTCACAGTTTAGCAGAATTGAAGTGCATGAGAAAACAGTACATAGCTCACCAGAACTAAAGTATGTCTGTCTCTGCCCTTTCTCTTAGAACACTTTGAAATGTAGAGACACCACTTCCCACAAGGCAGGAGCCAGCAAGCTGCTTACTTACTAGAAAAAGGCTGAAATTTCAACCCACAGCAAGTAGAAATAATTTCAATCAGAAGTAAATTGTTAACAGTGAAAGAATGCTTAAAAAGATTGAGATTTAAAATCACTAGAAAAAAAAAAAAGGCTCACTAAGATAGGCATAAAATGAGGTTAGTGGAAAAGTTTCAGCAGCGTGAATGCATTGTCAGAGAAAAACAGCGAAGATTTTGCTGGATAAAGATGATGACATGAAATTTAAGTCGTACGCTGGCATGCTGAGAAAGTAACGTTCTAAATACTTTCTGCTTACGATTACAAAATGATCAATTGTTAAAGGTTGCACGGAGAAATATCTTCCACTCTGCCTGGACATGCACAGTGGGCCAAGAATGCACCTGGATAAGCCAAGCATTCATTATCTCCCAGACACTCAATATCCCATAATACCCACAGTGGCTGCCAGCTCCTTGTCCACTGTTGACCACACGCCATGTGCCCCATTTCACAGCTGAAAAGTATTTAAAATTCATGAAGCTTGTTGAAAGCTCGACTGTCACATTCTGCTCATTCCACAGGGTATGGGAAAGCCGAGCAGAAGGGACATTTCAGCTGGGGCTATTATGGCTCCTGAATAACCAATATTCTATTAAATTGCTAATAAACCCACTTGAAGATAAGTTGATCACAATCAAACCATACAGTAGCATTCCTTTCCTTTAACGCAGAGTTGTCAGGTTTCACTCTGTACTGTACTCCTGTTTCTGTGCCGTTTGTTCACGACTTGACACCGAGCATTCATGATGCTTACTTTGTCCCAGGCCATCTAAATGCCCTATTCTAAGGAGGCTGAAAGATCTTTGGCAAGGATAATACTCTGCTTATTTTAAGGTAGCAAGCTCTTTTTAAAGGAAAATCTACACTAAAGAAGTAAAAAATAATTATACCTCAACCAGGATTTTTTTTTTTTTGTGTGTGTGTGTGTAACCTCTTGAAGAGGTGCTCACAGCCTGAATGCAGCAGTAAATACCACTGGGGCTTTCTGCAGAGGAGCAGCTTCTGGGGCTCCCATGCACCCGGTCAGCTTGGGTCTCGTCTGCATTTTCATTTCAGCGATTCATTTCCTTCCATCTTCACTGAATCTTAATTTTAACAAAGAAAATAAATATAAAAGACTTCTTCTAAAGACCCTGTAAGAGTGTTTGTTTTGCATTAAGATAGATTTTGCTGAGATTCCTCAGTTAATTGCCAAAATACTGGCAAAGCCCACTACCACCTTCTGATCTTGCTGTGAACGTACCATTTTGCCAAGAGGACTCCAAATCTTGTAACTTCTAACAGTAAAAAGCATATCCATCTCCTTCTGGAAAGTGGATTTATAAGTTTCCATTTCTATTAAGTAATGCTGCTCTGCTGAGAAGCAGCTCCCACCCAGCTCCAGCCTGGCAGGGCCTGGTGGCAGTTGTTCCCATTCAGCTCTGAGCCCTCCTGCAATCCAAGGATTTCAGCTGCACGAATGGCAGAGGACCATCATCAGGAAGATCTGTCCTACCTCGTTTGTCAGCTGGGGAGCCACAGAGAACACCCAGCGGTTGCTACCAGGCCCGTGCTGCCATATGCCAAGGAGGGCAGTGAGGAGAAGCAGAGTCCCAGAAGCCAGCCCAGCTGTAGGAACAGCGACCATCTTCACAGGCAAAGAAAACGTTTTTGTTCACCTCCTATTCACTCAATAACTGGCCTTTCACCGAGAAACATCCCTTGTTATTTTATAACGAGGCCACAGGCAGAGGTTATACTAACACAGAGCTTTTCCCCCCTCTAATACAAGGTTTCATTCATGCTTTTAGAGAAGCTGACAGTCTTATTTTAGCAATGCTAACGTATCTTGTAATGTGCCTGAAGCATCAAGACAAACATAACAGCAACTGCAGAAAATGCAAATTCTGACCATTTTCCTTCTCTCAACTAGTTCCAGTAATGTCCTACTGACTAGAAATAAAAGCAACATCTGAGTAGGAATACAGAAATTTGCTGATATTCATAAAGTGGAATCAAATCCTAGAAGACATACCAACCAGTCAGAGAAATCAAAATTAGTACATCTCAGTGCCAATAAGCAAACTAGAAGTCATCCACTGAACAAATTGGCCATCACAGCGCAAACAGTGAAACTTCAACCTGAAAATAACCTCTAGAGATGTTATACAATAGTGACAAGCTTCAACAAATTCTTCAGCTTCAGAAGAAAATCCGCAGCAAGCAAAACTGATTACCCATTTCTGTCTGCTCTTCCTTGAGCTCAGACTGACAGAGGCAGTGGAAGGGCCTCATACGTGCTGCTCTTACATAAACTGCCTATCAGAAGCTTACAACAATTGAAAGGAAATGAAAGTAAAGAACAAGCACTGAAACAAAGAGCACATAAGAACACCCAGTAGTTGGTACATTCCCCCTGTAACTGTGTATTTTTATGAGGTAGAAACCCTCCCCCCATGCACAACTCCCCAGGGATCCCCAAAGCCACCACCAGCCTCGGCCACCAGCACTCTCACCACCTGCTCCCACAATCAAGGGTTAACTGCACACACAGGCAACAAAACATCCAGATCTCTACACACTTGAAAAAAGGAAGTTGCCACCTTTCACTGACACAAACCAGAATGCAGGACTCAAACCCTGGGCAAGCAGCAGAGGATGAAAGCCTGACCCAACGAGGTCAAAATTCCCCCAAGATGCACCTTTCCATAGTGTATCATAACTGAAAAAATGCCAATATCAGTGATCCTGCAAGGAAGCCACTTCCAAGGCATGAGCAGGCACTCCGTTCTCCACCAAACAAGCTCTTACCTACTTTCTTGCATCCTGAGGCCATATTCTTTAATAGTGCTAACCACCATGCTCAGCTGAAAGTGCAGGACATCAGGAAGGGGGTTGTTATGTTTTGAAAGGAACACATTTCTTTGACACATCTGCAACTGAGTTACTACTGTCCTACTGTATAAACATATTTGCCTTTCCCAAACATAAAATACTAATGGATTTTAAACAACGGGAAACCACCATGCTTGCTATATATGTACAGAGACAGTAGAAAAAAATGAAGAAAAGCAAGACAAGAGCTATGTAAAGGGCAACTTTTTAAAGATTCTACTTAATAAAAGCTCTTTCAGATATCAGACTCCTGATCCAGTCATGCTCCTTCAGAGAGAGCAAAGCTATCTCCCTTCACGTATATAATTCTGTTCGTTGTGCACATTGTAAGAGATGCAGCTTCACTGACATCCCACCACTCAGTCTTGAAAACAGTTACTTTGGGAAATATCTTCCTACAGACTTTTAAATACACATTAGAGATTAGGGTTTAAGCTATGATATTACTCAATAAGAGCTACTTTAAAAGAGGAGCAGATTGAAAAAGAACATAACCAAACTGTACAGGGTTAATCGAATGTGATGACCCACACTTCCTAATCACACCACCTGTACCTGAGGCAGCAGCTGCCTGAGTCTCACCACATCCGTGCTGGCATGCTTTGCAGAGTGGCTGTGATGCTGCTGATGAGTTGGGTGCCAGCACACCTCAGCTCTGGGGACACGTTCCCTGCTCAGAGCTGTGCCATGAGACTGCGTAGAGCCCACTGCCGCAGCACGACTGAGGAGAGGTGGAATAGGAGGCAACAGCCAGGAGGCAATGATGCAGGCAGCCAGCCTGCCTGATGGCTTTTCCTTTCCTCCTGCTGTGCTACATAACCTCAACGCCATGTAGAAATAAAGGGAAAAACTGAGATGTATAAAATCATAACAAAATGGAAACGATTAGCTCACCAGCTGCTATCAAACTCGCCCGAGGTGTGGCAGTAACCTAACAGCTTGTAACAGCAGTGCTTCCAGACAAAGGCAATGCCAGAGCCCACACATACCTGCAGAACCCAGTGCAAATAAAAAAAGCAAACTTCCTGCTGGAGTAGGGTAATTTGTGGAAAAGTTAGATAAAAACCACTCCATGTATTTCTGCCACTGAGAAGCTGAACAGCATATTTCCTTGGTGACTGGTTTTGGTTTCAACTACAGGGCTGGGCGTGACTGTTGCTCCAGGGGAGGATGACACTGCTGTGTTGGACAGCTGAGCCCGTGAGGACAACCTAGCCTGGGAGGAGGGAAACAACACCTGCACCACAGGGCAAGCAACTGGAGACTGCTGGCAGCAACTGGTGTAAGGATGACTGCACATGACTGCAGCATAGAGCCCCTAGCATGACTGCTGCCAGCATCCTGGAGATGGAGGAGCCTTTAAACTTCCTCATTACATGCCACCAAGAAAGGCAAAAAGGTTGAAAGCTCCACTTTCACTCTTCACCATCACTGGATTACTCTCAGGAAGAACCACGGAGAAGCAGATGTCATGCAGCAAAGGCTTCAGTTTCTTCAGTACGAGGGACCTGGATCTTCTGCTGCTGCAACTCCGTATCACACGTGTGCGGATCTGCGTGTTAAGCAGTGAAGTGCAAACTTGGAAAAATAACAATGGCTAAATTCTTTCTAAATTCTAGAGTATTTTTTAAGACTCATATCTACCTACTGCTGAATGCTTCTGATGCACTACCAGTGGTAAGTGCTTGAGGGGAAAGGTAGGAAGCCTGCTTTCTTATCTATTTTGGTTGGCAAAAAGAGGTCTAAGCATAGTTACACAACAGTGAAGAGAAAAGGCTGCAGAAGTGTGTGCAGTCTGCAGGGTCAGAGCAGGAAGATTATAATCTTCTCTTTAGCCTGTTTATCTTGTGCTTCAGCAGCTTATCAAGTTAAAAAGAAGGTGAAGGCAAAAAGCAAGGCTGCATCATGCTCCAGATGTTTTCAATACTAACTTCAGCCTAGGGGGGACAAACACAGCTTCTCCGTCAGCAACCACTCACTGCAGCAACTAGGAAGATGATGCTCCTGGAAAAACTAACACATAGTTTGCAGATACTAATTTATGAAGGCATATTATCTTGTTCAAAATACAGATAATTCTCTGTGTTCTTACAGTTACATGTAAAGTGGTGAAGCAAAATTCACCAAAAAAGTGACAGATTTAATAGACCAGAAAGATGTCCCTAATAAGCAAAATCAGTTACATAACGAAGACACAATTTTCACAAACACTATTTTCTCAAAGCTGAAATCATTATATGCCAGATCATTAAGCAGCAAATTTGCAAGCTAGAAATTAGTGGTGCCCAGGAGCAGTTCTACAAAAATGTCACTAAATGTCCAGAAATACTGCATTCACATGTCAGAAAGAACACCACACAATTATAGAATGGTTTAGGTTGGAAGGGATCTTAAAGATTAACTGGCTCTAAGCCCTATCTTGGGCAGGGATCCCTCCCACTAGCCCAGGTCACCTACAGCCCCATCCAGCCTGGCCTTGAGCGACTTCAGGGAGGGGGCATCCACAGCTTATCTAGGATATGCCAGTGCCTCACCATGCTTATAGTGAAGAATTTGGTCCTAACATTTTATCTAAATCTCTCCTCTTTAATTTAAAAGCATTATCCCTTGTCCTATCATTACACTCCCCGAGTAAAGACTCCCTTTCCAGGCTTCTTTTAAGAAGCAAATATAACAGATAATTACAGTTAGTGTAGAAAAGAAATTAAAGTTGGATATGAAAGCCAAAATAACTGCATGAAACACATTTTAGTGCAATATATCAGAAACCAAAGGAAATTGTAAAAGCAAAAGGAGCTAGTGAAAGTCTCTGGACAACAGAATCAAGATACAGAAGGACATTTTTTTCTGCTGTTTCTCTGTCTGAGGAACAACATCAGTGATGCTAATACATTACTAGCTGAAAAGGATGAAATTTTCAATTTTCACTACAACAAAGAACAAACAACATACGCTTGCTCGGTATTTGGGAAAAAGCCACTCAAATATTCAGACTGCATCATGGATAGCAGCTTTCATTCCAGCCATATATAGAGAAGAGACCTTCAAGCTGGATGGGCAGGGAGTACAGCACAGGACTGGGGGAAACCAGCCAGCTCTGTGCCTGCTATGCCACCACCACATGCCAGGACTGTGTCTGTGTGCATGGAGATTGGCCAGCCGGTGCCAAGGGCTCACAGAGCAACCACAGGCAGGAAGGCATCATTTCCAAAACCTCACTCAGTGCAGGATTCTCAGGGCTCAATCTATTTTACTGACCAGCGGTAGGACTGAAAGAAGGTTTCAATGGTGCTTGCAAAGCCCTACACAAGGAAGAGAAATTCAATAATAAGGTTTGACGAAACACAGTATCTATAAGAGGAACACAGATGAGTAGCAGTGGTTGAGGCATGGTTGGTGTTCTTGCTTTGAGAAGGAAGGTGATTCAGCATTGAGGTAACTCACAGCAGGCAGCCCGGCCCACAAAGGATGCTGGGCAAAGGGCTGGAGCCAGGAGCCTGTCATGAAGCAAGAGCAGCCAACCCATTGCTCTGCTGCCCATTCAGCGAGCAGCAGGGAGAGAGCAGTGAAGAACCGAGGCGATCCTTCATTCATGGCAAACAATGGTGCCAATTATGTGATTTAGAGTCTGAGCATCCCAATTTCTTTTACAACTTTTTCAATTGCTGCCACACAGCCACACACATGCAGACATACATTCAGAGAAACCGACAGAGTGCTAGGTTTACTACGGAGGGGATGAGTTTTCTCTTTGTGGACACTAAAAGGGCTCCTTGAGGGTACACAGGCCAGGCAGGTGCTTACAAACATGTGATGCACTGCCTACCTGGCACTTCTGCTGGCACCCAGGGACGCTGCACGGTGTGACCTGGAAGCAGGAAAAGCTGCTGAACACGAAGTTCACTCTGGAGGGGCGGGGGCAAGGCAGCCTGGGAAACACTGACGTATTGTCTTTCCATTACTGAAAATTACACTTTGTGAAATAGCATTAGATCATTTTAAGAGGTTTATACAAGGACACTGAAAAACAAGTCCTTTGTAAAACTTTAAAAAAAAAAAACAAACAAAAAAACAAAAACCATCTCCCTATTTCCACTCTGCACCAAGATGTGAAAACCCAGCACTCCCAGACAGAAGAGGCCAACCTCAGCTCGAGTTAAATCTTCCAGCTGTTCCCAGCTCCTTCTCTCCATCAGACAGGCTCACAGTGCTGCCTTAATTACTTGTTTAGGAAGGATGTGACATGTTCCAATTTAATACATTTAGCTCTTCTTAGAGAAAATGTAGAATTAAGCCACAGTATGCACTTGACAGATCTCTTAGCAACTAGCGTGCAATCAGCCAACAATGGATGATTCACAGTTTTAGCAAGAGTGTGCAGAACTGCCTGCCAAAAATCTGAATAAACGCACATTGCTAGACACTATGGTAAAATGTACCCTGATCTCTTTTAAACTATTATATCATAGAGGAAAGTTAAACGGCACACATTCCAGCAGCTCATCAGAGTCTGGAAATACAACCGAACTGTAACATCTTGATTTTACGATAACTGATACTTTTCTGCAGTTATTTTCGCTTAATTAGAATAATGGTACCTTTCAAAGAGAACCACTAAAGTCCATCTGTTCATGTAAATAGGAACTGCCATTTCCGTTCCCATTGCTCTGAAATAGGAAGAGGAGAGCTTGGAGGACACCAAATAGGTTATTTATTCCAGGTCCTGCTGCAGGGCCGACCATCCTCTCAGTTCCGTAAAGAGCTGCACAACTCTTCGGTAGCAGCGCAAGGTGGATGGGGTGTGCTGGGGCACAGCTATTTTGCTTCACTGCCCATAAAAGCATGCTGAGAATTAGGCCCACTCCCTGGTGAGGATTGCTGCTGCTACAAAAGCAAGCCTGTTACCATTTCTACATACAGATTTCTGCCTTTGCTGTCCAGTTTCACTCCACATTTTATACCTTGCTTTGGGACAGTTTTCTTCATGCACTCCATGTGGGCATCATAATACACAAAAACGGACTCAAACAAAGCCTGCAGAAAATCAAGAGCAAACAAAACAGGAGGGGGGCTGTTAGGATTACTTCTATGCTGCAAGAGCACCAAGGACACATTGCAGCCCATTCCCTTTCTGCTCCAGCCACAATCAGCGAGTGCAGAAGACATCTCCACACCTCCCTTCTCCCTCACCTGCCCCACAGCCCCAGGTTAGCTGAGCTGGGCACCAGCCCTTAGCTCAGCACACGTGTGACAGTCCTCTCCAGACAGGCTCTGGCTGCAGCCCAGAAACCCACTCACCACCCACCCAGGGTCCTCACACTGCAGGCGGCCACCTCTTCCAGGTAAAGCAGATGTGCTTGGCAAAATAAGTGGCTTTCTTTGGCACAGGAGAGCGGAGCACCCAGGCTGGTTGGCAGAACTCACCTCTAGAAGGAGAGCTGTGGTCAGGGGAAGGAATGTGAGCACAGTGCTCCATGTTGCCTTAACACTGGGATAGTTGCAGGCTTCCGCCTGTGAGGCTGACAGCCCTGCAGAGCAAGGCAAAGGCAGCAGGGGGGTGCAGCAAGCATTAAGAAGGTGCATTAAGTGCAGAAGCACCACAGCTGAGAGTTTCTGTAAATGCATAAGGATGTAAATAGGGCATATTGAAGAGAGGAGCAGGTACAAAATAGAAGGTTTATTGCTCTGTATCAAAGTTTCCCACTGACACTCAGTGAGAGAACACTTGATAGACAAGTCAGAGCCCAGGAGGTTTTTCCATCTGCTTCCACAGCACTGAAAAGAATGGGAGCAGTTGGGCTGAAGGAGGGCTGGGCACTATGGCTGGGAGTGGCAGTGCGTGACCTCTGCCTGCACAGCCAGCATCGTCATGTGCTCAACAGCACATCCCTGCACCTGGAAACCAAACACTGATTTTGCCTACAAGCAAGTGAACCTCTGTAGGAAGGGAGGCAGAGGGATGTAACTTTTCAACCCATCAGGGCTGCAGTCGAGGAGCTGCAATGAAGCATGTCGCTGATGTGAGACCCGTGTAGCAGGAGGCAGCAGAGCTGGAGCGGCGCACTCCTCTCTGGCCGTACAAAGGCAGTGGGTGACGGCGCCGTGAACCCACACCTTCCCCCAGATTTTCTACAGCTGTTGGAGCACTGCAAAGCCAGGACCGAGCCTGGATTCTTGCATGTTGTGATAATCAGCTGGGGTTCGGAAAATCCTTCGAAAAATCTAATGTCCTGGCAACTTCGCAAGGCTTCTGAAAAAATAACAGTTTAACATCTGGAACAAAAACACTCCTAGGAAGTCCAAGAGCAACATGGTGCAGAACATTTTCCCCCCTTAGCTATTGCTGTACAGCACTTCCTTGTCCCCAGCTTGCTAAAACTGGAATGTTTGCAGCAAGATGCTGAAACATTTCGTTGGAAGCCACGCAGGAAGGTGGAAAGATAAAGAGCTATTCAGGCACTTGAACATTTTTTAATTTTCTGAGCTTTGTTTATTTTTCTTCCTGTCCCATGAATTTCCTCAGTCATTTAATGCATCTTAATCTTCATCAATATTTAACTCTGCAGCAGGAATACTGCATACCTTATGTTTTCCCATTTAACTTGAGAGAGAGGCCGGGGGGAGGTGGGGAGTGCAGAATGGTCTACAAGAAGAAAAACAGCCAGTTCTAAAGGAAACTGCCTTTCCTTTTTCCACAAGATGTCCTGGAATGGAGTCAGGGAGAAGGATGAAAGAGAAAGGTGGGCAGCAAACACATGGTGCTGCTCAGAGCTCACTGGTGTCATGATTTAGGGCACTCTCCTTCCTGCCTCTGGAGGCCCACGTTTCAACCCGGCTACACCGAGACTGGAAATATTTCTCAGGGATGAACTCAGCCCTCAGCAGAAATTAGTGAGCAAGGGCTGTTCTCTGCAATAATAAAAAAAAAATGCAGCATCATTCGCAATGAGCTAGTAGCTTTCATAAATTGTATAAGCAACTTAAAACATAGTTACATACTAAGCATACATACATATACAAGCATATGAAATGCTTTCCTTTCAATTGAGGACATGCACGTTTAGCAAAGCTTTGCAATCTAAGGGAAATCCCATCAATGTTAGCATTTTCTGCAATGGCAACTTCATACTGCCCGTAGCAGGCAGGTCTGTCTGAAACCCCAGGCAGAGCAGGGCTGTGGCAGCCCTGTGTCAGCAGAGAAGCTCTGCAGGATGCAGTACTGCACCCAAGGCACCAGCAGCAGGTGAGCGATGGCAACAGGACCCACGTGCTCACTGCTGCAGGTTAAAGACAGCACAGAGCATATTGTACAGCGGTTCCAAGACCCTAAGGCCCCTGAAGAAGTTGTGTGTGTCTTCAGCTCAGTCAGAGAAACCAGAGAGAACTACACTATACCTTGGACAACAGGAGTCAAATTAGATCTGAAATATATCTCATTCCAGTGCACTGTCTGGAGGATTTATAGAATGAATCTCAGTACAGTAAGCTTTCCTGCAAAGGGAACTCAGACTTTATAGAGCACATGGGATTATTTCCAAGGAATGCCGCTAACGTGACAGGACAGCAGAATCAGGCCTTGCGGTGTTTCCAGCAGCAAGTGCACTCGGATGTGAGCAACGCCATACAGTGCCCATAGTGCAGCCCCAGCCACCTTCAGGTCCAAGTCAGAGCCAGACAAACCCGCCTAGCAGTTCTCATGTACCAGTGTGCCGCAAAAACATGGAAAGGAGAGAAGAGCTCTGACAGAGCTGCTGGTGGAGGGCTCAGATTGCAGGACCAAGATTTAATTACGTCCCTCTTCCTGCTGGAAATCTAGAGTGGCATCAACAAATACTGGGCACATGGACAACAGCTTTCAAGCACTCTTGCAGAAGTTCTCAACTCCTCCCTCCCCCTGCATGGCATAGGGCTTTGTTGTGCAGCATGAGCACATATCCCTTCCCAAAGGGAGCCCAGCCATGGCTGAGAGCCAGGGCCACGCAATAAGAATCTCAGCCATAAAAGACCGAACGCGAGACACAGCTCACACTGGAGAAGGATCCGAGCTCAGCCCTTCATTGCTCTGCAAACAGAAAACTCTACCCAATGAAGCAAAAACAGAACCTGAACTCAGACCAGAAATAAAGCAAGCACCGGCTTTCAGCAGGCTCCCAGCAGAGCTCCGAGCAGAGATGCTAGATTTTCTGATGGTTTATTTGTTCATTTAAGACAACCTCTTTCAATCAGAGCAAACAAGATAAACAGGCACTTCAGAAAGAGTGCAAAAACGCTTTTCAAATTTAGCCTGGAATGTTTTCACTCATGAGATTTGCCTCAAGTTTTTATCTCCTCTCTTCCCAGAAATACAAGCCAAAAAACCACCAAATCTATTTACTTGTTTCAAGCAAAAGTAATAAGAAGAAATGTTTTTTTGAATAAATCAATACACAGCTCTTGATCTCTGCCATGAAACAGAAGTCAGAGCTGCAACCTGGTCAGTTGGATGCTCCAGTGGCACTGCTGTGTGACACAAGGGAATCTTACAGAGCTTATCCACCTTTGGGCTGACCCCCACTGAGGATCCCAGCATTAGAATTTTTTGGGGCGGTCTTTGAAAGTGTTTTCTTCAACATAACTGTGTATATGCACACTGAGCCAGTTTCTCCAGTGGATGCTCAGCAACAAAAGAAGTACATAAGTCATTTTATTTTTCAGCGTATTTCACTGTGACATTACATTCCATAAGAGGTAAGTAAAAGTCCCTTAATGTAATCTAATAGAAATGTCCACTCTGGACAACATTCAGCAGCATCCAAATTGTATCTGCCTCATTTTAGTCCTCCTAGATTTCTGAGAGTTTCCTTCAGCCCTGGACTAGCCAGTACCTATTGCCATGGCTTAGTGCCCTCCATCCTTTCACAGAACCCGGACACCCTGCGGCAGATGAGATAAGCTGATGTATCACTTCATGGACCTCACCCACAGACACACACCTGCCCTGTTCTGGACACCCTAGACATGCAGAGAGCACATTCTAGCCCCTTGCTATTCCTTCCATCTTCCCCCAGTATTGAACTGGGATCTTGCCTACTTCATTTTCATCCCATATCATCCTACCCCATGTGCTGTAGTTAATCCCCCTCTTTTGGCAGCTGGCTGCCCAGGGGATACCTCTGCATTTTCACTGTTGGACTATATAGAATGTAATGAATCTTTAATTAAATGGGCTTGATGAGTAAAGTCATTCAAATTAGGCTTCATCAGCAAGACAAAACCCCAGCTGTCTTTCCTAAAGGATATAACAAAGCACAGTTTAAAATACCTGGAATCTAATTTTAGCACTGCAGAACAAGTTAGCAAAATGAATCTCTGAGGTAAGTAGGGAATAGCTGAAAGAGAAAAAAATCTTTAAGATCTTAAACAACTGGGCAAGTTTTAATCAATGCAGCTTTTACAGAGACTCCGTCATATATAAGATATTTCAAACAGTCCAACAGGCTCAATGCAGCCAGTAGCAAGGTTGCAGCTGGTTTCACAGAGGTTATCACTGTATGTTCAGTGTACTAAAGAAAAAAAGTGCAAGAGGCTTAGAAAAGAACCTCCAGGAAGCTCATTGTAGCTTCATGGAAACGGAGTAAACAAAGCATGCATCATCAGCACATCCTCAGCATGCTTCTCATCTCTTCTGAATGACAGCAATACCAGGAGCTTCTCTTGTTTAATCTGCAGGAGAGATTGCACTTGGTGCTGAATGACACTTCACATTGACTTCAGTGGGAATAAACTAACCCGGATTTCAGGAGGAAAAAAAAGCACTAACAGAAAGTTAATGAGGTACAAACCGAGTTATGAATGGACCAAAGAAAAACTCTCCCAAAGCTACTTCCTGCCCTGCTGTGACAGAATGCATGCCTTTTAAGGCCTTCCCCTCTCCCCTTCCCTTCCTTGGGCAAGGCATTATTGTACCCCAAGACTTTCTGCATTTTTCTAATCAGTTTCCATTATGTCCTTTTCCTTTAAAGTTCCCCACTGTTACAGCTCCATCAGGAGCAATAATGCTGAAAACGGCAGCACAGGCTGGATATGGCTTTTAAAACTGTCTTGAAACAGAGCCAAGGTTGAGTAAGTCTGCTGGACAGGGGTTAATGCTCGGCTCCCTGCCTCCATTGTGGGCATCTCTGCTTTTGCCCAGGCAGCTCTGCACAAGACAAAATGGAAAGTTTTAGAGCAGAGTCTACTCAGGTTAACGAAAAAATTCCTAACCAGCAAGTTTAGAAAAGGATGTTATGAACCAGGGGGCTGGGTTTGGCCCTCTTCAAATCATGGGGAGACTCCAAGGCAGAGCAGAGACAGCCCAGCTCCAGCACAGGGAGCTTCCCCCATGTCCTCCTCCACTAGAAGAAGGAATACGATGCAAGTTTGCTTTGTGTATTCATTGTGTTGCTTTTATGTTCTATGTAAAGAAGGCCACTGCCTTCCCCAGATGCACACATTTTACTGTCTAACTGTCATTTTACTCATCTTCAGATACTTCCCTCAGCTGCATCCCCACCTCACAACTTTGCACTAGCAGCAAGCACCAGGCCAGCCTTGGAGCTGGCTGGCAATCTCATGAGACAGGCTCTCACAAGAATTTCCTGCTTCTGGTTCGGCCAGACATACTGCAACAACAGACGCTCTCGCAGTATTTTGGCACTCCCATTCCTCCTTCGGGCCAAGACCCAGGAATGCAAGTAAAGAAAACTTCTAATTTTTAGAATTTTAAAATAACTCAGCTCTTCTCTCTGCTGCAGTGGCCGTCTAGGTGGCTTCCCCAGAGATGAGCTGAATTGGAAGCTGTTAGGTATCACCAGGAAATTGGCTTCCCAGAAAACCCCTTGGTCAGATACCATCACAGTGGGATGTCCAAGCAGTTTAGTCCACAGACAGAACTGTTATGGAAAGAACAAATGACTCTGATTCACCCAGCACAATGAAATGGGTTTTCATGAGTCTTACGGTGCATCCAGTAAGCACTTCTATCAAGATGAGCTAGTTGGTGAGAACTGAGTAGGAGCATCAAGCAAGACCTAAAGATCTTTCATGCACATTCCTAAAGTGCAACCCATGAGGGAATTGAGAAAGCTGGTTTCCACATTTTCCACTCTCCCTGAATTACAGTGCAAGCCCGCACTGCACTTGGACAAGGCTGTTTCTGTGCAACTAATGGTTTAGTAAATATTTCAAATACTTGCAAACTGTTACAGCCCACATCTGCACCTCAGGAAGCATCTTTCTAAGCATCAGTGCTGGGTCAATACAGTTCCCACCCACTGATCAGCTTTAGAAAAAGCCTTGCTGGAAATGCAGAACTCAGACCAAATACAAATACCTTCAGGAACATCTCCTCTTCTCATGTTAAGCATTACTTTTCAGGGTAGACAAAGCACATGCCCATGCTTCTGGCAAGAAAAAAACTACCATGCTGGAGATTGGAGAGGCTGGCCATGTGAAGGGCACTCCCAGCACACTGACAGCTCAAGTTTTAGGGATTGGTTTGGAAACTGCAGCCAAAAATTCTCAATACAAGCTCCTAAAGCTGGGTTGGGTCTCTAAGTCATGTTTAGGTTCAGAAGCAAAGGGAGATGCTGCACCTGGACTTCCCATTCTGGGCTTTGGCTGGGGGTCGCAGGATGCTTTCCACGGCATTTTCAAGCATGTTAAAACACTTTAAAAAAGACCACGCTGCTGATCTCATCTATGAGTTATCATCCACACTGCTGTGTGCTTGGGGATGAGGGTAATGCCTTGCAGCAGGCAGCATGTTAGATGAGCTCTGCCTCTGAAGGAAACCCCTTTGGAGTTTACAGCAGCAGTAGCAGTCCCCACACCTTCAGCCCCTTCAGACTCTGGTGCAGTCCCCCAAAAGCTACACAACTGCATCTCTCCTCTGCTAGGTATGAAGGAAGCCTACAGGAAATCTTATTACTAAAGCAAGCAACACACATGGCAGACACATCAGGTGCTTTATGCATCAGCAACAAAGAGATGGGCTTTTCCATCCCTGTAGGAACATGTACAAAGCAAGACACAAAAACTAAGTGTTCTTTAAAGTATATGGTACACACTAATTGCAGGATATATTAAATATTACTACACACTATTTAATATTATTATGCACACAAGTTCTATTGTGTTACTAACCACACTCACAAGTGCTGTGTGATACAGTTTTAAGTCTCCTAGTCAATATCTAAGGCTAAGAAACACTTTCAAGCTAAAACCATGTCATTTTGACAAATGCTACATTACACCAGACTTTCCACTACAGAAAAACATGATCGTGAGATCAGCTTAGAGAGATGGTAAGCAGATAAAGCAGGAAAGAGTTCAAGCATTTTAAGCTGAGGGGAGCGACTACAGTCTCTGTGTTAAGCACTGGCACCTTGCAGGACTGAGCCCTCTATAATTAAGTGCTTACATTGCAGAACAAGACACAGGTCTTAATTTTTTTTTTTAATTTATTTTTTTAAAGCTCCTTGAATGTTAACATCGCATATAGACAAGAAGTTGGTTTTGTTACCAGTACAGTACCTCACGTGCAATGATGTGGGTGAATTTGCTTTCAGGAATGCAAAACAGAGCACTATTTTTAGACAAGAACTTTGTATTTACACAATCTCAGTGAGACCATACACACTATTTTATTAACAGCTCTTTGTTTACATTCCATCCCTGAGCAATACAGATCCATTTCTTAAGATGTTCTGCAAGTAATGATGGCCACTAGAAGGGCTTGCAGTTCTTTAGGAGCTCCCATTACGCTTCTGGTTGGGTGTAGCCATCTTCTAAAGATAGTAAGGAAACCCAGCAAAGTGGAAATCAGGTTAAAATTAGAGAAGTCTGGTGCAGAAATACAAGTAGTGACTTTAGTCCTTAAAAATCAAGCATGGATAGAGTGGACAAAAAACTGCTCAAAAGCTTTCTGCCATTTCTCATGTCTGCTGACAACTGTGCTGAGTCTCCCTTAAGTATGAAAAATGAGAAAGATCAAGTCACATTCAGGAAATATCAAAGCCATAACAAGAAAGAGCAAGTCCAGAGAGGGAGAGGACATGCTCACCCCAGATGGAAGCTGCTCACAGCTTGTGGAGCAGGACAGTCACAGAAGCACTTTCCCCACCGGTACTGCAAACTCGCTCTTAAGTCAGAGCACAGATAGTAGCACTGTTCTTCGTACCTTCCCTGGCATTTACTTTTGCTCCTCTTCAATCATCCTGCATTACTGTGAAACAGTGCAATGGCAATCTGGACTGAAGAGAAGCCGCAGCTCCAGCTACTGGGTCAGGCAAGCCCACTGGGAGTGTGACTGCAGCCAAAACAATCAAATCCAAAGCAGAAGGAGATACAGCTTGAACCCTCCCTCCCTGCCCAGCAGGGCCAGGTTACAAGCCACCAGGCCTCAGACGCATGCAGCCTATATCTTCAGAAGCCTGCCATCAAGGTCATGGGTTCATACCAGGTTTCTACACAAAGGACTCACTACTGGGAGGAGTTTTTGGACACGTGGCCACAGACAAATGCTTACCACCCATTGCCAGCAGCATCACTTCTAGTCCTGCTCCTGTAAAAAGCATTTCACAGTTGGCAGTGGAGACACTGCGATGCACACCAGGCTTGATTAGACTTCTGTCAGAAAGGGCTCTCGGGCTGCTTGTGGCCTTATCTCAGATAACAAGATGGATGCCACTCCTGGCAGTCTGCCACTCATCAGACCCACCTGAAAATGACTCCTGCATGCAGACGAAAGAAGATCAGCAGCTCTGTTTTGCAGATTTTTACTGATTTGATTAGCTGTGAAGCAGGGGTGTAAGGGCAGAAAAGAGCAGTACCTCTTCCAAAAGGCTCCTTGTGCTCTGAAAAAACCAAACAACTGTTTTATACCACCAGTACTGGTATTTTCAGACTCAGTCTACACCAGGCTATACAGGAAAGCCTACCCATAATCTCCACAGTCAGTACTGGCAGATTATCAATAGCCATCAGATTCCCCACGACAATGTTGACCTCAGGGGCTGCGAGAGACCGCCCTTCCCACAACACCTTTCTGCCAAACCTCCTCAAGGACACTCTCTTCCACAGCACTAAGCCTGGCTCTCAATACATCAAACCTCTGTATGCCAAGTATTCATTGCTTGGCCTTTCTAAGAATCATTTTGCAAAGCTTGGATGGCAATATGTTTTCACAGCTGATGTGGAAAAGCTAGAAACAACATTTCCCAATGAGAAATCTGTGTTACAAAGTGTGCTCTGTTTCTTAGGGTTAATCTGACTTGCTAGAGGGAGGAAAAAATAAAATCCTTTCATACTGTTGACATAAAATATCTCAGCTTTTCTTTTCTTAATAAGAGAGCCATTCCATTTTCTAGTTTCTGTGCTAGGATAGATACATGGAAGCAGAGAAGGAAAAATTAACATCTGACCTCAGAGCATCCATTTGTGGTGCTACAATGGCCCACCTTATGCCACCTGACACCCTAATTAAGCCTGAATGAAGGATTCTACAGCCCAGCAGGTCAGAAACTGGCAAGATGTCCACAGTAGAGAAGAGCCTCCCCAAGTGCAGCTCAGCTCTTGGACCACTTGTGACCTTCAGGATCACAGTGAGTGACTCATTATAAGGCTGCTAAAGAGCTATCAGTATTACAGCTTATTCATAATACATCAGCTGCTTAAGTGGGTCACAGAGACCTGGATATTCAAGTAGCCTGACTCAAGCAGCAGTCAGTGCTGGCAGCTTATGGAAAGATAACAAAGAGAGGACAAATATGGTGTGATTTTGTCTTGGTATAATTTTGCCTCACTTATTGTAAGAGGCAGGGTACACATTTTCAAAGCCAGATATTGCATCTGGATCAGAGTGCTGAACAGCTATTGAAGGATCTCTTTTGTAAACTTGCACCCAGCTGCACTTTTGAACCCCACAACATCCTGGCAATGAAGCTGACAGCTCGGTTGTGCACTGCATGACAAAGTATTTCCTTCTGCTTGAGTCTGCTGCCTGGGTGTTTCTCTGGACGTCATCAAATTCTGTGCTATCATCCCATTTCATTTTCACTGTACCATTTGCAATAAAGAGCTTTTCTATTTCTCTCCTCCTCTTGCCTAAAACAGCTTTTCTGGACAAAGGCATTTATTTAATTGGCCTTACTTCACACAACTCTGTATTGCAGCAAGATCTTCTTGATCTTCAAGACCCGTACCTTTTCTGCTTACGGTATGTTTCCAGCAGCTAGAACTTCAAACAGCATTTCAGGTGAATAATTAATCTAAAATCCATTTAAGAAAAACAACAGTAATACTGCATGTACACAGTTTTTAAAAAAGCTTTGGCAGTGCTCATCTAAGAAGGAATGTCCTAACGCAGTACCCTGTGGTCAAGGAAATCTGGAAAAAATTAGTTATCTAATTCGTATCTTTCTCCATCAGGATCTTTACACACTTTGTACTTGCCTCCAAACAACACTGCTCACTTCAGCTCTACATACCACACCTTGTGAGCACAGGCACTAGTATTTGCATCTTTTCACGTCTTTTGAAGAGCCAAGAACTAGCATTAAACCTCAGGAAAGCCTACTGGCTAGCAATAGCCACAGCTCCACTTCTCTGTGCAGTCATCACTGGAAGAACATGAAATGCATGCATGAGAGTCATTATCCTTACCATTTCAATCACAGAGATATCACATGTTCAGACAACCGGGTAGGTGAAACTCTCCAAATCACTTGAATTATCTGGAAAACGATCTCCTGTAGGACTAGTAAATGTCTCTCTCACCTCTACAAAGAGGTATAGTTTGGAATTTACTGCTAAACATTTAAAGTACACTTAAAAAAAACAGTGTGCTACTTCTGGACACACCAAAGCCTGGCTCCATCTCTAAACCATTGACTTTTCCAGTTAGCTGAACACAAGGGTTTGCACGGAGATGACCATCTCCGTAACTGCTGGACCACAACACAAAAGACACCAACCACACAGCAGTGCAGAGGAGGAGGTATATGCAGGACTCCTGGCCAGGAAGATCATTCTGTGGCCAAGGGAGTTAAAAAGACAGCTCTCATATTATACTTCTTTCCAGAGAAGACAAGACAAATCCAGAAAAATATCACAATGCTGCCATTAACATCCAATTGTGTGGCAGGTTTTGTTTAAGCTTGCTATGGTGGCCAGCTGGGGCTGAGCTGAGAAACAGGATTTGATCTTGCCAGAGAACTTCTGCTAACACTCAGAGACAGATGCAGAGAGCCAGCTCCTTTACTATTAACACATGTAACCCTTCCAGAAACAAATTATCACAATTATTTTTTGAAGACAGTGCCAAGCACTGACCTTCTACTGAAGTGAAAATGAATTCTGCAAGTCTCAAACAAGCTATTTTTGATGTATGCTCTTGCTTTTGCCGTTGACTCAAGGTAACAGAAAAGTAATAGAGCAACTAACTTGTTTACGATCAGTCGCTTTGGATGAATGCAAGACCTGATTTGGGTACATCTCAGCCATAAAATAGTACATTTGTTTCATTTGTTTTCTTTGAAGGAAATGCTAATATTACTACAAAAGAAGTAGCAAAAAAAGATGACAGCTGGTGCTGTGGTCTCATCACTCAATCTCACCTCAGAAACGAGGCTGACCAGCACTTAGTGCTGGCCAGATCACAGACCAACAGAGTGAAGCTTCCTCTCAGCATATACCTTGACTGAATAGAGGATATGCCTCTGTACTTAAATACAACACTTAACCAATTAATGCTCAGAAGTTATACCAGCCATAATAATCAATCTCATAATAGGAACACACTATCTGCAGGCACTAACTCATGCAAGCCTTCCAAAAGCAGTGGTTGCTACACAGAAATCACTGTGCTCTGAGATAACTTCTGGGCAGTGAAGATTCTTGCTTTGCACAGGTGACACACATTTCAGATTAGACATCTAAAAACCCAGTCTGCATCTCTGATCCAGTATTACTTACCAGGAGACTTATGATAAAGACAAAAAATCCTCTGAAAACTGAACAATGCAGAAGCACTGACGACATGCCCTTAGGCTAATTTGTACCACAAACTCACTGGATGCTCCTTATGAATGGAATAACAAGTGCAAACCGCATCTGCGGCCAAGATTGAGTACCACACCAACTATCCAGAATCAGTCCAAAAAAAAAAAAAAAGAAAGAAAAAAGAGCACTAAGGGAACAGGAACAATATTGGCAGAAATTAAAATGTGCTTATTTTGATTTAAAAAGTCAGTGTTTAGACCAGCAGTGCCTATGCACTGTATGCCCCAGGGAACTCTCCAAGAAGGACAACTGGAAGCACTGAGTTGTTTTCTTTTTTTAAAAGGGCAGCTCAATTTGTTACTTCCAAAATCCCACTTAACCAAACCAGAGCTTTTTACCTTTGCCACATGGATACTTCTACATCAGCAGTAAGTATGCTTTACAATTAAGCCAGAAGCTTTTCAAGCTTTATCAAAACGACAGGCAACTACCTGAGCTGCAGGCCAGACACTCCACACGTATTATCAGCAAACTGGAACTGAATTTGCAAAGGATAGATTGCGAGAGGCAGAGGGGGAGATGAAGATCTGCACTCTTTCCTGTGTGTGTGTCCTGACATTCTGGGCCAGCCCAGGAAGCTCATCCAGGGATCTGCCTCTCCATAGCACATTTCAGCAGACAGCAGCAGAGCCCCTGTGCAGCAGCTCCTCTGCACACTTCACCACTCTCAGGAGGTGCTGGCAGATCCACCCATGAGCAAGAGATCACTGCAGCTTCCATATGAATGCCCTCCTTTGCAGGGCGTGTGAGGTGCTGCAGGACTGCAGGGAGAGCAGGACTGAAAAACCCATCAAGCAGCTTACACTGGGGATAGCACAAACCCACCTTTAAAACCCCAAAGCAGAACTCTGGTGGTGACCGTGGTTAAACTAGTTTTTATGACGCTTTAAGTGAGGGGGTTGCCAAAGAAAAAGATTTAGCTTCAATTTGACAGTCTGGTCAGAATTCTCTTGGGGAAGCAGCGAGGTAGCTCCAAGCCATCTGTCTAAGTCAGAACAGCAGAAAAGGCGCTTTTCATTCTTCTAAGGAAATGCTTAAGGTTATTCAGAACCTTTAAGCACTTAGCATTTGCGCTGAACCGTGAGCTCACCAAGGACTATTTATCACAGTCAGAGGAGCAGTGATTAAGAAAGGTACAAAAGCTGACATCAAGGCTTGCAAAATAATAATAGGTGTCCAGAGGAGATTAAAAACAGGCACTTAAAGGCCAAATTATTTTGAATCTTTTGGTCAGCACTTCAGATATTGCTGAGATGTAGCAATTTAATAACAAAGTCTAAATGCTGCCTCTGTTAGAAAAGTACGAGAGTTAAGTTGCTCCTAGACCATCCTGCGAGACTGTTTTACAGTTTTATAGATAGAAACCAATTATAATGAATACAGTCCAGTTATATTGATTTGACTAGAAGCTACTTCCTAGTATTTTCATTAAACCTGTAATCACAGTAGCAAAATTGAAAATGAAAGAATGTAATTCTTGGCATGGCTCATTTGCCTAAAGTGCCAGCCCTATTAATATAGGGTCAGAGCTACACCAGCAGTGAACTCTGTGACCAAAGAAGAATCTCCCCAAACCATAAGGCAATGCTCCAACCACAAAGCAGATGGAAGGGCAGGGCCACAGAAACAATTCAACCTGCTTTTGAAGAAGACAGCTTAAAGAGGCTAAAATACTCCTTCCACACATCTACTGAGATTCCAATTACATAGGCTCCTGACACTGGTTTATCTGATACCACCAAAATGTTCTTTTTTTTCCAAGTTGCCTCAAGTACTATTGAAGAGGAGATTTTAATATTAAGACAAAACTTCTCTACTGGTTACTTTTCATGTAACCAAGGTATATGCTAATACCAAGACACTGACGTGAAAGCTAATAAAACATATTGAAGAAAACACTGCTATAAATTCTGATGAAAGCCACTTGGCTGCTTTCTGTGCACCATGATGAGCAGCAGAAAGCTGCACCAGCCCCAGCACACCTGTCCAAGTGACAAGCACTTTGAGGAAGATCATTACATTCGGTTCTGTCAATTATATACTCTCAACGTTCTCCATACAATATCTCTACAGAAGACAACTAAAACCTAGGTATCCAGAAAAATCATCTTAACCTACATTTGACTGGGACTTCTCCATTTGTTTTCAGTACACCTAAAAATAGCTGTGACAACCAAAGACAGCGTCTTTTACACTTTTGCTTTGGTTTTGAAGTTAGAATGAGAGCATGGCGAAGAGGCCAAAAGATCATGAGCAAAATGGGAAAGATACTCAAGCCAAAATAGTCTGAATAGAAGGGTGCCAAACACTATTTCTAATTTACTTCTG
Organism: Tympanuchus pallidicinctus; assembly: GCF_026119805.1. NCBI lineage: Eukaryota > Metazoa > Chordata > Aves > Galliformes > Phasianidae > Tympanuchus > Tympanuchus pallidicinctus. The sequence goes on from NW_026294791.1 coordinate 13,575,788, forward strand.
GCATCTTTCACATAAAGTTTCTGATTATGTTTACTCTCCAACTGGTTTAAGCACCAAGCAATGGCAGAGAGGTACTCCTGAGGTTCCTACCAAACTTTCTAGATAGAACACCAAATTAATCAGTAACATCACAGCTGAGGTGCAATAAAAGCATGCAAAGGGTTCAGAGCAAATGAACAAGGCCTCCAGTGCCTATTATGATAGTTTACAGAACTACAAATTATTTAAAGTGGTATTCATTTTATTTTGTCTACCTCTTGCCTCTCTAGTGAGGAGAAAGCACTAATCTTCCAATGGGAATGAGACAGGCATTTGCCACTTATGCAGAGAAATGCTGCTTTAAATGATTAGTCAGCAGATACAGGTTCTCGTGCACTAGCATGTACTATAAAATAAAACCCCCATAGCCTAATTAAGTTCAGGAGCTAGCAGAGCCTTGAATCCATTTCTCCTGAGCTAAGCTTTTCTATTAACAATTATTCTACAGAACCATCTAGGTCTACAGAGAAGATGCCTATCATTTAGCAGCAGCAATATAACCTTACCTGCCTGAGCTATATATAACTCCTTACCCCTGACAGCTTTTTCTACCTGGCTGCTTCTCTGCAGGCTTTCTCAGAGGCCTCGGCCACCTGGGCTGAGAAGCATTCCTGCCAGCACCAGCATTCAATCTCGAGGACCAAAGCCCTGCCACTCAGCAAGCAGATGTAGGAAGAACCCAGAGATGCTGAAGGGGCCACCAGGAGGCTCTTCCAATGCTTGCTGAGATGATAGCACTTAATAAACATTCTGTTGCTGCTCATAACCTGTCCTCCCTCCCTCTATGCTGCAGCAGTGCTGCTTCACAGCTTGTCCCCTGGAGGTTTTCTGTGGAAGAAAAGAGGCTCTTGGGTGGGCATTTCCTTTCTTGACCAACACTGGAGGATTTGCTCACCACCATCACTTCTGCAGCAACTACTCTTCCTTGCCTGTGCAGCAGCTGAAAAGAAGCCATGTTACTGGGGATCTTTTCTGCTGAGCTTTTGGATTTCCATCTGCCTGCATAAGTGCTGAAATGGTGCAAGTGCTATTTGCGCCATCCCAAGCACATTAAGACAACTTAGACAGTAAGCGCAATGTGCTGATCACGGCTCATCTACACATCTAACCCTGGTGCATTCAGAAGGTGACACGAATAACTTATACCAGCAGAACAATTGAGAACACACTTCCTGGACAAAAGGTACTGGAACTTGATCACAATGTTTTCATTAGAGTTACTCAACTCAAACATCAAGTGTGTTGGTGACTGCACACAGCTAAACAAAACATTATCCAAATTAGCCATCCATCTCTGGTTTACTTTTTACTTTTACCTTCATACTAAATCTCAAAGTCCCCAGAAACTATGAATTTTAAAATAAGTTCAGAAGTTGATAGCACAGAAACATAATGCTGTGAAATAAGCCTCTGCTTCTTGCAAACAAATCATTAAATGCATGACTGATTTTTCTACTTTACTAAATATATATACACACACACACACTGGGCTGTTTCCCAGTAGTCACTGAACATGACCAAATTGAATTCAACTCTTTTTTTTTTTTTTTTTTAAACCCTACAATAACTTGGAGCAAGAACAAACAGCCTCAGCAGCTGTTCTTTTCTTTTTTTTCCCCCCAGCAGACAACCAGTAAAGAATGCAACAATGCTGGAGGGGTAACCTATATTGTATCTGTAAAGCATAGAAGCTCAGTCAGTGCTATTAAAGATTGCTGCAGAAGTTTTCCTGCTACATACAGCATTACAGTAATTTGATGACAAGCCTTCTTAATAAGGAGTCTAGCCAGTGAAAGAACATGCTGCAATGGTTCTTAAATATTGCATTATGGTTTTTGGCAACCTGAAATGGGGAAGGATGGAGACAGAGCAGCTCAGTTCACACATCTGGCAGGCAGCTTATCAGGAGGCACTATGTGCCTGAAGCAGAACTGCTCCAGCTGCACATTCGGCCAGGCTGCTGTCTTTGGGATGCATTTTGAGTGTCCCCATGTCCTTCATCTTCCACGGCTCCGATCAGACTACAGAGCCTGACCTACCACAAGCCTGTTGGCAAGCTGCCTGGACACAAGCCCTTTATTAACATACCACAGGAGCAGCAAGTAACCTACAGCCCATGGAGGTAAAAGAAGGGACAAGTGAGCCCTGACTGGTTGCAGCACCAGCTGGAACAGCTCTCCTGCACTGCAGGAGGTTCAGGGCAGGAACACGTATTCAGTGGACGGGCTTCATATTAACTGGGTTAAACCAAGCGTGTGTCAACCACTCTCTTGAAGTATTCATGGGTTATGCTTGTGTTACATAAAAAGAATAAGAAACTGCTCTTTGAGAAACTGGTGCTGTACGTGGATTGCAACCACCTGCCTCCCCTCTGACAGCCAGTGTCAGCGTGAGTGACAAGGCACTAAAGCAGCCCCATGCACAATCACACCAGGCTGGCTAACCAGCTGGGCTAGCAGTGAAGACCTCCAGAAGCAGCATGCAGAAATCGGTTTCATGAGGTTTTGTCCTTATGATTCTCTAGCAGTGATTGATCAGACCAGGAGCCAACTTCCTCTCTAAGCAGGACCAGCTATCAGAATAGACCATGCTGGTCTGGGCTTTATCCAGTCAGGTCTTGAAAGCCTCCGCAAACGATGGCAGAGCTTTTCCAGGCCCTCATTTCACTGCTTGGCTGTCCCCACTTCCCCATTGCAAAAAAAGAAAAGAAAAGAAAACAAAACGAAAAAAACCTTCTTCCTATCCCATTAAACCATCAATTTACACCCACTGGCTCATCATCCTGCCACACATGACGAAACACTCTCTCTCTGTTCTTGATAACCCATGTAGGTACTGGGGTGCTGCTCTTAGGCCCCCTAAGCCACCTCTTCTCCAAGTGGAGCAGGTCCTGTTGCCTCAGGCTATGCTTCAGCCCCTGAGCAGCTTTCCAGCCAGTGTGTTCAGTTGTCAATCTCTCCCCAATCAACGTTAAGAGGAACCAAGATTGAACACGGCTGTTAACAAGGGCTGAGCAGAGCGCTTTCCTCAGCCTACTGGTTCTGCTGATTGCTACAGCCTGGGATGCTGTACCTTCTCTACCACAGGGGCACATGCTGCAGGCTCACATTCAGCCTGCTGCCCACTAGACCCACACTGTTCCTCTGCAAAGCTGTCCTCAACATGTGTGTCAGCCAGGCCTTCCCTTAGCAGGAGAGCAGCCCCAGATGTGTATGGCTTGCTGCTGCCCGCCATCTTCTCCCCATCTCTCCAAAAGCACTGCAGTAGCAGTGCTCCCCGGAGAGCCAACTGTTGTAAATAATTAAGTTACATGTTCAGACAAGCACTACACTGCATTGTTAGTTTTAAGAGGATGTTTGTTCAATTTTTTATTTTTTATTTTTTTTTCAACTCATAGAAAGCTCATGGGAATGATTGCCCCATCATTCAAAGAAACTAATAAGGTTCAAATTATGCTTCAGAGCTTTTTCTCTTATCTTGATTTATGACTGTGCCTGGACAAGTCACCCATGGAAAGAAGTAAATCTGTTCTGCCATTTCTAGTATGAAATTTGAACATAGTAGATTTATTTCATATCACATCTGAAATGCTACTTCATGAAAGTAGTTAGCACTATCAATAAGACTACTCATATCAGTCCCAGCAGGCATGGGCCAAGCAAAAAAGAATCAACAAAAACAAAAAAAAAACAACCAAAAACCAACAAACAAGAACAGAAGCAGAATAGATTTTCTGTTATTCTCAAATTGACAATAAACTGCATAATTCAATGATAAATTGCTACCATATGCAACCCCTCCAGCACAATCATTTTAAGTTTTTTTACGTGGATGCTGGAGGAAGAACATCTAATTATGATTTAAAAGAATTTAACATTACATAGTAAAGATCAGATCTTGATTTTTTTTTATTGTTGTTGTTAAGGAAGGAAAAAAAAAAAACACAAACATTTTTACAACACCAGTAATTACAATAAGTCAGATATAACTGATGTATGGCTTAGCGTGCTGCTGTTAACCACAGGAGAGAGCTAATGCTATCAGGCACTCACATTTAAGTGCTCATTCAAGGGCTCTGCAGCCTTCTCCCTCTCTCAAGCACCACCAGCTCTTCCCCACTACTCCTGCAGACTTGACTTGTCTTTGTCCACTACCTCTACTGAACCAGAACAGCCAATGAAGTTGAAGAGAAAACAACTTAATTCCCTGTAGGAAGGTGTACCCTACACCGTTTTATTCCTTGTTTTATATATATATATTTAATTTCCTTACACCACCTCAAATGATACAGCAAAGTTGCAGCCAGTAGCCCATTCAGTTCTGCTGCCCTATCTTGTCTCTTTGTGTTCCCTCTGTGTTGGCAGAACATGAAACCTCAAAGTGGACAAAGAAATACTGCCTCTTGAATTCTGCTGGTGCTCTGGTTGCACGTGTCCCACCTCCCACCAGCTGCATAACATAACCCAGCACCCCTTACTGCCCAAACACTTCTGGGCTCCCAATCAGAGCCAACACCACTCTGCAGAGACACTTCTGTGTTAGTACAGAGTGCAGTCAATAATGGAGTAATTTCTCCTGAAGACTCTCACAGCACACATCACTGACTCACAGCAAAAGACCTGCACAAGTCCCCTTGGGCCTTGACAGCTCCTGGAAGCAGTATGTGGCTGTATGCACACTTGGCTCTAGTGCTGCTCCCTCTAAGAGCATCCAAGTGTGTTTGAAGAAGCAGGTACGCATGTATGCATAGGGAAAAGCATATGTGTAAGAGCTGTGCAATATCTCCAACTCACTGTTGGACAAAATTCAGGTGAACTTTATTACTAGGGCATCACATCAAAGCCTCAGAGCCATACAGACCATTACACACTGCATTGTAGCTCAAGGAAGCCTCCCTTCAGCCCCAGGCATGCCAGTGAGTGGCTGTGTATCCTACGGCCACAGCAGTGGCACCCCAGGAACAAGCACGGGGGCAGACAAAGAGGGTCACTCCCACAGCCTGCTAGCAGAGAGAACAGTCAGCACAGCAGTCCTGCAGCCTGAAGACAGGCAAGCTGCTTGACTTTCTACTCTGCTCCTCGAGGAAGTAGATGGATGGGTGGCACTTCACTGCCTGCCAGACCATCTTTCGGGTGGGTAGGATGCATAGAGGGTCCTGAGAACACTCGAGGCGGACCGAGTAGCTGTAACCGCTCAGCACGCGGGGCCCGTAAAGGGGCTGCAGGCACGAGGTCCAGCGCAGAGGAACAGATCCTCGGGCAGGGACCGGGTGAGGCCCTCCGGCACCTGTAGCACCACCCGCAGCACGGCCGCAGCACGGCGCGCCACGAAGATGGGTTCGGGGCCGAAAGGAGCGGCGGCGGTGCCGGACACCCACACCGCTTCGCGGTGACCCACGCGAAGGACGCGGCTCCGCCACCGGAGCCCACGCGGCCGCGAAGGACCGAGATGAGTCACGGCTCACAGAGGCGCTGACCATAGCCGCGCTCCGGGCACCTGCGGGCCGGAGCCTCGGGGGGGCGGCGGGGCCGGGAGGAGCCCCGTGGTGCCGCCTCAGCAGGGACGGTCGGTCCCCGTCGCGCCCCAGCACAGCTCGGGCACCCGCACGGCACCGCACCGCACCGCGACCGTACCGTACCTCCTTCCTGCGGCTGGGCGCGCCCGGGCGGGTGAGCAGCGCCGTCTCCTCGCAGACTACGGCCGCGTCCTCCACGAAGACGCAGTCGGGGAGGCTCTCGTCAGCAGGCAGCTCCAGCACCTGCAGCCCCAGCTTGCCCCGCAGCACGCCCACGTACAGCTGATGCTCCCGCTCCGCGCGAGCGAAGTCCACTTCGGGGCCCGCCGTGCTGCGCAGCGCCTGCCGGCAGAGCGACTCGGGCAGCGCCCGCACCACGGCGTGCGTGCAGCGCCCGAAGGCGGCAGGGCCACCGCCCAGCCCGGCCATGCTGCGCGGGGACGCGGGAGGATCCGAGCGACCCGGCTCCGCGCGGCTGCCGCCACCGCCGGCCCTGGCAGCTGATAAAGCGCCGCCCGCGGCCCGGCCGCGCCCCATTGGCTCCCCACCAGGCACATTTCCATGGGGCCGCCGCCGAGCGCGTTCCAATTGGCTGGCGGAGGCGGCCGGGCCGCGCCATTGGCCGCCCCCCGCGGGGCGCCGCTTACCTGGGCGGCGGGCGGCGGCGCCGTGACCCTCGCAGCTTTGAGGAGCCGCGCCCTGCTGCGCTCGGTGGTCGCTGCGGCTCGGTCGGAGGTGAAGCTCGGTCCCGGGCGTCGTCGCTGGCGGGGCAACTGGGGCTGCTCCGGTTTCACAGCATTAGGGCTTCGGGTGCCACGTGCCCGGCCCCGGCGTCACGGCATCAACGGGCGGGCATCGACTTTCGGGCGCTCTGTGTGCCTCGTGACACCGCCTGCGCGGGTGCCTCCCTGAGGCCGGGAGGCGAGGGCAGGGGGCAGCGGGCAGCGGGGTGGCAGCACGCCGTTCACCGTACGCACCTGGGGCTGCTCTCCCACTGAAGGAGCCGGCCTCAGAGCTGTAGTCATCGTGCTGCGCTCCTCGGTCCGTCCCGGCATGTGGGAGGTACTGGGAGAGAGCTCCATCTGTCCCAGAAGCAGTATGAGGTCATTCTGGTTATCAGCCTGAAGGCCACGATGTTTTTCTGCTTTATATTCCTGTCAGAGGCAAAGCTCTGGCTTTGTTTCAGAGAGTTCTAGCAATTACTTGGGCATAAGGTCATTTCTGTAACAGTATCTCCCAGACTATCTGCACAATGATTGCCATAACCATGTAATCACATCCACAAAATTCAGACACCTGCATCTCCCCATGCTTTTACACCTGATCCTGGCATGGGCAGTGTGGCATGGCACTAGCCCCGTGGTGCCTGCCTGCAGCAGTCTGCTCCTCTGTGGCCAGTGGTTTGTCCCTAACTGCACATGGAAGGTCTCCCACAAAGGAAGGCACTTCTAAATGCAACCTGGAACAAATGAACACAGTCAATTCAAAACAACCCTTTGTGCTTCTACAGGACTGTTGGTCAAGAGAGCTCGTTGCGTTCTTTCATTCCTTTAAGGTACTGAATTTTCTACCTCTGCAGGGCAAAGTAGCTAATAGGGACACCAGCTTCTCACTCCACCCCTGTGCTGGGGACTGAAACAATAGGGATTTTCCACCTCTTCCCCTATAAGAAACCCTTACCTCCTCCCAAGAGATTTTCCTCATGCCCCTGCCTGATTCAAGGCTGTCCTGGCTGAGGGCAGCCCTCACTCAACTCTCCACATCTCTGGCTCCCCATAGAAGCAACTTTGGTTTTCCACCAGACCTCACTCCACAGGAGATATCCCCAGCACCAGCTCTGGTGATGACAACAATGCTGCTGCCCTCCCAAGTGCCTCAGCAATCTCTCCTCACCAGAGCAGATGGGAAGAGAGGAATACGGGCATTCCTTCCAGCCATTTTTACTGGCAGGTATCCCCTGGTCATAGAGGGGAAGCTTAGAGAGGACTGCCCGCACACAGCTCTGCTCCCCTTCAGTGCTCAGACAGAAGCCAGGCAAGCTGTCTCAGCCATGTCACAGGCACGTGTTCAGAGTTTTGGGATATAACAAATGGATAACATGAAGGAAATATCAGTGTGCTTCTAAAATGGCAGATGTCTTGATGTTCATCTGCATTTCTTACACATTCTCCATACGCCCCGTAACGGCTGTCTTTATGTAGCGTGCTGAGGCGCAGTTGTTTGAATAACTGTGATTCACTGAATAATGTGCAAATATTATTCTCTTTAAACAAATGGGCAGGCAATTGAGCTGCCATCATTTTGGAGGCTTGAAATTTTTGAGAAACAACTATAGATGGTATTATACTGCTTGTGGTATATGGTATTCAGCTTGTGGAGTGTAACGTGTGGTTCTTGCACAGCCACTAGGGCCTATTTCTACCCATTACAGATTTGGGATGTGGCTATTGGCAATCTCTGGTTTGTTTTTTTGTTAGAATGACTTTTAGGCAGAAGAGAAAGTGCTACTATCTGCAATTTTAAAACATGCTAGGGTACCTCCTTGAGAAAGTGCTGAAAATTGTTCCTGCAGCCATTTAATTGAGAAGTTCCATTCAGTACTGAGTTTTTGACTTTCATAAATACCTTTTAAATTTATATGCTCCAAGTTTCAAATCTTACTGAGATTACAGCAATATGCCATGCAGTCACCTCATGCGCATATCAGACGTCACAGCCTCAGGCTGTGCCAGGAGGTTTAGGTGGGATGCTGGGAAGAATGTCCTCACAGACAGGTGGTCAGACCTTGGTATGGGCTGTGCAGGAGGTGGGGAGCTCCCTTCCACAGAGGTACTGAAGAGCAGCATGGATGAAGCATTTGAAGACTTATGGTGGACTTGTAGAGTTTAGTGGAGAATTGGACCTAATGATCTTGGAGGTCTTTCCCAACCTAAATGATTCTGCACTTCTATGATAGGACAACGTGGTTTGCCCTGGAAGCACTGCCACTGACCGGGTCTTAGGTGGCCCGTGGCAGCTGGCCAAGCACCACCTGTAGCATCTCCTGCACACCCTGCCATGGGAGATAAGGCCAGTTGAAGGGGAAATGTTGTATGGACAAAGGCATGCAAGGAACATCACATATTTTGGAAATACAGTGTTATCTATTTAGAGCAATGTTGCAGAAATAATTACTACGGTAAAAAATCCTGTCTAGTTTCACAAATTTATAAAAAGGTGCAGTGTACATACAAATGAAGAACTGTTTGCTGATTGTGATTGTTCTGTTATTTCTGTTGAATAGAGAGGCATCATTAGCAATTTAGGAACAGATGCAGCCTGAGGAAAATTGCGTGTATTTATAATAAGATTAACAAAATATCAGTTTACTCACAATTAGCATTACACAATAAAATGTGTTCACACAGTCTTGCAAGAGTTATTTTAAAATGGCTCAGCTTCACTCATCTACAGACTATTTTCTGTGCACCTTGCTATATATTCAGCATGCTCTCAGTAACTTTGTCCTACTGGAGCTACTGCTGTAATAGAGCAAAGCTGCCTCCCAGCAAGAAAAAAGCTGTGTTGCTGTGTGGAATTCATGCAAAATCATGGAAATGGTTCTCATATCAGAAAATATAATGCAGACCACTCAAGCAGTATCATAGAAAACTGTATGTGGAAGAACACTTTATACAGAAAATAGAGAAAAAAGAAGCAAACCTTTTTTTTTTTTTTGACTGACACTACACAGAGTCATCTGCTGGCACTGACAGTGACAAGAAAATTGCTTTGCAAAATGCATTTGCAGAGGCATATGTGAACAGTGCATTCACTTTCAGGAGAATGCAACAGACACTAAAAGAGAAGACACGGCTTAAAACATATGACAGAGGAGTCATCAATAAGCAGAGTGAAATTCATTCATTTGACAGAATCACCAGCAGCATATTGATATGATTTTTTTTCACAACCATGTCTTGAGAACAGTCTGCAGCTTTGTACAAAGCTGCTGCGAAGACTCAAGGAATAATTTGTCCTCCTTATCCACCAGGTTGAAGATAAGCATGAAACTTAGACTACTGCAATGAAAACTAGAGAAAACATCCCAACAGCAGGGAACTGAAGGAAAGATTGCTGGGAACAACAGGCAGCCCCCATACCAAGTGTTTTAAGTAATTTAAAAAACTGTCTGTCAGGAGCAGAGAGCTGGAGATGGGGAAGAAGGATGGATAAAGGAAGGTCTCTTCCAGTCCCGTGCTTCTATTGTCATTGTTACACTGGAAATAACTGATAATTTTAGTGAAATCAGCTCTGTAATGATGATTCTGAAGTCCCCTAATGTCTAGCAAATGCACAAGCCTCTAGTACAATGCTAGGTGAATGGTCACAGCTGGCCACAGCTGGTCACAGCTGTTGAACAGTCTAAGGGACAATGACAAGAGAATTTAGATCACTGCTGAGCACAGAGGTATACCACACAGCTGATTGCTCAGACGTGCTACAAGGCCACCTTGAACATCACTTCCCATTGCTTGCAGATGCAGGAACAGCACCTCTGGCCCTAAAGCCTTACTGAACATGTCTCACACCATAATGAAATGCTGACCGAAACTTGAGGCATTGAAGACCATGGGCAAGAAGGCCACCAAGCACCCGGTGCTTCTCACTGTGGTGGCTGAATCTGTACCAGGCAGAAGAGACATCGAGTTTCACATTTTTAAAGAAGTAGAAATTTTAAAGGACCAGAAATTTGAGAGATTCTTCATCTCAGTACAAGGCTTCATAGTCAAATGCTATTATAACAGAAGCAGACACTTTGCAGGAAAATCTCCCGTTAAGATCAATTGGTCTTTCATTCTGATAGTAAGGGTACAGGATTGAGTCTTGCTTACAGCCATAAAAGAGAAAAGCTTATTTTAATCCTGCTTTAGATACATGAAAAGTAACTCAAAGAACACCAAGGTAATTGACAGTATAATGTTCAATTTCTGCTCTCTAATACAAAATAACACTGTGCCTCTATTGAACAGTATTTTTACTAAATAAGTAGTTGGGTTCCTCATTTAGAGGAGGTAAAGATCAGCAATATAGACAACATGTCACCTCACTTAACTTTACCCTGGTGTATGAAGCATGGACAGGCTCCAGAGCATTTTACATATTCCAAATGCTGGACATCGTTAGCTTGGCATGTAACAGGCTGCTCTTGGGTGACCAGTCCCTTCTGGATGGTGTAAATCAGCAGTGCGTCTGCCAGAGCACAAAGAAATCTTTTTGGGGAGCAGCATTTTCCCTTGCCTGAGCTGAACCCAAGCTATCTCACAGAGTCTAATAAGGGTCAGATTAATTCTATATCTAGCTGGTCCACAGTATTTGTTTTGTCTGATGTGGGATAAAGAACTGGACCTCAGCTGGCATTTTGCATACTCCAGAGAAGGAGGAATTTCCCTGAGCTGGCAGCTAAGCAATTGTTGGGAGACAGTACTGTCAAAGGGTTATTCTTTAAAAGTCAGCTTTGGCAGCATTGTTGCCATGACTTATGGCACCAGGGAGCCTGGGCAAAACTCAGAGGCTCAGGGCATTCTTGGCATTTATAGTCTTCCCACATGTTTTGCTACAATAGGTTGCACTGCTTCCAATAGGATCAGCTTTTGGATTTACTTGGCTGAGCAAACAGATCATTTGAGGGAGAGCTGTGGAATTTTGATGATTTCTGTGCTATGCTCATGTCTCCACATCTGCACCATGCCTTATGTGCACCTCTGCCATTCTTTCTCTGAAGGGGGAAGAATCTCCTGTTCAATTAAACAAACAAGCAAAAAAATAGCCTGCGTCAGGCACTTCTGACAATCAGAACTAAAAAGCGAGACTGGTAATCTGTGGGAATTTGTGCTGAACTACAGTATCTGGCATCCCTGTTACAGAAAAGAACAACACCATTTGTTTCCCTGAAGGATATACTTCCCAGCAACACATCACACATACTGTGCCACCCACAAGAGAAAGAGGAGACAGTTAGAGTAAGTGCTTTGTAATTTGCTCTTATTGTGGCTGCCCTGGGAAAATCAGCCAGTAAAACTTTTTTTTCCTGGTATTGGACAGCATTTTTAATAAAGTATGCTGTTTTATCAGCTTGGCAAGGAAATACCAGTACCAGCAGTAAAAAGAGGTGGCTCATGCAATTTGCATTTATGCAGCTGTTTTTCAATGGGTCTCAAGAATGCGAAGCTGGCTGCTGTGAGGTGATGCAGAGGTACTGCCCAGATAGTGCTGCAGGTGCCCCTGTGGACAGGGAAGGGCACAAAGATTCCTGGAGGTATGGGTGGGAGGTACTCTTTGGAAAGTCACAGCCTCTGAAACAAGGAGGCACTGATGTGGCAAGGATGATGGATATGCTGTGTTTTCTTTCTTCCAGTCCTCCATCAAAAATACACCTTTAATCTCTAAAAAAACAAGAGTCTAAAAATGCTGACTGATCCAGGTTAATATTTTCTAAAGAGCCCAAGCCCTTTGCAAAGTGGCTTGAGTTGCTTTTTAATGTTTGTACTAAGCCTCCATTTTCCTTTTCTAGGGGGCCAGCTGACCAGTTGGCAGCACCCTGCAGGTGTGGCAAACTGTCCTTTCCTTTCACTGCCTGAAAAGCCCTTGTGACCTCAGCAGTGAGATGCAGTGACATTTGGCTGTAGCATTTCTTGCATTTCTTAGTCTGTATTTCAATTCTTTCCAGTGACCAGCTCCCTGAGAACAAATTTTCAGCCATTCTTATCACTCAAACAGTTTTTTTTACCTTGGCTTGCAAATGCTGGGTACATTTTTGGTGTTAATTTAGTCAATAACCTGCAAATGAAACTAAGAAACTGCATATTCACATGAAAACAGTAAACTGGAATCAGCTTCTTTATTCTCGGAAAGAAAATATGGAGATATAAATATACACACGTACACATATAGGTTATATATAGCTGGTATGTACTCACACAAGTCAACAACTTTGTGGTTTCTCTTACATGCTTACAAAGGGCAAGCAGGTCTTTTGCCAGCTACTTTGGCACTAAGATCAGTGTTAGAGACAGGTTAATACATCACAGTTTGAACTAAGAAAGTAAAAGATTACCAATGTACTTTTTTTTTTTTTTTTAAGAATTTATTAATATGCTTTCCTACGTGTCAGAGTTAAACTATAAAACATGAAAAGATGCAATGATTAGCTTCAATATTGATGTGTCCAGGCTCAGGGCAATACTGCTGTAATCCATCACAGAATAGACATAAAAGAATCTTTTCTTCTTCAAAGGGAAATATTCGATAGCTCTTTGCCCCTCCATACAAAAGTAATGTGTAGTGCTTCCATAGGAAGCAGGTAGTAAATGAGGGACCAACACTGGTAGGAAGGCTTAATGAGATACCAGGTGATCAGCTTGTTCCATTTTAAATTATGCAGTTCCTGCCTCAGTGGGCAGGTTTGTGAATATTTCTATCTCACCAGCTGAAAAAGAATGGAGAAATGGAACAAGTAAGGTGCAGTTCAGAAGGAACATAACTACTTCCCATAATCTTTCCTGACAAGCAGTGCCACTACACACAGCTGGGTCTGGAGGCAGCACAGGAATCACTTCAGCAGACAAACTGACAGAACAGCAGAAGATGAGGCAGCCTCGACAGCACCTAACATTTGATTTGGAGGAAATGCTGAGCTGAAGCATAAACTAAACTTCAAGATCTGCTTTCCAAATGTCAGTAACTGTACTGGAACTCATCTCAGTGAATTTAGCAGTAGGAACATTTCTCCCTATAGACATCACTTGAATAGACACAATCTGCTCACTTGTCCTGCAAGCAGAGCTTGTGTTGAAGTTCTACAACCTGAACACTGCTGAGTAAACTTAGTAGTATCAGTGACTTTCGCATCACTCATTGCTCTTCACCTCCTTCTTCAGATTACTTACAAATATGTTGGACAGCACAAAACCCAGTAGAGATTCCTGAGAAGTATGTCAGCCTTCATGTCTCCTGAGAAAAGATTGCTATTAGTTCCTCCTTGCAGGCCACAAACCTCCCAGAGCAGCCCTATATGCTGGTTGCAAATTTGCAGTGTGAGCCTGGAGCCCACAGGCACCAGCACAGCCTTGCAGCAATGCTCTTGGTTGATTTGCCTGCTATCTTGTACAGAGGCATGCATATTTGAAAATCTCTGTGCCTTTTACTGATCTTCATGGAGATGGTTCTGCAGGGTCTAAATGATCCTGCAGATCAGCTCAACTCAAACTGAAACTTTGCATCTCATTCCAAACACAAAGAACAAGAAGGTAGAACAAAGCCAATTACTATTGTTAAAAGACAAAAACAAATCAACCAGCAACCTTCTGTTGATAATGCAAATCTTCCTATCCTTTCACTTGTTAGTGGGAATTCTACCAAAAGAGCAGCTACTTTGGTTTAGTCCTATGGAAGTCACACATGTACTCAAGCCCATGGTCCTATGCCCAGTGACACCAGTAAAAGGGCTCATTCAACTTTTCTTAGCTATGTCATGAAACTAATGATTACCACTTTTTCACTGATGATTACTTTCTTTCCTGAGAACTTCTGATGACATGTAAATGACTATTTGCTGTGTACTGCAAATATTCTGTACTGATGCTTCCATATTGCAGGCATATAAACGTTGCCAGCCACATTATTTAAAAAGGAGGAATGTTGGCTTAATAAACTGCTGCAAGAAATCAGTTCATATACTGAGTATGCTGGCCCAATATGTTCAGCTCTGTTTGAAAAGTTTGTGAAATGGAGAGGACCAGTTATGCTTTTCGTAACACAATCGCAAAAGCAAAATCAGCACTGAAAGCAGATAGCTCTCGTATTGATTTCTCTGAAAGCAGTGACAAAAAAGCCTACTTCATCTATTTTGCCAGTTCTGCTCCTGACTGCTATAAATACATACAGACTGGTACTGCAAAATACTCGTGTTCAAGATCAGAGAAGAAATACCATATGTAACAAACTCAGTAAATGGGAATGGAAGAAATTCTACTGTGCATCTAAATAAAATAAAATTAGGTAATGATTACTGTCACAGGTTCACAGGATATACAGACTTAAAGTATAATTATCTGCTCACCTTAGCAGATAAATTAATGGAGGAATGGAACTGTTTCAAGCAATTTTAAATAACTTTGAATAGCAGAGGAAAAAGCAATCTTTCATTTTTTTTTTTTACAAGACAAAGGCATATTTTTAAAAGTTAACCAATGATTTCGGGCATTTACATTTCTGGGTTCTCTTCTTTCAAGACCTGACTGTCAAAGGCCTGGGGAAGCACCCCAGTGCCTGAAGTACCTGAAGTAGGACACACCAAACTGCGAGTCATTTCCCTGCGCCTCACTAGGAACAGCCAAGATGACAAGACAGTGTCATGTGGGAAGTATTTTGTTACAAACAGTAGAACTATTTTGTATACGAAATGAGACTATAATACAATACCAAATAACAAAGGAGATATCAATAGCTGTTGTATTTTAACAGCTGTCTGAGGTACCAGATTACTGCTGCTGTGCATGTTGTCATCTCCTGATTAGAAAGGGAGATATATATACATGAAAGTAAAGCAGCAGTGACATCATGATTTAAAAATAATTGAACAAGATGAAATTCAAGATCTAACCAACCAAATGAAAATGCACCATTTTCTCATTTTAAAATAGGCAAGTATAGATCTAAAACTTGCCTACTTTTTTGTTGTTTTTAATCTCCATTATCTTGTCCACATTAAAATTTGCATTTCAGTACAGACTATTTTAATGGGATTAGTTCTTAGAGACAAACAGATATAAATCTCTGTGTCCAAAAGGGCCGTTTCAATTTGGAAGTTAGTTTCTTTCCCTACTGTGTTGAATTAAAGCATTCCTAAATGCTTTAAATGACAAACAAAAAGGTGAGATGGTAATAGCCAATGCCTGTACTAACTCAAGTTAGGCATTTCTTTCCTACTAAGTCAGAAAAGAGCTTTAAAGTATCAAACATTAGACAAGATTATTTTAGATGACTACTTTTTAGGCATTACTCGTACACTACTTTCGTTTTAATTTGTCATCATTTAACTTTGGCACCCTTCCTCAATGCCTTCACATGTGGAGGCCAATTTCGCCTTATCGTTGCTGCAGAGTTGTTCCAGAAAAGTCACTCCAGATGAAAATGTGGGCAAAAGGAAAACCAGTGCCAGATGTGTTCATGTTTCTTCCCATTTGGTGTACAAATGATTTTGCTAGAATTGGATACATCCAACAACTTTTACTATTGACCATGATTTCATACAGTTCTTACTGTACAGTGCACAATTCACCTGGGGAACTATATGATGGATCTCCCTATAAATTGTATCTGCTGAGTGTGTACAATTGTACTCATTATCAGTTCCTGAAGAGAAGGAAATTCATTATTTTAACCTTTATTTTTTAATTTCAGAAAGCCATACACACACCTACTCTGCACCGATCTCCATTACATGTTGGATTAGTTGACTAAAGCTGTTTGCATATAACGATGCTATTTGCATAGTGAATAGTAAATGACAGCTTTTTTTTGATAGCTTTGCAAAGGTAATTCAGCCTCTTACTCTTTGTTCTCCATCTTCTCCATCTTTTCCCACAACATTTCCCTATTTTTTTTCCAAATCAAATTGTTTCATTCTTTGCCTTGCATATGAGTTTTCATTTCTCATGTCTCTCTTTCAAGATCATGAACTGCACCAGCTGTGCTCCCCTAGAAACTGTCAACTACAGGGCAAAAATGTGGTGTTTAGCCCATGAAATTTGGGAGTCACCCACAGAAAAGATCATATTGACTATGGACATCTGGGTCTTCAATGGGAAATACAAAATCCACTTTGATCTAATCCTCTTCCCTGAAACACCACATTTATAAACAAACAAACATGCATTGTATAAAATAAGCATTGTTTTGCTGCTGCCTACAAGAGAGAGAAGGATCTTTCTGTGCCCATTTCATTTTTGAGAAGCAACTGGACACTGCAGCAATGAGATGCTCTATATAAGTGAAGATGTGAAGATGCTCCCAAACGAACAGCACATTGTGCATGACATTCTGATAAATGAGGCCGTTTTTTTAGCTAACTTCTTGCAATTCTGGGCACTTATTCAGTTGAAGCCCCCCCTGAAATCTGCAGGTGAAAGCAGCGCTAGCTTATACACAGCAGTGACAGAGAATGAAGATACGTATCAGGCTGATGAGCACTAAGAAGTAAATTGTGTGCCCAGATGGAAATCAATACCTCTCCTCATTCTCTGGCAAGCTGCAGAGCTCGGGATGGCAATTAAAGCTTACCCAACTGCCAAGTGTCCTAATTAAACACACAAGAAATCTCACATTTCTCCTTCTACCTGAAGCATCCCTTGCACCACATTCATTAATTTCGTTACAGTCAGGCCTGCTGCTGTCGCTAGCGCTGATGTATTTTTTTGAAAACTCAAATAAACCCTTGTTCATACCTGGCTCCATGCGTGGCCCACTCACCACGCAGAATTCTTACAGGCCCTTGGATTATCCTCTTCTCTCTTCCACTCCATTCTCACTGTTTTTCACCTCCCACTGAATTTTGCAGCCCACCCACTGCCCTGGCCAGGTCAGTCTCCATACAGATCTGCTCTCTTACTGCTCATTCCTCAGCTACTTGTTTCTTTTATTGCACCAGGCTTCTCAGGATCAGCCCTGGCCATCAATCCCTCCTCGGGCTTTGCACTGTGAGCTGCAGCACAGCAGCACGTATAGACAGAGCGAGGAGCAGCACAGGCTGTGGTGAAGAAAAATGGTGGACCAGTAGCCAGCCATGCAGGAAGCAGGTCATTAGTTCTTGCACTGCTGAGAGCATCCAAAAACGCCAGGAGGTGCTTCATTCTGACATCAAGGACCTGCCTGATCTTCTTGGAAATGAGGTCTGTCCTTTTATGTGTTTTGTCACTGCACTGTTCATTGGGCCTTTATTTGCTGAAGCAGGTTTAGATTCTAATAGGAAAGAGCATATTCTACTTGTAAGGACCAATACAACAGAAATTTGTTTATAATATCTGTAATTATCCTGGCATATTTTTGATGATGTAATTTTTGATGAGTAAGAGCAACTAATGGATAGCTGAACGTGAGTAGCGCAAAGAGGTTCCAGGAACATCTCCTAATTGCCCTTGACCAAAATGCGTTGTTGTTCTTCTTTTTTCCCCAGAAGCTTTCAATAATTCAGCTCTGAAACTAATGCAATTAGTGAAGCTGTGCAATGCTCACTGAAAAGCCACTAAAAGCTCAGGACTCTCATTTTATCGTGATGATTATCACTTTATTGTGAATTAAGTGGGAACACCCATTAAAGACCCACAGAGACAAGAGCAAGGGCTATAAAAGCCAAGAGCACCTCACTTAGCCCAGCAACTCAAGACTACCATGTCTAAGACATCGTGCTGTACAAATCTCTCTGTGCTTATACAGAGTGATTTGGTTATTGTTATTAATTCACAGAATTAGCTGAGCAGGGTTCAACTATGTTACCAAAGAAAAAATAAGCTGGGGAGAAAATAAAGAGTGGGAAGCAGTCATTCCCCTTGAGCCATTCCAAATGATGTAAGAAGGTCTGAGGAGGATGGTTAAGAGCAGTATTACGAACATTAAAGAGTATTAACTTGGGGTTATGCCTTTTTTTGGTTCTTTTAATAGCTCTTCTGTTCTCATTTATCCTCAGCCTCTGCTGCACTATTCTGGAAGGGCAGGAAGGCCTCCGAGGCAGGTACAAAGGAATCTGCACTACCAGACAAGCACAAGGCTTCCTTTGAGCTCATGAAAATTGTCTCAATTGTCAGAGAGAATAAATACTGAACTGTCAGAACTGGTCTTGATGAAAAAAAAAAGTTTAAAATCTCACTTTATATAGATGTATTTTAGCTTG
Source organism: Tympanuchus pallidicinctus (assembly GCF_026119805.1). Lineage (NCBI taxonomy): Eukaryota > Metazoa > Chordata > Aves > Galliformes > Phasianidae > Tympanuchus > Tympanuchus pallidicinctus. The sequence continues at coordinate 13,594,270 of NW_026294791.1, forward strand.
AAAATAAATACTATATTCAGCCTCCTTTAATACAAATAATTAATATACATATAAACTGTTGCAAATAAAGCCTGAATGGAATTGCCCTTGAAGGAGAAGAAAACCATCTGTCCTTCATCATCCAGGCACAAAGGGATGCCTGACTATTTCCCAGAAGCTGCCAGTCACTGCTAGGTGTGGGATCATCTATCACAACAGGCAGCATGCCGTCTCCCACACTGGTGAATGCTGTGTAATTTGCAGCACTATGAACACGGTTTGTAATTATATTTGGTAGGGCCGCAGGACATAAATTACATAGTTGTTACACTGGGTTGCTGCCGCAAATTCTTGGCTGGCATTAGATCCTGCAGGCTTTTGCTGGGGATAAGGAGGAAAAGGAGAAAAAGACATCTGAACTTCCATAGAGATTTTTTCACCCTAAAACTCCTTTTAAAAATAATATATGTAGAAAGCTTTTATTAATATTCTTCTTATTGTTTTGCTGTTAATAGTGTTATCTTTTCAACTTGGAGACATCCTGACAGGACTAGCAAGAGAAAAAGAAAGAACTACTTATTTATTAGGTGCAGGCCTTCACTATTTGTCTAGGTGTGGCACAGCAGGACCAGTTCTAATTTCAGTGCTTTGTAAGCACATCCGTAAGGCAATATTCTAGTTTGGAAACAGCTCCACAAACCCAATTCCTTATAGCCCACTACTGACGCTGGGAGCAATACACGGTCATACTCGCTGACTGTCATGACAGATGCTCTCCAGGATAAACAGCAGGAAGGACCCTCCTGCCGAGAACATAGCACTGGAGTCCAAAGGAACGGTCTATACTCACAGCACAGAACTGCATGCTGTGTGGCTCCCTGGGGCAGACTGTCATTAAGGAATCGCAGCCTGAAACGCTGCCCTGCGAAGCCACCCTTACACACTGATCCCAATGAAACACTGGAGGATTGAGGATTAGCAACTATTTAATTCATTTTGGCCTGGAAAGAATTTAAGAAGAATGAAAAACTTGAATCAAAACTTGAGTAAGCCTGAAGCTATCCTGACATGTTTGCGAACGAAATTCCCTCCCAACACTTTTCTATTATTTTAGTTCTTGGATCATCATTCTTTGCATGCTGGGACCAACAATGCCTTTTATTGTAGCCCGCCCCATTTTCATCTTGCACACAAAGGGAAAGCTCCCTTGGCGAATGCCATGGGCAGATACTGCTTTCTCAAAAAGTTACATGGGAGAAGTATGTTTCATCTTTTGTTTGCGTACTGTAATCTTCAGGCTCACTGAGAGCAGGATGAGTCATTCATAAATATGGCCTTTGGACTTTAAAGGTCAGCTATGCTTTTTACCACAAAAACCTGTTACACAAAATCATCCCGGCAAATCCAAACATCAACTTGAATTAACATATCACAAATGACCTACCTTGATATACACTCCACCCAGAGAACACTACCCTGGTCTACAACAAACCACACCAAAACAGGAAAAAGTGACAGAGACAAAAGGTCTTGAAAAGGCCTATAGGAAAACCTGGGCTATTTTTCACAACTGCTGCTCAGAGCAGAAGCTTACTGAAAAGTCTGATGAAAATGCATAGACCTTTGAAACAAGAGGCTTAGGAAAGAAGCAATATCTAGTGCACCTCATGCACAGGATCAGCTCAGAAACGGGAAGCCTGACACTGAAATGATAGGAGCCAGCTGTTAATAAGATAGTAACAGGTGACATAGAAAAAAAGAAATAGCTGTCTGCCAAGCATAATGAGACGTTCAAACTCCTGCAGGGGCTTATGGTATTTAAATGCAAATGAGCTTACTTCCTCCACCCCAGATTCAAAAATTGCTTAGAAATCATCACATTATTTTCTGTTGAGTCTTCATAACTTTTGAGCATCCAGGTGCTCAGTGTGCTGTCTGAAAAGGAGCCTGTGTAGCACAGTGCTTGCATATGTACATGATTGCCTCATATTAAACCAATGGGTGTCTGTTCCAAAAAAAGTAGCACCTTTGCAGCTGGGTTTTGTGTGCATCAGCTTGGATGCAGCCTCCTCCCTCCCTACTGCCCCATAGTGCAGCACAGACTACCACAGGGATCTGTGTCCTGCTGGGCTTACTGCCAACATGGCAGGAGCAGGAGAAGCGCTTGGTCTGATGCTGGGTGGTGTGGTCTGCCCCCAGAGGACAAGCTCTATCCTCACCTTCAGCCCAAGCCCCTTCCCATCTCCTCATCCCCACCAGCAGTGCTACTGCCCTCTTTCCATGTGAACATACAGTGATGCATTACCTCCGTCTCTTTCATCTCCTTACCTCTTCTGTCCTCCCCAAACACATCCAGTCCCTGGTAATTCTTTCTCTACAACCTTACCGAGATGTTCAGGCTCAGCTGACCTTGACTCCTCTGACAGCCCTAAAATTTTACCTCTGGTGTAATTCAACTCAGGGATCCCGCAAAACCCGAGCTCCTCATGCTCCATCGTCAAGTTTGGATTTCTCAGAGTGATCCCAAAACTGAATGTAAGGCTGTCTGGCTTCAGCATCCATGTTTTGCCACCTGCAAACCTGCCTCTTGCTCCTTCTTTGTCAGTCCAGCCCTGGTTTCATCAATCTCTAATACTGCACTTACATACACACTCCTGCTCCTCCTCTCAGGCTTTCCCAGGGCAATGTTTTCTCTTTCTTCTGCCATCTCTCCATAAGGAAATGTTTTGTTAACCACACTCAGCTTACTGCATCTTTTCTTTTAAATCCCTCATCAAGCTCTCTCTCACCAGACAGCTCACAATGCAAACAAAGTAATGCCCAGTTATTTGCAACAGCTTCTCAAGAAGTTATGTCATGTTGCAGTCTCTCTCATGTGCCTGCAGCCAGAACTGGGCTGGTGAGGGACCTGAGGAGGAGAAGGGCACTGCCCCCAGCTGCTCTGCTAGCCTGGTGCATGATGAGCCACATCCAGAGCAGAACCCAGACCTCCATTTGGCTGTCCCCCTGTGTTGCCAGTTCTGTTGGAACTCCCTTGAATTTGGTTTGTTAACACCTCTGGCCAGGCTGTCAGCAGTGAGAGAATTCCCCTGGAAGCACCCAGCAAATTTCTGGGCACCAAGGAGAAATCCATTTCTATTTCTAAACAGCATGAAACAGAACAAAATTTGCAGTATTTGTTTCTACTAGTTGATAAATGTTGACAAATCCAAATGTTTGGGTTATGAACTGCACCATTCTTATGCCCAGTTTATTCTACACTGCAGTTAGTAATGAGTAACTTAAAAAGTCAAAGCTAAAATGCTTCACATGAATGTCTATAGACAGAATAACAAACAAGAAATGTCGTGCATTTTAAGATATTTGTGCCACTGGATTTCCATTACATAGATCTAAATACTGAAATGCCTTGTGCCAATTTCTACATCCCAAAATGCACCTCGGCTATTTCTGTGGCTTCTGCATTTGATAGCTGGCTAAAGTTTGCTTTTCTAACTTCTATAAGCTATAAAAAATTTCATCCCTAGTGAAATATGTATTTAATTTGTAATTAATATCACTTTGGAAACTAGTTTATTTTATACAGAAGAGTGCAAAGGCTTACAGCTGACATATTCCTACAGTTCAAATTGTACTACAACGAGCTAAGATCTTACTTTAGCTCACTTATGAGGATTTCTGCTGGTAAGTGGCAGTAATATAATATTTTATCTGTGATTAGTGTCTTTAAAAACAGAAGGTATCAGAGGTAGAAATGCCAGAGTCTGCTTTCCACTCAGGTATCAGAGCTGTAGGAAAGAGCTGTAGGGAAGGGCGCGAGACAGAGAGGAGGGACTGCTCCAGACTCACCCCAATCGCACCATGGGCAGCTCTGGGTAGAGTGAAAGACTTGCACTGCCTGCTAATGAGGAAGGAGCATTCCAAACAGGCAAAGATGAGCTGAAGGCAGGTAGCAACACCTGGATATGTATAACATTTATAAAAGCATGCTGTACAGGTACCAATAGACACTGTAAAGGTAATCTGACCCTGACCAGGATTCCTATGAAGGAGCAGGTGTACCTCTGTACTTTAATCCCAGTAAGAAAAACTCTGATTTGAGAAATCAACTAGTTGCACGTGCATTTATCTTCAAGCTCATGCTGAAATCCCATGAAAGACAATATGGCTTTAAGAATACACTCGAAGGATTTCCTGCCCCAGCAAGGAAATCTGTCTATCTGTCTAAACACTGTTTGGGTTGGAAGGATTCACCTTTCTCAGAAGTATCTGATGAATGAAAGCAAGTGACAGGATGGAACAGAAATCTTATACTGCTTGGCAATTCTTCTAACGTGCAAAGCAAGCACAGTAGCCCAAGGATGTGTCATTCCTCACAGAGGAAAACTGAGCTTAGGGAGTGTGGGTCACTTTCCTGCCACGATGCCATGCCGCCATGTGTGGGCACACCCCAGGGTGTAAATCAAGGGAGACTTCACCAGGAAGAACTTACAAGGAAGGGGAGGATAAAATAACAGGTTGAAGAGAAAATATGGGACAGGGTGGGGTGGGGTGGGTGTTTCAGATGCCAGTTAGAGAAGAGGATTAGGGATGTGTACCTTCTTAAATGTTAATATCTCTGCAAGAATCTGACCTGAAAGGCAGAGTTCAGCCTTACACTAATACATGTTCTGTGTGTTCAACTGCATTTAGGGAGAAGTAAAATCCATTTTTGCAATTGAGCTGGGGTCTTCAGTGTTTGGGCAGACCTTCTGATGGCCATTCCACTGCTCATAATGCACAGGTAGGAGAGGATTTTTACACTTTCTAAAGTCAGATGTCAAAAGGACACCTTTTTTTCTCCAAAATTGAAGACTCCTTGTGCTGGAATAAAATAATTGAAAAACTGCAGAAACAAGAGGCTAACAGTTAATCCTGCCCAAAGGGTAGATCTAAATTCTCCCTGGAAAGGCTGCTACACGTGGGATTACATGCAGTGGTTAACCAAATATTCAGGGGACATCAGTAATTACCATAACATCCCACCACTTACTCTGTCAAATGCACAATTTATGCAACAAGCCCACTATTTCAAAAAGAATTTGTTTACTTTCAAAATAGTTGGAAATACATTTCCAACCCACAGTTTTTCCCCCAGTACCTTCCTGTCCCCACCTCAAAAATGCCAGGAAAGCTCAGAGGTGTTTTGGACAAGCACCTTTCTGGGTGAGCTTTCTCTCAGTGCCGTGGCTTGCAGGGCAGATGGCTGCCTTACTTCCCAGTCGTGCGGCAGAAGCACTGAGGCTGCTCCATTCTGGGTCACTCCTTCCCACCCCAGCATCCATCTCAGGGACAACCATTGGTTCCAACACTGCATCAGAGCACATGAGAGGGTCATGAAGAAGGTGGCTGTACAGAGGCTGACCTTCACATTGTATTTTCTAAACGCTAAGATTTATAAAAAATGCACCTCTGTAATAGGAGGATGGCAAGAAGTTGGGGGCAAGTGCCGTAGGCTGAGATGTGCAGAGATGAAGGGCAAGCTCATGCTGCTCTCAGCTGCACTGCTCCTGCTTCAAAGCCAGCTGTAGCTGTGACCCCAGTGAGCATCATCTTCATCACTGCTCGAGGCTGGGCTGAGTCAGGACCCTAAAAATACAGTGGCCCCACTCCAAACCTGCCGTTTGATCTCCAGCTCTAACGCGCTGAGCAGCCATCCCAGCGGCCTGCCTGGGCTTGTCTTAGCCCCATCATTTCAAGGGATGTGTCAAACTTAATCCAGAGCTCGCTCTTTAAACTTGATATACATGTGTTTTGGTTATTTTCTCCTCTCTCACCTACACCCTGGGAGAACCAGATGCCATGAGGGACAGGGGATCAGGGACTGCCTTGCGCCACTGCCCCTTCCCACAGCTTTGCTTTGTGCCCTGTGGCTCGCAGCTGACCCCGCATTCACACAGGCTCACTGCTGGGCTTTATGAGATTATTATTTAAAAAATCATCTTGCAAAGGTCCCAAAACTGAAAGCTACACTTTGCTCATATTTTTCTTCCCTTAGCTGCACGCACGCCAAAGAGCTATCATCTTCCTTTCCGGCTGAAATAGAAATTCAGTAACTCATACTTTGGGAGCTCTGTCACTGAAGTAATCATTTAATAGTGACAAATAAGCCAGAGAATAAAACAAACAGATGGAAAATGGTCATCCTTATCCATGGACACCTGCTCTGAGATGCAGTCTGCGATGATCTATATGCACTTCAGAGAGAAGATGACTTTACCACATGTTCGAGAGTATCTGCTCAGATCTTGGAACAAGTTGCAGGAAAGACATAATTGGTATCAAAAATGGCATAAAATTAGCAGTCCAAACCTAGTTGAAGCTTCAAAAATAACAGATTATCTCACTCACAAAAAAGCTCATGAATTGCGAAACAAAATAAAGATAAAAATACTGTTTAAGGAAAACCAGCACAAACCATCCCAAGGCTGAGTCATACATCATAGCTTTACCACCTGATGCTACACCAGAAGCTTCGAGGGCTTTTCCACACAAGGATTGTTGAAACTGACTTTACTCAAAAGAGTCTATGTTTAAAAAACCAACATGCTCAGTCCCTCCAAAATGCAGACAAACCTGACTGTGTGCTAAGCAAGGCTTTAGGTGCACGTGTTAAACCAGTAACTGCTCCCACGTGCATACAATTCACAGCAAAAAAGAACCTTTGGAAGAAGACCCTATACGTGTGCTCCCTGAGCAAAATGAGCTTCATTCCATTTTTTGAAGAAGTAAGCAAATGACGCAAAAGTCTTGGAGTTGATAGAGTATTCTTAAGTAAAAACAGTATGGCATCATGCTATGACGTTGCTATCTCGCAAAGCTTTAGCTCTCCAAGGACAATGTATTTTAAGACTGGGATTGCTGGTCTGTATTTGTAGGAAGACCAGATTTAGATTGCTACAGACTTAAAAGATACACAATTCTCTTCCTCTCATTTAACCCTCCCCTCTTGGGTTTAATGGGAAACACTTATAGTTCTAAATATACATTCATTACCTTGTCCTTTTGAGTATATGTAAATATGCCAGAATAGCCCATTGGAATAGCCTCCTTCAATTAAAAAAAAAAAAAAAAAAGAAGAGAAAAAAAGAAAAAACACAACTATGTAGATGACATAATTTGACAGTTAACTTGTTACGACATGAACACTTTTGCACTAACAGAATAGAATGTGAATTGAACAGTGAATCATTGCTTTCCAACAACATGTCTGGAAAGCTTAATACTAAGAAACAGAAACAGATATGCACATGGAGAGGGAATTGAAAGCAAATGGGCTGAGTCTTCATGGCAATCACATAAAATAAGTGTTTTCACACAAAATATGTATAAAAGCCTTATTCCACGCTTTTACATCAATTATAAACCATCATTCCAAAAATAAGTTTCCCGGCAAGAAAAAACAACAACACAACACCATATCCACAGGAAGAACAGAAGACTGTTATATAAAGGAAATCAGGGTCAAAAAAGAAGGTCCAAGAACAGTGATCTATTCACAAATCCTGAATTACTTCACCTCTTTCATGGAAAAATACAGGGCAAGAGTAGACTGTCTTGCTTCATGTGGTTACAACTAAAAATACATCTTCTGCTGACCCACAGATATTTACAGATATGATGCCAGGCAGATTAAAGGGACATTCTTGCCAGCCTCTCCCTCCTTTTGATAACAGGTATACATCCCTGACACTTGGCCAGAGCGTGCTCCAAAAATGACTTTGGGAATCTTACAAGCAACAGTGGCTATTTTTACAGTCCACTTGCCTAGATCTGTGGGATTTTCCCCATTAGATAATTGCTATTTTAAGATGAACTTGTCAGCCAATACGAACCAAACAGATGAGAACCAAACTTTGTACTGTTTGTATCACCATCTTGAGTCAGTAATTGGTAATGCTGTAGAACAACTGATTTTAGGCATCTGAGAGATGTAAGCAATCTTCAGCCAGAACAGCATCACAAGCAGGCTTTCTCTCCCAAGTGGAAAAGTGTTCTGTGTGTTTAGGATGCTGCCCACTACTATTTGGCAGGGAAAATCAATGAACTCAATATCAGGAGTCAGACAACATTGCTTCTAATCCACAGCATTGCTGCAGGTCACCAGGACCTTTGTGTGACAGTATGTGCCTTGCAGGATGCTCTAACTTGGCCTCATTGGAGGTGCTCCCTGGGCACGTGGGTACTGCTCACAGTGAGGTGATGGTGGATGGAGATTTCAAATCAACATCCCTGTTGCTGGTGGCAATTACTGCAGCCTTAAGCAATGCAGATTGTGAAAGAGTTTGGCTGTATGGGAAAAAAAATTAATATTTTTCTTCCTCCACAGAAAGGAATGGATTCAGCATGTGCCAGACTTGCGTTTTTTTGGAGGCTTTTTTTGACAGCTCACAGCCCATTGTTTATAAAACGGCACCCTGAATCTTCTGCCTCCTATTTTCCTTGACTGAAATGCTTTCATTTGACAAGATGAATACGATGGCAAACAAACAAATAAATAAACCAGAACTTCTGCAGAAACAAAGCTTACGATTTCCCACAGAGATTAGATACTGATTTTCCTAATGAATTAAAACACTTGCATACAGTTCTGCTCTTCTGTACTCTTGATGAACTCAGAGCCTCAGACTACAACAAACTTCAGTGTGACGAGTGATTACAACCAGGTTGTGATCACCAATCACCTCATCGTTCTTTTTCCCCCCCTTCTGAGAGAGATGCTCCATATCCATTTCCCTTTGGCTTCTGACCTTCTTTGCTTCTCCCAACTGGAACAAATCTGCTCCAGAGGACACACGTGCCCTCCTGCCCAACAGGGAATTCCAGGGACAAGGCGGCTGATCCACGGTGGCTGTGGTCCGATGCTGTGCTGCAGGGCCCCATCCTGGGGCTAGGCAGGGGGTGTGCCAAGTGGCATGTTGAACAGGAGGTGTCTTTGGCTGGACCTTGGTGTATGCCAGAATGGGACCTCCTGGGAGTTGTTAATGGCTTGAATAATCTTAGCACTGCTCTAAATCATACTGGGACTGCTTAACTCTCACTGCTGCACTGTTGTTGTGGCTACTGACAGCCTCCTCCGCTGAGCCTCATCCAGGGCTCTCACCTTCCCCCAGTTCAGCTCTCTCCAGTGAAACCGCTTCAATTTCTACCTTCCAACGGCAGAAGTAAACAAGAAATTCCAAGTGCGGTTTGCAACAGCCGAGAGCGGAGCGCTGTGAGCCCCTGCCAAGGAGAGGCGGTTACCTAACACTGCACTGCTGCTGCAGGACCGCTTCCTTCACCTCCACTCGTCCCCACTTGCCAAAAATAAATGTAAAAAAAAAAAAAAAAAATCAAACCCTAAAATCCTTACATGAACCATACAACCTACCACGCAGGGGTTCAGATGTGTCTAGGCTAATAGCTTTGCTATGGAGGAGTACTGGCTTAACATACCAAAGGGTTCAAGTATAAATGAGCATTGTGGAAGGAGGACAAGCAACATGCAGAGGGTGATAGGGCTGCGACACTCATTTGACGTTTTCAGGTGTTACTTTCTTCTCTAAAAGACAAGATGCACATTTAAAAAAATTAAACAAATATCAATTATTTTGAACTTAAGTTTCTTTAGAAACTTTTCTTCAGGTAGATCATTGATCATTGTTTACACAATGTATGAGATCTACAGCCTTTCTGGCTTGTTTGGTTTTTCAAGTAAGATACAGTTGTAAATAAGACCTCTGATGACTAAAATGGAGACAGAACAACACATAAGGCTTTTCCAGGCTGTTTATGAACATCTGAGAAAGGCTGCTTCACTTTTTCCTCTGCACAGGCAAGTTTCCTCTGCCTCTGTGTACAGCAACAGAGGAGAGAAAAACACAGGGAAGATGCTGGAAAATGTGATAGTAAAACAACCAGCACTCACAGGTGGGCTCCAGTGAGGTTAATTCCTCCCTAATTGTTTTATTTTTAATGGACCAGACTTCACAGAGAAGTGCTGCCTTCCTTCCTGTGCAAGAAGGAGCCTACTTACAGGGAAGGAGGAGGGCAGCTGGGGAGGGAGAACGGCAGGACTGAGCTGGCATTTTATCCTGTCTCTCTCAGCTCTGCCGACTCACTCCAGTCGCTGTCTGACACCCGCCTGCTGCCCTGCTCACACTCAGCACCTGTGCCCACGGACACCCTTGTTCCTGGGGATCCTGCATGTGTGGATGCAGCTGGCATCACCAAGGAGTAGCTCAGTTTCCTTTTAAGATCACTTGAACATCATTTAGAGCAGTGTATTTGAAAAGCTCAGTGTCATGGTGCTGGTGCACTGCCTGGGGCACAGACTCCTATGGGAGCCAATGCGTGGCTGCAGCCACACTCACCATGGGCTGCCAGGATTGGGTCACATCCTCATAGCCAGGTTGCAGGGCCCAGCTAACCCAATGCAGTGTGGAGAAACAAGGGCTATTCAGTGGCTTTAAAAGGAGAAATTATTTTGCTGCCTGACCATCTCCAGCTTCTAGAACTCCCCACACCATCCTGCCCAGGCACTATGTTTAAAAGATCCTCTCTGCCTTGTTCTCCCTGAGGAGGATGTGAACAGCAAGCCAGAATAGCTGGAATGGCCCTGCTGTAAAGCCACATTTTCCCAGTCAGTACAGCCTCTTGCAAAACAAAACAAAACAAAACAAAAAGATCAGGATGGAATGGGCAGCATGGGAGCTGGGTGGCACACAGAGGGCGTCTTCCTACTGCCAGGCCTGTGGCATTCCTGGTCAGGGGTGGCTCTTGGGAGACAACTGCCCGGTTTCTGTTAGACCAAAGCAAATGCTTGGAAGCCCTGACAGAACAGTGAGCAACTTCTGTCAGCAGTAACACTCATGAAACCCAGTTTCCTATGGACTCATGTTTTGCGGTGGGGCTTTCTGATGCTTTAAGAGCACAGGAGCTGCAAGAAGCACGTCCAAGGGAGGGCCTCACTGCCTTTCCCCGTTGGGTTCTCCAGCAGCCAGGACAAGCTGTGCTCAGACAGCTTGCTGAAATGGATCTGATGGACTCAAAAGCTATAGGGAGAACTAGCAGGCCAAAGTGACTTTAAAAACACTATTTAATGAGAAAACATTAAAAGCAGGTATATTTTGCATAAGTATTTATCCTTAATGAGATCTATTATGTAGTACTGGCAAACACACAAGAACTTTGCTGACCTGGATCCCTGCCTAAGTATGTGGATCCTGTCATAAACTTCATGCACATCTTCTGTTAGTTTTCCACACGGATACAGGGCAGAACACATAGAACACATCACTAGTAAAAATGAGAGGCTGCCCAGCCTCCTGAGCTCCTTTCCAACTGGAGTTATACACTGATCAATTATTATCCCTGTGCCTTGATTTCTCAAGTGTAACATGCAAAGGAATATATAGATAGCATTTCCTGCTCACAACAGTTTCAAGAGAATGTGTGCACTGAGACTGCACAGCACCAGTGACTGGAGAGGTTTAAATATAACTACCTGCTTAAGACAGTAAGAATAGATTCCCGTCACATGAACAAGTGCAAAATCAGCTAGGAGGCTGCTGTCTGCGGGACAGGAATTCACTCGGCTGAGACTTCAAACATGGTTGCTGGTTTGGCGCCGAGCTGTATGGCACCAGGTGAGACCTGATGGAGCACACCCCCTGCTGCACGAGGAGCCCTATCCACATTCACAGCTTCCTCCATGCATGCAGCACCTTCTCTCCTTGCGTGATAATCTGCTTCTCAAAACATTTGCCTTCCTAAAACTAACATGAAAATGAGAACAGGAGAAGCATAGCTTCAAATTGCTGTTTAAATAGCGCTGAGTTACTAAAAAGCATAGAAAAGGAAAAAAATATTAAAAAGTCATGCTGTAGATGAATGTTTCTGGAGTAGATGAGACTGACAGGCAGCAAGAGTCTTCCAGATATGCTCAGAGAAAGTTGGCTGCCATTTCCATCGACAGCATAATGTCACTCAGCATCTGGACCAGGACACCTCTGCACTGGAAGTTAGCTTTTAGATGGGAGAGGCCATTCTGCCATATATCCTTGTCTGTACCACAGTGACAGTGCTGCTAACAATTTATTTTGTTCATTTAGGAGACATCTACTTATCTCAATTATTTAACAATGTGTAAAATTACAAACATATTCAACTACAATATGTTCCTCTTGCGTAAACCTCTCCTCTTGGCCACATACATAATGAAAACCCTGTTGAGTCAGTAATAAAATCCAGAAAGCTTTCAAGTCTCAGAACTGAATGTTCAAATTTTGTAGCTCACTTCCTTTTCTAACCAGACAGCAGGGCTGCCAAGAGAATTTCTGGGCATTCAGCCCCTTTGGATATACATATGCATACATACACACACACACATATATATATTTAGCACTTTACCAGGGCTGGCAGAGAGCAGGCACTAATTGTTTTTAAGCCAGTTACGAACTAATGCATTTTAAAAAGGAGTCAGAATACTCCTTGTTTTCATCCAATGGAACAGACAACTCAGACCTGGACAGGGAAAACGATCAGCTCCAGCTCTGTCAATAAATAAATATTTGTGTTTCATTCCAGCAGAGGAAAAATGCAGCACGGATTTTAGGAACCAACCTCAAAAATTCATGTGTTGAAATACCACCGTTCTTTATGCGAAGGGGACAGCTGCCCTTGCAAATGCCAGATTTGCACAAATAACTGCTCTATATGCATGCAAAGGCTGGGCACACAATCTAGCGTTCCACATTTTTTGGAGGTTAAGCCTCATTCCTGCAAAGAGAAGAGCATCCTCATCCTGCACCAAAGCCAAACTGTAATAAGTAAACTTGGCCCATCACAAGTAGGAAGAGTTCAATAGCTAAATATGAGAGCTTTAAGATCGTATTACACAGCACACTTGTGATTCCTGCCTGAAAGTCTACATAGCTTCTAAATCTTTTGCACTATTTATAACAACAACCACCACAACTACATTTATTTCCCTTCAGAAGCACTGCCTGTTTTTGCATTTATACCGCAAGCAGCATAATAAAAAAGAGGACAAAATAGGTTTAACATCTGTCAATGCAATACAAGAGCAGGCAGCAGCCACGTGAAGGGAAGGACAGACATTCAAAGAGTTTCATATGGCATGGAAATACAAAGCTAAGTTCAAGTCTGAGAGTTTTCCCACACTTCAGCTAAGTATATTACCAACAGCCACCGCTGTACCACTTGCTGCGATTCCACAGGAGCGTGATGACACATGGCATGATGCAGCCCACCTCAACACACACAGGCTCCACAGCTAAGGATGTATGTGCATATATCAGCACGTGCTAGAAAAGAACTGAACGGTCTTAAATGGCTGTGAGATTAGCAAACATATTGGCAAACTTAGACTGAGGAATTAGACCCCATGGCTCTTCAATTGACAACAGAAGTGAGGTTGTCCTAACTTACTTCACACACCCAAATGGAAGATCTGTGCACTGCTCTCATGATCAAATCTTTCCACTACCAGTGGAGAGTGAGTCAGAATAGGACACAGATACTGTTTACTAAAAAGCTCTTGGAACTAGAGAGAGGAAAAGGGAAATACATAGGAGAGGCTAAGGACGAATTCCAAAAAACAAGACAAGAAAAATAAAACAGGAACAAACTGTGAGAGTGAGAAAAAGGTGGAAACAAATACTGAAGCACACGCAAAAGAGGAGACATGAGCTTGATGAACCCAGACAGAAAGCTGGGGACACGAGGAACCTGGTCTGAGTCATCAGGATGGTGGGAAGAAGGGGAGGAAGACTAGGGATATTAGAGGTGCCAGTTCAAACCAGCAACCATGTTTGAAGACTCAGCCAGTTGTGCTGATGATGTGCATGTGTCCTATTTTTAAAGCAAATGCTTAGCCAAGATGACCCTGATACCATCAGGGCACCAGTAGCACTGTTGGGACAGGCAGCTTGCACTGGCAGAGGATTTAAAGCAGAGCAGCCTGTGAGCAGGGAGAACTGCTGCAATCAGTTAGACAAGGCTGGAGACCCACCACCCCCAGCATGCCACTCCTCCCCCAGTGGGTCTTTACCCTGCATGTTGTGTCTGCTCCACATATGTGAATAAGCATCCACACTGCTTGTGCTCACAGCCCAAGTATCCAAGTGTGCCCTAGTCTTTAGCATACCCAGATGACATCCCTGTGAATTAGGAAATAATATTTATCTCCTCTCTCTACAGATGGGGCATTCAACAGAGAAGAATGACTGCCCAGGACCACAGTGGCAGGCTGTGCAAACCTAGAGCCTGAACTCGCCTCTCCCAAGTCTGTGGCCAGAACTGCAACTGCTATTGAGAACCAAGAAAATTCCAAAAATGCAAATGAGCCATCTTGAAAGTTTTATAAGTGAAACTCCTGCTGCAGGCATGAATGAAGGAAGCACAGGCTCCAGCAGGCAAATTCTTTGCCACCCCATCTCCTGAGTCCCAGAAATCCTGTTGATCTGGGCTAATAAATTTGCCCAAGCCTTAGACATTCTCTTGGCCCTCATCCCAAGTTCACATAAGAAGCTATTTCATAGGCAAGGTTCTTATTTACAGTTACTCAACTCCCGTAATATTTTATCTGAGGTGGCATTTTTAACACTCCCCTCCCCAATACTGGATGAACTGTCTCTTTCTTTGCTTTATAGATTTGTAACTAATCTAGTTAAAATCCCACAAATACCTGGATGTTTCTGTGCTCCGCATTCACAGAGGAGGCTAGCTGAGGAAAAAGCACATTAGCATGAAAACGATGGTGACGATGGTTCACACTGAAGCTGACCATTCATTTATTGTCTACTGTTATGCCAGGAGCTGACTGTGTATCTGCTGTGTAGGCTCCTACTCTTGTAGTACTTGGGCACAGGTACCCTGACATAAAATCCAGAGTCATGGGTTCTTGCCAGGTTGCACAGGGGGTTAATGTGCTGTTCTCCATCCCTTGCAGATCCGGGATAGAGTCTTTGTTTTCCTGTAGACCCACTGGCCACGCTAATAGCAAAAAGTGAGGTTGTAAAATGGAATGGGGCACTGGGGAACAGCCACAGCAGAGCAGGGTGCCTCAGGCCAGGGCTGCTCTGGAATCAATGGATCACAGTATGGGTCTAGGACTGCTGTTTTTATTAAATTGGAGCTCACAACTAATGCACAATAAAGAGGTGCAAGCGGGCCATACTGAAATGTGGCCTCAGACTCAGTCTGCAAAGAAAGAGCTGCATTATTCTACCACTTCTCCTGGACGTGAAGCAGTCCACAGGGCTGTAGCCATAACACCAGGGCTCTGCAGAGGATTCTTGCTCTTGGCACCCAGCTTTGTGCTGCTCACTGTGCACCATCACGGTCAGTGGCTGCTCCAGGTGCAGGGTATGGTCAGTCAGACACAGATGGGCACAATCCATTTCAAGTATCCATTCACTGGGCTTTCCTGCCCCCGATCTTTCCTGTTCTGGATTGTAAAAGCGTCTAGCAGCTTCTTTTTTGGCTGTATGTCCTCCAGGCTATCACACTCAGGTGTCCCCACCCTGTATGACCCTCCATGCATCACCTGCTCTCTCCTGCTGTTGCTGCTTCTCCTGCACTGATGCTCAAATGTGGCAGCAAATCTCCAGGTTTGCTCTGCTCAGCCTTGGGCTATTCCCTGCCCTTGCTGCCCACCAGGTAGCTGCCTATTCTCCTTACAAGGGTTTCCTCAGCCTCACCTCCTTGTTAGAGCTGGTGCCAGGAAAAGCACCAAGCTGCCCCCAGCCAGGCACCCAACCCCTTTTAAAAGTCACCTTAATCTTCTTTGGCAAGAGTTAAAAACCGGCCAACTGTTTAACCAGGCTATCAAAATAAACTGGCTTTATAGCCAAAGTAACTTCAGAAAAACACAGCCATCCATTTCTTCAGAGTTCTCCAGAAACTTGCATATCAGCTGCTTAATTAATATGTGCTAATTAATTAATGTCATTAACTGTGATCAGATAAACCAGATTTAATATCAATATAACTGAGACCAGAAGCTCAGGTAAGATCCCAGTCAAGACAAAAGCTTTACAAAACCTTTTTGGACTGGGATTGTTCTCCTTACTGTCCTGGCCAGAAACTCACGCTTGTGTTAGGAATTCACATCCCACCAAATGGAAGCATTTTGCTTTCCCTGCAGCATCCATTCTTTTCTCCTTTGAGAACTTTTGGCAACATTCTGACTCTTGGGTTTGGTTCTGCGACGCAGCTCCTGTGGCAAACCAAAGGCACCTCGTGTGCATGCACACCTGCCTCCAGAAGCACAGGGACACAGCTCTGGAGCACTTCTTCCTCATCCCTCAGTGACCCTCCATCAGGAACATTTCAATGCCAACTCTGTTCTCCTTCAGCCAGAACTCCATCCTGACCGTCTCCCTCACCAGCTAGGTAAGCGAGGGAAACCTTCTTACCCCACACTGACCACAATCTCATCCTCTATTTTTGAAATATTTAAGGCCTGAAATGTAGAATTTGGGGTTTTACACCAGCTAATATTAATAGAAACATTCTCAGGATTTTTTCCCCCCGTGTAAATGGAACGCTTTTATTTTTTTTTAAACATCTCCCTGTGGTGCTCTCAGCCAAACACTGCAGCATTGTGCCAGTCCAGGGAGCTCACTATAAACAGATCTGTCTAGTTTCTCTCTCAGGCCCCTTGAGCTCGGCATGAACCAGGAAAAGTAAATGCGTACATTATATATTTACTGTTTACAGCGTGTACAATCTAAAAGTGTTTTTAACAGTACAAGTAAGGCACAATTTTAATCACCGATTTTTATTTTGACATGGCACTGTGAAGAAAAAATTCTATGGGTACATCCTGAAAGCCCACTCCTTCCAACCAGAGGCTCTCCTCTCACAGCTGTCGACAAACATCACTTGGTTATTACACGCTCCTCACATGAAATACCTATGTTGTGTGCCATTTTTCCACAAATAATCTTGTTAAAAATTGGGACTGCGGGCCTTTTCAGAATCAGACCTCAGTTACACAGCAAGATAAGACAGTGATAAGTATGTAAGTTAAGTATGCAAGTTGCTGAGTACAAAATGATGCAGAAGAGTACAAGAGGCACATGGACCAGTTTGAGTGGGAACAGAGGAGGGCCCTAGAAACAATCCAATCCTTCCCTGAAAGGACAGGCAGAGAGCGGGGGCTCTTTAGCCCCAAGAAGAGAGGCTGAAAGGAGGTCCAAGAAGAGAGACCTGAAGCAGACTTTTCAATATCTAAAAGGAGGGCTGTAAGAAAGAAGGGCACAGATTCTTTGTCACGATCTGTTGTGACAGAACAAGGAGAAATAGTTTCAAATGAAGAGAGGGGAGATTTAGACTGGCTGAAGTATTCTTTTTCCAGTAAGGGTGGTGAGGCACTGGCATAGGTTGCCCAGAGAGAAGGTGGATGTCCTATCCCTAGAGACATGCAAGGTCAAGCTGGGTGGGGCCCTGAGCACCTGACTGATCTGTAGGGGTCCCTGCAGAGAGCAGGGGAGCTGGACAAGATGACATTTAGGGGTCCCTTCCAACTCAAACAATTCTATGATTCCATGAAAATCAATAATGAACAAACACCCCCAAAAGTAAATAGCTGCCTGTCAGCATGATTTTTTTTTTTAAAATATATTTTTAAATGAATAACGTAACAGCTAGCTTTTAGTGTTTGCTCTATGCAAAAGGGCTTCTGCTTTCATCTCAACATCGACACTCAGAATTGTAACTTCTGTACAACAACAGGAAAAGAAACGTTAACACAATCGTAAAAAAGTCTCCACACAAAAGTAGTCTGCTGATAGCCCTGCTAACCTTGTACTTCCTGAGGACACAGGTCTGTGGGAAAACAGTGAGCAGCAGACATCAGTGTGCTTCCTGGCTGATTCAAAGAGATCTTCCATCCCAGTGAGTCCGCATTCACTGGTGGGCTCCTCTGTCCCGAATCTCCACAAGGGCTTGGAGCAACGCATGCAACCTTTCACCGGGCAGCCTACCAGGTCTCACCCACCAGCTCTATTTTAGTCTCCGGCAGAGATAAACTGAAGAAAAGATTCCATTCAAACAGTTTGTTCTTTGCTCCTCAAGAAAAATTCTCCCAACCAGTTCAATAGAGCAAGACGCACCTTTAAGATTTGGTATGCTATTCAAGGCTGGAGATGGTTTAGCACTTCTTAATTGCAGACACGTAAGACTGGGATGGGCAGCTATTTGCACATTCTTGGATCATAACTCTGTCTCCAGAAACATTCTCAAAACACATACTGCTGGCTGCCTTTAAGTCCTCCCTATCTGCAAGGATGACATCGTGTCTACTTATTTGTCTGCTATCGACTTTTTCACTATGCTATCACTGACCAGAAGTGAGGGGCACGCGCCAGAGAACTGTGCAAAAAGCTGATCTCCAGCAGGGCAGCCCTAGTCTGGCTTCCTTCTATCAGTTAGCTTACGCGTGTCATAAAATAAACATGCACAACAGAGGAAAAGAACACAACTAGCTGCCACTGAAAGCTGATAGGTGAAAGGTAAGAGTGCAGATTGAACAGAATGGAAATAAACAGGAAGACAGCAAACACAATCACAGTCTCACTGTGTTTTAATATGCCTGTGCGTGTAGAGAGGATAAGTAACGACAGCGGACAAAGCCAACAGGCACCTCAGGGGACTCTACACTCTTCTGAGACTGATGCCATGACATTTTCAGCAGGTAACCTGAAAATCAACAGAATTCACTGTGTGGCAAAACATCTTCAGTGTCTTGAAAGCTCAGGACCTTTCTTCTATTTGTACTCAAAGAAAAAGAACTGCTTTTTAAACAAACATATGAAAAAGCACGCCTACAAAACTATGTTCTTAAAACCAAAACCCAGGCAAATCCTCTGAACACCCACCTATCAGTGACAAGAAAACGTATCCCTGGGTCATTAGTAGAAGAGAGGAAGTCAAAGCACCAGAACAAAGACAGAAGGTTCTGGTAGTACTGATATCACCTGACCTTAAGGGAATAGAACTTTGATGATGACTATAATGAAACACAATACCCTTTGGGAAAGAATAATTTGGCACATATTTTACATGTAGAAATGTAAAAACAAACCTGAATGTACTGCAGAGCAGACATTCTGGGCTGCAGAGCTCCACAGCACAGAGAGAGACAGAAGGCAAATGACTCTAAGGTGTAGTAAGGTGAACTGAGGCAGGCAACAGCTGAAAACTATTATGGACTACAGCCCACAAGTGTTCTTTGATTAAGAATTGCTCAGGCACTGCTCTATTGATTGCAATCAGGTTAACCCTGCTCCAGTAACTCTTCGTGATCATGACCAATTTTCCTTTGAGCTTGCTCATTTCATTTTAATAAAGATGTCAGTTTACATGCAATACTGCTCCACAGGGGAATCCTGCACGCTGAGAGCCAAAGCTGGAAGCTATGAAAAAGTTTTTCCTGAGGTCATATGGGATCCATGTCCAAGACTTTCTCTTTAGCTGGTGCTGGGAAAGCAGCTGTGTGCAGACCTGATGCCTCAGCTTCCTTCTGCAAAACTCACAACACACAGCTGCAAAAAGAATTTTTGTAAGATACATAAAGAGAGATTTCAACTTATATTTTCAAGTAGAATCGCTGCATAAAGAAGACAGACATGATTTTGAAGTCCACATGCATCCAGATACTGGCCAGGACCACGTGACTTTCATTACTTATTTACACAGCAAGAAGAGCTTAGGCCAAAGCCTTTAACAGTCTTTTCATTGAAAACTTCACATACAGGGAAGTGCCTGTTGCAAATACTGTCTTCTGAGCATATCCTGGTGTCAAAGCACACGCATGTGAGAGCAGGTTAAGGTACCTTAGTAATCCACCTGCCTTGCTGAGGAAACTGAATGCTTTTCCAGTGCTGCAGCAGCTGCTACTGTAGCATTAAAGTAAACTGAATGCCATCTCCTTGAGCAGCAGCAAAAAAAGAGCTTTGGGCTCTATGAACAAGCTGAAGGAGCTAAGCAGATGTCAGCTACTTTCCTTTCTGCATCCAGTTCTGGGTGAGAAGCCATGAAGCACATACTGCCAGTGACCATCTGCAGGGATGGTTCTTGAAGAAGCAATGAGAGCAACTGAATAATATTGCAAATTGTACTTGTCTGGGTTCCTGCAGGGTCAGCAGGCTCACAAGTTCCCTTTTCACATTCACAGAAGAGGAACCTTTGCAACTCCTTGACAGCAGCCAGAGGTAAAATCAGAGTGCCTATAGAGCAAAGTGTCTCTCAGTACATAGAAGCTGTGAAGCACAAACCCACAAATATTAGAAACCACAGGCAAAGCACATACTGGACAAAAACTGACAGGCATGAGCACAGCTAAAGGGAGGGCAGTGGGGAAAAGGAAGAAAATAAATAGGAAATACCATACTCCAAAAATTCAGCATGAACTGGGAAAATCAAAGTGAGAAAAAAAAAAGTCTGAACCCACTTGGATTTGAACTGCTGAAGCCTTCTGGCTATTCTGCTGCTATGTTGCTATGCTTAATTTGCCCCGCTGGATTTGCACCTCCTGTGAGTCACTGAGAGGAGCCATTGACTCTGGAAGAACTGATTTAGTGCAGCAGGAACCAGCGGCCTGGCAGGAGCAGTAGGAGAGGCCCAAGCAAAGGTAGGTAAACATTAGGAGAAGAAAGGTCGTCAGGAAAAAGCCTGGAACAGGGAAAAGGAGAAGAAAGAGGAGGAGAGATGGAAGAAATGCCTAGTAAAGGATGGGCAAAGGAAAGAGAGAATGGGAAAGAGGAAATTACAGACAGTACAAAAGCAAGGGTTGGATGTTGGTTTTGGTAAGAACTTTCCCAGAAATCATGTGACTGTAAAGTTCTGATGTTCTCTACCTCAGACCAGATGCCTGCTGCCACTGGGCACACTGCTGTGTGGAGGGCTGCTGTCCCATACAGTGCCTGCACCTCTCCAGAGTCCCTGCACACGGCCATGGAACGATGGGTGGAGGAAGAGAAACTGTGTTTTTCATCAGGGTTTCTTCTTGGTTTGTTTCTCCAGAAACTTCTTTCTCTGGGGAAATAAAGGCCTGTGGAAATGACGGTATGTACCTGGTAAACTTGCAATACCTGGTGCATTAACCAATTGTTCCAAACTCCTGCTTAACCATGCTCTCAGCCCACCTCACCTTACCAACAGCTATTGCTGCCTATGGCACACAAGTTGGGAGACAGAAAGATGCTCTTCATTACACAGAGCTGGGAATATTTCCCAGTTTCCTTAGGACAGCAGAAGTCTGAAACTTGATGTTACGCTTAACAAAGCCTATGAAAGATGATCCCAGCCTTTTCCTGTCTCCCGATGTACACCTGCAGGCACAGTCGCAGCCTGAGATGTAAACACCAGGTCACAGTTTGTGACAGGGAACTGTGTGCAATGGAAGTGTATGAAAGGTTCATGGTCCAACCTCAAATGTTGTCAGCTGCTTGAAATTCAGGACAGATTTGTCAAAAGGCACTTCAAAGCTTTCCAAGTGACCTCTTTTTTTTTGAGCAAATGCAAGCTCATTTACAGTTTCCCATCAGAGTCGTGTGGATGTGTGGTAAGACATGAAACAAACTGAGAAAAGCGCCATTCATTGGCTTTCCTGTGGCAGTTGCTGAATGTTGTGAAAGCCACAGATCAAAGCAGAATGCTTGATGCACGTCCTTAAATTAGATGTAATTAAATAGATGAGTGTTTGCACAAATCCCTGAAAAGCAAAACGGTCCAATTTAACCACACGCTGGTGCAGCAGCTCTTCTCACTTCAATGTTTTCAAAGTTTTCAGTAACAAAAACGCACTGAATGACAATGTTGTTCCATCTGATCACAAAGCTGCCCTGTAGAGTCACTTTGAACAAAAAGCACCTGCAGGGTGTTCCACCTGAAAGGCAACGTTAGGCTGTTAGAAAAGAGCCGTGCCCAGAAAGCAGCCGCAGGAGCCAGGGAAGCGCAGGCTCCAAGACAGGGACCGAGCGTCGCTCCTCCTCCTCGCAACTGGAGCTGAGGGCTGGGAATGGCAGCGGGTACCAACATCACTGGTAGCCGCCTCAGCTGCCGATGGGCTCCGTCTAACTTAACGAACGCGACCAATGACTCCTGCCGCCTGCAGTGGCACCGCACGGCACCCTCAGGAGAGCGTAACTAAAGACGGGATTTCCCTCTCCAGCCGGGTCTGGAGACTCGCGCCCACTGCGGAACCGCCACCACTTCGGGCCTCAGGCTTCTCCCCCACGTGTGTGCGGCCGTACGGGCGGAGGGGCCGCTCCGCTCCGGGGATGCGGCCGCACGTCGGGGCCGAACGGAGCGCTGCGTGCCCGCAGGGGGCCGCCGTCGGGGCTCCGCCAGTCGCAGGGCCCCCACCGCATCGTGCCCCTTCTCTCGTCCCCGCGCCGCGCCGGCAGCCCGCGTCGCCCACCAACGCCGAGCCCGGCGCAGAACTGCAGGGCAACAACAGCCTCTTCTCTGCGGCGGGGTCCAACGAGGCCGTCGGTGCTAAAACACAAAAGCGAACAAACAGCGCGCACCTCCCCGACCCCGACTTACCAAGCAGTGCGCGTCCCGTTCGTCGCCGTGACGCAGTCCCCCAGCGGACAGCAGCCGGCCGCCCGTGTGCCCGCAGCCGTGCCAGCCCGCGGGGCCGCGCCGCCAGGGGACAGGCAATGCCCGCAGCCCGCCCTCCCCACCCCTCCGCTGCGCGGGGCTCTTCTGCGCGCCTCCACCTCCATCCTCGAAAGCAACCGAAAAGGAAGAAAAAAAACCCCCCGTAGCCCACCCCAAACCGGTGTAAGGAACGGGTCTCCCTTGTAAGGAATCCCTGCGATGGGGACTCGCGGTCACGCCGCTGGAGCGCGGACGGAGCTCCGCTTTTCGCAGTACCCGCGGCGGGGTAACGCCAGTTGGCTGCTCCGGCGCTGCGCTCCTAAATCATGATGGACAGATTGCGTGAAAAGCAGGAATTCCAGAGAATTTCCTGCCCTGGGAACGGCAGCGAGGGCTATATTTAACAGCATCTGAAGCTGTCAAGAATGCTTTGCGGTTGGATAACAGAGCAGAAAAATGTGAAAAATGCGGGCTACTGCTATACCAAATATGGAAATATTGTTACGTCTGGTGGCTGAATCCCCATCTGGAAGCACTTACGGCCACGCAGAGAAAGGGCGCCACAACAGAAGCCCAAAC
Source organism: Tympanuchus pallidicinctus (assembly GCF_026119805.1). Taxonomy (NCBI): domain Eukaryota; kingdom Metazoa; phylum Chordata; class Aves; order Galliformes; family Phasianidae; genus Tympanuchus; species Tympanuchus pallidicinctus. The sequence goes on from NW_026294791.1 coordinate 13,617,484, forward strand.
GCTCCTTCCCGGCCCCAGCCCCGAACCTCCACCGGGAAACCGGTACCGGGAGCGCGTCCTCCCGAGCGGGGCAGCACGGGGGCACCGCAGCCAGCGGCCGTCTCGGCGGGGCCCGTCCCGCTCGGCGCCCGCAGCTCCGGTCCCGGGGCCCGATCCAGCGGCGCCCCCGCGCAGCGCTCGCCCCCACGGACGCCCGAGTAACGGGATCGCGTCCGCGGCGGTGCCGGAGGGACGCGGAAAGGCCCCCCGGGCAGCCCCCAGCCCCGCAAAGCGGCGCGGTGCCCGGACCGGGCGGGCGCGGTGACCCCCCGCGGCAGAGCAGCCGCCAGCGGCCGCGGTGCCGGGAGACGGGGCGGGGCGGAGCGGCCGCGCCGCGCGCCAGCCGCATTCCTGGGATGCCGCGAGCGCTGGACGCGGCCGCGGCCCGGAACGCGCGACGTCAGCGCCGAGGCGCACGCGGCGGCCCCGCGACCCATAAAAGGCGGTCGCGCCCGCCGCTGCCTCAGACCGCGCCGGCCCCGCTTCGCGATTGCATCTCGAGCTGCGCTCTCGCTCCGCGCCGCTAAGACATGGGCTCCGTAGGAGCACGCCCCGCGCTGGCGGCCGCCCTGCTCTGCCTGGCCCGCCTGGTAAGTGCCGCCCTCGAGGCTTTACGGGAGGGCTGGGGATAACGGATCGGCAGTGCCGGCGCTCACCGCTCCCCTCTGCTCGCCCCGCAGGCTCTCGGCTCTCTGTGCCCCACCGTCTGCCAGTGCCCGGCCGCCGCGCCGCAGTGCGCCCCGGGCGTGGGTCTGGTGCCGGACGGCTGCGGCTGCTGCAAGGTCTGCGCCAAGCAGCTGAACGAGGACTGCAGCCGGACGCAGCCCTGCGACCACACTAAGGGGCTGGAGTGCAACTTCGGCGCCAGCCCCGCAGCCACCAAGGGCATCTGCAGAGGTAAGAGCTGCCCGCAGCACGGTGCGGAGTGCCGGAGTTTAGTAACTTTGAGTCCATGTATGGTTATGCTTTGTTGTTGGTAGCTTGGCAGAAAGGCACATGACTTCAGCAGTCTGGAATGCGATTCAGTATGTCTGGGCTCCGCTAAAAGCACATAAGGAAAAGTGATTCCTGACTAACTTATTGTTCTAGCCCCGCGTCTCCGGGGGACTGTAGGGAACTTTACCATAAACCGAATTTAACAGAGCAGCAAAATATGTGTCTTTAAACGACCGATTCCCGGTGCTGACACCCTCTTCTCTCTCTTTTGCTCTCTGCAGCACAGTCTGAGGGGAGACCGTGCGAATACAACTCCAAAATCTACCAGAACGGCGAAAGCTTCCAGCCCAACTGCAAGCACCAGTGTACGTGCATAGATGGAGCTGTGGGCTGCATCCCGCTCTGCCCGCAGGAGCTCTCCCTCCCCAACCTGGGCTGTCCCAGCCCCAGGCTGGTCAAAGTGCCTGGGCAGTGCTGCGAGGAGTGGGTCTGCGATGAGAGCAAGGATGCGCTGGAGGAGTTGGAGGGTTTCTTCAGCAAGGAGTTTGGTCTGGACGCTTCTGAGGGCGAACTGACCAGGAACAACGAGCTGATTGCCATTGTGAAGGGAGGCCTGAAGATGCTACCTGGTGAGTGTGTGCTGATCTGTGTGACGGCAGAAGCTGAGGTGGGAGGGAAGCTGTGTGACTCTTTAGATTGACGGAAAGAAACTCAGGGAGAAGGCAGAGGTAGTCTAAGCCCCCCTTTTCTTTTCCAGTTTTTGGATCTGAGCCACAAAGCCGAGCTTTTGAGAACCCCAAATGCATTGTGCAAACAACTTCCTGGTCCCAGTGCTCAAAGACGTGTGGGACCGGCATCTCCACCAGAGTCACCAACGACAATCCCGACTGCAAGCTCATCAAGGAGACCAGGATATGTGAAGTGAGGCCATGTGGCCAGCCCAGCTACGCCTCCCTAAAGGTAAATACAAACACCTCTGGTGCTCCTTTTCTTTCCAAACTGGTTCAAGTAGAGGGTAAAGGCAGGACAAGGATCTCCCACTAATGATGTCATTGTCTCTTCTTTACAGAAAGGAAAAAAATGTACCAAGACTAAGAAGTCCCCATCCCCCGTAAGGTTTACTTACGCTGGATGCTCCAGTGTGAAGAAGTACCGCCCCAAGTACTGTGGGTCTTGTGTGGATGGCAGGTGCTGTACTCCCCAGCAGACCAGGACTGTCAAGATCCGGTTCCGCTGCGATGATGGAGAAACCTTCACCAAGAGTGTCATGATGATCCAGTCCTGCCGCTGCAACTACAACTGTCCGCATGCAAACGAAGCTTATCCCTTCTACAGACTGGTCAATGACATCCACAAATTTAGGGACTAAGTAGTATTTGGGGTGGGATGTTAAACAGAATTCTGAAGTAACCAGCCATGGAGAAAGGACCTCTGATGGAAGTGGTGCCTTGCCCATTCGAGGGCAATATGAGATATTACAAGAGTGCACTGTGCAAATGGACACTAATGCAACAGAGATTTAAGCATAGTTAAAGCTTCATAGTACTGGAGCAACTTTACTGCTTCTTTTTGGAGCACCTTTATCTTATACTGTTTTCTGTTTGTAAGTGATCTGATGTTTTATTCCGGTTATGAAAACTTTTCCTTTCCTGTTCAGTTTAACACTATGCTTTTCCCCTCCCCTCCATCTTCTCCCCTACTTTCCCAACCAAGTTGGAAGTTACATTCCTTCCTGAGGTGGGCACTTGTGGGGTGTTCACAGTGGCAGCTATTATGTACCAACTGTAGTTTAATGGCAAACAGAAATCAGTTGTTTTAAAGCTGAGTATTTTATTTATCAAACTGTAGCTCTTGTTTTCTTTTTTTTTTTTTTTAACCCCTTCGAACCCCTGTAATACTGGAATAAGTTGTAAATGATTTTAATTTTATATTCAATGAATTAAAAGAATTTATTTATGGAATTAATCATTTAATAAAGAAATATTTACCTAACTATTCTTAGTAGAGAGCATCTTGAAAGGCAACAGACTTCAGCTCCTTTCCAGGACCACTTTGAATCGTCTGGAAACCAAAACAGGCTCCACCCCAGGTACAGCAATGAATGAGTGAGCTGAGTCTTTGGGTAAATGGTATTTTGAAGTGGTATATGCAATCTGTCACCCTGTGCACTAGAAAGTGTATACAGAGAAAGCTTCCTGGCACTGAAAGCCAACGTTTGGAAGAGAGACTGAAATGTTAATTAGTCTGTCAGATTATTCAAACTGTCCTGGAATTTGCAACATAAGGCACTTCATTAGAATGCAGTGTGTGCACAGTGATGTTGAGCACTGGGGTGGGAGCGGTGGGCAGGTCTCACATTTTTGGTGGCTGCTTTCTGCAAATTAATGGAGTTCAGTGGAAGAAGAATGTTTCCTACAGTCTGCAGGAGGTAGTTGGCTTTCACTAAATTCAAATTAAATGAGCTTGAAGCAATGACTTTTGTTAATCCTAATAACCCAGTGATGAAAAGTAAACATACTGTTAACAGGAGAAGAATGTGAGGAATTTCAAGTACTTTTCCAATAGAGTAAAAGGCAAAGCAGCCAATCTTCTCCCTTCTCCGCCTTCCCTTCCCACTTATTAAATATGTAACTACACTTCAGGGATGGGGATGACATTTAGTGAACCAAGGGAGTCCTAAGATAGCTAGCTGGCGTGCATTAAGAAAGTGACATTTAAAAATAATCTACAGCAGGAACTGAGAAAGCTGTGTGAACCGTTTGTGCTATGCTGGTTAGCATAAAGCTGTACTACAGATAAGACTGAAAGGAAACCTGCAGCACCATTTTTTCCTCCTCATCATCACTCTTCTGGCATAAGCCCTTCCTGTGGCCTTTACTAAGGAAAGCACTTCTATAAAGCAGCAACTGATGGTGTTGTTTTGGAATTGTGAAGCACTGCCATCCACTGCTGTGCAGTTAGATGTGTAAGTGGTTAAGAGTTCACTTCTCATTTGATTAGGCATAAATACTTCAATAAAATAAACGGCCAAATATGTCGCTGGCAGTTAATGCTTTGCCTGAAAAAATTACAGCTGTCTCTCTTCTGCTCAGTCAAGTTTTCTCCCCGGAGGCATTCACAGCTTCAGCTGTTTTGGAATTTACCACCTGGCCACCAGTCTTAGCTGCACCTAAACCTGTCTGTACAATACTTGTTGACAGCAAGAGCATAAAACACAGTGAAGTGCTTTTGTTTTTTTTTGGTAACATCTGGCACTGAACACTTCCTTACATCACCTTTCGCTGAGAAATCACATTTACTCACGGGGCTACTGCATGGATAGAAGAGTGTGCTGTGTGCAGACACAGCGCTGCCTGCCCAGCCTGGGCCACCTCCACCTACAGGTACACCTGTGTAACACCTACCTTCAAAATGACCTAATGCAGCTCTCCTACAAATCACACATAGCTGTAACTACACTGTGCTACACGCACAGGCTGTTTGCCTAAACACGCATGTACACAAGCACCCATGGCCCCTCCTACTCCCATCTGGTATGCGGTTACAGGTGCAGGCCTGAGGTTTTGCAGCCCATGTGCTGGGCTTTCCATGTCCCATCAGGCAGAGAGGTGCGTCTGTCATCTCTGCTCAAAGAAGAGTTCTGGTGGGAGAGTAAGGGCTGCACGAGCAGGACATGCAGATTTTGAAGTAACGTGTACTAAATAAAATTACACTGTTATAAAGAGAGGAAAATGAACTAGAAATCTTCCAGAGTTGTTCCTCACCAGCTGCTCATCAACAACATTCTCTTTTCATTTGTTGTATTTCAGTTACACAGCAAAATGACAAGCCCACAACTCCCAGTATGGTGTAAGGAGTCAGCAGAGTCAACACCTCTGCATGTGCTTTGAAACGTCCCTGCTGTTCCAACACTAGATATTGCCGTGAAAATATCCATGATAAAAAGAGGAGTTCCTTCAGGTGTAAGCAGGAGGGATTGCAGGTAGGATAAACGAGCACAGATATGATTTTACATCTTGGTCAAAATCTAAGACATCCAAATCCTTCCTTCATGATGAATACTAACAGAACTGCAAAGAAGGCACGAGGAACATGACCAACGAACAGCAGCTGTAAGCATTCAGTAAACGCTGCTTATCACTGCTGCTCCGGCCAGCAGCCCCCGGCCAGCAGCCCCGCGGAGGGAGGACGGGGTCACCCGAGGATGGAGCGTGGCACGGCGCTTTGCCGAGGCTGCTGCTGCCGCCACAAGGAACTCCTGTCGAACTGCACCGTTAGGACTGTCGGAGGTCTGTTCTATCCAACGCAGTCACTTACAAGGGCCCGATGGTGGTTCCTGCTGTACTATCAGGGTTACGTGTAATATATACATACGCTCCCTACTGAAGAAGGCAACACAGTGAAGACAAACTTCATGCTTCCCGAAGTGCTGCATCACGGGAAGCACACGAAAGGCAGAAGCCAGCAGAAAGCAGCGCTCCCTCACTACGTTACGCCCTTTCCAGCAGGACTCTGCTAGCACTCTCATGAATGAGCAAGGAGGCTGAAGAGGAGCAGATGGGAGGAAAAGCCAACATCTCTCTGGCACAGCCAGCCAGCCAGCCACTAGTTAACCCGTTCTGAGCCTGCCACAAGGACTGCTATAAGCTCCATATAAGCTATCATGGAGCTGCAGCAAAGCCACATCTACCAGGATGCTCCAGGCAGCAGACCCACCTCTTGCTGCTGGGGGGAGCCTCGGTGAGCTGGTGGCACTGCTTACATGGGTGCCCACAGCGAGGGACAGCTGTGCACTTGTCCCGCAATCTGCCTCCGGATTGTGTTTCACACAGACGTGTCCCTGTTTTCACCTTCACCATTCTTTCCTCAGTGTTACATATCCTCGTAGAAAACAGCACACAGAAATACGGGGGAGGCCATTGAGAAAGCATCAACACAGTTCATTCTGGAGATACCTATAAATGCATTTCAGCTAAGGAACAACTGTGCTACACTGCAGCGTGGTGAGATTCGGTATATGGAAAATAGAAATCCAGCCAACAAATTTACACAATGAACACCAATGTGTACTGTCCCATGAAGACCAAAAACCAAGAGACCAAATAGACAGTATCCAGTATGCAATGACTCTTTTTTTCCCTAGAAAAACTACAGAGCTATGAATTCTACATACGCAATTTATGTTGGAGAATGTCCTGGAAGACCCCAAGGCACCATTCACAGAAGCAACCTCATCTGTCCTGAAGTACAACCACTTACCAGATGGAACACAGCAACCATCCAGAACGGAAACATCACACAAGCTCTTGTAAGGCTTTCACTCACTGGATGGAATACCTTTGTAAGTAGGGTGCACAGATTTGTGCAAATGGGAACTGAGTTAGGATAGAGACACTGACAACTTACCATCATGGTGAAAGCAGCCATAGTTTTAGTAACAGGAATGAAGAGACTGTTATAAATGTCAGTCAAACAGTCAAGAGTGTGGTTCACCAACATTTTGAGAACACTGTTTCCACATCTGATCAAATGGAGACCAGTGGGTCAGCAGATTCAAAGCAGCTGATTCTCTGAAACCACCGAGGTCCTTTAGCAACTCAAACCAAACAGATTAGATCCTAAAAACCTCATGAAATCTAACAAGATCAGACACTAACACAGCGTAGCCATAAATCCAGCAAGTTGTTAATGAGAACTTAAAACAGGAAGACACATTTTCCTCTATAGAAGTAGATACTTGCACTGCAGTGGAGCAACCCCATTAAAACCAATAAGGATGCCCAAGCACAGCTGAAAGTTGAAGCTGTGAAAAAAGATTAATAAAGGGAGATCACAGAGCTCACATATAAAAGTGATGGGGATTTCCCAGATAAGCCTTCTTTGCCATCACTTAGCTCTTTTTCCAGAATGTCTGTGCCTCAGACACCTTTTCCTCACTTGTGCCTCTACAGCACCTGGAAAGTCCCCTACAGGCACTCCTGGAAAAACAGACAACTTCTGGGGTTTAGGACATGATTCAGCAGAGAACCAGGAAGCAAAGAGTGGAAAGGCAATGGGCAGCTTTCACGCTTGTTTCTTTCTGCTTGTGACAGAAGTGGAATGACAGAAAGAAAGCACAATGTGATTTGAGAAATACTTTTGCTTTCTTCATAAGCTGGGATCACACAGCAACCAGCAAGCTCTCAGTGCAGTAGCAGTTTATTCTCTAAACTGAGACTCGCTCTCCCTCCTCACTTCTATCCTGCTTCTGTGGCAGATTATTTTTAACTTGTTCTAATTTGTCACACCACCAACAGCTGTCCTGATGCAACTGATGCAAAAAGTAGCCTCATGCAGAAGGACTAGACAAACATGAGGACTACTGCGCCAATTAAAGAAAAGTCCATCATTTCTAGCACAAGCAGGAGTCAGCAAGGGCAAAAAGACTTGCCTTTGCCCCAAAGGTAGGTAAAGTGCTAGCTTATTTCCACATATTACCACTGTATTAATTTTCCTGCTCAGTCTACTGTATTAAAATAGGCAGGAAAAGTTAGCAGTTGGGTAATCAGGCCAAGGCAGTGGAATTCTGCTTTCAAAACAACAACAACAAAATATGTTACGATACACAGAGCCAACGAGGGCAAGAAGCACTCAGTAAAAGCATCACTGGAGCAAAGCCACTGCTCTATGGGCCAGAGAGACCAGGCAGGGCACAGCAAGGACATGCTTCTGCTATCAGACCACAGAGACAGGCAGCAAAACAACTGTCCATATATTCTCCTGGTTTTATATGTCATCTGCAACTCTCCTTTCAGTTTCAGTATTTATTTTGAGTTGGTTTTGCTGTATTTCTTGTTTGTCTTCCATACATGTGATTTCCTTCCATCTCACCACAAATTTCTACCAAATAAAACCATATGCACTGCCATAGCAACACTGTAATACAAACACAGAGTAATCTTTGTTCATGAAGTACACAGTTGTTTTTTTTTCTCTCTTATTAACAGAATCTGCAACTGCATACATCAATGTCATGGCAACAACATAAACACAGATTCAAGATATTCTTTCTTCAGAGGGAGGAAGAATAAATGTTTTCAAGAAAAGTGTGTGGGATTTAAGGAAGCAGGATGAAATGTTTGTGACCAAATAGGGATGAAGTTACATCATCACAGCTGTGCACTGCTCTTTGAAGCCTGCTCTGGTAAGATGTAACACATTCTCAGCTCCTATAGGCAACAACAGAACACACCCCACCTGGCAGGCCATGTCTAAGCCACAGCTGTCCCCACACAACACACACGTGAGACTTCCCATCAGTGTGAAGGTGAACCCAAGCATTCATGCACTTTTTTAGACTAGATGAGGTCTCCTGCCCTGTGAACAGCTCTACTCCCAACACAAGGTGAAGCCGTGCTGTGTTGTCAGGTAGCAAGGCCTGCTCAGCTCTTCGCTCCCAGCTGCCTCTCAGGCAGCAGTTTCTGCAGCACAATCCTTTTTCCCTCTATGGAACAATTCCCAAGGGACATAAATACGGTAAAACCTAGAATTTGGGTGTGTTCACTTAAAACTCAGCTTCTGCACTGACAGGAGCATGATGCTGTTTGCCCATGACAGTTCCATGACTTATGCCTCATACCGCAGGAAGTTATACAAAAAAGGAAAAGAACCAAGTTCTCCCATATGACTGACTCAACCCCACTTCTCAGATATTGCTATGCCCTTAGCTATGTGCTATTTTTGTTCCTTGGTTTGTGAAAGGGATGACTTCATTAAACATTCTTCTTTTTTTTTTAGCAGCATGTTCATTGAGTACAAGAGGCTTTACTCTGCTTTGTAAGCCAATGGCCCTTCAGTTCAGCATGCTGTGAGTGCTCAGGGCTTCAAACCCGAACAATCTAAACATTAACAGTGCCATAACACCACATGCAAATAGCTTGTTCTTTTCTGGGACAAGCAGTTTATAGAGGAAAACAAATGAGTGAGCATAGTAGGCATAAAATCAAGCACTCAACACAAGCTTGAGCTGAATGACGAAGATTAAAATATCAACACAGGGTTTCCATTTGCAGACATCATCTGCACTAAATCAAATAGGAGTCCTGTACTGGAATCCCATGATAGCATGATTGTGATCCCATGCTTTCCAAATGGATTGAAGTCTTCCAAACAGCCTCAGCTGTGTCTTAAATTTCAACTGCTTAACCAGAAATTCAAAAGTATGTTTAAGATGGTTATGTCTCTTGGGGAGGGATTAAAAACTTCCAATTGCCTACAAAGGTATGTAAGAGTGGATAAAATCACTTGATCACTTGATTAAATCACTAAATGTATCATTATGATGAATGCTTGCAGGACCTGCACCAGTCAACTGTCATCACTAAAGCTGGAGCAAAAATCATTCTTTTGAATCATTTTTATATTAATTAAAAAAAAAAAAAAAAAAAAAAAAAAGAACTAGCTAAACTGAGCCAGAATATTCTGATTCCATTTTGGCTTGCATTTGATGAATGCCTATACTCAACAAAGTGTAACTGTTACAAAAAGCAAAACAAAAAAAAACAGTGATACAATAACGAATGGCAAATGCACTGTATTAACGTGGACTTTTACTCTCAGTTCAGATCTGGAAGATGGCTCATAGTTTTGTCTGTCAAATGTCATTTCCAGCAACCATTCTATGAACAGCACTTCAAAATGCTTAGGATTTTCTCTAAGGTAAGAAAAGATTCACATCTGTAAGATAGATTTAACAGCATTTTCATTTAAAAACAAATTAGGGTTGTGTTCTGACTCCCATGGGAGCTTAAACTAGATATATATGAGAAAACACAATGTGGGGAAACCCTCTCATTCTATCAACGAAGACCTCCATGAGCAGGAAATAATGCAAATCACATCTATCACAGATCTGTGTTCCTCAGCCAAAGACTAATCACAATCATCCGCAGACCAACATGAATATCTGCAGCACTCCCATTCCCCTGCATGCTCCAACTGCACAGAACCACCACAGTGCTACTCCAGACGAAACATTTCCTGGCAAATGAACCGTGGCAGTTTTGCTGTTCTGCTCTTCTATAGGTGTTAATATGAATGGCTTCAAGAGCGGTTTAAAGTAATTTGTGGCTACCAAATGAGCATGCAATAATCACTGATTAGGAAAAGCTTATTCACTTCCACTGAACTGAAAAAATATGAAAGCAACACCTATAGCTAGGAATTGCAGTCCTTTAAATAGGGTTAAGAAAACAAACACTGAAACAAGATGTGGGCAGAAGCCCAACAATGATTAAAAAAGAAAACAGCGCACAGGTGGCTACTGCCAGGAGAGGAGAAAAGCTTCCCTGTTTTATCAGAGCTTGCAAAACAAACAGAGGAAAAAGCACACAGTGTCCCTGTGAGGAGCAGCAGTACGTGCCTACCAAGGTCTAATGTTCTTTCCAAGCCTCATTAGCTGAATGTAGCTGTGAACAATAATTTAATAACAATTTGTCTGCAAAGGCGTGAATAAACTTCTACACAGCTCTTGAACATCTCAAAAATCTCTTCTAGGTATGGCTGGCAAGGACCAGACAAGCTGGTGCTGAGGTATGGGTGGAGCCTCTGGGAGCCTGAGCCCTTCTCCATATTGCTGTCATAGCCCCCCGAGACCTCAGCATGACTTCACTGCTAGGTGCTGGATTTTTATCTGTAATGTCAGTTCCAGCTTTCTATCTGCAATGTCAGTCACTGGCTTGTGACTGACAAACCACCTCCATGGGAGCTGCTGGTCAGAGCATCCAGCCTTGCACTCAGGTGGCTGCCCAGTGGGCATCCCTTGCACCACCTTTTGTCACAAAGGTGACAGCCTCAAGCAGGGGGCAAAATGAAGTGGCAATGATGGCAGCAACCACCTCATGGAGCTGTTTGCCATGTAATCATGGGCTGATGACTTTGCAAATGCTTCAAAAGTTTAGTTGATATTTCAGTATTTACACTATCAGGCTTCAGTAGGTAATTTCCAGATGCAAAACATCAGCACTTATAAGAAGTCCAGTGCATCAGCACTAATGGCACTCCGTGGACTCACTTCTATTTTATTTTTTAAACTGAGGCAAATTTAGAAGATGAAGCATGCCACCCCCCAAAAAAGTGTAACTTGCTCTCTCCTTAACATGAGGCAGGATGCAACCAAGCATAAAAAAAATAACCTACTGCATCAGGCACCCAAAACGTTGCCGCAGAAGACTGAAGTCCAAATTAAAGAAAGATCACATGCAGCAGCTTTACATGATGAAGAAATACTCTAAAAGAAAGTTGATCCAATGAAACACTAGATTTTATCAGTAAGTTGAAGTACACTGACTCAAATCCACAGATAAACACAAATATGCAGTATTTACACTTTTAGAAATCTGACATTGAGGTGCTATGATAAAAAGAAAAAATACACATTGTTGAAGTCAACTTGGAAACTTTACATTTGGGCTATTGACTCAATAGAGATACATGGACAAAGGGGTGCTATGCAGTAAAATCAGCAGATTTTTCTGGAACCAGCCACTCCCAATCTCTTTATTTACATACCTAAATATGCATACTAAATCCAAAGTCAGGGAGGCAGTTTGGAAGTGCTGCCTTAAGTGAAGCAAACCAAACTGAACCTGAGAGAAAATCAGTTGTGCAAAAAAGATTTAATTAAATAAGGAAATATAAAAGGCTCATCCCACCCTCTTCTCTCATAGAACTGTCATGAACTCTCCCGAATTTCTCCTTCTTCCTCAGAAGAAAGGGACGAACTTCCACTGTCCGAGTCCTCCGCAGATTCACTGGCCTCTGAGGGTGTAGGACACAAAACAAACAAACAAACAAACCATTAAGCCATTAGTTTCAGCAATTTCTTTTTCCAGTTTGCTCACACAGAAGCAGTGTTCTCATTATTCTTTTCCTTCTAATCACAGTTTCCTCAAGGATAAGTATTTCATAACGTGGAACCATCTCAATAGAGGATACCGCCCTGCAAAGGGCCTTGATGCTGAAGGAGGAAGCAAGGTAATGTTAGGGATTCTTTTAGGTTTTAAATCTCAGTCTCTCAGTCAAGCAGCTAAGTAGAATATTCATCCCATACAAAATTTTTCATCTACTGAGTTCAAATTGTTCTCTTGATTTGTTTTAAATGTTGTTTTTGGGGTTGCTACATAAACGTATTACAACTGTAATGAATTATAAATCATTAGCAGTTTTGTTAGGCTTTCAGTTAAGATGGGAAACTATTGAGAAATTCTAAATGGACAATTAAGATGAGGCACATATGTGCTCCTTCCTCATATTCCAGCATCCCAAAGATGGTGTCAAGCTGCATGAATCCATGAGCTAAGGCTGATGAGGTTAAAGCTGCACAGTAACTTGTGCTTTAGGACAGGCTGCTGCGTTCTGTTGAGCCCACATCATGAAGCAATCATTTCCCAAACTGGTCTTAAGCCATGCATCCCGAGAACCCTTCCTTAATGAGCACTGACTCCTGTCACCTCGCGGTGAGGTCACCAAATGCCACTGGTTGGTGGCACTCAAGTAGCACAAAAATAAACTACAGCCAAGTAGGCACGCGATTCACATGCTGCTCTCATTGATATTTTCAGCATTTGATCCAAATAGGAATTCAAAGACATTTTTGAGCATTTAATGTCAGAGGCTTCATTAGGAAACATTACTCAAAGGGAACTGATGAAACACAGTTACTGTCTTGTCTGGATTGGTTCTACATCTGGCAAACATGGATAATACACAGGACACAGCATGCACCTGTACAGTTTCAATGGAATTTGTACAAGAAAATAGAAGCATTTCACCCAGAAACATCAGAGGTCACATTTTGTCTACATTAAATCTAGTGTATAATCAATTAACATTTATATGCCAGATATGTACGGAGTAATGCACAAAGTAAGGATTATTTTTGCCCCTAAGCCCTGTGAAAACTTCTATAATCCCCTACTATCTTCAGCCATGACTGACCTTGTATGCTGAAATCAGAGCACCTGTATTTTTTGCAATGAGCAAGTCAGGCATCAAAGCACTGCATGAAAGAATGTGGCAATCTCCTGCCTCGCAAAGAACCTCAACACACAAATCTTCACTTTGATTTAGCCTGTTATAAGTTTTATTTAACACATATATAGATTGCCTGCACTCAAAAAGAACATGTTTTTTTTTAAATCTTGATAGCATTGCCTAAGATTGCCCAGTCTCTGCCATCATAAAACTCTTGGCAGTTTACTAAATGTAAAATTTGAACTCTAGGTTTAAATTACTTGCAAAAACAAAAGGTAAAACAACCGAGTGTTGCCACGTTCTCCTTTACTCTGTAAAGGGTCTTAACACGAAACAGGAGCTTGATGATGATGACACACTGCTACAGAAGAGATTTTCTTGTCTAAAAATAACAGTGACATAAAGACCCTTCCCACTCTGATGTTCTGAACATGCTTTTCCTGAAAGAATATGGAGGACTGGAAACTTGGGAGAATTCAATACCAGAAAAGAAAGCGCTTGCTTGCAATACCCTGTCTGTGCCATATGCCTAAATACACAGCCAAGCCAGAGCAACTACAGTGTAAAATGCTTAGCTTCCATGTATAGGATCCTAAGAAGCACTAAAGGGAAGAGGGAAAGCTTACAAACACATACAAAATATCTTCAATATTCCTAAGCTAAAAACCTCACTAGAACTTACAATTTGCAATGCTCTGCAGGTCACTATTCACTTCTATTCTGATTCATTGTTACTACTTGGCCAGAAGTATCAGGAATATAATTGTTTTGCCAAGGCAACTTTCAAATGTAACATTTCGGCTGGCCGGATAGAAAAGTAACATCCTCCACAAGTCAAACTCTAAGGCTTTATGAAAAAGACAAAAATGGAAAAAAAGAAAAAGAAAAAAAAAAAGAAAAAAAGATTGGAAAGACAGAGGTTTTTTTTTTTTTTTTTTAAGATTATATAATCCTGTTGAGATACTTGCATTTTTAACATCCAGAGATGGTACTTTTGGAAAGCAAATTATCTTACAGCAAATATTCGATATGGGTTGAAATGAGTGTGATATGACAACAGTTGTGAAAAATCTGGTTATTTTTGCTATTAGCTATCATGTCTTCCTGCCACAACCTGAACACCTCAACATGCGCTCGACTGTGAAGAAATTTACAGAACGGTTACTAAAGCAAAATAAGAAAATTAATGCTTCCCAAAACCTGCAGTAGTTGCCAATATTCCCTGAATACCAGTTTTGGGGATGAGGGCTAAGTGAAGGATCCCTGCAGCAGAACAGGGTCACTGTCTGGAAGATGCATCCTTGCACTGCACTGGGTCGAAGAGCTATCTGCATCTTCCCAGCTATCAGCTCACTCCCCTCACCCTTCTGCTCCGCATTCATACAGAACCACTCAGTCACTCATTCACCACTTCTTGGTGTCTGTGCCCTTACACACACAACCCCTCCACCAGCTCCAGAGGTGATAATGACAGCCACACAGGTCACATTGAGTTTATGAGTCAATCAGTTCTAATTCCCTCCCGATATCTAAATCGCAGGCATAGGGCTGACTACCTTTTGGTAGCAAGGGACCTAGACCTAGAAACAATGGATAAACCAAGGTACCTAGTTTCTGTGTATAGCAGTAAATATGCAATGCTAGGGTGGACATCAGCAAATCAAGCTGCTTAGACAAGACTCCTGTCTCATTCCTTGGCACGCTGTCTCACTCTCTCCTGCAGTTCATAGCACAAGAAATGTCCACGTGCAGTTTCTTGCAACAGATCACTCAGTGAAATCCAGCCAGAACTGTGAAGATCCATGGACATTTGATACCACGGTACAATATCATTAGTCTCAGATGTATTCAGTCTCATTATACACCTACAGATCTGTGATTCGGTTGCTGCAGGGAAACAGTAACAGCCAATCTATTTTGAAGCTTTTCTGATAGGGTGACCCATCACTGAAAAGTGCGATTGGATGGCTAAGTTGACAACTAACTGGGGGCTCAAAGCTGAGACACAGACTCAGGGATAAATATGAAAATGAACTTCAAAACTAAAATACAAATTTCTGCTAGACCTGGATTGCCCACTAAGCTAATTTCAACATCAAAGCTTTTCCTCAACTAAACACAAAATAACAGTGCTTTATCCTACCCAAGAAAGCTGCTTTGCCATTACCATTTCAATAACTGTACTGTAACTGAGGATTATTTGTCCAATTTTAGGAGTTACACTGGGAAATCACGATGATTCCCTTTTCTGGAGTAGGCTGACTTACAACTAATCTTCCCCTGACAGATCAACATTTTAGAAACAAACAACTCTGCTGAAATGCTATGCACAGAATTTAGCCTGCATTACCTTAGTGGCTAAAATTATACAAAAAGGGATGAAGCACCAGTAAACAAACTTAGGACAAACACATACAATACTGCTTACTGATGCAAGCCATCAACTTTAACATTTACGACAGAACATTTATAGCAGCTTTTTTATAGCAATCTTTTAGATTCCGAGGGAAATAAATACAAGACGTACAGTACATTCCTGGCATTAATAATGGGTGTATCCTTGATTATTGTTTATTCAACTAAAATATCTAAGTATAGCATAACAGGAAATAAATATATGCTTACCTTGGCCAAGAACCACCATGTCATTCTTCAATTTTTTCAAGACCACAAATAACGTTGGGTACTCAATTATTACTTTGTTTTTCAAATTTTCTAGGAGGCTTCTACTGGCATCCAGTTCATTGTACCTTAAAAATAACAGGAAAGTTTATTTTGGATTTTAATACTACCAAGAACATAATGTACACTTTCTAAAAAAAAAAAGAACAAAAAAAAAGTTTTCTGGCAGTTCATAGGATTTTCAGATGATATCATGCTCAGAAGAACTATCTTATGACTCAAATCGCATATTTGGGCTTATTATCCAACCACATTCATTTTATTTTTAAACCCTTCTAACACCTAAGAGCAAGAGGAAAACTGAAATCAAATTGCTTTACAGGCTAAGATATTTCCAGAGTTCTTAATGAATATCTTGACCAAAATCAGGTTCTAAACTGAAACTAAGACTTACTGTTCTTGTTTTCCCTCTCAGTTACTCTCAGAATATGTTTAATACACGTGTGTGCTTCTCTTTTTTCATGCTTACTGGCTTTTTAACACTACAGTTTTAATTTATATGGTTAATAATATATCCTATGACGTTTGCTTATGAATTATCATTTAAGTTTTGGAAAGACAGAATAAAAAGCATACACGGTCTACCATTAAAGCAAAGGAACACCAGAAGAGCTCTGTTTTAGTAGAAGTAAGGCTTGTTTACCCAGGTAAGACAGCAATGACTGCCACTGGAGCACTCATTTCCACAGACGGTACAAAACCTCTGCTTGCAGCACCAACTGCAGGAAACCCCAGCAAAGAGCTGTGCATCTATGTGTGCTACAAGAGGCACATGACTCAGTTGCTCAGCCCTGACCCACAGAAGAGCTCCTCTTCACCGTGAAGGGTGAAGCTAGTTTTAAATAGCCATATTAGTAAACATAGTAAAAACTACACTGAACATCTTCTCGACAATTACATCCTAGAAATGTAATATTCTCTCTCATCTCTATAAGAGGAAACCTGGAATCTTGGGGAAAGCAAGCACTATTTCAAAACCCTCTTTACAACAGAAACCCTGTTTCTTTCACTTGATGCAACCGCAGCATCCAACAAGTGCTCTGATATTACACTACAATCTGAGTTATGCAATTCTTTCCGTAATCAGGATTATTCAATTACTATTAAGCTACTGTATCACTTAAAGCCAAAGGTAGTTCTGAACCAAAACACACTGTGGGCAATAAACTTCACATAGCTGCTCTGCCTTCTCTGATCATTTATATATTATGCAGTTGGGCTTTCTTTTGTCATTCTACTCCCAAAGCAAAAACAAATAAACAATGAAGTCAATAAAAAAATCTCACAAAAAACATAAAAAACCAAAAACCACTGGATAGGTGAAGGGAATGTATCCTTCCTGATTTTCAGTAATGCGTGATAAAGACCTGTACATCAGAGGAATCAGTAGACAAGATTACTGAAGGCAAAACAGGATTTTAGTTCTCTGGATTTCAGAGAAACATAGTTTGAACAAAAACTATTTTTCTCTCATATTCAACTTCAAATCATCATGAAAATATTTGGTTTCATGTTTCTCTCAACCCAAAGAGATTAAGACCTGTTCTTAGAGAAACCCTTTAACAGGGATAAGAGTATACTGCATTTCTTACTGAATGAATATATCCATAACTTATGGATTAATACACATGAGGAGAAATATATTTACTGCTTTATTTACAGTACTCTAAATGCAAAGTATGGCAATACCTTTCCTTTGGCAAGAACTTCAACACATTCTTTTCTGATTAAGCAAACATTTACCACTAAGAGGCTAAACTAATTCACATGCCACAATACACTTTCCATTATCTCATGTTTTAGACAAAACATCTTTAGCGTCCAGCTTGGCATAAGATAAAACATTTGTCCTTAGAACTATTTTATGATAGTAAATTATTAAAGTGTTAGATCACTAAGTCAGAGCTTTATCTTTTTTGTTCTTAAAGTATATTTTATTGGTTGGCAATGGCAGAGAAAAAATCCACATGTTTAGTTCATAATCTGTGCTGCAAACTTCAGGGAGAATATAACAAAGAGCCTAGAGCTTCTTGTTCTCAGATTTACTAGTTTGTGTCTATTCTATCCAGAGACCCCAGTCCCTCCTTCCTTTACACACAAACACACGTTGAGGTTTTATGCTAATCCACCTGTCAGCCACTTCCTTCACTGAGCACATTTATGATCTTGAAAGAAAAATACCTGTCACTCAATTCCAGTCAAGCACAGGATGGTTCTGCTGAGCAAGACTGACTTTTCAGGTTCTCTGACAGACTTTATCACAATGAAAACCTCCCCAATTTATCAAAGAAGTGTAACAGTCATACCAGAGTGGGTGAGCAGCACAAGCCTCTAGCCATGAGACCGCCTGTAATACAGCTTTTCCAGAAACTTGACCTCACCACTTCAATTTTTTATTGTGAAAAGGTTAGACCTGCTTGGAGAAAAACCAAAAAGCACGAATCCTAAAACAGAAACAGAACAGCCTCTTACAAGTCACATACCACAATGTGGTCAGGAGCCGAACACGCAGACCCTGGTGTCAGAACAGGGCCAAGGCCTCACCACAGACAGGGTGGGCAAGGCTGGCACAGTGTGATGAAAACTTGCGCCTGGCATTCTTGTTCTCACCATGTTTACCTGCTTGTCCTGTACCACTAGGACTGCCTAGCTTGCCAGTAAGAACCTACACCAGGCTGCAACTTGTTTCAGGCCCTTCAAGTTCAAACCTACGTGTGATGCATCACAAGCCTGAAGAGTAAATTTGGAAAGAACCAAGTAATACACACAGTTTTTTGCTTAACTTGTGGTTACACATGCTGCTGCAGAGCATCTTTCCCATTCTGGCACTGAACACAGACTGCTGGCCCCCTCTGCCTCACTCAGCTTCCCAGTTCCTGCACTCAGAGAGACCTCTCTTTACATCCTCCCTGGATCTTTGTCCCTGGTATTTACCTGCTACACGTTTCCTCTGCCCCTTCCATTCACTCCCTCAGTTTCTGTTTCCAACTTATCCAATGTACTTTCCCGAATATTTTCCTGCCCTAAGCAAGGCTTTATGCCCTTGTCACAAAGTAGGAAAATGGCCTGAATTTTTTCTTCAGAAGATTCCATTTATAAGGACCACAAAGAGACAATCTTGGCAGACAACAGCTTTTGGTTTTAGCTGGAATGAAGTAACAATAACGGCTTTTTAAAAGACAAAAATTAAACAAAAATTGCCTGCCAGCAGGCAGTTTAAAAGCCTACAAAAATTGAGACAACTGAGAAAATTTAACAAGATTCAGCAATCCTACATCTGTTCCCTTAGAATCTTTTGCGTTTCTTCTATGCATTGCTTTGCTACTTTTAACACATTGCTGAAGTGAATTGTGGCTCTGCACTTTTGCTAGCACCTGCAAACTTCTGTAAAGGGTAATTTCACTATCTATAGCTATTCTACTACCTTCCAGGAATTCAAAAATTCAGCCTCCTGATCTGTCTCCCACACACAGGAATGCTATATTAGGTCACAGCGTCACAACAAACTCTCTCAAAGGGAGCTCTGGGCTATCATTCACTGGTGCAACTTGTCTCCACGAATTCAGACAGCAGGAAATTCCCTGCTGATCAGGTTTTCCTGAATGTCATCTACAGGAACTTTGATTTTAATAATAGAGAAAAATCTGCAATCTGGAATTAAAGATAAATTGTAACCATGTTATTTCTTTAATTTAGTCTTCTAGCTACTGGAAGGAGAATAAAGAAGTTTTTTTTTTTTACCAGCCTAAATAATTACAAACATCAGTAAAATAGATGTTTGCATAACTATGTTCCTAACTTTCCTGAGAGAGATATCAGCTAAAACTTTTATTCACATTTTAAACAAAGATGATTTTTCTTCCTAGAATTGAGTAGAAACATCAAAATATTTCCTTTGCATAATTCAGATACAACAAATCATGTTTATCTACTTCAGGCCAAATCCTAAAAATCCACAATATTCTGCTAATTTATGAGAAGAACGAGCATTCCTCCCCCCCTTCAATGTCCCCAGGCAAAGGAGGGCAGCATTTTCTATCTGCATTTGCCTAGAAGAGAGCAAAGACCGAGTACAGCTTTTAAAGGCTCTCCCAAGCACTCATTGTGAAGTGCTGTAGCATAGCAAAGATAATAGCTACCAGATGGACTTTCATTCCTAAGTGGTGAATAACCTCTTCGTGTGGTTATGATTTGGTGAACATGGAAGTAGTGAAATGTACTCTTGAATTAGATATGAAAGGAAAGTTATATGGCAGAAAGTAAACATGACGTACTGAAATAAAGCAGACTTTTAATATTTAACTTTGTCACAACTCTGACATTCTAAAAATCTAGAACAGTATATTTTTTTTTTTAGTCCATATGCATGGAAAAGGATTAGAAAATTCAGTAAGAAAAAGGGCAGTCTTAAAAAAAAAAAAAAAAGAGAAACAATAAAGAAAATTACTTGCAGTAATACTTCCTTTGTAACATAATTCTTAACAACAGCAGAACAATGCAGAAGTCTCTACTTTGCCTGAACACTCTTAAGAGATGGGGAACAATCAAATTCAACTTAATATTTTTATACAAAAATTGTAATAGTGTTTACATTGATATTTTAAAACCTCTAAGCTCCTCCTTTCACTCTTCTCTATGGTTTCCCTCCTAGTGGAGAATCTCCACAGTCAGCCTTACCCATGCACAGTTTAATCCATACCAATACAGATAAGATGCCTGAACAATCCTTTTTCAAACCAGATCACCATTTTCAGCAACACCTCTATCACAGCACAGTAATTTTTTCTTCTTTTCAGAAAAAAAGGAAATATTAGGACAAGAAGCAACCTCTTCTTACCAGCATTACCAGCCCACCTGTCCTGTTGGGAAGCAGCTGAAAAAGCATAGGAAGAAAAGCTGCCAGTACACCAAGAAAAGCATCACACCACGAAAAGCATCTCAGACTTCACCATCAACTCCTAACTACACCTATATACAGAGAATGCAAAAAGGCACATAACAGAAAATATGACATTGTTCCTTTTCATTCCTATATTTTAACCATAGGCCGTCTGTACACACAAAAATCTTAGTAAGACATGCTGTAACAAACCAGTCTTCTCTCTTTTCTGGGTCATAAGAGGCCCTTATATTAGGCAAATGGAAGTACTTCTGAAAATTGAAGTGTAAACTCGGAGCAAAATATCAAAATATTATAAAATACTCTTCTTATAAACATATTTCAGGGAGTTACAATTTAGAAAAGATTAAAGGGACACTAATTGTCACCTCAATTACTGGGGACAATAATAGCTGTCCAGAAAGACTCATTGGTCTGTTCATTTTTACCCTATAAAATATACAAAAGAGTTAATGGAAAGAAGAGATAAGCAACATAAAAGTATGTTATTGTAGAAGCACAAAGGCTATCCTTGTTTAAATCTCTCGAGAATGAGGCAATTGCATGAAGGAAAAAACACAGTAAAAGTTCTTCAGTGACAACCATGGAAAAATGTATCAATTGATGGCAAAAACCGTAAAGTAGATAAGGCATCTGTTACAACAATTTAGTGGACAGAGCATTAAGAGAGATGTGGTAAAAGGACTCAGGATACAAAATAATCTAAAGATTAACTGAAGAATAAACCTTCTTGAATTTTTTAGTTAAGGGAGAAAGTATAATAAAACAAACAGGAGGAAAATGTGAAGCTAACTAATGTCATTTTCTTGGATTCAGTAGAATTTGGTTCAAAGAACAGAGAAACTGTGATACTGAAATTTCAAGAAAGCAAATATTTTCCCCATCTCGTAAGACACAATGACAAGAAAAAATAAAATCCAGCAGCAAGTAACCATACTATCATTTAAGTGCATCACAGCAACTGTCCTTTACAGAAACAGAAGT
This sequence comes from Tympanuchus pallidicinctus, assembly GCF_026119805.1. Taxonomy (NCBI): domain Eukaryota; kingdom Metazoa; phylum Chordata; class Aves; order Galliformes; family Phasianidae; genus Tympanuchus; species Tympanuchus pallidicinctus. Next base: position 13,639,037 of record NW_026294791.1, read on the forward strand.
TTGCCAAGAAGCTGCACAAACTGCTCAAAAGCTTATGGCTTATAAATCTAAGTTGTTTATGCAGATACACTGTAAAGGGGTATACCATGACTGCTTACGACTACACACGACTGAAATAAAGAAACAAACCAGCCTAATGAGCCAATGACAGCCAGAAGGCCTAAAGGGAAAATGAAATTTCACGAGGGAGAATTTATTAGAAAGAGAATGAGTTGAATACCAACCATGAATTCCTCTAGTTTCGAGAAGCGCAAAGATTTTAGTGGCATCTCTAATATAAGCAAAAGCTGTGGGTGGTTCCCTAAAAATGCAGGGAAATCAAGTTAAGTGACTTGTACCATTAATAAAAAACTGGCATAATCATGGGGGAAAAGTGATTGTCACAGGCCTACTATAATTACAGTACTTGTTACACAACCTCATGAGACAATATTGAAACAATTTTAGAGGTGGGGAGTTTACCAAGGGATAACAAAGGATGCAATGAAAAATTCTTAATATACCAAGTTCAGAAAACAAATAGGTCAAGTCCCACTTGAAAGCTTAATGCAAGTCAGCAGTGCATTGACAAGATTAATAGAAATACAGGGTGGTTAGAAGTGAGCCCTCATAAACTGGCAATAATTTTCTTACACTTGGGTGAATCTAATGAACCTCTACTTCAGAAACAGAAGTTGTTACTTTTGGAATTTAGGAACAAAATTGTTTTGGAATTTAGGAACCAGATAGCAAATTCAAAGTTTTCAAATTCAGCTCATATGAAGATAGTCTGAATATCTTTAATGCTCTGGGCTAAATGGTGGATATATATCCAGAAATTGATTCTTATTAGCATGGAAATCAAAGTGTGATAAGCCTTCCATTAAGGGGTTACTGATGCTTTACAAAGAAAAGGAAAAGCTCTGAAATAAAGAAAACAAATTATTTTCTTGGCAAACAAGCAGGAAGGTCAATTCCCTCCTTGGCGGGGTCGAAACAATCAGTCCTAGCTCATTTCCGTCAGGAAGAAGAAAAAACAGAGGGATTCCCCTTTGGCAGCATCATAAGGAAATAACAAGATCTCTCCTTTCCCACTGGAGCACAAAGAGGTTCCCCTTTACTACGCCTCTGTGAAAACACTGATGGCTAATGTGCCATTTTTCACAGTGCTGCAGCTTCCAAGTTCAGTCTATCACTTCGGCTACTCTCAAACCCAAATGAATTTGTGTATTTCCTTCTAGAAGTGTTTTATTCCAATCTCCCCATGCTGCCTGGTGACCAAACTGAGAAACTCAGCTAGCTGCAAGTCGGAGTATCACCTGCCTTTTCCTTCTATGAATAGCAATTAAACAGAATCTCTGAGGTGTACCCTCTGTATACTTCTGGAAAATACCAAACAGCAACCCAGATACGTATCACTGAATTAAACCCTTCAGTACAACCTACGTTTCCTCCCTTCTACAATTCAATTTCAGCAACTCCCCAGGCCAAGGGGCAGCAGGGATGTTTCCAAACTGCAATCTCCTTGCCTTTGAGTCTGCCTCACATGTGCATGCTAAACAGCACACAGACTGTGATGAAAGCCTTTTTCATACTATCCTCATGTTACATATTACGACCATGCACTTAAGCTCATGTCTGCCCCCCAGAAGGGATGGAGGGCTGGAGCAAACTTCAAGAACTGCTCTGGAATCAGCCGTTCCTAGACACACACTTACTTGGAGAGAGGAGAGAAAATCTGCCTACATATTCACTGGGTATGCCACTCTTATTCTATAAACCCAGTTATGATGCAGAAGAGGCTGCTATGCACAGTTTTCCTTATATTTTAGAGTTTGGGGTCTGCCTACCTGATTTGCAAGCACGAAGGCTCTGCACATCTTTGAATCTGCCTGTGGTGCTTGCAGAACACTATCGGATGACTAGATAGGGCAAACTGCTGGGTGAAGCCAACACTACCACTTTTATTGGTATCTCATCCTCTACTCTTTACTTACACATTCTTCCTCTGTAAGTGGTCTGGATCTAACTTGCTGCTACACAGACTACAGAATTTTGGAGCTGAGACTGTGACTTCAAATAAATCTTTGTGCAACAGATGTCTCAGCCTGAGATTCTCTAGCTGGGACACTCCAAAAATCCTAATGCAATACCATTAATTATAAAACAGTTCATCCAAAATAATTCAGCCTGTGTTACAAAACGCTGGATTGTTGCTTTAAAAAACAGGCACATACTGGTTCATAAAGGAATTCCTTTCAGGAAAAAAAAAAAAAAAAAAGAATGATTGCTCAAGATAGTAAGATGGACAAATTCTGATTTTGGAATCATCCCAAAAATCTTCTCAAAGGTCAAGTAATTGTAGTCAGACATCATAAACATTTAGCTATGCAAGCTACAGATTCAGATCATACATACTTTTTATAATCAGCAATGACTAGTTTTCTGCTTTCCTTTCATGTTGTGTAAGACAGGATTTGGGTTAAGAACGTAAGTAGATAGGAAAGAAAACTGACTACTTTTTACAGTAAAAGCTGCATATCCTGGAATCTCTTGCTCCTCATTGCTTTGGTCAGAAGAGAAACTGATGAAGAAGGAGCAAATGAGAAGTGATGCTGCAGTAACAAACCCAGGAAGGCTAGAAATGATCTACAAGAAAATGGAACAAAAGTATTCAGTAAGGAAAGCACCAGTTTTAATAAAAAATAAACCAAAACAAAAGCCAGCACTCTGGGAAAAAAACAGCAGCAAGCAATACACAGCAGCACTGTGTTTAAGAAACAGACTAGAGACCTAACGCTATTTCCCTTGAACAGTACAAAGTAGCCAGAGCCTAACTACAGTTGTGCAGTGAAGAATGACTATTGTAAGCTCCCTGCCTTTGTAAGGCTGGCAGAACTGCTTTTGTACCAGCTGCTGTGAGCCAGAGTAATGAATTCTACTGTCAATCTTCAGCTGGTGCAGGCTAAAGCCAGCTTGGGGTCTGTTCCAAATCATGCCAAGGCCAGCAGCTCAGCCAGGGATTTGTATCCCTAATTCCTGTCTCATGTATACCATGTACTAAATAAATGGGAAGAGAAACTGCTTCCTAAGAAAGACAAAAGACTATCAAATCACCATATATTTTTCAACGCCTCCAGGAAATGCAGAGAAAAATAATGCTTGAGAAGCCCCAACCTCAGTATGTTTGTTCTGATAGATAAATCAAGTAGCATTTTTGAAATGATTTCTATTTATGATAAAAAGTTGATCCATGCACCACACTGATAGCACTGTGGTTTTTTTTAAACAACCAAATCACGTATGAAAAGCAGAAAGCAAAATCTATAAGCTCCACTGGTTTTACATGAAGTTATTCAGGCACTACAGTGCAGAAGGAAGTGCCCTAGGAAGATTATACAAAAAATTAACACAATCTAAGGAAAACACTAACACCACAAATACGTGAGGCTGTGCTGTGGGTAAATGTAACAGTATTTTATACTCTTACAATCACTGACAAAGAATCAGATATATATTTTTAATGACAGGAAAATAAATAGTTCAATATAAATATTACATTTAAAAATATTTGTTTCCTTTAATTCATATTACTCCTTGAATTCCCAGACAACAGAATTCCATTGGAGTACAGAGGCTAAAGCAAAAAGAACTTACTTCATCTTCCTGAATCTATTACTCTGACTACTGCAACCTACTAATGTGATCTAACCCACAGATACTGAAAAACAATAGACTACAAAAGAAAATTCTCTTTGAGCACAGAACTCAGTCATCCAAGGAAAGAACTCTCATTTCTGCCAGCTGATCTTGAGACAGGGAAGTGCTCCAACATTACTAACATCATCCAGGCTTCTGGGAAGCAACTGCACTGGATCAGTTGAAGCAAAATAAGCATTCACCACCATAAGGCAATGACATTTAGTAGAGAAGAACCTCCAATACTTGTTTAGCATTTTCTTTCCTGTGGTCCACAAAAATTAAGAGGCAAACATGCCAACATTCTCATGTTGCACCAGCCAGTGTCACCACAGAGAGCAAGAAGCCCCTTGATGTTGCAACTGGCACAAAAATGCTTTGGATAATTTTGGCTTTCTGAGCAACTGAAGAAGCATGATCTGCACCAGTACTACTGCTACAAACACCAGTGCTACAACCAATCTGATATGCCAGCATCCCTAGGTAGCATGGCTGTTTTACAACAGGAAAGCTGTTCTGCATTCAGTTCCTGGAAGGAAACAGTCCACTGAAAGCAGTGGGCTTTGTAAGGCTTCTAAGGCCAGGCAGGCTGTTTTCCAAGCACCTAAATATTCCATTAGCCTACCTAAAAAGACTCTCAAAATATTCTACAGTGACACACTCTGAAGCGATGTTTATGTGCTATTTTGAATATATTAACAGGCAAAAAAGAAAAATCTTACACAAAAGATCTAATAATGATGTTTAAGAAACCATTGCTTTTTAATTCCATTAAATTAAACAAACGTGTTTAAAGACAGACAACTATCTCCACTGACTTCATGCAAGATGTTACTGAATCCAGAAAGAGAGATCACTGAACAGTGACTCCTAGATAAAAATATCCATGGTAAATTAAGTCTGTTGTAGTTCATTCTCCCTTAAAAATAGGACGATCTTACATGATAAGGAAGAGTAAGTAAGTAAGTAAGGGTCACTTAACCTACAACAAATATCAAGGATTCGCTGAATTTAGGATTTTTGGTTTTGTTTTTTGGTTTTTTTTTTTGTTACACAAAGCCTAATAAGGCAATTCTCGGGAAAAGAAGAAAGTGCATTTCCCAAATCAGACTGTGTAATTTGGCAGTTGCATTTTTTCTTCCCTTAGTGGAAAAAACAATACTCTTACCGTATGAAGTCACTTTGAAGGCATCCCAAATAAAGGACTGAAGGCAGTCAGGACATTAATTTATCCTGAAGAAAGAAAAGACTACTTTATAAAAGAATGTAGACTGTAAAAACCATCCAAGAGGCAGTGGCTAAACCTTTCTTGGAATAGTTTCAACCAAGGAGAGAATGGACACCAACTAAATATTGCATAAGAGGTGATAGAGGCAAGCACCACAAATGGAAAACTAACAAACCACTCAACTGCAGATGCTTTCCAAACCAAGGTTTTAAAGAAAGAAGAATTGTGTAACACTCGTGACTTTGAATCGTCCTTCATAAGGTTCTTTATAAAGTGCAACTAAATGTGAAGACAATCAAGTGATGTAACGGTTCTAGTGTTATCAGCTATTAGCTGACAGGTACAGAGGAGAGAATACAATGAGTGATTATACTGTAGGTTAATCCAAACAATCATGGAGTGCTACAACTCATACTGAAAACAATTCTTACAAGTTGGGTTTAGATTACATAGGAGGCAGAGATCAGGACGGGGAACAAGAAAGCCAAAATAAGAGCTTATCACAGATGGGAAAGCTGTATTGCCACTACTGACTATGAAAGGCACCTAGGAGCAAGAAAGCAAGCACCACGTTGTTTAGCTGCTATTCATAATACCCATATGGCACTGGCTTTATCCAGTTGCTTTTAGAAGTTCTGCAGAACTCCTGTGAGGAAGCGGAAATCCGTGTTGCATGGTTAATTTATATCTTTGGAGAAAGAAAAAAAAAGAAAACCCCCGAGACATAAAGCATTCTATAAAGGACCTTCAAAATGAAAGAACCGTTTGCGATGAAATGCAGAAAACAGCCAAAACTGAACCGCAAACTTCTGTTTCATAAACACTTGCAGGAAATACTAAAATCCTTCTGTAACATACTTATCTTAAAACTAGCAGACAAACATTTTATAACCCATAATAATCCCACTTAGATGTTTTCTGAAACACCACTGCACTGCCTCAGTAATCCATAATCCCAACTATGAAAAATACTTTTCTCAAATGGATCTGCTAAGCCAAAAAACAACAGCCAACCAAACAGCACCTTTTTTTTTTCTTTTCTTTAAAAACAGCTTTCCCATTACCTAGAACTTGTGGAGAAGCAGTTTCTGCTGGGTCCAGGGGAACTTCAGGTAACAGGCTGTTTATGCAGATTTGCTTTATTAGATCATTAGTAGACTATACTGATCCTACTCCTCTAGCCTGCCCACGGAGTGAAGAAGAGCATTTTGTCGTGCTGGAACAGAGGCCAGAAGTGTATGGAATGGGGTGGCACAGGGTGAGCTGACAGAGGCACTCAAGATGACACAAAGCAGCAGTCAGCAGCCACTGCTAGGAATTGAACAGACCCAGTTCAAGCATTCCCACTGCAACTCCAGGTACTGATTTTTACTGAGACAACATACACCCTAATTAATTTAACTGGGGAGAATCATAAAATAGACAAAACCAAAGTAAATTCTCAACTATAATGCAACTAGAGAGCCTTAGTCACAGCAGCTAAGCTAGCACAAGCACATCCAGAACTTGATGGCAGAGACAAAGCTTACACAGACAAAAGATGTTTTCCTGCTGACATGGCAGCCCCATCACTTCAAACAAACTTTGTTCTTTCCTTCAGAAGCAGTTCCTTTCAGCACACTGTTTCCTTGACTGGTACGCACGGCCACAGCTGGGCCTGCTCCACTGACCAGGAGGTGCATTTCTAATCCTAAAACCTTCTCATTTTCTTCCTACAGTTCTAGAATCTATAATCTATGTGACTCTAATATCAACCTATAGAGCTGATTCTTGGAATACAGATGAGACTCAAACATCAGGGTATTTCATGAGATTCTTCTAAAAAGCTTCATAAAAAAGAATGCTCTCTCAGCTCTCTTCATGAGCTAAGGAGTCGTTACACCCAATTATGAACACCAAGGTTAAGTAAAAAAAGAAACTGATGAGCAACAGAGATTGTCCACTTTGATACTAGTTTATTTCCCAAGGCTTCTATGCAATTCACATGCCATATTTCAAGAGATCAGGAGGTAAATTTTACCTGCTGTTGCAGAAGCAAGTTTTTCTTCCTTTCTAAAAAACTGAAACGCAAAAGAAGCAAGCACCTATCTGAAAGGTGAAGCTAAGTAGCAACTTAAACAGTTCAATAACTGAAAAATATCCCAAACTGTTAAAAGATACTGAGGGAAAAACTAAAGAACATGTGTATCTTCTTATATTTTAAAGATACAAATGAATATTCAAGCAATATCTTCTGAACACTACCTTTCCAGTAAAAAGTGACATACAACAGTAACAATCTGAATACATTTTCAGTTTTTGATGCATTAATTTGAGTACAAAGAAGGGGACAGAAGTTCATGCTCCAGGAAACTGTCCTGAGCAGTACTGCTAACAGATGAACCCAAGCCTGCCAAAAACATTTTAAAATTATAAATAGTTCTAGTCTCCCAGCACTAAGTTCTAGAAAGGCTTCTTTGCTTTGTTGCACCACTATATACAACCTGAATGGGTGAAGTGCCTGTGTTTAATTCATGGAAAATAGAGTAAAGAGGAAAAAAACCAGAAATCTGCACCCATCCAGGTCCTTCCACACTGATCTTACCAGTGAAGCTCACAATACCAGCATTTTTTATTTCCCTTCTAAGAATACAGAATTTGCAATTCTTGAAGAAAATGAAAATCAGTTGACACATTTCACTCAAAAGCAACAGGTTTATGGGTGAGAACTCTAATGACAAATTTTAGAAACTATTTCTAATAGTGATTTCAAAGAGGGAAAAAAATTTAAAACCACAAGGAGTTTATATTCTGGGGCTTGAGTGATCAAGTATGTTACTCACATCTGAATAATACTTTCTGGGAAAATAAATGCAGCACAAATAGGAAGTTCAATTACAACTGAAATGTCTTTTCTGTATCTTTTTTTCCCCTTAGAAATAATATATAATGCTTTAGGGAAGCATGCTATTTCCACTTGTTACATTTGAAGAAAAGAATGTACATTAAAAACCCTAACTAGGAATCACTGGTCAACCACACTAAGCTACATTAAAGCTGGTACACATCCTTTCCAGAACAGTGACAACAGTGGAATGTTCAAAATGGCATTTATACCATCAGAAATGATTTACTTAACATTTATTTTTGAAATTCAAGATTACTGTCTGCTCAGGAAACAAAGAAAGCAATCCTTTACAAGTCAGAATTCTGGAAGCCACACCCAGCAATATCATAGCATGAAGAATGATGAGCCAGAAACTGACAAAAATTCATTACTTCAGATGCTGCCACTGGATGCTGATGAGCAAGTCATTTTTCCTGCAATGCTTTAAAAAGACAGCTATCCCATTCACTCTCCTGGAGGGTTAACATAACCATGGAAGTGCTCGAAGAAGGGAACAGACATCAACACTTCTGCTGGTCAATAGAGTACTTTGCTGCTTAATACTCATCTAGCAGTGAGCTGAGTCACTTGCATGGATGGCTGCTGAAGCTCAAGAAGAGGCACTCTTGCCAATCCACCAATACAGCTGTGAACGCCATAGCTTCTTAAATTGTCCAAGTAAAACTGAGCTGAATTTACTAATCACAGCACTTGAACAGATACTTCAATGTTGGCATAGGAAGCATAGGAACAGACAATGAAATAAGATTTTTGCTGCATCATTCTTAAAGTGGCTGATAATTACACACAGAAGTTAATCCATGGGCTTGGGCTATTTATTCTTGATATATTAAAGTTTAAGAAATACATTCTTTCTTTTTGCTGTCTTTAATTAATATGCACACAAACAAAGCAAAGAGCCACCTTACCTGGTGGAGTTTTGCCCCCTGTTCTCTATTTTCATTAAAATTTGTACATCTGACTGAGGAGACATTGTATATATCTTTAATCTGAAAAAAAAACAATATGCAACAGAAATGAAGAAATGATGTGCTTCAGACTCTTCCTCCTATCATCTGTAAAAGATGAGAATGTTTTACGTATCAACAAGTGAAAGCATTTTTTTATTAAAAAAGCTCATTTTCCACATCTTAAATACCTTCTAAAAATTAGGGCTGTAATTATTGGTATGTTTTTCTAACTCCTCCAAACAAAAGGATTACTGTTATCTCCACTGGGCTGAATTATGCTACATTTCTTAGAATTAGAGTTGCTTTATTTGATTTTTATGTTATAAATCTTCATTCCTGGTTTAAATGTGGAGGCTATATTCCTCCACAGGGATCCACAGTAACCTCCAGGGTTACTTGGTTGGTGAAAGTTGGGATGGTTTTCATCACAGCAACTAAAGCTGTAGAGCTGACAGGGACCTCAGTCCTCCATGTTTGAAGTGCAGCAAGGTTAAGCAATCTGTTCAGAACCACTCCTGCCTTTTATTAGCAAAGCATATGGACAAGGCAGAAAGGAATTCAATACGCACCTTTGACAAACTACTGGATCTGACTCCACTGGATCAATGTAGGGCTTCAGGATATCAGTGAGCGTTTTATCCTCTGGCACTCTTCCCCAAAGATAAAAATCAAATACGTAAGACATGGTTCATCATGCACACAGAACTCTATTATCTGAGTCATTTAGAGAAAGCTGGACGTTTGCACGCTACTGTGGTACATCTGAATACTTCATGGGTGAATTATAAATGTGGATCAATACAGCCCAGGTAATTGACAATTCCATATAAATTTCAACACTAAGACTTCATTGGCATCTGCAGGGAGTAAACAGATGAGTATCTCCAGTTCCAAACCCTGCAGCATAACATGCTGTCTGTACAGACCTAAAAGTAGATACTGGCAAATTTCATATCCACCTTTAGACAACGAAAAAAGGAGAGAAACATTTGTCCATAAAAGCTGAATTTTTGGCTTTTACAAAATGCACTTGCAGGCTTTCCTACAAAGTAAACAATGACAAAATTTCACTGTGTGTGCAGGTCAGCTCCAGCACGCAGGCAAAGAGGGAATGGAAATCTTGCAGCACTTCTGCCCCATGAGAGCAGAACACATTAGCTGAGAGGATATTGCCACTGTAAACATACAAGCTTCTTGTTCACTGCCAAGAAGGAGTAGCAATCAAATATTTCTTTTGATTTGACAATCTCTCTAGCCTTCAAAGAAGAAAGTACTGCACAACTTTAAATACATTTTAAATTTGAACGCCCTTTTAGTTAAGACATAAAATAATATTGGAGTTTACCTCATATAGCAGAAACCGTTAAGAATGGATCAAAATATTTCCCATTTGAATTCCAATAGAGTAATTTCCAAAAATCCATTTTTCAAACTCTGTACCTTTTTAAAGCGTATTCAGCATTACAGTGAAGAAATACAAGCTTCAAATGCCAGTAGAACTTCTGCTCCCTGAAAAGAAGAAATGCAGATTCTTAACGCCTCGCTAGTTAGCTGGTAGCTGTTACTTGTCTTTCCAAAGCACAACCTAAACAGAAGATGTGTCAGCAGCAGGGAGGGAAGCTGCCTTTCAGTATAACAGTGAAAACACACGTTGGAAAGAATAAATGTAGTACAAAACTAACAGGAAGCTTCTGTAAGAGACAAAAGTTGATGCTGCATTCTGTTCTCCTGCTCATTTGTTGGCAAACCATCCTGCCTCCAAAGCTAGCATAATTAGTATCTGAGAACAGAAACTGCTCGAGCATGGTTTCAGTGCAGTATGGCATCAGGAAAGGCAGAACTGCCTAGAGGGCAGTGCTCTAGATCAAGAATCTGCTGAAGGCAACAGTGACTTCAGGCAAACCATTTTTCCTTTTATTGCTTCAAATTCTCCCATCCCGTACAATGAGTGTAACAATCTTTTTCTAAGTGAACTCTCATAAGAAAAAGCACAGACTGAAAGATAGGTTTATGGCCCTCTCCTCTGGTTTAGAATTTCACACTTGATACAAACAGTAAAGATTTAGAAAACAGATGCCAGGTATCTATCTGAAGCACAGGAACTTGAAATGGTACTTTTAAATTTTATTTTATTTTTACTACTTAAGACCCATGAATCCTTATATCTAAGATAATCAGCAACAGTTATGCAAAGATTCTGTTACTGCTACAATTAAAAATAAACACACTGTTGCTCGAACATGCTGTTTAATTTGCTTATCAGGCAGATGGAACTATCCAGCAGGATCTAGCTGCCTGCAGAGACAAGCACACGTGCAATCAAGTAAAAAACTAGTAAACAAGTTAGTTGCTAAGCTCAATTAACTATCATATCAACTTTTAGATGCAGGCACTTTATAAAGCACACTTACCAAATACATAATTATTGACTTAAGATACGCCTAGGGGAAAGCTAAACTTCACAGCTGAGCTACAGTTCTCATAGTCCAAGTACAATCAATATAATCAAATATAATCAAAAGATAATACAAGGTATTATCTTTTATCTTCACCTCCCACAAAAAAGATGCAAGAACCCTCCAAGGAGCTAATAATTTATAGATTAGAATAAACTGAACTACAAGTGGCTAAGATCCACAAAGCAACATGTGACTCAGTAGAGCTGTATGCGCCTCGTGATTTTTGCCCTGTATCTGCTCATGCTTGTAAAAACTGAGAATGAAGGATCCCTCTTTAGATGAAGAGGGATTAGGTCTGAAACAGGTAAGAAAATGGTATGACCAGAGCTGGACAGTAAGAGATAAAACATTATTAATTACACTGCATACACAATGCATAGCTGACATCTTGCCTTGTGGATTTTCATGCTATTTTGCATATTGCTATGACACAGTCTTAAATTACTGAACTGAAAAAGAAACAAGTCAAAATCAGTGAGTATACTGGAATTTGAAAGTTTTTTTGCAAGGTGATTGAAACAAAGTTTTCCAGTTTCTCATCTTAACTACTGAAAGAAGCATCAGATGAGGCCTTTATAAACACACTAACAACTAACCTTTCTAGCATTTTTTTCCATTTAATTCACCACTAATATGTTCTATCAGACCATACACATCTACTCCAAGTGACCGACACTTACTGTGATGTGGACTCTCTTTCTGCCAAACCTTTGAATCGAGACCTTCGAAGTAAGATACTGCCAGATACTTCCCCCCAAAAGCAGAAACAGCAAGGTGTGATGATGATGACAGAAGCATGTACGCGGTCTACAGGACTGTTTCTAACACAGACACTTCAGTGAGAAATGTTCCAGAAATACTTCTAGCTATCTGCTACCTGTTAGGAACACTCTGTGTCCACAGAAATTGTGGTCACACACCACATTCTGATTTCACATGTAAGACCAGCTTGCTGTGGGCTCATTGAGGCAGACTCAGTTCATCATGCAGCTGTATGATCAGCTTAAGAGGGATCTTTTCAGACTTTCACCCTCCCTCCCCCTTCCAGGCATAATCTAGTCTTTGGATTAGTGAACAGTAAGAGCTACGAATCAGGAAGACTGAACATTAAATTTAAAAACATCAGGAAGTTCCACTTTTATCAGAAAGTTCCACTTTAGAAAAACAGGAACGTTGATATTTTTCAGCATGCTAAAAGGTAAACCAAGGTGAATTAATCTCTCTTCAAAATACACTTGCCTAAAAGCAAATGACAAGCAGAAAGAGGTAAAAGCTGGGTAAGAAGAAGGCAAGGAAGGAAGAAGCTTAGAACTGGAATAGCCTTACACACTTTGCTGACAAGCGAAGTATAGAAAAGCAGTAATACTTTGCACAAATTTCCATAAGTAGATTGGTAACAATCTCCTGGATGTCCATTATTAAAGGGAAGCATCCTTCAACATCATTGATTCCTGCCCAATACAAAAACTTGATGTCAACTCTAGATGCTATCAAAGCTGCTTCACAACAAGTTCAGATTTAAGTTAGATACCCTGGCTCCAAATCTCACTGACTTCATTTTCCATTATGGCTCACTGGGGTAGTATTTCCTTCAAGTGTAACTGACATGTATTATGTTCATTGTCTAAATGAAAAATGCTTAATTGACTAAGTCATCCTGAGTTGAGTAACAGCTCACACTGCTTGAAGTGCTCAACGCTGCTCGGCTGCCATGGAGCGTCAATCCAAGGTTTGCTTGAATACCAAGGTCCTGACTATAAAGTTATCAAACAGCACAGATCTGGATGAGGCACAGCACATCCTTGATGTCAGTAAAAACAGCATCACTGCCCATCCCCACATTGCTTGGCTTCATATCCAATTCTGGCTAATTCAGAAGCACAGAAACTGATCAGAGAAAAAATGAGAAGCTAAGGAACCTCTCCCCCTGCACTAGATGTAGCTGCAAATGGTACTTAGAACTGCACAGGCTGTTCTGCCATTACTGTTCTACGCTAGAGTAACTGTTTCCCTTTCATTTTTTCCTAAAACTTCCAAATAATTACTTTCTGTAATCAATACAATTTTTCTTCTCTAGTTTTCTTTCAAAGAACAACACAGTAAAGTGATTTTTAAATTCATGACAGCTGAAACAGGTTTTTACTGCTGATACTACAAGACAGCACTGATAAATGTGACTGTTACCTCCAGCTAGATCTTGGCACAGCTATAAAGATTTTCTTCACTGGTTTTACAGTTAATGCAGTACCCTGCTAGACACTTCAAGTACAAGTGGGTGTATGCAGTATAGGTGCTGGCAATTAAAGAACAGATCTAGGATCTGTCTAGGATTCTACAGAAGATATTGGGACCAACATGCCTTAGTGGATTTTTAAAAGTGTTTTTGAACTGATAGAAGAGATAAAAAGGAAATAGTGACCTTATCCTTAAACTATCCTTAAATTTCACAATACTCAGTACTCTCACCATGTGCATTGAGGTTTAATTGAAACATGTGGTACTCAGTATCTACTCCTTTGGATAATGTCACCTTTCACAACTTACTTAAGCAATGAAATTTAGTCCAAGTAAGTGACTAGATTCTCTTATGGAATCCAAACAAACATTAACAGAAGATATCACACAGAAGCATGACGGTTTCCTTCTTCCCCCATCAACTTCGTATTCCTTGCCAAAATTAGGTCTGCTCTACTCTGGACAACAGCACACTAAAAGGGACATCTCCATTTTGTTGGAGCTTCGTTAAATGAATTCCTGGACTTGATGTATAAACAATAAATATTTCTACTGCAACACTTCTACTGAAAGTTCAAGTGTTTCCTAGTTACGGTAAACAACAAGACAGTCAATGAAGAAGATGAAGAACAATTCCACTGCAGCACATGGTCTTCTATCAAAGGCCTCCCAGCAGCAAGAGATGTTGTTACTGACCACATGTGTGGAACAGGCAAACACCACACCAACTTGAGCCGAGAGTCTGGTGTGAATCAGGAGACTCCTAAGAAGCCAAACTCTAATCATCTTTAACAAATAAAACCACTGTCCTCTCCACTTCTATAAATAAACAAAATGACCATCAGATCCACTACGGAAAGAAAACAACTAATAAAAATCTCAGCTACAGAACTCAGTAATTACTTGTTTACACATGGGGATGGTCTGAAAAACTACCAACAGACTGAAACGTACCAAGGTCATGCTTTCTGCTCATTTCAGATCAGCATTTCTTTGCTTGTGAGGTCACTTTGGAAAGCAAGCAGAACTATGCACTAAATGACGGCTGAATTCAAGGTTAACAGCTCTAGCAGAGCAATACGATCCCCCAAACCAGCCCATATAACTCCTTGGTAAATTCTTAACATCAGCAAAACTTGAAAAAATTCATTCTATTTATCTTTACCTAGTTCAAGACTAAAGACTGACATTTTAGGCTTTTCACATGCACCTCAGAGTAGCTTTTACAGCACTGATGATCACTTAACTGCTGCTAATCTCAAGGCCCATACTACACTGTACTCATACTAGTAAGATGTCCTAAGCCATCTGCAAGCCAGATAAGACTTCACAAACTGGACTCAAACTCCATTTGCTGAAGATCCTCTATTATCTGCATTGTTTGAGATTACAAGTTAGTCTAACCCATGTTACCTAGCACTGGCACATATGCTTTCATAACACTGAATTTCGCAAACCAACTACTGGAAGCTAGGAAACGAGAAATGGTTAACACATCTTAACAACCACAGACTTGCCCTGCAGAACTGGCAGGGGCAAGGGATAACACCAGAACACACCTTGCACCTCCTCATTCTGGATGGCTCTCCTCCCTGCCTCAAACAGCCGAGCAGCTTGGCTCAAGTAGAGAATATGTAGGAGACATCTGAACAGGCACACAGCCTCCCACGTACCTATGTGGAGCTGCCTCCAATCTCCATGCTATGTAGCAACCTTTCCCCAAATCCTGGCAGACACAAAGCATAAGTGGGGGCTCAGATCTACTGAACACAGACACCAGACCCTGGCAACCACCAGATGCTAATCTCACAGAGAGCAACTATTAGCACAGCTTTTCCCATTAGACTGTAGTATTCAACAAAGTTATGAGTCATATCTTGAAGTCATATGGCACAGGTGTTAAATGGCTGATGGATGCTTGTTTCAATCACACCTTTGGTTTGATTTCTCAGTCCCCCACATACAGATTAGGCACAACATGCCTACTACAAAAAATAAAATAGTTCTTAACCTACATCACTGAATTCAAACCATTCATGCCCACTGCTACACGAAAAACAGAAGTAGTAGAAAAAACATCATCCTTGCAGTAATCCCAGAGCATATCCTGTACCTCAGGATAGCATTTGCAGACATTTCCTTCCTACCCTATTAAGAGCAGAGGACAATATAGTGCTCCTCTGTCTCAGAACAGAATAGGTGATAGGAGCAAATGACCAGGGGGTGCCAAGAAGCTCAGGTTGTTGTCTGTCCGAGAGGGACACCTGGTGGCTGGTCCCCACTGGGGCACCTCCCCAATCTACAGGTCACTGTTTTAAAGTAACAGAATAGAGGGAAAAATGCCTATGGAAAGCAGAAATTGCCACCAAAACTAAGAATGCAAAAAAAAACCAACAGAATCTGGATTTGGTACATTTGATTACTACAAAAAGCAAATAAGGTGGTGTTTTTTTTTTTTTTTTTTTTTCCCCCTCCTTGTATTTTGAAGTATTTTCACAGTAAAAAGTCTGAGTATCAGAGAAAATCCACAAGAGTGGATAAAGGAAAGAATATCTAAAGCCTTTTCTTAGCTTTTCTCCTACACAAACTCCAGCATATGCCAGGCCTACAAAGGCTGCAACGGAAGTAAATGGATGAGGAATGACTCATCTCTGACTTCAAGGCAGCTTTCTTCAGGGTCAGGAATCTTTCACAATCATTTTCTATCACTTCTCTGTCACAAACCTTTAAATATAAGGTCTCTTCTAACAACAAAGCCCCAAAAAACCTTCACAATGTCATTTAACAAATGAAATATGCAGCAGCACTGATTCATCCTCCTCCTCATGTTGGCAGCTTTCAAAATAAAGCATGAACTGCATAAGTTATTAAACTCAAACAGCCTAAAGGACAATAACTGCAGTAGCAAATACTAAATCTAAACAGTTTTTGTAGAAAAGCTGTGCATCTAATACATTTTGAAAGTGAGAATGTCAGTATGAATTTACATTCACATCATTATGTGTTCAGTAAAAGCAAAATATCATTGCCTGGTAGCCAAATGGAGACTCACTTCTTATTGAAGATAGTTGAATTTTCTCTTCTTTTTGTGAATCCAATGGGCAGTGTCTTCAGATTGATATTATGCCTCCGAGCTCTGTTTCTCAAGTAATTGATCTATCAAAAGTAAAAAAGATCCATATATTTTTTAATCTGAATGATGTTATTTGAATTATAAGAAAATTATACAAAGAACAGCTATGCATGGAATATTTTAAGAATATGCAAGATGCCATCAATACTAGTATTAAATAAGCCCTGAGACTTCTCCAAAACTTGGGGCTGTTCACACCTACACAGTGAAGACCTCAGTCCTGAAACCCAGCCTGGCAGTGCCTCAGTAGGAACTCTAGGGCAGCAAATCCACGCCCAGCAGTCACACTGCTCACGTGGAACTTACGAATTTGTTTGTTGTTGGCCGATGCACAGACGGATCTCGAGCAGCAGCATCAGCCGCTCTTCCCACGTCTTCCAGGAACCGATAATCTGGAGGTGAAAAAAAAACACAACACAGAATAGAAAAAAATAATGTAGTGCTGAACTATTAGAAATGATGGATTTTGAGAAGCACCTGGAATGTTCTTACCGCTCAGAAGGTTCAAGTCAGTAAATTCAGTCACGGAGACAAATGCAGTTTTGTCCCTGACTCCGTTACAGCTCAGGGCAAGCTTGTGCTTCTTCACGCACAACAGGCTGAAACGACAAAAACACACGTTAGTGTCACACTCAACAGAAGAGCAGACAAAATCAGCTCAATTCACATAACAGATACCTGCACGAATACTTCATGCATCGCGGACACCGGTACTTGGCCTCCTCTTCGCCACATGTCTCACATCTGAAAGAAGCAGAAAGCAGCTCTCGGAGCAGGGCCGGGCAGGGGAGCAGCTGCACATGACAGCGGCCTTCAGAGGGAAAGCCCCACTGCTGGTGGCAGCTCAGAGGGAAAGCCCCACTGCTGGTGGCAGCTCAGAGGGAAAGCCCCACTGCTGGTGGCAGCCCGGCCGGCATGCACAGCGTGGAGCTGGACACACAGCACGGCTGCGTCCGTGCCTGCTCCACAGCCAGCTCACCAGAACTTCTCTGCACCTGTATTTTCATACAGTGCATCGTTATTTCTCTCAAGACCTGATATTTGCACCGCCCCCTGAACGCCGCATCCCATGCCCACTTCGGGTCAGAAGTACCACGCGAGGGCTTGGCCAGCGACGAACCGCACGGGTCGGGACCCCGCGGGCACCAAGCACAGCCGACGGCCGTCAGCTCTCCGCCCCGCCCGGCGGTGTTGGGCGGCGGCGGCGCCCCCTACTGGCGGGGCGGAACGCTGCACCGCGCGGCCCGAGCGCCGCGAGACGGTTATCCGTACACCGCGAAATCAAACCAGAAACGGGTTCGCCCCTTTGCTACACACCCGCGCCGCGCAAGGAAAGCCGACGCCGCTCCCGCACGCCACCCCCCGTTTCCAGACCCATCCCGCACACAGACGAAACGAGCCGCCGCACGTGGCACGCTCGACCCACGCCGAGAAGCGCGGGCCGCAGCCTCTCGCTTCGGCGGCCCCGTTTTCCCAGATCCCGGCGGAGGCGTCCCCCGAGCCGGGCCGCAACCCGCGGAGCGCCCTGCGGGCCGCGTTTCCACACCCCGCCCGCACCCGCACCTCTGCAGGGCCATCTTCCGCCCGCCAGCCGCGCACAGCGAGCTCTCGCCGCCGCCCTGCCCCGCCATGGCTGCGCCGCACCGCCCCCACGTGCCGCCCGACGCTGCTGGCTCGGGGCGGGCCCGACCGCGGCGTTTCCTGGGCGGCGGCGCCCCCTGGCGGCACACCGCTCTCCCTCCCGCCCTGCGGAGCCGGGCCGTACCTCCTTCCCCTTCCTACTTCCAGCCCCGCTTCCCCCTGCTTTGGTTGCTGGTTTTTAACTACAAAGAACAACCGTGAAGGAAAGAGATGAAAGGGTTCTGCTGCTTCTGGCGCCGAGGCACAGTGCTGCCTGTGTGTGTCCCAGCCCCAACTAATCATGCTGTCTGCGTCTGCGTTTTTATCATAACTGCAATAATACTTTAAGCTGCTTGTTTTTAAAATTGTTTTGTTTTGTTTTCTTTTCTCTTAAAAGCTGTCTAACAAACAACTATAAACATGGGCTATAAAGAATTTCCAAAAGAAAGGTTTCCAAAAGAAAGGCCACGGGACTGAAAAACACCCGTGAAGCAGAGCACTTTCTAAGAGATGACATTCTTAGAAATAAATAAATCAATAAACCCATTTATCACAATGTCAGCTCCAGAGCCAAACTAAGAGCAAACATCAGTGGTGCTATCAGAGAGTAACAACCATGAGAAAGTGAAAAACAACAGAGAAAGAAACGTTCTCTGAGCTTATACCATTCTATGATCTTCATTTGTCTTTGGTCAGATTCTTCAATGGGGGAAAAACCAGATGGTCTAACAGAAAACACAGGGCATCTATCTACCTTTCTGTGTAGAACTGAATACTGTCACTCTTGCAATACTCCATGGCACAACAACTGCTTGTCTGCCCTTGGTAAATGAAGCACGGCCACCTTTCCTCATTGCTGAGAATGAACTACACAGCATGAGACAGAATAATAAAGACAAAGTGGTAGGGTGGAATCTTATTTTATTATATTTTCAGTATGATTTCCTATGGGTCAAGTCAGTTAAGCAAGTTGTTTGAATGCTTCTCAGTCCCCAGTGTGGTTTGGCACCATCTTCATGAATTATTCAGCAGGTTTTTGATTGGTAATATGTTGAGGGATATCTTTATAAAGAGTGTTTTTCTTAATAGTAAAATTGTTTTGTGTGTTTTAAACAAAAGAAGATGGTTGAGCATTTTAGGTTTAATTTAAGGAAACTGAAATGATCTAATAATATTACAAAAAAATGACGACTAAGTGGATGAAATGCTGATTATAACTTAACAGCCCGCTTTCAAAAGACATGCTGTAGGAGATTTAATGAGTTACAAATATATACACAGTATATCATCTTAAGATGCCTTTGTCATTCAAAAAAAGTTAACTGAAAAAACTGAAAACTACTGTAGGTAGCTCTTCTACAACGGGCTGTTGTCTTCAATGGCTGTAAAGCTAACTGTTTTGACTATATGCATTATATACAACGTGCTGTCTTATATGCCATTTCCACAACAGTACGCAAAAATATTTTAAACAAGAAATCCACATAAATAATGGTTTAGTTGTAGTAAAATATGTGACCAATGATTTAAAATAAGTACCTTGATAACAGAGACAGATCCTGATGTAACCGGCACATACAGTCTGAAAGATAAAAATGGACTCACATAGTCTCTGTTAAGGCCACCAGCACCTTGTGTTACAAAGAGCACCAAGGCAACACAGACAGGGTACATGTAAGAGGTAGTGTGTCATCTGTTAAGATGTGTGTGTCCACAAAGGACTGCTATAGAACCGAGAAAAAGACGACTTATTGTATTGTGGCATAGTTCACTTTTCAGATATAGCTATTGCACATTTAGGAGCATTAGCCAGTATTGCTCCATGGTATTGTATGTCTCCAGCTTTCCTCATAGTGTTCTTTTGCAGTGCTGTCATACAGATTGTCAAGAACACCAGAGGTCCTGAAAAATTCCATGCTCAGATATTCAGTTCCAGGAAATTATGCAAGAAAGCACCAACCAGTATTAAAAAGAGATTTAAATACTTTAGGAAAATTGTAGTCTTTTCTTTTTTTTTTCTTTGTTTTTAAATGCCATTTCTCCTTCTTCCTGAGGTTCTTTAACCAGCAGTGTTTAAAGCGATTCTTCAGTTTGAAAGCAATTTTGCCTCATTCATTACTTTCACACTCACTCCGCAGCAGTCCTGCACTGATGCAAAGGAACCAGGACACAAAACTCAAAGGAAGCACACCAAGCCACTTTCTATGAAGTGCTGCTGTCCTGGTTTGAGATGAGGAAGAGTATGAACTTGAACAACCGGAAGCTGATTGGTGTCCTGAGTGTGAAAAAAGAACTGTGTCTTGTGCCAGCTGCCATCCTGAATCTGCAACACACAGAGGTGGAATATTAAATTCACATAAAAAATGAGATTCAAAACCCAAATGGAGGCTGTGCTTAAAGGGTGAGAGAAGTGTAAGTAAGCATTTCTTCTTCCAGCAGCTTGTAAAGAAACTGAGTAACTCAACAAATGCCATTTCTTCCATGCAGTATCACAATGCTAAAAAGCACTTACCATGCATTCATCCACAAGCACCTTCGGTTCAAGTAGTGAATTGGCTTTAAACACTTGTCCATTCCAACCTTTGAAGCTAAGAGATGTCTTCTGGCCTCCTGCCTCACTTAATCCCCACATCGGTGTGTTCAGACAGTGAACTGTGATACTGTGTGTTGCTTCTGAGCTCAGTAAATGAAGAAAGTTCATCTGCACTTTTCCAATGCCAAACTCCAGCTAAGTTCCAAAAGAAATTTGCTGTTATACTTAACACACTGAATGGTCACAGCAACACCAAACGGCATGCACAGGTGGGTGCACTGTTTATACATGGGAGCATGCATGAATGTTTACGCATTGGGATCGGTGCTGAAAAGCATGATTTGTATTCTTTAGGAGAGCAATTCGGTTCTATTATAGTGATTACTTCAAACAGAAACTTTCTAGGTCATTTTCAAAGCTTAAAAGAAACATTTACTAATGCCCACGAGTGCTGTTGGAACATAGCTGGGCAGAAAACATTATTTTTAAAATCAGGAAAGTGAAGCAAAGGATCCTGTGATTCAAACAAAGCTAACAGCAGCAGCAGTGTTTTAGTTGCAGTTGCACCATTCTGCTAATTAGTCTTAGAGCATAGATTCTGCCTGTCAATATCTACCTTCTATTAATAGACTGAAAATCATAAGCATGATTTGATTTTAGACAGAAAATTCAGCTGCTCGTGACTCAACAAGAATTTCTCCAAGAGTAGACCATGTTCAGGGTCCTTACTAATGCAGGAATGCATATGTGAGTTATTTCTGATGTTCTTTGGTGGCTAAACTGTATATGCAGACCACCATATATATGACATCTTCACTACTCACAGTGGTTTAATGACTATGTGTACTGAGGAGCACAGACTAATGACATAAAAGAAAGCAACCTCTACCTAACAAGGCATTCAGCAGTAGCCAGGTGTTGAAAAGTAGTGACAAATACACCCTTGGCTGCCCTCAGAGATGAGTTACTAATGAGTAACGTAGCAGCATTTCAGGCTTATTTCTATGGCTTGTTTAGAAAGGTATAAAGCCAAATGAAAGGATGTCGTGTGCGTGGAAGATTAGTAAATGGAGAAAGTGACAGTCACAGTAACATACTGTCTCTAGATGTTCTGTAACTTCCTGATCAGAACATATGAAGTGTCCTTCCCAAAGCTGACACAACACCCTCGCTCCCCTATTCCCCTGAAATCTCACAACTCTCTTGAGGTCAGTAAATAAGCAGCTACTTGTTCAAAGCTCTGCTGCAGAATGACTCCCTCAGGACACCATGCATACCTTTGTCACAGATGGTGGTGTTAAACATGTCTGACCACCCGCTGTGAAGTTGCAGAAAACTTCAATGGCATCAGAGGGACAGCCAATGTTGGGGTCAATCCAGTACTTTCCTATTAGTGTAGAATCCCAGAGCGAAAATGAAATCAAAATATAATCATTACTAAGCAGTTTACTAAAATATTCACAATTCTTGGCAAGTATTAAATTTGTTATTACCACAGCTTCACTGGGAAATGGATGAAAGGCAACATGGAAGTCTTTCCACTTCCATAATTATATTAACAATGGATGCTGAGCAAGTCTATTAGCTGCTCAGAAAGTCATGTCACGGTATTGACATTACACATTCAAATAACTATTTTAGTTTGAACTATTAATTTGACACCTGCTAAAATATCAGCTGCTGCCAGTTTATCTGGTTGTGGTGGGCTGTGGTACACAATTTTCTTATTAGCAATCTAGAATCTGATCCACACAAATATCATTTCTAACTGACTATAAATATTTGGGAAACTTTTTATCACAAAATGGAATTCAGTTTGAAAATTTCTGGCCACATCTTTACTTCTATATATCATCTCCGATATCTTTTTAATACTAGCTAGCTACATATGTTAAAATCCAGAAATTTTATCATACATAAAAGATAAAATAAAAGATAGCTGTGACAAACTGCAACAGAATCTAATAAAGACAAATCTGTACACTAGAATAAGGACATAGGAAGTGTCACTTGGAAGCAACCAGCTCAGAGCTGTGCCATGTTGAAGCTCTGAGGAAAGCAGACACTCACCGTCGGACACTTTGCGCTCACAGCTGAGCAAGTCCCTGCAGATGCGTGCTGGGTTATCCCGTGTGCCAAGGGGGTTCTTGATGCTGTGCAGTAAATTGCTAAGGTAGTGCAGTGTTTTGTATATCTCTGTACTGTGATCCAGTAAAGTTACTTCAGTATTCTGGTATCTCTGCCAGGGGCCATTAGCAAATGTGTTACCATGGAGAAGAAAGACGACAGCAGTACATGCAGTAAATATCCAGTGGCCATTGAAGAGCCAGACAGAAACATTTATAATACATGCGATCAGCCATATGAAACAGATTGGGAATAACACATCCCAATAAAGAAAATTAGTGCATTTCATTGAAATTATCAGAGCCAGTGAAGTTACAGACAGTAACAGTTTAAGAACAGTTAAGTACAGTTACAGTTTAAGATCATGCAAATATATCAGTATGACATGTTGACAGAAATATTGGATATGGGAGAAAAAGAAAAAAGGAAAAAAGTTAGTCATTTTTACAGTAAACGTAGTGTTTACAGTGAAATCTATTCTTAGACTTAATTTAGAGAATACATGAAAATGCTTTTGACTTCACACATGTGAGGAGTTTTCTTGCTATCAGTGAGACCACACTCCTGCATACAGTTAAGTATGTGTGTCAGTACTTTTTGGATTCAGGCAAAATGTCACTATTATCTGTAGCTGAACAATTATGGTCCCCTATCTGTGGTAGCTGATACATTTTAGTCTCTGTTAATTGTGATTAAAAGGTAGAAATGCTGCTGTTTTCCTCAATTTCATTTAAATGGTATCTTACGTATCTTTGCTTATTTAACTGTATTTTTCAGTAATTACTTGCAGTCTGTGATTTGTTTTAAATTTAAGTTCCTTCAGAGAAGCCCTGTTCTGTCCTCAAATACTGTTTGTACTAGTGCTGCTCCAAAAGTAATTCCTCCTATTTTATTATGTTGGCCCATGACACCAGAGGCAGATGTTGGTGGTATGGCAGTAGAGGTTGAACCTTCCCACCAATATCCCATTACGTGTTGTTGCTGTGTGACAAATGGCAGCAAAGGGGCAGTCTGACAACTTGGATTCTGATGTGGAAGTGCGGATAAAGAAAAGAGGTGTCACTGAATTCCTCCCTCAGGAAAAGATGGCACCCACTGACATTCATCACCACTTGCTGAACATTTAAAGGGATCAAACAATGAATGTCAGCACCATGAGGCAGTGGTGTGTTTTCAGAAATGGTAACAGCAATGTGAAAGACAAGCCATGTTCCAGACAGTTACACACAGCTGTCACACCATAAATGAAGAGTGAAATCAGCTCATCCACGCAAATCAACTAATGGTTGTGATGATGTTAAAAAGTAATACTAAGTAACCGAGAATTTGGTCTGTCAAATAGAATCACTACGCTCTCTGTATGTGTTTGGAATTTCCAAGGAAATGAATAGGAGGCATTACTTTTCAAGCATCCTATGCATAACTGCATATCCTGTATGACAAGGTGAATACAGTTTAATACATTACCTCCATCTGCAATGCAGCATTTGATGCAATCAAAGCCTGAACAGCAGCATTGATGTCCACAAGTTTCTGAAAACAGAAAACATATTTTAGAACATAAAAAGTGAACAGAAATATCCTAAATTGCAGGAGAAAAAATTCTGAGCATTGTTGTAGGAACATAAAGTTGATCATAATGTTGCCATTTTAGAAAATAAATCGCAGACAATGCTTACTTTTCAAACCAAATTTGCCCTTTCATCCCCAAACAAAACAAGCTTACATCATGATAAAGCATTATTTGATATTTATTCACATCCCCATCCCCATTTTAATGATCAAATTCCTGGAAGCTGGAATAGTTACAGATCAGTGCCTCAACTTAATCTCTCCAAGCCATTTAATTTGTACGGTTGAGAAAACCCATCTGCACAAGTATGAAAAGGTACTACGTCTTTCAAGATTAGCATATAAAGAATGTTTGATCCAGTTAAATAGGTGCAGTTCATGCCATATTCTCTCTTCCGACTTTTGTGGCGGAAAGATCGCAGGACTTCTATCAACTGAAAACATCACTCCTGCTGAGGAGACTTTGTCTTGCAGAACTGCCACAGTTGCAGGTTGTTGGCCAAGGAAGGAAAAGAACTGAGGTGAAAAAGATTGACTGGAGCATAACTGAGCTCTGAAAATGTCTGGTGATCTGAAACTGCAGGGTCTGTGCTGCTAAGAATTGAAGATGTTTTCATGATGCATAAAAGAAAAATGAAATACCTAGTCTGACCTAAATGCAGACTTTAGAGCAGAAAGTCATTCCCTTGGGTATCTTCATTCTCTACACCTCGTGAGATGTGCAGAGCAGACACCAGGTTTATTTATTTTTAACAAATTAAGGAAGCCATGCAAACAACTGTGCCTTGTGGTTGGCTCCTGTTCTCAGATTATGTACACCATCGCAGATTTAGGATGCTTCAAATACTGAGTCTCAGGACTGGATTGGAGTCATGTTATTTACTGTACTTACTCTTGGTCCTGGTGGCCCAGGTGACCCCTAGAAAATAAGAGATACTATGTATTAGATTCTTCACACATTTATAGAAAGCAATCACAATGCAAAAACACAGGCATTTTTTTCAATGCACTTACAGGTGCCCCTGTCTGGCCCTGAGGTCCCTGGGGTCCCTGGAAGAAATGGAGATAAAATGCAACAGTTACAGTTGAATATCTCTGCTCCTATAATTATGTATTTTTTAAATCACAAATGCCACAATACATACAGTGACATCAACAGGTTTGTGGTATGGGCCTTAGTAAAACTGTAATTGTTCATATTCTTAAAGTACCACACTCTGTGAATGTGAAATACTCTTTTGAGTATTGCTGGTTGGCTAGTTACCAAAACTTGTTTATCCGACTGTATTTGCTATAAAAGTCATTCTTACTCAAAGTATGACTACATAACATATCATACAACGTGCCAGCATTATGTGCATATTGATGATACAAATGCTATAGTGGACAAATTAGCATAAAAGTGTTGTGAAAATGTTATAGGCTGTCAAAAAGAAGTGACTGATTTTCTTGTCTCCACAAATATCTTCAGGGCGTTTGTCAGCTCCTTTTACCAGCAGTGATACTTTTCAGGTAGAATGCATTAGGTTAATTGCTTAACAGAAATATTGCAGGCTTCCTTTATATTAATGATATTATGTCTATACTCCCAACCTTAAGGGCCATCATTTTAGTATGTAGGATAATATGGTGGGCAGGAAAGGAGGACAGCTGCCTGGCCCTAGCTCATAGTTCCTGAGCTTCAGTTTTGACTTAGGGTTGTATACATACCCTCCCAAACACAGTCTTCCTCATATGAATGAGCCTTTCTATTCACACTGAGACAGAATGATACCTGTATCTCTGTTAAATTCCCTTTTCCATTCCCTATATACAGAGAGCCTCTAGGAGCTGCTGTAACATAATACCAAGAACAGTGACAAGGAAAAGAGTAGGTGACAGTGATACAACACAAGCAAAAGAGAGAAATAAGAGGCACAGAGCAGATCTGCATTATGCATGAATAAAATCATAAAACCTATCTGAGTTTATTTAAGCAAAGCGCTCCTTAGCTACTGCTGTGTATACCAATTATTCAAGCACAATGAGCTGTTCCAACAAAAGCATTCATATGCCACCATAGTCGTGCCAGAATTGTTTCTGCCAAAAGAGAAATAATCTTATCTGACATGGTAATGCAGTAAATATTGTGTGGTCAGTCTAGCCAAGGAGGTATCAACACTTAACATAGCAATAAGAAGTATTCCTGCTGTGAGAGTTCACAAGATCCGTGTGAGAGTCACTGCAAGCTACAACTGCTGACCATGGGCTGCAGCTGGTCCAGCTGGAAAAGGCTCAGATAATCAATTCAGTCTTACACTGATTTTACAGAATAACAGAATTCTGTGATTTATGCATATTTAAGTAAAGAGGACCTCAAAACAAATAGCAGTAGTTTATTTAGGCTCCAAATTCATCTTTATTGAGACAATAGAAGCTGCATTTCTTACTATTTCTACACATGCTCATAAGATAGAGCACACAGCAGCCACCTGGAAGTGTATCTGATGGGATTATGATGACTTCTGCAGCTGCTCAAGGTGACGAGTGCCTGCACGTCACCTGCTTTTCTCATGCCAGAGGGGTTCAGGTGCTGCACTGCTGCTGTCATGTCATTCCCAGCACTAGAACTATATCAGCCAGGGGCTGAAACTTATGCTTTATGCATGTTCTGTATGAGAACTGAAATAAGCTGTTCCTGAGAATTTAGAGGCATGATCTTCCGACACTTAAGAAAGACAAACTTAATAGCATAATTTAATGACTAAAAGTCATTTTTTTAACTGATGCACCCCAATCCTATTTATGTTTCATCCACTTATAACCACAGAAGGGACTCTTAAGTCATTTTGTAGGTAAGTGTTTGCTGTTATTTTATAAAGGCATTAATGATTAATTTTGGAAAATGTATTTCAAAGGATGAGTCACTTTAGCATATGCAGTAGTACAGAAAACACTTGCAGGTCCTATGGCAAGTACCTCACCTTTTTACTCTGATTTTGATTACTGCACAGCTTGAAATTACCTTTGAAATCCTATTACTATGAAAGAGACATATTATTTTTGTTACAAAACAGATTTTTTATTTCTGTTTTTATTACAAAACAGATGGGAGAGGAGTTTGCAGAGGTGATATCTACTTCACTATTTTGTGGTAGACCTTGACTGATACAAACGAACGGAATATCACAGAGCTGACCTCCACATTTAGTCAATCAGATCAGCAGCTCAGGTGCTGTTGGACTGCTGTGGGATTCAGTGGCATGTGGATGCACAGCTGGTCTCTATGATTGTGCTTGGTGAAGTATCTTTAGTATGAAATGAAAGTGCAAAAGAGAACCTTGGACAGACAAATTTGACGGTGTGAGGATGTACTTGTTTATCTTGGTTCAGGACTGGATTATGCAAACACCAGGTCAAGCAAGGCACAAAGTCTCCAACAGTTCATCCCTAAGTAACCACTGCTCTCTGATGAATAGATGGCTTTGTTCTCTGGGTGTTGAGATTTACAAATTTCAGGAAATTTTCCAGATGACCGAATACTTCAGTTAATATTCTATATTCTTGACATATGTCACAATTTTAAAACTTCTAAACTTCTGGGATTAGGACAGATGAAAATTGTGGTGCTTCTGATACAGAACTGAATATTTAAAAATCCCCAACTGCACTGTTCCAATGCCTGTTAGGGATCTTGCAAAAGAGGAATGGGGCTTGTATTGATTCACTGTCACCTTGCCAACAAAACCAATCTGGGAAAAAAGATAAAAATTGAATGCAATTTGTCAACTGCAGTAAATATCTTTGGAGGGGATATTACATTTCCCAAATATATTAAAACTTAGAAGATCTATATCAATTACTTTTAAAAGTCTTTAGAATGTAGCCAAACTGTATAGAGTGTGTTGACAATCCTGTAAAGATGTTATATTATTTCTTTCCGTTACATAGCAGCAGAGTAAGATTGAACTACACTTTTTATGGATTAAGCTAATTGCAGAATGTTTCATTGGAATGTAGGGGATTACCTTTACAAATCCACTTCATTTACCTTTTGATCATAATAGAATTTAAGTGAGAAGATTCTAGTATAATTCCAGTGTACTGAGTATAATTGCAGTTGATAACAAAAGCAGATAACAGAGCTGTTAGTTTTAGTGTGCTCTTTAATTCTTTAACCACCCTCTATGCTAGTACAGAAGTTCAAAGGGCAAAACTCCAGCCTTCTTCTAACTCTGATTTCACATGCATTGATAGATAAGTTTAACTTTGAAAACATGACCAGCCCCAGGGATGTCCATATTTTATATGCCTTCAGAAACTTTTGAAGAAACAAAGTAAAATATTTATTTAAAATCAATTGAAATGATTTAAAAAATTAAAACTGGTATCCCAAAATGGTAACCTTTCCATGACTACTTTTGCTATTTTGGTATTATTCCATTGCATCTCAGAATGGGTAAATCATAACAAAAACATAGTACTCTGATATACCAGACAGCGTATTAGCTGTTGTTAATGACTGTAAATCTACGATGAAAGATTGTAATAGAAAATTACAGACTCTGCTTTATCGTATTTTACTTTACTTTTAACCATAGGATAGTCAAGTGCTGGAACACTTGCCCCAAAAGATTATCCAATCTCCATTCCTGGAAGTTATCAAGACTCATCTGAACACAGGTCTGAGTGATGCAGTCTGATCACAAAGCTGATTCTTCTTTAAACAAAGCTTTGGACGTGAAATATCTCATGGTCCAAACAACCTGGATTATCCTATGACTCTATATTATAATCTACTAATTTTTTATTATTTTATATTACTAATGACATGCCCTGAAATTAAAAACAAAAACAAAAACCAACAGTAATCTTAAACTAGGTAAGTTAATAAGAAATGTCAGAATTCTGAAACAATATTCTATAAAGCTTTCCATGACTTTCTCAATGTTATAATGACAGCAATATGATTATTTGGAATTGGAAAATACTTTTCATTTTATTCCAAGAACCCTCTGTTTCTGACTACCAAATTTTCTCAGAAATAGCCTACAGGACCTGAAGTTTTAACTAAACAGGGAGATATGGTTTTATGTTCCATGTTTTTCAGAAGATGAGAGAACATTTCCTTCTAGTATTGAACACTATTCATGACAGACTAAAAATTTTTAACTAAAATTTAAAATCCTACAGAGAAGTTGAAATTTCCACGATTCTAGCACGAATGCCAATATCAATTCTGAAGGTATAAATGCAAGCTCAGAACATGCAGTTGGATGCAAATCACTTTATCTCCTTCACATATGAAAACAGTTGGAAATCTGCCCTTACACTGAAAACTGCTGCACTTTATGTAGTTCAAAATTAAGCATCCTTGTTCAGAAAAAAAGTCTTAAAAGAGGAATTCATAATTTAGGTAATAATTTCTTAAGGAGCAGCACCACTAATAGAAAAGATATTTTTTCACTGCTTTTTGTGCGTATGTTTGCATGCATGTGTGTGCCCACATTTCTAGCTCTATGCTGTTACAGGCATTCTTTAAATAAAAGATGAGAAACATTTAAGATGGTTAATAGAAAGAATTGAGAGCCTAGTTTCTTCTTACTATGAGATAGGAATTGTCACATTAGGATCAGTGAGGAAAGATTCTTGAGATAAATACAGAAAAGCTTCATTCTAAACCTTAATTATTTGAGTTTTTATGATTTATTTTTCAAAAACTTTATAAAGCAGTTAGGTTGGAACCGTACGTAGGTGGATAATAAAAATCAAGATCCATTAAAATGTGAAACTAAATGACCTTTGCGAGGTGGGATGAAAGGAAAAATATTGCATTGGCAGTTACAGGAACAGGAAGCGATTGTTACAAACTAATGCCATATGTATCAACTGAAACTGCATTCACATTTGCTGTAAATAAGATAAATTTACACTGGCTTTTCAGGTAGCCATCATTAGCTGGATGCTTTACTACCTCTAACACAATTTTTAAATAAAACCAAACATTTAATATTGGACAAAAAAAAATGTACTCTTCTTATTGAAGAATGAAAGCACAGCTTGATTAGCTATCAGCTCTGCCTGCTGTATCCACAGCTGGCATGGAGTACATGGACACCAGCCTCCTGCTTCTGGCTTCTCCCTCTCCAGACAAGAGCATGCAGGCACAAATGCGGTGCTGAATGACACCCTGCTGTGAGGCACTGGAGTGCTGACAACAAACAGAAGATTTTGCTTTTAGATCTGAACCATAACAGATGTGGGGTATGTGCCTGCTATATGACTGCGAGCCATATTGTTTGAAACAGGAGCCTGCCTGCACAAGGAGAAGTTGAGCTTTTGACTTGTGGTCCCAGCCTTCAGGACAGAGCTTTGCTCAGCACAGCAGAGCCCTCCGGCTGGCAGAGCAGGCAGGAGAGCACTCAGCATCACACACGAATACTTTTCACACAGCCAAGTGAATGAAAGCACAGAAGTGGTTTCAGCTTACCATTTCACCCCTTGTGCCCTTCTCACCTCTCGGTCCCTGTAAGAAAGAGAAGTTGTTAAGCCAGCATGCTTTTTAGCTTCTAGGACTTCAGCAAATCAATGTGAGAGAGAGTCATACAGCTCCCATGAAAAGTCCACCTGTGGAAGTATTTACAGCTCTGGGGCTTTAATTTTTCTGCATTACTAGAAGGATAAATTGTTTGAAAACAGCTTGTAATTCCTATATTTGAAAAACGGATTGTTTTCTTCAGATTGCAGACACATTCTTTTCTCAGTAATTTTAACAGCCAGTGTTCTCCCTCTCGGGAGGCTGTACTCTCCAATCTGATCCATCTTAGTGGGAGGTAAGTGTTTCACCATCTGATGAACTGGGAGCCAAACATGGTCCCCTCTGCCACCGAAGAAATCCATTGGTTACGCATCCACTTTTGTTAGCTCTTTTCTCACAGCTAGATTACACACTGGTTTTCTGTCTCTGTGGCATTTTTAGCTAGTTTTTCATTTATGCTGTGTTACATTCAATATGAAGTCTATTAAAACCTTTGAACATTTATATAGAACTGTTTTCTACCATGTGACGGTGAAATGAATACAGGAAGACTTAAAGTGTTGCCTTTTTCCCAACAGGTGGAAAGAGAAGTCTAGTTATCAGAGGAATTATTCCTTCTCCTTTTATTTTTACTTTTAAGTAGTCATATATATTAATTTTATAGTGGAACTGCAGAATAGTAATGGTTGGAAGGGACCTCAAGAGATCATCTAGTCCAACTAAAGCAGAATCCTTTCAGCAGGTTGCACAGGAAAGCATCCAGGTTGGTTTTGAATATTTCCAGAAAAGGAAGCTCCAAAACCTCTCCAGGCAGTCTGTTCCAGCACTCTACCACCCTCAAAATAAAGAAGCATTTCTTCATGTATGGAACTTCTTATGTCCCAGTTTGTGCCCATTGCCCTTTGCTTTGCCATTGGGCACCACTGAAAAGAGCCTGGCCACATCCACTTGGCACTCAACCTTTAGATTCTTCTAAACATTGATAAGAGCCCTTCTTGTCCAGGGTTGAACAGCCCCAGCCCTCTCAGCCTTTCCCTGTAAAGAAGATGCTCCAAACTCCTCATCATCTTTGTGGCCCTCTGCTGGACACTTCAAAAGTTCCCTGTCTTTCTTGAACTGAGGAGTCCAGAAACTGACACAGTCCTCCAGATGCAGCTTCACCAGGGCAAAGTAGAGGGGGAGGATCACCTCTCTCAAACTGTTGGCCACACTCTTTCTTAATGCACCCCAGGATACCTGAGGCTTCCTTGGCCATAAGGCACACTGCTGGTTCATGGCCAACGCGTTCTCCACCAAGACACTCAAGTCCTTCTCCGCAGAGCTCCTTTCCAATAGGAATATTATATATACCTGTTATTTTGAGGATTACTATTTCAACTTTTAGACATTCTCCTGAAATTGCCTCCAAGTTCTATGGATCAGGAATTTGGAGGTATAAAAAAAAACATTATGTATCTTCCATGGATGGGATGGGTGTCTTGGACATGGTAGACAGAACCTGTGGATCTGCAGGTGGTCTTGTAGAATGCTGCTCTGTCCCACGCACAGGGAGAGAGAGACAGAATTAAAAACAGGGATGGGGGCAGAACTCCCCTGCTTTAGGGAACCTAGAGAGCACTGAGGGCCATCAGAAAGGCCAAGAGGAAGATTTTTCTAGAACTCCTGCAGACTTAAGACTGAGTAAGGACAATCAGGTGACAGTTTATGTGTTGTTGTACACCTTGATCTGCTCGCTGCCACTGTAGCCATGTCCTCTGTATGCTATGCTTCAGCACAATACCACTACAATGATTTTTTCATCATCTTGTTTGTATCGGATGCTTCTATTACATATACTTTAACTTGCCAGCATAGTAACACTACAAAGATGGTGCTGCTAGTTACTCTTTGCAGATGGCAAAATAAGATAGTGAACAGCCATAAAACAGATTATTAGAAATGAAGGTAAGTGGAATAATGAGAGTATGCAAAAGAAAAGGGAAACTCACAGGCCTGCCAGTTGGGCCTGCAATGCCTTCTTGACCAACAGGCCCAATATATCCCTGTAAACAAACAAACAAAAAATTAGATGAGTGAGCTTTCAAAATGGAGAAAATCCTCATGACACATCCCTGCTTCAAGTTGCTCAGCACTGGTAAATATCCAAAAGATCTTGGCAACGATCTTGCTCTGAACAGTGAACGCTCTTTGCTATATAATCAACAAGTGGAAACTTAAATATTCTGACCACCAAAGACCAATTATTTACTGAGCTACAATCACTAATATCTTGAGCCATGTTACCGACTGCAAGTACTCTTGTAAGACTACCGGCAAATACTGCTACAATGTGATTTTACTATTCTGTTTCATTTAGAGTGAAACAGCTCATTTCCAGTGTTTATGTTGTATAGGAATGTTTTAAAAAAGAAACAACAAACCAACAGCTATTAGAACAAGGTCACTAAAGTCTTTGCGCTGCATCTGGTTAACTAAACTGTCAGTGGTAGCAGTGAGAGAACTTTCCAGTAAGTCTTCTTGCGCTGCAAACTTCCCCCATTTGATGCAGTAAGATGGATGCACGTTCCCAGATATTATACAATGCTTTCACATTTTTTGTAAGAAAGTACAATATCATGAAGGTGTCATGCAGAATGAACTAATGCAGACTAGTAACCTTATGAAAAAAAGAAAGGAAATACATTTTAAAAAGACTACTTAGAAATTCTCAATGCCTAAGTACTGGTCTCTTTCACTGTAGGCAAAGTTTGACTCTGTTTTGCTTCCCCGTTAGACAGTTATGCAATCAGCATTATGGTCAGTAAGAAGAGAAATAAATAAATGACAGTGATAAAGAAACTTGTGTAGATAAAGTTGTACAAGGAGAGTGTCATTATCAGCAGAACCTGCTTTTTTCCTTAAAGCTGGGATCCCAGCTCTGCTTATGTGCCTGCACCCACGTTGTAATCACACCACTGTGGCTGACCAAGCAAAGGGCTTCTAGCAGAAACAGTCTGAGAGAGAAAGTTTTGAGTAGAGGGTTCTGGTCTTTTAATACAAAAAAGGAGGATTCCTTCAGCTGGAAATGTGTGAAACCTGTAAGCCTTCCTGACAATGTCCTTTATGGAGTGAAACACTTACAATTTGCCCTGTTGGGCCTTTCGGGCCCAGAATTCCAACTAAGCCAACATCTCCTGCAGGACCCTGAAAATACAAAGGAAAAGTTTAGTCAAACATAAACATCAGCTATCAGCTTGTTTTAAACTCTTGTAAGCAGTGGAAGATAATTTCTAAGAGCTGTAACAGTGAAAATACCAAGCTCGCTGACCCAGAACATTCATATTTGGACATGAAGTACACAGCTCTGACTACAGTGTTCCAACAAGTTCAGACACACTCTGAACAAATTATTGTTAAAGCTGATTAAATCTGTTCTTCCCTAGTATTTTCACTCTGTAAATGGCATAAGATCTAACAAAAAAGAACAAACACATACTTTTGGACCTGGGAATCCTTGAAACCCCATCAAACCTTGATCTCCATCTTCTCCCTGTAATAGAAGCAGGCATCCTCACTTATTCCATGCTGGTAACTCTTGGAATAGTTGTTTTGCCTCAAGAGCTGTGATTACGTACAGTTTGTCCTTTGGCTCCAACCTCTCCCACTGGCCCCTGGTCACCTTGTGATCCTGGATGGCCTCTTTTACCCCGTTTTCCTGGATGACCCTGAAGTCCTTCTGCACCCTGTGAGTAGGAAGAAAATGCATCTTAATATACATGCTTTAAGCTATTTCCAGTATGGTACCTCCCTGTGAAAGTGCTCAAGTGCACAAAGTGAATTACAGAACAGGAAGAAAAGGAGTAAATTTTAAAAAACAATCACTTGAGCATGGCATAATATAGCTGTGGAACTCCTTGTTGTTAGACTAAAATTTCACATTAGTTCACACAGAAACCGGGCAAGTTCACGCTAGAGGAATTCTTTGAGGACAATTAAATGCATAGAAATCACGTCTAGCTCAGGAGATCACCAATCTGCAAATTATTTGGATTGGGAACATACCACTTTCAAGATTTCTTTGTGCTTACGCTCTTTCTTTGGTAATTCCTTTCAGCTCTAGCAAAGACTTTTGGCCTGACTCAGTATGTCTCCTCCTAATACTTTGCAAAATCTGGTAACCCTTTTCCCCTTTATTTCCACTTTTTCAGATTGCAAGGTTTTCTGAGCAGGAACTGGCTCTTTTCAGTTAATCATCCAGACCAAGCAGTATAAACTGGACTGAAGTATCAGCAGTAGACACTAATAACAGTGAACACGGCTTTTACAAAATATCTTTATGAAAGGATAACAGACAGTATTTCCCTGCCCAGTTTTCAATTAAAGCATTAAAAAGTGCTTACTGTCGGAATCACACAGAAAGTGGCAAATCACCATTTTAAATGAAAAGTTCATCTTTAAATGGTGAAGATTATTTGCAATGTTTCCTTTCTTCGCTTTTAAACCATCAAAATGAGTCTGATTAATATTATCAGTAGAAGCAGAGGAGGCCAGCACAATCTATACTCACACCTTTCATATAAATCCTGCTATCAATTGTTTGTATGATTGACAGCAGCATGGTATTTCCCTACTCACTGCATGCTGAGCAGTATTAGTAGTACTGCACTTAAACAACATGATCTGATGCGCATACCTTTAGCCCGGGTGCTCCCATGGGCCCGGGCATGCCTGGCAATCCCTTTGGACCTCGAGCTCCAGGATAACCTGCCAGACCTGCTAAGCCTGGGCTTCCTTTATTACCCTTAATAAATTGAAAATAATTATTATTAGCAGAAAAGTCAAACATGTTTTCACTATATGCTAAAACAGGCATGGAACATACAATCAGCTAAAGCTACTTAAAGCTTTCTGTATACATAGATACACTGATGGTACTCCAAAACATACAGAAAGAATGATCAGCAGTATCATCTGGATTTCTATTAATTCTTAAAAAAAAAAAAAAAAAAAAAAAAAGTCTGTCATACTTAGCAACATAGCTTCATGTACTGTCACTGTGGTATAGACAGAAGTTTCTGAGAAGTCAAGTAATTGCAAGATAAGTCACTGACTGTTAAGCAAAACAAATGTCAAGCACATCTTAGCCCATTGCAATGGGCTAACTTTACTTTCTAGTCAGAATATCACAGAATCATGGGGATTGGAAGGGATCTCTGACAATCACCTTGTCCAGTCCACTTCTAAAGCAGGTCTTGTAGAGTAGGTTGAACAGGAAGGCATGAGCAAACAGCCTGCTGTAATATGAGCACGTGGTATGAAAAGCAATCCTGAGTTTGCCACCAATTTGTACTGCATCCTAACTAGAACAGGCAAATTTGTCCAAGTTTCAGAAAGTGCAAGAAGTTCACAGAAGGTGGATTATTGTGGAGATAGTAAATGGGCAATTTTTATTTTCCCAAATATATCACCACTACAAAGGAAAATCACTGAATGATGGAGGCTCAGGCTGATGCCCAAATACATGCAGCCATGGGCATGTGATGTCATCTACCAAAGGGCTGTGATATCAGTGAGAGATGACTGTGACCTTACTGACCCTCATGTATGAATTCGGGTATTGGCAGAGGTCAGTGTGGGCTTGTGCTTGGACTCTAGTTGAGTACAGCTGCAAGACTTGGAGCACTGAACGAGGACTTCCTTGGGTTGTGCAGTGGAGCTGAGGGCAGTTCTTGATGCCTATCCCAAAACACTGTCAATGTTTACCCTGCCCTGCCTGACTCAGGCAGCTGGGGCCCCACAGGGTGCACTAGCAGCAGCAGAGGTGAGCGGTGTAGGTACACAGCTTTGGGCAGCCAGTGTGGAGCAAGGGCCAGAAGGTCTTGCTGCTGAGGGACCAGAGCATTGCTGCTGCCTGTCCTGGGGACAAAGAGTGACTGCAGCCTCTTTTTCTCTTTCTTTTGCAGTTTATGACACCTTCTATCCACTGCAGTGCCAGCGAGGAGAGTAGCTTCCCAGTCTTACTCTCCCTCACCCACTGTGGGGCCATGGCGATACTATCAGAATAGACCTGCCCTGTCTGTTGGCAAAACTGGGATGATGTCATCTACGTGACCCACTATCTCCACCAACTTTGCTACAGCTGTGGGTTCTCGTGGGCCAAGAAGAAGCCGAAATGTGCTGTATGCAGACACAAGATCAGGACCATCCGATATTCAGTGCAGTCAGATGATGATTACTTCTAGCATTCTGTTCTGCAGTTCACAGCTTGCTCAGGTTATAGCCTGCAAGGTGAGCAGGAGTCTGCAGAGCCCGTACTCCTGAATCCTGAGCACAGCTTCCCACCTGAGGGCTGGGCTGCCTGTTTTGAAGAATATCCAGCAGACCTCAAACCCCTGCTCCAGTGCTTCCAAGAAGAGATCTGTGGCAATGGGTGGTAGAAGGTGTTTGAAGGACAGTGCACTGTCATAGACTTCCTTTGCATGCATGGAACAGAGGCTGTGGTCATTTCTCAAGGACCACATGGTGCCCTTTGTGAGGAGGTTCATCACTGCTGTCAATTACCAGAGCTCCACTGGCAGCAGGACAAGCCGGGATGCCTGTGCTGCAGGAGGGCAATAGGACAGCCTCACAGCCACCCTCAGTCCCACTGCCTGCCATCAGAATCCTCCTGCCTCTAGCCCAGGCCACTCTTTCAGCCCTGCAGGCTCCAGCACTGATGAGCTCCCTGGTGATCTTCATGGGGATCACAGGTATCCCACCATTGCCACTGTGCCCTCACAGGAGGAGATGGAGCAGGCAGAGATAGTGGGACTCTCCACCCAGGGCAGAGGCTGCTCACCAGGGAGCTCTGGCACCCCCTGAAGAGGAAGACCCACAGCAGCCCCCCAGATTCACCCCCACCCCACAAGAGTTGGCTACAGCAGTGCCGTTAGGCTAGCAAAATCCACCGCCAGGCAAAACACAGCTCAGGGGATGGGAGACCAACATCTCTTAGTCTGCTTCTGAGAGAAAATAAAAGCTTAAAAAAAAAAAAAAAAAAAAAAGGTCTGATTTCCAAAATGTCAACAGAACTGAGACTGATTCCTTCTGTTTAAACACCGTAATCTCTGAAAATCTTTAATGCAGAATGACAAAAAGAGGGGCAATGTGGAAAGCAACTTACCTTAGGGCCAGATTTTCCTGACAGTCCAGGCTTGCCAGGGTTCCCAGGAATGCCCTCTGGACCAGGGTAGCCCACTGCTCCTTTCTGCCCTACTGGTCCCAGTTTTCCCTTGAAATAAATTCAAACCAAATATAACATAGTTGGCACTCCTCACCTTAAAAAAGCCAGATTTCAGTCACAGTATTTCCTAAATCCTACAGTGATGCATGTGAATATTCACAGAGATGGAGAGTTTGCATGTATGGTTTAAAATGCTATTGGCTTAACCTTAGGCTTGCTAGGTTGTGGGATCTGAGGAAATTCAGACAAAACCCTGGGGTTGACCCTTCTGCATGCCAAGCCTGGAAGACCGCTGAGTGTGTTGGTTCTTAAGCCGAAGCAAAGAAACCTGGTAAAGTCACCTAGGTATCTCTGTAAATAAAACTAACCACACCTCTTTATTTTGCTAGAAAATTAATATCATGTGTTTGCAAATTTATGCTGCTCAAATCTGCACACCTTAAAAAAAAAACAAAAAATTCTAATTGGACAAGTTTGTGCTAACTTACTGTACTTGCACTGAAAAACCTCATATTACATTCACCAGAAGAACAAAAATTTTCTCTTTACAGTCATTTCCTTTTAGACTGACACATATGATCATACGGAACTTGGAGTTCTACAACATCTCTCTATGAGTATATTTCTCAGAAACGTAAAGCATGCTATCTAGGCCACGGCTCATTATAAAAAGTATGTTTGGCTGTCTTAAAGAATGTAAGTGTTCCATCTTAATATCATTTCTAACTGATGAGGACCCTCACACTTGGAATGTGCAAGACTTCTGCTTTACTGTCTTCTCTTTGCATCTCCATTTTTCTTGCATTTCCCATTTCTCCGACATCTGCAGTGATGCTCTCTGCAGACCTCCAGGGGGAAAAGCCAAGTATTTACAAAGGACACACAGTCTGCTTGCCTTCAAAGGGCTATTCTTCCACTCTTCCCAGAAGGTAGAAGTTCTGTGAAGCAGCTGCATTTCTCTGGTTACCGACAATGTTTTGATGTGAGGTAGTAAAATATATTTACAAAATAGTCTTGTGTGGTATTATTTATTAGGGGACCAAAATAGTCTTGATGCATTTTGTTCTCATTTATGTTTACAGAACACCTACTGCATCCTGCTTTCTTTTCCCTCGGGAAGAAAGGGATACGAGTTAGCTTCTTTATGGTTACTCAAGAAAGAGAATTAAAAATTTCAGCTCAGGACAAGTGAAAGAATAAAACCTCCAGAGATCCATCATGGACATATGGATACAGCCTTCTGTAGGCCACAGCTGTTGAAGGAGCTGATGGAAGCCAGGAGTGCACAGTAGTACAGCTCTGCGTAATGTAATGTGATAACTTGCACATGGGCTATGGGCCACACGAACATCTAGTTAAGTAACTGTTCAAGTGGGATGCACCTTGTTGCTATAGTAGCTGCACTTGTCTGCCACATGCTGAGTAATTGAGTGTAAATTAATATGATTAAATACAGTCTCAAAAATTATTTTTACTTTCACAGGGGCTCCTTTACACTTCCTGGAAAATGAGAACAGAAGGCTATCTAGTACCACTGCCATGAGTCAATTTTGCTGTCCTTCATTTCTAACCAGAAGATCAAAA
Organism: Tympanuchus pallidicinctus; assembly: GCF_026119805.1. Taxonomy (NCBI): domain Eukaryota; kingdom Metazoa; phylum Chordata; class Aves; order Galliformes; family Phasianidae; genus Tympanuchus; species Tympanuchus pallidicinctus. The sequence continues at coordinate 13,678,761 of NW_026294791.1, forward strand.
GGCCAGAGCTGTGTTACTTACAGGAATGCCAGGTTTGCCCGCCTGACCCGTTGCTCCTTTCTTCCCTGTGGGCCCCTAAAAGTTGCAGATACTTGGGTTACAAAACACTGTCCTCCAAGAAGATCTGAAAATTGATTTTCCTCGCTGGTACAAATGTCCATATTGCCTCACTTTGAGGTGGAGGTAGCAGAAAGTTTTTCAATAACTTCACACATTTCCCACCAGAAAACTACACCAGCACAGAAAAACATGCTCTTGAAGTACTTTCAATATCTTTCAAAAATGGAAATCATTAAAAACTGGCAATGCACTGAGTAAGGAAAGGAGTACTAGAAAAGAGTAGCATCACAAATAGGAACATTATTTCTATCTAAAATGTAGACAGAAGACAAAAACTACATAAAATCACTCTATTTTGGCTTGATCTAGTAATCTTCAGTTTGAGACAACTGAGTGATACTGACAGGAGATCCAGCAGGCAAATACCAATGCAGAAATGCTCAGATTGGGTCAAAAGGATCTGAGAATTCTGTTTACATCACATTCTTCATTGAATGTAAATATCTAAAACTTGTCACAAAATTTAGAAAGTACTCATTAATTACAACATATACATGAATTTTATCCTAACTCTCAAAGATATAACCACTCAGACAACACAAATGAGAATACATCAATTGAGTAGAAAAGAGCTCCCAAGATTTTTTTGATATTACTTTTAACAGTGCTCTTAAAGCAAAAGCTATATTAAGTTACTATGCTGCAATATTACATAACATGCAGTAAAGTGAAAAAAAATAACATTATAATTATATATTTTTAAAATGATTAATAAAAATATGATTTAGTCAGCAAAATTATGTCCTATTCCTTAACATCTGTAAGTTAATGAAGGCATACATAACATGCACCAATCAGAACAGGAACTCATATTCAAAAATTCTTATATTGTTTTAAATAGTGGAATGCATATAAAGTAAATCCAGATGATTCAGAATTGCATTGTATGGGATTGTCTTTTTTAGACTTTTGGTTTACTCCAGGTTGCCTACTTGTAAATGGCAGTTTTAATTTGAAAGGTATTTCCAACACAAAGAATATGTTCCCTAAGGGAAAGGCAGAGGAGTGACCAATTTTATCCTGTGATGTGTGTAGTTTCTTAAAGGCAATATATCCTGGTACATGGTTAGGGCACATGCTGATAGTGCTTTTACATCACACTTCCTTTTTATTGCTCCCCATTCCCCACTTGGTGTAGATTCTGATATTCACCTAGGACTTTTTGAAACATTAAAAACTGTCTATGAAACTTTTCAGGCAAAACATCTCATTTAATTTCCAAAATGAATTTGTATTATAATTGTATTGCATTATACATAAAATACTTTTGGCAACTTTCAATGAACCATCACAGTTAACTATTATTTCTAAAGGAAAAAGACTTTGTGTTTTATTTTTATCTGGACTTGCTCTGCCTCTGCTACTCTTCAGCAAATTCCTTATTTCCGAGTGACAATTCAGTGCAAGAGGCTTCATTTATAAATCAGACTGGCAAAATCCTGTTGTTGTCCAAACCTTGTCACAAAAACTCCACTTCAGGGTATAATTGATTATCACTGAAGTATTTCCAAAAGAGCCTCTCAAATGCTTTACACAACCCAAAGCAAAACTACTTATTTATCAAATAAAACATATCTAATAAGATTATTATACAGTTTTCCCATATATACTTTTATTGCCCCTGCACATATGAAAAAGCAAGCCAAATACTGAATTTCCTTACAGAAATCTCCTTACAGAATTTCCTTACAAAGAAGCCTTACAGAACAAGAAAAAATACGAGCAGTTTCCATGCTGCTGTCAGTCAGTTACAAAAGTTTCTTACAAGCTTACTATTTGCAAAAAAAAATCCCAGTAGTTTCAAAAGAGAATGCAAAAATAAAAATTGATTCTTTTCAGGGAAGGGCAAGATGCCACTAATGGATGCTGTCATATCAACGCCAGGACACAACATAAGCATCTTAAAAGAACCAAAATATGCCTGCAAGGGAGAGAACACAGTGTGATCTCTGTGCAGGTGGCTACAGCCAGATGTAGATGCAGCCACAAGACCTGCTGGAGCTTCAGTGAGCACCAGGCACAGCACTGCCACCACTTCAGACTGGGTGTCTCACACATACTGCTGAGCCCCTGATGAACAGGCTCTTATGGACTTGGATCAGTGTGAAAAAACATTTAGTTAACATTTAGCAACATCTTTGGCCTAAATCTGCAGAACAGCATGCATACAAATTTCTAACAACAGACTGCAACAAATCTGTCTAGGGCATCAATCAAACCATAGTGGTAGATAATGATGCAAAATTAAGCGGGGTTCAACTTCAGAGTGCTGGTTAAAGCTGCTGAAGACTTAATAGGACGTGCAAAATGAGAACAGGTGATGGAGAGCCCTAGGCTTCTCATGACACTAGAATATAAAGGCAAATATTATGTAATCTTTAAGAGTATCCATCAGAAATCATGTTTTACTCTGAAAAGTTCTTGTATGTATCAAACACCTACACTTTTTTTTTTCCCCTCAGCAATGGAGAATAAACAAGAAAAGCAAATTCCATTTAAATGCTTTTTTTTTTTTTTTTTTTTTTTAACTGATTTTCCACTTACTTCTGAACCTCTTTCTCCTTTCAGTCCTTGCTCTCCCAGTTCACCTGGCTCTCCCTTTGGAAAGAACACATTAAATAAGCAAATAACATCATTTGAACACAAATGAAAGTCTAATTCCAACAACCAATAAATAAACCTCACTTCTCAAAACACTTACTGGAGGCCCCTGTTGTCCAATTGGTCCTCTAAGCCCTGGAAGACCTATATGACCCTGGGAAGCAGAAAATATAATATATTGTAATATACATAAGTCAGGGTAACACGCTCAATAAGCTATAGATCTGCCTGTAAAGCACATCCTGGGAGGTGTTGAGTGGCCCCAGCTTGACTGATTTCACTTGCATAAAGTGTGCTTAGCTCTCCTGAGATGAGACCTTAGGGAGCTTTTCTTTATTAAACTCGTTATTTCAAACTCACTCAAGAGGAATATATATGTCTGTATTTTAAACATTTCTGCATTTTCATGAGCATAGTCTGTATTTGGTTCTTTGATTTATTACGATGCCTATCTTCACTGTCTGTGCAACTTAAGCAGGATATTCCAAGTACTGTTTTATATTTCACCAGACAAGTAGAAAGAGTTACTATCCTTTTCTGTTTGCTGAAAGACTGTGTACAACTAATGAATAATTGTTAGAATTAGAGAATAATTTAGGTTGGAAAGGATCTTATCCAGAGCAACTAAGCTTAAGAAAGACCATCAGGCTGTCTAGGACCATTGCCTAGCTGGGTTTAAAGCACCTCCTAGGAGTCACTTTTTTTAAAAAGTGTTTTCTTGTGTTCAGATGGAACATTTCACTTGTCTCAATTTGTGTCCATTGACTGTCACTGCACACTACCAAGATGAGTTTGTCATCTTCATCTTCATTCCTTCCCATTAGGTATTTATACACACCAAGGTTCCCTGCCCAAGTTTTCTTTCCTCCAGGTGGAAGTGCCCTTGCTCTGCCAGCTTCTCCTCACAGGAAAGATGCTCCAATGTGTACTAAGAACACATCACTGCAGTGAGGCATCAACACATGCATCTTTGTGCATGTGTGGGAGATGATGATATTTTTGCTGCATGAGTCTGCATGTATGAACACCAGCAATGTTCAAATGGAAAGTATTAAAAAGCAAGAGGTATTACCTTGTAGCCCTCATCACCAGGTTCTCCTCTATCTCCACGTTCCCCAGTGGGCCCCTGTAAAAAAGAAAAAAGAGCACAGTGCAGCAGCTGAACTGATATGCAGCAAAATAAAGAAGAATCTGACCAAGCAGACTGAATGGAAGACTCAAAACATTATGTTTAGCTTGTCTAAAGGAATAAATATTTTTTTCCTAAAAAAATTCACTGCAGTCAGACAGAAAGCATTATCTACAATATTTTCTAACTGAAGAAGTTACAGTAGCTCTTGTACAGGCAAAAATAAAATAGGAACACTGAGCTCATCAGAAATTCTGATACATATGTATATTCCATGGTATCGGAATTACGAATCTCATGAATGATCACACTTTGTTTTCAAGGAATACAAGGAAAACTCTTGTGCAATTTCCATAAGACAGCACATGGTAAATGAGGTTGTCTTTCACAATGGCTTGCTACACTCAGAATTTGCTTCAATTCTGAAGTTCATCCTAATAAGGAGGCAACGTCAATCCCTCAAGCTACTTCTCAGAAATTATAACTGAGCAGGAGTATTATTGGCATTATTAATGGCATTATTTCTTGACTGACAGTTCTTACTGCTGCATTCTGCCACCTTAGTATCCCTGCTTTAGGGAAAGCCCCTTGCTCTAAACCCACAGAAGAAATAGGATTTCCCCCCCAAATTTAATTCTCATGGCAACAAATTTACCAAACGTCATTCAGAGGAAAAAGTAGTGGAATAAGGAATTATGCCTGCGGAAAGTAAGACTGGCCAAGACTTTGACAACTAGCACTTTTCAGATGAAATAAGGTCAGCCTTTTTTGTGTCTGAAGTAAAAGCACATAAAAAAAACTTGGTGAGGCATAGATAACTGGAGTGTATCAATCGGAAATGAACAAATTGGCCAGGCCCATCAATATGTACTATATGCAACTGCTTCTATACCCTCCAAGGTATTGGCATGTTCATGGCATGTTTCTCCTTAGGGGAATTCACAAAGTGAAAAGACCTTGCTTGCAATGTTTGAGGAATCAGCTCAGCTGCAAGAGAATCAACTAAAGCCTCCTCTTATGCATTTCCAAAATTAAAACAAAAACCTGGCCCAGGCTGTCTTTAGTCACACCTGGGTCTTATAGTCCCTGCTTTTTGGGAATTGAGGTACAAATATAAAGGTTAATCTGAAAAGATGTAGGCTGTAAGCATTGCTTCTAGCACAGAGCCATAATAAGACTTTGAGACTGCATTTAATTTTTGGATGTGCTCCTAGTTACTGCAAAGAGACACCTCACATACAAACTTACTAAACATAAGGTTACAAAATGCAGCTATTTCTCTGAGTCTGTCAAAATAGCTTTGCAGTGATAATGAAGTCAGTCAAAACATTCTGGCTAGTAAAACAATTAGGTATAATTCAGTATAAATACAGGGGATTAAAATAATGATTCAAAATGCACTGATCTAAACACAGGCTGAAGGCACTCACATAATTAAACACAAGGTACAATCTCAAGCAGGAAAGAGCACATGGTGGCATTTTTCAGAGTGCGTTTATCAATGGAAAAAACCATTACTCTACAACTTTGCACAAAGAAGGTACTGACTCCTTAGAAAGTGATAAGAAGTCTCAGAAAGCTCTCACTGTCTCTTGTTTTGAAGCACTAATATAATTTTTTTGAGAAATAAAGACCTACTGGTTCACCTATGGGCCCAGGTGGTCCAAGTACTGTACTGTCTTCTCCTGGGTAACCCTAAAATAAAGGTAAACATTAAATACTTGTAAGTTCAAGATTTTCTGTAATTCATACATATTCAAATGCAGTAATACATCAGAAAGCATACTGTATAGATGCTACTAGTGAGTATGATGCTTTTGGTTTTAAACAGTAGAAGTGGTAACACTGTTATAACATGCATCATCTTTTTAAGAAGCAAATATAGGACTAAAAACCTAAGTATTTGCTCTGTTCTCAAAAGCATCTGTTAAAGGAGTATTTGAACATTGTCCATGTTCTTAAGAATGGAGGAATAGAATATATGAACCAGAGTAAAAAATACAAATTTCTTCTAATGTCTTAAGAAATGTACTTAACATACACAAATGAGTGCCCAGAAAACTCCAGCAATCAGCCTGAACAGGCTCATGCTATTTTTTATTTTAAATATGAAGTGATCATCATCTAAAGCAATAGGAAAATCCGTTACGTATTCCAACATATTTAATACAAAGAGACACATATTTTCAATATTATTACAGGTGTCGGAAAGTGCACTGAACTGGATTTTCAGAAGCATCAAAAGCATCAAAGCAAGCTAAACTAGCTCTCAACAATTTTATTTTTAGATACTGTTTCTGAACATCTTGGAAGCCAATTATAAAATCCTCAGTAATTGTCTATTAGCAGTATTCATTGCAAAACTGGCCCTAAGTAGGACACATTTGTCTGCCTGGTGCAACTGTAAACAAATCTTTATGAAGGGAATCTCTATACCTTCCTGGGGCCACAGGGTCTTCACTTGGCATGCAAACTTGATTTCAGGGTTCAAGGGCTTAAAAGAACAGCGAATTTAACACTAAAAAACCAAACTGGGGCAATTTCCTGTCCCTAACCTCTTATATTAAGCATCATAATTGGACCTTCAGCAAAATCCATGAGAGTACTCACAAGCTTAAGGTTGAGTGAATGCTACTCAGTTCCCACACTGATTATTCCTATCAGCAGTACTTACTGAGGGCAACAGTGCTATCTGATACGACAGAATGTGTTTTTTTAAACAATGGATAGCTTGTTTTTTGAAACCTGAAACATTTCAACAACAAAGCAGAACTCTGCCTCTGCAAGATCTGTTTCTCCACTTCGTAATTCTTTGCATATTCTCTCACAACACTGAATAAATGGTGGCTTTTGCTGCATGCTGTGGAAAGCAGTGAATATGCAGTAATATTTCCTCTTTTGTGGTTATCTAAACCATAAGAAAGAATAATCCATCTTCATACCTTTTCTCCTTTGGGTCCTGGGGGCCCTGGAGGCCCTGCAGGACCTTGGTGACCCTAAAGAATGAAAGAAAACAAAAATTAGTTCCAATGCAAATAATTAAAGAAATAATTAATTCCAAACTTTTGTTTAGCTACTTGTTGCCATTATTTTTGGCTGCTTGCTAATAATGCTGCATAATGATGTGGGACAAAATTAAGGGGCGCTGGCAGGAAACTTATTGTGAGCAGGAAAATCTGTGCACACAATGGGAAGCCAAGGGCTGATGTCAAACAAGGGCTCGATGCATGTCAAGGGAGCTGGGCCTGATCTTCAGGGCTAGGGCCAAAGATGTTTAGAGTTTAGAGTTTAGAGTTAGAGTCTGTTTAGAGTAGACACAGCAGTCTGGTCTGTAAGAGGAAGATACAATGCATATATGAAGGCCATCAGAAAACAGCAATTTTTATTCAGTGAATGCCACAATATCTTTATATCCTTCAGCTAACCTCATTCAATCAATGGTTCTGTTAATGAAAGGGAAACTGCCTGACCAGATGGTAAACAGAGGTAGTGGCTTGCTTAATTCTCTTTGTAATGAATAGCCATAGTAATTTTATAGGAACTTTATTAACAAATAGAGCGGAAAGCACTGGAAAAACAAAGGAAGGTTTCAAATCTGATACAAAAAAATGACTGCTAGTGAACTTGCTGACATTGCTTAATGCTTGCAGTAGTAGAAAATCAGGTGTGATGCAAATATATGCATCTGACACAGACATTTGTATATTTTACAGAAAGACTCCACATGATATGTGAAACTATTCAGAGCACCAGAGCTGCACAGAGGTGTGAGTGCACATGAATTCAGTTAAAAACTCACCCCATAACCTGGAATGCCTAGCTCTCCTCCTGGTCCCATTCCTCCAGGATGTCCCTGACAAATGCAATAATCAGTGATAGAAAAATGAGCTTCCTTTTAGAATATTGCAGCAATATAAACATTATAAATTCATCTTCAGACATGGATACTTGAGAACCATGGATTATTTCCTTGTTACTTTTAACTTAATTTGTTCATAATAACTAAGATCAAAAGGATCTGAGGCTTTCAGAACTGTGGAAGAACTTCATGTGTTCAAGAAACACAGTGCTGCACTCCATGGACTCACTGGACCCTAGAGCTGTCATTTAGATACATATTGGATGCATTTGGTTTTGCATTTGCCATCACACAATGTGAAGTATGCATGGAGAGCTTGTGATGAGTTCATAATGTTAGTAGAAATATCCTTAAATCAGTTAACTGTAGATTAGACACCCAATCAATAGGGATATAGCAGACTTCATCCAAAATGCTGTGTTTAGGCCATAACTAAGGCTTTATTTATGTAATAGCAAAGCCCATGATTTCAGTTCTTGGTGTCAGAAAGTTTTAAGAAACAGTAACATAAGTGAAGATGCATCTTAACTGTGGATATGTGTACTCTGTGGCACACCCTGCCATCCTGCTCTCTGATTGCCAGATCAAAAACCCAATGAGAGCGGAAGATGACTTTCTGCTGATCCATGAGTTTCTGTCTGGACAGGTGCATAGGTCTCATTCTAACACCAGAAGCCCAGGGAACACATTGGCAGCCAGGGGTTGGGAAGGACTTCTAAGTAGCATAAACAGCACCTACATCTCCAGCTACAGCTTTTGCTATTTATACATGGTACATCTGTGATTTCCCTTCATTGGTGGAGAGACAGGACTGCTAAACCACAAATGCATGAGCTCTTAAATAAACATACATACATACCAAGGGGCCTCGAGTTCCTCTTGCACCTTTAGGACCAGTTTTTCCAGGTTGACCAGAATCACCAGGAGGACCAATTTCTCCAGGAGGGCCAAGCTGCCCTTTTTCCCCCTGTTGGTGTTATTTTATTAAAAATAATTAGAGACTGATACTACATTTCAAATGCAGCTTCTGCCTAATCAAAGTGAATAACAGCACTATTTAAGAGGAATATTACATTTATATGTTGTTTACTGTAGTTCTTAGAAAGCCTGAATCCAGAACTCTGTAGGAAAAGAAGTCTACTAAACCCTGTCTTTTTTGTTTAGCCAGAGCTGTACTGTTTTTATAGCATCAGAAGTTGTTCTGATTTGCACATCCTGATTCAAATTTAATATTCCCAAGGTCCCATATGCTATCAATCACAAAATAATGATTACAATTTCTATGTCTAACAATAAAAAAAAGTCACTTGAGAAGTGAAAGGAAACAGGCACGGACTTAGGTTGCATATTTTACCATCAGGTTGCAGTAAGAAATTATCAACATATAAAACCTACTGATGTCTTTCAGAGTGCTGATTGGCATTCATCCGTGTCAAGGAACTAAGTGGAATTATTTTGTAGTGTAAATTCAAGTTTCAGACAAAAGGAACAGAATTTGGGAAGATGAAAATTAGTACCTTCTTTCCCAAACGGCCTCTCTGACCTGGGTTTCCTGGTCTTCCTTCAGGACCCTGTAGATTTATGAGGGAGGCAAAAATAAATGATTGAGAAAGGCCCTGGAAACATGTTTAAACTGTGCTCCAAACTGGATAACTAAGCAGGCTTTTGTTATACAGAGAGGTGAGAGGAAAAATCTCATTAACTGTTGCTATGAGGAAGTTAGCATGGCTGTTTCAAGTTACAGCAGAAATAAATGGGGAAACATTAGGGTTCACTTATCAAATCAGTGAAAATGAACTGGACAACAACAACAACAAAAAAGACAAACACTAAAACACAATAAATCTTGCCCAGACAGAAAGTATTATTTCAGGAATAGAGTCGCTTCTGGATTTAGAGAAATGCAATGCACAGTTACTACTTAAGAAAACCTTGGGGTTGTCAAGTGCCAAGAGCAGGGCCCTGACAAAATCTGCTGCAGAGGAGAGACCTAGCTCAGTGCATGGTGAGGCACTTCCACTGCCAGCCCCGTGGTGGTTGTGTAAGTGGGTGTGCTGTGTGTAGACAAGGGCTGCCACAGAGCTACAACCTCACTGCCCTCTGGGTCACTTCAATGACCCCTGGAAAGGGCTGGAAGTGTCCAGTGAAAATTGGTCTCAATTTATTCATAGCTCTGTGAAGGTGAGGAGGTAATTTAGCTTTAGTTTTGGGAGAGGTGAGATACACATACAACATTTTTAAAAATATGGTGGTGATGAGCCAGAGTAAGTAGAGTTCAAACAGAATAGTGAAGCTCATTTGTTGCTTCATTAGCTTCTGGTTAAGGAAAATGTAATGTTACTCTGAACCCCAGTAAAACTCCCAAAAAGGAAATTGATTTCCTTTTTTAGACCAGGATGTTGTGATCTGTCCACATGTCTAGAATAAGGTCGAGTCAATACTGTGATACAAACACGCTGGGGAAGATGAATGGGGAGAGAGGCAGCTCTGCAACTACATTTGGAACAGAAACGTGAAAATTACACTGCTAACCACATCCTCCCAAACTCTGAATCATCAGAGCTGCCTGTCTCACTGAGGCGCAGCAGTGTTGTTTGATGTTGTTTACTCTATACAAGTATAATTACATTCAAAGCAGATCTGTCAGGGCTGAGATATTTTATGATTATTTTAATGTACAGAACATTCTTGCTTCTGCTGAATTGTCAATCCAAAAAAAAAAAAAGAAAAGAAAAGAAAAAAAGTCATGGTGATATTATTGTGCCAGAAACATCAATTTTTCTGCAGTGCATCCTAAGCTGTGACAGTTGAAAAGCGCATTTTCTTCCTTCACTAGAAGAGTTGCTTGCTATGAAGAGCCTAGGAATAAAGAAAGCAGATTGTAGTTCTGAGGCTGAGGATAGAAAGGACAGTGCTCACAGCTGGTGACAGCTGGCCCTCCAAACTGCTGTTTACTCATACTCTATCATCACATAAGAGCTACAGTGAAGACAGTCAGGGGATTGTGAATGAATTTTGGGAGAGGGGATCTGATGTCCAACTTGAGGCTACATAGTCGCTTTAGAAGCTGTGCTCCAAAAGATTCGTTTACACTAAGCAGTTGCATAAAACTTCAGCAAAATAGATTAGACGAATGGATTGTAGCTGCTAGGCATGATGCCAGAACAAACAGCAAACTGATCTAACAGTTTTAACTGTGGATCCCCTTGTTCATTTGCTATTTCACTTATGTGTGCATGCTGCCATTTCTTTCCATCTGTCATCTCTAGCAATTGGTGATATTGTGATATGTCTATTTAATTCTTTTCACAGGAGGACCAAAATCTAGTTAATTAAGGAATAAGTGCTTTTTAAGAAAAAAAGAATTTCATTATCCCATTCTTCCTCCTTTTTTTTTTTCTTTAATTTATTGTATATACCTTATTGCAGGCCCACTAACAAGGTAAGAAAAGAAGGCTCAGCAAGCACTGAAGCATCAGCTGAAGAAGGGCTGCCTGGCATGATAGTCCCTCTCTTCTGGAAGTCAGCTTCAGTATGAGTTGGGCAGCATTCATAATAATGTCTTTATATCACTTTGATAGCAGCTTAGAAAGCCCACTGCTAGGAAAGGCAGACTATCCTCCCGTGGCAACTGATCACAGATCAGCAGTAGGTGGTGCTTAGATTTTGTGGTACCTACTACGATGTGATACTTCTTTTAAGTAACTTTTGAACTGCTCCTTGAATCTTAACAAAGAAGGCCCTATAATCCACACATACACTTCAAGAAATCCTGTGCTGTTGATGTCTGTGCTGCAGTAATGTTGTAAATAAAGACACCTTGATGTTAAATACATCACTTCTTCTAGATAAGTTAGTCTTAGTCGCTGCTGTTGTTGTTAAGATATATAAAGTTAAGCATATATTTGGTGAGAATACTAGCATAGAATATTCAATTGGAGCCCACCTTTGTGCTCAAAGTTCTGGAGCTTCATTATTTACAGTGCTCAAAATGGCAATTATTTTCCCTAAAGAATTTCTAATCTAAACTAAAAAGTAAACGGCCCTGTGACAGTAAGCAAACCCATTAGTAGGGAAAGATACAAAGAAATGACAGAACTATTTGTGATTGTATATGCATCCAGGCAGACTCTTTGGGCATTTTTTTTTAAATTTAGAGAGTGATTGAATTCTGTGAAATTACCCACAGTCTCCAAATTAAGGTGAGGATAGGATCTGACAACAGAAGGCTGTCTGCAGAGACCTCAAGTGAGAAAATCCAGGCTGTGTGTCGTATGTGTTGAGGTAACAAGAGTGAGGAATTAGTGTATGCTGAGAAGTCCCATTTTAAAATGGGGAAAACATTTGTCTCTCTAAAATCCCAAACTACATAGGAAGGGTAGACAAGCTAATTTAAAGATGGTAATCTCTCAGTGAAAAGGAAAACAAAACAAAAATAAGTAAGCAAAATTTTAAAAAATTATTAAAAAGCAAATGAAAAAAAAAGCCCACTTAATATTGAAAACACGTACTGGAATACCCATTATGCCAGGTTCACCAGGGGGTCCAACATTTCCTGGTGTTCCCATCTCTCCTTTTTCACCAGCTTCTCCATGAAGTCCCTGTTCTCCAGGATCTCCCTAAAGCAACACAAAAAATCTTTCAAGTTACAGCTCCAAAACTTATTCTTGAGAAAAGAGAATTCTAAATCTTCAAGTTCAACCAAAGAAAACAAACAAAAATGAAAAATAGAAAACCACCACCACAACAAAAAAAGTCCACAAAGCAAAACAAAACAAAAAACTACCATACAAGAACTAGTGGGAATCTTTCAGTCAAGGCTCCAAGCTAAGGTAAAGCCTTTTCTACAGCTAATTCACAAACTCATTCAACAGCCAGGTCTTGCCTCATCCATCTCCTACTACTGTGAAGGTGTAACATCCCCTGTCCTTGCACCTCTCATAGTCCCTGTCACAGTATTGATCTGATGCAGAGAGTGAAGCATTGGGCTTGCTCTGTGTGGCACGATGTTCACAAGTGAAATAAGTTGCACTGAGTTCTTCACTTTGAGTTCTTCTGCCTAGCCATTCAGTTTTTCAGAGCAGGTCTGTGCCATTTAGGGCTTTCCATGGTAAAATTACGTGCACTCAAATGGGCTCTGCTGAATTTGTGTAATAGAGAGTGCGGGGGGGGGGGGAGGGGGAAGGATATCTGGGCCTTTAAATTAATGACTGCTTTACATCTGCTAAAAAAAAAAGAACCTACCTTTGGGCCATCTCTTCCCTGTACACCATCTTCTCCTGGAGGTCCTGGTTCACCCTTACAAAAAGGAACAGTTAAAAAGAAAATTATTGCCACTGACTGAACTTTTCCACACTTCTTTCTGCCTTGGTTTTACAAACATTTATTATCATTTTGAACTTTCTGGGTGATGGACAACTTTTATGGCGCTGTGACAGTTTATTTTGCCTTCATTTTTCAGTTATTTACTGTGACAGTTACAGCCTTGTGAACCCGGAGCACCAATAACCAGAAAAAACAACCAGCAATAGAAAAACAAGACAAGGCTGATATAACAATGAACATTTGGCCACTGGCACTGAGATTGCTCAGTTTTGGAGTACAGAACAGGTAATTACAGTAACTTCAAAAATACACCTATCCTGTCCTAGATTTCTATGCTTCTGTGGATAACTACTGTGTTGGTATGTTCAGTGATTCAGTGTAGGGCCATGGAAAACCTCATTTACCATCAGTAACCACACCATGACATTTTAGAATGTTTGCCTTTCTTGGGGCCTGATCTTGAAAGACAGCGGCACCTTACAACTTTTGATGCAGATAGTAGAAAAGCAAATGTGACCTGCCCTCTACTGATAACATGGTATTTCAGTCATAGAAGTATGGTAAGGTATGGAACTTCCATGTGGTCTAGTATAAGAAATTACTCTTCAACAGCAACAGATGTAATTGTAGAATGCAATATGCTGGAGATTTTGGCCAGGAGGAATAGATGACAGCAAGGAGCTAATGGGACATTAGAGCAGCTCAGTGGGAAGGCTTAAGCTTAAAAGGATACAATTTACATTCTTTTACAAGTGACCTGGATAAAAATCTGTCTGTAGCACTTGAAAAGACTTTTTCATCCTTCAAAGGTAGGCAACTATTTGGGTCACATGAAAAAGGCGAGAAAGACATACGGAAGGAATAAGAAGGTATGCAAGTGTTTGCTGAAATCAAGTGCTGATTGAACTCATTCAGCACAGTACCAGAAGCAAATCACCTGCATGAGAAGTACACAGAAGTACCCTTCTCTGTTTCGGCAACAAAGTTCCATTATTTTGCCTAACTGCTACAGAGAATTACTGTCATCTTAACATCTGGGATGGACATCTTTGGATTTAGCTTCCTGCTGAAACCTGTCACATCTCAGTGGTGCCTAGAAATATTTCAGCATTATAATCCATGCTCTTTTTAACTTGCCACAGCATTGCAAATGTTCTCTTAAATGATATATTAAAGTACTTATTAAATTATTTTCATAAATGAAAATTTTCTGACATGTTTGTAATGTATTTTCCTTTTTGGAGGAACACTCATGCCGTTAGCTCACCCTTAAGCCTTGGTCACCAGCTTCTCCAGCCTTCCCAGCAGGCCCAGTGTCTCCCTGAAATGTCACAAGAGAATTAATCAATGGATGGCAAGGGACAACATTTCTAACAGTGATGAAGTTTACATGAAGACAATGCAGTCATTATGACAATACTTCTTAATGGCTCACATCCTGTATCACTCTCTGCTTGGCTAATGAGCCAAATTGCTCCGATTTGCTTATATGGAAACTGAAAAAATTTAAATAGCCCAACAGGATATTTTCAGCATTTACCTTTGTGCCTGGTTCTCCCTGCAGTCCAGGTTCTCCTTCAGGGCCAGGAGGTCCCTGCATGGTACAGGAGCTACTATTACACATGGTCATTAGTAATTTTGCAACTACCAAATAATACAGCCAAAATACAAGCATAAATATGAAATGAGACACATGGAAAACTGCATGTCTGAATAATTTAAATAAGAAAACACATTTGTTGGGTCTTCCTGGAGACTGACAGAAGGAAAGTACTGGGGATTTTAGAACTGTACCATAGACAAATAGATTGTGAAGACACAGCAGCATCACTAAGCTTGCAACTTTCACCATAAATTACCAGCAAGCTGAGTAATCTACCTTTTGCAAATCTTACTGACAAGTCTGTCACTGTTTTGGCCTGGATCCAAGTAGATACAGTCTTTGGAAAACAAATACAGAGGTTTTCAGATTACTTCTTCTAGAATTTATATTTAAACCTTTTAAAAAAAATATTTTCAACAGGCAGTCAGAAGACTGGGTTCTGGGTGATTGGGAAAGCGCACTTCTCTGAATAAGCCAAATCCTTCAAGTCTCAAGTGACCTCACCCTTCAGCTACTTTATGGCAAATATAGCTAATGCATTCTGTCATATTTCTTTCAAAGAGTTATTAAAAACAAAGTAAAAAATAGAAGCAAAAATTAGCAAGAAGACTGGCTGCAGCTGCTTTTCTTCATCTACTATTTGCAAAAACTTATGATTAATATCATTCCAGTTGCAAACTCCCACTCTTGGATAAGCTGTCTAACTGCAAGGAGGATGTTTCTCGTTTCTCTTGAATGCTGATTGCTATAGATGTCATGACCACATGCCTGACAACACTTCACAACAGAAAGAGGTATTTATTTTGGAAAGCCTATCAATAAGAGAGACTCTCAACAGCTCATGGTATTTAAATCAACTACAGGCAATAAAATAATTTGTGAACACATTGTCCAGGCATATTCTGTTGCTTGAGTGTTTCTAGTTAGAATACAAATAATTAAAAACTCACCTCAAAACCCATATCTCCAATTGCACCTGCATCTCCTGGTTGTCCTCTTGGACCCTGGCATTAAATAGAATGTTGGATGCATTATTCAATTAACATTAAATTATATTTTAGAGCCTTGACTTTGACCCTTCAAAACTATCAACTGGTGTAAAGAAATGTATTTCACTGTTTCCTCTTGAATCCTCAGAGTATGTAAGTACCATGATTGCACACAGTACCGAAGCCCTTATTGCCAGTCTTGACATGCTAGAATAACAGATTTCCTAGAATAACACAGATGTCTCTTCTTATAGACTAAAAGTAAACCATTATCTGAACTAAGCTCTCCTCTTGATTAACTGAGACTTTGTTTAATTAAGGATTGTTAGACTGTCTGGTTTGGTTTGTGGAAAAGCCTACAGTCTGGTACAGAATTAACTGGAAGCAACTACTGTGGATTTAGCAAAGTTTAGACAGAACAGTCACTGAGGTGTAACGGAGTAAATGCTGAGGCCTTTTTTGATAACATCACTAACTATGCTATAAGCACTTTCTTACAAGGCATGCTTATAATTAACAAATTGATTGCAATTACACACCTACGGATTGCTTCCTAAGGCAACATTCTCAATCTCTATGCACCTAAGATTGTTTATAGCTGCTCACTGAATGGGATCTGTGTGCTTGGGGAGCAGAGCTTGCCTGTAAGAGCTTACAGCTGATTCCATAGCCATTATGAATATATGTCATGACAAATCAACCACCTAGATCTATCCAGTCTGAACTCTGAGAATGTTCGTTTCCACTTACCCCAAATCTTGGTAAAACAGAGTTTGAGTTGCTAGGGAATTCAGTACAGTACGTGGAAAAAATTTTAAGCAGGCATAAGAATCAACTTACTGTCTCTCCCATTGGTCCTCTGTCTCCTGTGGTTCCAGGAGGCCCAGGCAAACCCTCAAAGATTAAAATAAAATGAAGGAAAATAAAAAAATCAGTTGGAAGCAGGCTGTTTTACATTCTATGCAAAACCACTTCCCTCTCTCATTTCTGCTCACTCAATTACTTGCTGGAAATACTTCAGAAGCCTCATTTTCTGAATGATACGCATCACCACATCACTAGCACTTTTGGCAGGTAAGGAAGTCTCAAACAAACCCCTCCACTATTTCTTTTACATAGGGATGAGCCTTGACTGACCCACCATTACCAGACCTGCATTGCTCCCCTTTGCCTCAGGTGGTGCTGGTGTGTGCAAACTGGGCCTACCCACAACCGTATGAGTGTCCTATCCTACAAATGGTACTTGAGATTATCAGTAAGGTTCACACCCCAACTTCTTTTCTGTTTAACCTGGCTCATAGCATTTATCATATTCCCTTCTAGAAACTTCATCTGTAGGAGTACTAGTGCACTATCTTTTACTTTGCAGCAAATGTACTAATTCCCATCATTTCAACCCAGTGAGATTTTACTCCATTCCTCATTCTGTATACACACAAATCTCAGTGAAGGAAGAGAGAAGGAAAACCCACTGTCAAAGCTGAGAGGCAACAGGCTTACAAATCTGACCAGAAGAGGCAAAAAAAGTGCAGTGGCAAACAGCATTGTGAGTCTTAGCTTCAGCCCAGAATCACAACCATTACTGCTTTGCTTCTGTTTTTTGGCTTCCTGCCTTCTTGAATATCCCCTACCATTTTTATTCATTAATAACCTTATTTGTAGAAGACAGAAAATAGAATCATAGAATTGTGCAGGTTGGAAAAGACCTGAAAGACTATCAAGTCCAACCACAACCTATCTTAGATATCCATTGAAAAAAAGCTCTAGATGAGGAATTTTCTCCTATACAAGTGGTGCATTTATTATATATTTTTCTATGTTTATCTCAACACTGATAGTACCCATCTAGTTTAAAATCTATCAAGTAATTTTCTATGTTGCAGTGACTTCTTCCCTTAAAACTACAATAAAATCACTTGCAAAGCACCCTCTATCCCCTCCACGCTACATACAGCTGCTGTTGCTCTGCTGCACTTTGCAATCATTCTATACTCTGTGCACCACCATCTGTGAAAACACTGGTCTGGTAGCAACTGCCATGTTCACACTTACTCTCACTTCCGCCTTTGATACTCTGTACAAAAAAATGCAAACTCCTACGTTAGTTTTCTGTTAGTTTTCTGTTAGTTAGCTGCTCTAAAATAATAAAAAAGTATGATATATATAAACGATGATATTTTGTGTTTTGGAAGTAGTACTGGAGTATTTAATACTCACACGTGCTCCTTGATCTCCTCTTTGACCTGGATTTCCAGCTTTACCCTGGTCAAAGAGAGATTTTTAAAGAGGTTGCCCTCTGATCATTTTGAAGAACAGGTCAGAAACTGGTAGTAAATACATTAAGGCTTAATACAAAGACTGGCTCCAATACTTACAATGAGCCCAGGAGTGCCTTTCTTTCCTGGATCTCCTTTTTCTCCCTGATAAATAACAACACATGAGTTCTATTGGCATTTGCTACATAATCTGCATACAGGCAATATATATTCAAATGCTGGTTAAGTGCAGAAATTGCAGATTTAGGCTTAGATGGGCTTCTACTACAGTTAAGGAGTACCTGGAGAAAGCAGAAATTTGCAAGTCTCCTCCTGGACTAAATGAAAAAGCTTCCAGGATGTTGACTTTCTAGGGATGGCATGGTGTATTGCCTATCACAGTCTATCCACATTTTGTACTATGCTGAGCAATGGAAGCACTCACCTTAATACCTTGTGTACCCGGCTCTCCAAGAGGACCATCTACACCTCTAGGCCCCTGAATATTGAACAAGTGATTAGGAACATTAATTGTGCATTATTTTGTATCAATATACACAACATATGCTCTAGAAGATGGAAATCTATTTTGTTGACTGTAACACTGAAAATTCACAGGATGAAAAGCAATTTTCCTTCATGTTAAGTATAAAATGAAGCTTCAAAGAATAAAATAAAAGTTTCTGGTTTGTCGTAATGTAAATTTTAGAATAAAGATATATGTTTATAACTATATAAACAGGATGCCTAAGGGCTTCACTGGATCAGGTTTGCAGTCAGATATTTTCTGCTCTTTTTCATCCACTTGGCATGCGTGCAAGGCATATTTAGAAGTACCTAGATGACTACTGGTCATATAAGGCACTTGCTTTTGGACTTCAGTTATACACACAAAAAATCCTGCTTGCTTGAAAGACTTTAAAACAGGCAGATAAGTTTCTTCCATTAATAAACAGCCCGAGGCAAGATCGAAACCAATTTGTTACCTTGCATCATGAACTGCTGTATTATCAAACTAAATTATCTACTTTAAACTGACATTTTACAACCAACACATGAACAACGATAGCCTATTTTGTTATGCTTGTTACGCTATTCCAACATAGTAAATATTTATTGCCAAAATGGTCAGACACAATTATTTAAGACTAGCAATCTTAATCCAATACAAGCAAACAAACATACAAAAAATCCTTAAAATAGGTAATGAGCAAAGTGGAAAAAAACCTGTTTATTCATCCTGACATTGGAGGGTATTTCCATAATTCTAAACACTCTTTGGGTGCAGAAACGAAATCAAAACTAGTCAAATACAATCTAAAACCAGCAACTGCTTTAAAGCAAGAGCTAGACGAAAATAACAGAGCTGGGTTGTTTACAACAATATGTAATGGGAGGATGAGATGACAGCTTTTCTGGTGGCTTCCTGGCTGTGCTGTGCTGCTATTGAGTAGAGAGAATATGTATATTGCTAAGGCATTACCTCGATGAAAATGATGTGCATTTTCAGAGCGCATTTCTGAGTTACAGAGAATCTTCTTTGTTGGGTCATGGTTTTTAATGCACGCTATTCAATCACATCGGATTACAAAGTGTTTTAATAAGTAATAAAGTAGGGATGCAAAAAGGCTTTGTTGGAAGCATATCTGATGTTATTCACTTCCTTCTAAAAAAAAAAATAAATTTGTGATATCTCTGCCCCTAGTGAGCTTTTTGAGACAAAAGATAACAAAATCCTGTCTGTTAGCTTGGCTATATTGATGCACATCAAAGCCCCTGTCAGAACAGATGAGCAGCCACTCGCTCTTCTCTGGAGCTACAGTAAAACCAAAAGCTGATGGGTACCTCGGAAACAACATGCATTCAGGTTCTGTTAGGCTTTGCTCTTGAAATGGAAATGTCTCAGGAAAAGTCCTTTCCTGTGGGCTGATACATAATTACATCCTCTGGCCAAGCCAAACTATCCCACGAGAAGCTTATCCATCAGCTTTTCAGCACTGCTGCTTCTGGCCAGCATGAGCAGTGCACAGGAGCCATAGGGCAAGGAAAGGAAACAGGATGGGAGTTGTTAGAATCCTTCTGATACCTCAATAGGCTTGGAACCAGCTTTTGTGAGGCAGTCTCTCTGCTTTCCTGGCCCCCTTTCTTGCTTTGGTCAATTACTGACTGAGTATTTACAGACATTTTTTTAAGCCAGAGGAGAAAAAAAAGAAGCCACAAAACACAACACTCCTGGTCTCCATAAGGCTCTTGCTGAGTGCAGTCCCAATCCAAAGACAGCTGATGTCTGTGGAAATCCTGGTGACTTCAGCACACACAGATCAGAATCAAAAGACTAACAGTGCCTTCAAGGGTGATGGAGACCTTGATGAGAAAAACAGAACTGCACCTAAAGTTTAGATTATGTAACTGTGTAACTATTGAATTACTGTATAGCATAATCTAAAAGAAAGCTGAACATCTTGATCAAATTATTGTCAGGCTACTGCTCTGCACTTTTTGTGTAATAGATGACTAAAATGTACACAAAATGGGTTGTGATGAAAACTTAAGGAGGACTAAGCAGGTTTAGAGTCCTGTGATTTGATATTGATGTTGGGTGAAAATTCTCCATGGAAGGGGGAGGGAAGGTTGGAAATGTTGAGATGAAGTGAGGGTGGATCAAAAAATGGAGGGCACAGGGAGATAGAAGCTCAAAGAAGAGCAAATTAATATCCTGAGCAACATACTGAAGGGAAGATTCAGAGTACTAAGTAGAGAAATTGCGAAGAAGTTTTATTCTTTCCCAGGCTTCTTAAGTACATGATCTGTTATTTGCTTTTCTGCATTCTCCACTGTGCTTTTAAGGAAAGAGAAACTCAAGGAGAAAAATGGACATTTTAACTGTACGCTTCTGAGTAATAAATAATTTTAATCCTAGGTTTTATCTTTTATCATTAATAATATTAACAGATCAATTGTTTAAAACACTTGTGACTTCCTTTTAATCACACTGGGGGTTCACAACCCACAGTTTGGGAGATTGGCCTGTAAGGAAAATGATAGGATTGTCAGTTTGTACTCTGTGCATAGTACACCAAAATCTTCCTGCTAGTCACGGAGATACTGCTACATTGACAGCCCATTCACTAGGAAGAATGATCACTAATAATCACTAACAATCAAGCGAAAAGGCCTATCATTCAAAACACTAACCTTTCACTAAATAACTTTGAATTGAAAATAAGTTAACAGAAACCAACACAATGTTCAGCTTTTGGCTCAGGATTTTGCCTGCCTTTAGCCAGTCACAGAGCAGAGTGTAGGAATCCAAGGGAAAGACAATTGAATGTTCTATCAAAAACACACCATAACATTCCTATGAGTAGTATACAGCTATGCATTATTGGCACAGATCAGTTGGATCTGTATCTTTTCCTACTGTAACTTGTACAGAATGAGAGATACATATAATATGCTTGCTGCTATTTAATTTGGGTTGCAGCTAAGCTGAGGAGTAAGTCTGCCAAATAATTGCTGCTAATTTTTCTTTGGCATGGGTCCAGTTTTCTTATTAAAATGAAACATACTGCATTGAAAACTTAAAGATAATAAATGAAGCAAGAAGAAGTTCATCTAAGAAGGAAAGAGGAACCAACCAATTCTTTTTATTTTCCTCATTCAGTCTCCTAGATATAAGAGTGAAAATAACACTATGTATGCTAAGTACGCCATCAGATACATCTCTCTCAATAAGAATTCCAGGAAAATAAGAGCATAAAAATAACTGCTTTTAAGCTTTAAAATAGTAAGCGTCAGCCTGAAGAATACTAGCTGCTCAGAATCTTAGAAGGTGTTAAAAACTTTACTTTGGTCTTGTTCATGAAGTCAATTTTATGATAAAGGAAAATTTTCTCTCAAATTAAAGGTAACAGTTGAGTTCAATGGAGATTATGGTACACACAAAAAGCAATATCAGTCTCTGACATTCTAGTTTTCTTCTCCATACATTAACACACAAGAACTAAAAAGTTGGCAGCCATAGAACCACTGCCACAATATCGTTACCAGTATGTCCTTCAAGACTACTCTTCCTCTTGGCCATGAAAGAGATTCCTTCTCCTTGACACAGCTATTTCCATTCTCCAGAGTACCAATTCTGACAATAAAGTATCTACCAAATGGCGTTCTCCTTCTGTACTTTCAAAAGATCAAATAGCTTATAAGAAAAAGAAAAGTGAGTCACAAAAGGACCCAACAGAGAAAGCTCTGTGCTCAGTGGCATATCTCCCCCAAACCCCCAGCGTGCTCCACAGGCTGCCAGACAGCCTTCCTTCAGCTGGCCAGAATTCCCCAGTGTGTTGGAGACTGAGCAGCTGGATGCTCTCAGCCAAAAGTATTCTGCTGGGAAACTTCGGATGTGAACTCGTTGCTGAAAGATCCATAATTTATGGGATGAAGGAATTCCACTCTGTGACAGTGCAGAAGTAGAGGTCAGTGCTCCCAAGGGTTTCTGCAGATTCCAGCTGTGAAGATGGGACAATTTCTTGTTTCAGTATACAATAAAAGGAATTTTCCATATGCTTCTATTTAACTTCTGTATGTGACCACGGTATGAATTTTTCCAAGTTCTGCCACACAGAGCTTTGGGTTCTTATACTTGTCATTCTGAATCCAGTGATGACAAACCCCAGATTTCAGGGGCCTCCAAATATTTTCCTTATGCGTTCTGGGTTTGATATTTTGATTTTGAGAGTAGAAAGTATTCTCAACAGCTTCACTGGGAGTTTGTTCACAGAGCATAAAGATTTGGGTCTGCTCCAAGACACTTTTCCATGAAGCATTCCTAGTCACGTTGGATGTAGGCAAAGGCACAAACCACAACTCTGTACCATGACTTCCACAGAACTTGGGATGTTTGGAATTTATTTTGAGTGATCTTTAATTATAAGCAATGTACTCAATGGTGTGCTGCCAAAATCATTAAGAGACACCCTCAAAAAATCTTGTCTCAGTTGGCAGAAGATGTGACATTCCTTAAATAAAATACCTCCTACCTTCAAAACAGAATCTAAATTAAATCTGCTGCCAGTAAGGAGGAGAGCCTGGAGCACTCACATTCAAGCAGCTTCTTGGTCCCAGTTCCAGCACTGGTGATGCTGGCAGATGGACTATCAAGAGGGAAGGGTCAGAAGGGAAGTTTCAAAGAGAATGCTGTGTCCACTGGAATTAAAACATACTACCTGAAAGAAGTTTAGTCCCACTTTCAGAGACTGATTACTTTTTAGCTGGCCTTTGAACTCACTGTATCCCATAGGTGACCAGTTGAGCAAACTCCAGTAGACATGTGGCCCAAAGAATTCTCAAACATCAGCTTCGTACAGTCAAAACTGGGTTTGCATAATACAACTCTTCTGCATGCCTCTGGCTTGCAAGTAATAATTCAGCAAAACACTTCAGGATGCATTTCACTTTGAGTCATGCTTCCACTGAAATCATAGAGAGGTAAGTGCACTCATCTGGTTCACTGAACCAGACCACTGAAAGTGGTGCCAAACTTCTGCTTATTTTCAGTCTCGCAATTGCCTTGCATTTCTGATTGCGTTTTGATACAGATTTTCAAATCTGTCTGTGAAGTAAATGGGATATTTGTCTTATTTCTCATCCAAGCTAAAACAGAGAACCTCACTCCTTCAGAAGGCTACCAACACAGGTTCCTGGAGACCCTAGGGCCTCCATGTATCAAGCCTATTTGTAGGAACACCTTCTGACCGCTTCAGAAGCTACTTTTCTAGAAGCCAATGGCTGGGGTTGGACTCTGCTGCTAAGATAACTTCTGATAATTCATCAGGCTCCATGTTTCTGAAAGGCAGGGTGGGTTCTCAGCCTCTGCAGCTCATTAAGGGTTCTCTTTGAATTTTGTCAGATATCTTGCATAAACAAATACATCTGCATTCTGAAAAACTGGCCTCAATTAACTCATTTTTTTATAGGCATTGACTAGTATGACACTTGCTCCCTACATCTCACAAGTTCACATGCTAATTTTCTGAACTTAATTTTCTTTTTGTGCAGGTAAGATTACCAAGCTAATACATTCTCTTCTGACTTTGCTATTTCCTCACTGAGCCACTGGGTATTTTTATTTTATGTTCAAAAACATAAACAATGTGTTGATGAAGAAAACTGTTCCTAAAACACCCAAACAGATCAATAGTGGTCATGAATGTAACACTTTCATATTTGTCTATAGAAGATAAGGCTAATAGTTATATTTGCTCTGGTCCTGCTCTCAGCTGAAATCAAAAGCAAATCCTCATTTAACTGAAATGTGAGGGGAAAAGAAGATTCCTACTTTTTCCTGGATAGAAATACCATTATCTTCTGCTTGATTTCACTACAAATAGCTGGAATCCAGAATTCAGAGGAAGCAACTGTACGTGGGTTCCACATCAAATTTATATTGGGCAACACCTTGCTCTAAGTACCATGAAAAAGCAGAATTACTTACCCTTCTGCCCTTAGGCCCCTGTGGCCCTGGTGGTCCCCTTGTCCCAGAAGGTCCCTACATGTCAAATAAACTAATTATTGTCTTTGACATATAGATTTATAAAAATTATAAGGTTCATACACAGTGAGTAACAACCAGTGCAACCAAAACAAATTAGTAATTTCCATCATAATAAGTAAATTAATTGTGTTAGTATGATTTATTTAGTAAAATCTGAATAGCAGTATTTAAGTAATCTTATTCCGAATAAGAAAGCGTGATCTGTTGGATTACATTAATTCTGTCCAATGTTCAAAAATTCCTCAAAGGATACTCTTAATTCATGGATTATCCTGATACAGAGCAAGTGAACACTGCGTCTGACTGGACAAATTTTCATGACAGTTTTACAGACTCCAGTACCAGCTAGAAAACATTCGTAACTCCAGCAGAGCAAAAAGGCAATTTAAAAAATGGTATATTTTATGTCAAATCAAAGCACTATTTTATACCTACAGGTAAACCTTCTGGCCCCACTGGCCCAGGGCCTCCTGGAGGTCCTAGGTAACCCTAGAATTGAAGTAAGTATAGAAAAAAGACAATTTCATCAAAATTGTTATTAGAAGAACTATAATAAATCCAGTCAGTTGCTTGAAAAATTGGAGGTAAATTAATAAAATGCCAACTGATGCATTCGTTGTTGCATCTTGACTTAGAACAAGCACTGCTGTCAGGAAGCCAGTCTTCCCACTAGGACGAACCCAGGGGCTGCCAGCAACTGCTGTGCAGTAGATTGAAGAGCTCACACTGGTTACCAGTCTGACTAGTAGTACAACTTGGTTACAACAGTTTACACAACAAATCGTTTGATCTACTTCCCTTCCTTTATTTCTCTCTTCTTTCAATTCAGTGTGTTTTATTTTTTTATGCAAGTCTCCTGAGAGCATTTTGATAAAACTTCTGTTATTTTGCTGCTTCATTCACAAGATCAGTTTGCAACATCAGCTCAGTAGCAGTCAAAATGTTGCTAATGAAGCTTCCTAGGAACACCTTATTATAAATACTACTATTTTCCATAAAGTCTGCACAGTCAGAAGGCTTGCAATTCATTACTGTTTTGGAAGGGAAAGTGCCTTTGTAATTAACAGAAATATGGATTCGACCTTACTTACAACTTACCATCACACCTTTCTCTCCAGGAGGACCTACTGGTCCTTGACTGCCTCTCTCTCCCTTTAATGAAAAATTAAAAAGAAAATAAAAGTGAGGGTTCTTTCCCTGAAACATTCCTTCTCTATTATTCCTAGACCTGCTCTAACAATACAACAGTGATGCAAGAAGACTTTTATTAGAGGTGTCATTCACAATTTATAAGGGATTTACTGCTAAAAGAGGTGTGCATAACACCTCTGGTTTAGGATCTTTCCTTTTCTTAGAAGTCTATAGAAGAGATTTTGTACTTCACCAGTTTTTCTGAACTGCTAACTGCTACTAGCAGATCTCTCTGTTCCATGCACCACATTTATAGTTATGTTTTTAATCTATAATCCTCACCTCAGTAAACAATTTTTTTCCTCTCTCCCTCATTTCTTCAGCATGTTTTGGGAAAAGAACAGATCTAAAAGGAAGGCAGCCCTGCATCAGCTGCAGGAATGCGCAGCATAGAGAAGATCTCATTCTTGTCCTACATACTTTCCCAACTTTTATTCTTATAACATCCAGCCCAACCATCAGCTTGGCTGTAGATAATCTTAACTGCACAGATTGCACATCTATCGTGGGCAGTACACATGACATAGAGATAATACAATATTTTGTTACATACTTTGAAGACACATTTCTTTATAATAAATGTGCTCAAAGTTTATTTGTCATTTAAATCCACACAGCATGTTTACACTGTAGTATTCAATCCAGAAAAGAGGAAGACAAGTTCTACAGAAACAGCAGTAACACAGTAATGAAAATAATTATTGTATTGTGAAGAAGACTGCTTCCAATTGCTGATAGATCAATTATTCTTTTACTGTCTCTTCCCCTCCCTCCTACTTAAACTAACAGCAGTATCCCAAGGTAATCTTTGTTGAAGTGGAGTATAGTTATGAACAAAAAGCATCCTTTGATACTGAATTCTTAAATATTATGATTAAAACAACATGAGAAAAAATATTATTTTAGTTTTAACAAGCAGTGCTTTCCATTGATAAATTGCTGTTCACGTGTTCACAGAAATTCTAATAAATTGCTAAGACTTTTCTAATAAGATTCCTGTAAATAGCAGCCACCAGTTTGGATGAAATAATTCAGCCCTGCAGGGCAGAAACACAAATGGTGCTGGATCATTCAGACAAACAATTATGCTTTTATTATAATTGAAGCTGACATGCAGTGCCGTAATAGTTTCCTGTTTTTCAGTTTTAAAATATTTCGCCTAAATAAAACCATGTCAAATATACTTAAGCTATTTATGCAGTTCTAGTCACATCGTCTGCCAAACTTCACTTTCATACACAAGTGTTATTATACAGTAGAGAAAACGAACAATGTTGCCTTTTTTACTCAGTTAATGCATACTGTCATATTTATCATTCTACTTCATCTGTTAATGATGTAGCAACGCTTAACCAATGACTGTTGCATGAAACAACCATCATTTATGACAGTTTTGTGAATCAATAGCAGTAGATAGTAAGGTGTCCTAACGTGACATATCACACTTGTAAGCAACAAATTGCTGGTAGATTGGCAAATTCATTACCAATTCAAATCAAGAACACCAGACAAGTACCCCTAATAAAAGCTTTTGGGTTTCTGTTTATTGCATCCCCATACACTGAAATACTACAAAACGTAAGCTTTATCCAAGCAAAACACCTGTCACTAATATTTTGTCTCCCCAACAGCTTTTAAAGTTGATTTTTGCTTCTGAATGTTAGATACGTTATTTATACCTTTTCACCAAGGCTTCCAGATGGCCCAGTTTCTCCAGGTAAGCCAGCTGATCCCTGGATAAGAAGCACGAGGAATTATTAGTGCAGTGTCCATACCAGTTCATAGCTGGCAGCTCCACAGTGCCCAGCAGCAGTATAGCACAACTCTCAATTCCTGAGAGCCTCTGCTCTATTTGTATAAGTGGTCCTGTGGGCAGTGAGGACTGCACAAGCTAACTGAGCTTAAAGTCCACGCAAGGGGACAGCTGCAGTTAGACAATCCACTAGTAAATATCTATTCCTACAAATTGCATTAATTCAATCATAGTAATGTGCTATCACACAGAGCCTACCTGTGATCCTAACATTGCAGTGCTGGAAGCTTTGCAAACATACAGCTTGCTAGCAATACAGCCCGACCACAGATTTCAAGGGGAAATTCAGTAGAACAGGTGTTGTAGCCCAAACAAACTGAAAATCAGGAGGATCAAAGTCTTCTAGTCCTTTTTAAAAATGAAGTAGCTCTCTCCTGAGGCTCTCCCACAAGTTTCCCCTGTGCAGGACAAGTACCACCATATGAAATGGAAAGCAAGATACTAAGTTTTTTTTTGTTGTTTGTTTGTTTTTCAAATCTTATTCCCTATGCCTGCAAAACATCAAACTATAAAACAGAAAATCAGCTCAGAAAAAATATGAAACACTAAGCTTGAAGAAAAAGAGGTGCCCAGAGTACACTGCATATAACTGCACATGGAAGATGGCAGAAACATGAAAGCTTTCAGAAACAGAATAAAGTGTGAATGCACTGCAATGCAATGCTTCAAAAAGCACTATGTAAATAAAATGGCAACAGGCACACTGACATTAGAGTCTCTACATATGTCTACATAAGCTGTGCTAGCTTAACTAGCACTAGCCTGGCATTTAAGGAAGTATTAAAAAAAAGAAAGAAAAACATTTTTCCTGCATTCGATAGGCAGTTGTATTCTTTTCATAAACCTAGTAGCAGTTTGTTCCATAGAAATCATTTCATATCAGAAAGACAATATTCCACCCTGAAATTTCTGTCATTAAAAAACAAAACAAAACTTTTAAAAAGATTTTTACTTATGTAATTTCAGTAGAGTTAAGGCCCAAATACTTTAGTATAACAGGTGCAAAGGAAGACCTTTTGATTGCTTTTTATTTTCTTTTTTCCCTTGAACTGCTAGCTAGTCTGGAAATCTCATAGCTTATATATACTGCAATGAGCCCTTGAGACAATGACCTTGCAGGCTCACAGCACTGGCACAAATGAATTTCTGAACAGGCTAGAGAGACAAACAGGTTCCTCAATGGTTGCTAGAGCAATGTACTGTGTGTCTGAAGTTGTGCATTATGTTTCAGCCTAAGGTGTCTCTTGGCATCTGTCAGAGATCTATCCTAGTCACACTGGCAGTGAGGCAATCCTTAGAGGTCAGTGTCATGATCAAGGGACTTTGTGATGAACTCTGAAAATCAGAGATACCACTGCTGTCAGTGTGACTTGTGGCCAACTGCAGGCCTCCATGCCAGGCAGAAATCGGTGAGACAAAGAATTACCCTGTACTCTTGTTCATCAAGATGAGGACCGTGGAGGTATGATTTCAAAAGGCTAAAAGACTAATCACTTTCATTTTCTCATTTCAGAAAGAGAAGACCTAATCACAGCCAAGACGGAGCTGAGATCTATTCTCCCTCCACAGAGACTCCAGACATCCTGGTCAATGCCACACTGTGCAGAGAGCTGAAGACAGTGACAGAAAGTTGTGCCCTGTACCAATGGTGATGCAATAACTGACCAAGTCCCCTCTTCAGGTCAGAAGTATTTCTGACTTTCTGAGTAAGTTGCTCTGAAGTGAAACGGAATGACAGGGAAACAGCAGTGGAGAATGTGTTGTGTTACCCAGCACATCAGGCTTGCCCTAAAAAACCTTTGAGTGAGAGGGCTAATGTTGGCTTCCTAGCTGCTGTTCCTCAAAATAAAGTAATAAAAAAAATGTACGGTAGAAACACCAGAAGAAAGTGGATTCCTGGCGGTACAAAAAGAGGAAAAGAAACTGTGTAAGAGTGGAAGCATCTATGTCTGGAAAGCAGAACAATACTTGAGACAAGAATTGAAACCAAAGTAATGGCAAAAGCAACATGGACTTCAAGAGGAGCTAAGGAGATAGTTTGTAACAGATTCACCTCTCCTTTGAAAAAGTAACAGATAATGTTAGGAACAGGTACCAGCAGGGCGAAAGAAAAAGAAAAGTTTTAGAAATATTATTTTACTTTTTAAAACAATTAGTAACATACAGTGAAGGGAAAGTACAATCAGAAAGCAAACATCTTGTCCCATTAATACCTTAGGCACAAGATTTTTCCCAATAGATGTTCTTAAAGACCATGTGACTCCTTAAATTTCAGTTTTGGATTGGTTTGCCATAGAGATCAGCCACTGAGACTTGATTGAGGTTTCTCTCCCTCTTATGTAAGAAAATCAATACACTCTAAAGTCCATTTGTCAAGTCATTGCTATTCAGTACCCCTTCAATCCTTTGGGCACCAGTGGTGGATTACAAAAATCAAGCCGAGAGTATTAGGCAGTAGAAAAGAAAAGCATAAAAAAGCTTTGAAATATTAAAAAAAAAAAAACTCATCATAGTTTTAAACCTTATTATTAAAGTCATAAACTTTCATTTGCAAGGATTTATGTAAAACTCGACAGTGACAATAAAAGCATTTTAGAAATCTTCTTGACAGGAGTATTTTTGTGGGAAATGAATCAAAGACCAGATCTCACAAGTAATACATGCCTAAGACAGACAAAACATCTTGCCAGCACATATGCTCCATGTTAGAAACTGGTCTGTAGTGGAATAATTGAAAACACGCTGTGTTCTTAATGCAAACCCAAGTTCAGAGTAATCAATTGAAAAACGTGGTTGTGAGGAATGAACTTGGCTGGTTCCAAAAGTGCCTGTGGAAGTAGTTGCCTGTCAGGTTGTATCCTAACATATTCCTGTGTTAAGTGAAAATCTTTCCAACTTTATTTCATTAACAATTCAGCATTTTCAAATATCTCCATTCACCATTCTTTCAATGGCATCACACTTCTTGCCACATTAACTTTCTCCTTTGAAATTTTTGGGGCATTTTCAGTTAAGTTTCATGAAAATTTGTACTTAATCTGTGCATTCTACTTTCCTCCAGATCACAGTCACCGTCTATGCCTGCTCTTTTTTGACGCTTCTTATAGGCCCATCAGCTTCATACTTCATGAAGACGACGGCTGGACTCAATGACCTCCACAGGTCCCTTCCAACCCTACTATTCTGCAACGGACTTCATATGGTTTGACACATATTTAAAAATAAACAAACAAAAAAAGAAACACTAAGTGAGCAAATATTAAGGCTATAGATTTGATTTATTTGATGATCCTTGAAGAATCTTTCAACCATCTCTGTTATAAAGAAGACCAAGAACAAAGGAAAAGAGAGGGAAGAAGAGTGGATGCTCCAACAGTCAGGTTCTGTTATTTCATAGCCAGCTGATACATAGAATACTTCTACATCTCAATTGTAATAAAAATTTAAAAGTGAGGTTTGAAGAAAGAAATAACAACCTAAGCTCAATTTTGCCAGCCAACCTTTATGGTACTTACAAGTATTTTTAAAAACAAATCCACCTTGACTATGGCACCATAGGTGCTACTTCTGGATCTGTACATGTACTCTTGTGCCAGATGTTACAGAGATTAGTTCTGGAAAAAAAAATTAGGATGAAAGCACAATAAAGTGCTTATGCTATCTGGTATTTGGGCTTCAAATCATCTGTAGTAGAAAAAAAAAAAAAACATGGTTGATCTGTCAGTAGCCATGGAAAGTTGATACTCATACTTCCTAGGCAAAAGTTTTACAGAAAGATAGGAAATGGAATTCAGCAGGGAGAACTGCAAGGCAGCACATTAAAGTGGTTATTAACTACAACAGCATCTAAAATTAAGAACTGGGAAAGATAAAACTTATGACTCAGAAGAATTTCCTTTCTACTCAGCAGTTAGAGCAGTTTGGGCAGTAAGCTGGAGACAAAGATGCCTACACAAATTGGAAATGGACTACAGGATAGTAAGAAGGTGACCTAAATTAACTAGAAAAAAAATGAAAGGCTAAATGAGTTGGGACAGGTTAGCCTGAAAAGGAGAGAATGAAGAAAGGACACAGTAACATCTATCATTTGTAGAATGCTGTATCAAGAGGAAGCGGATCAGATTACTGAACTGGAGGAACTTCAAAATAAAAAGAGAGAAGCCCTGGACTGCATGCAGGTCATGGAGCCCTCGTCCTTGGAGATTTTTAATAACTAGTTAGCCTAGTAATTGTTAGGAGTGACATGGAGATAACGTATTCTGCCTAGGCACATAGCTACATGTCACCTCAAGGTCACCCTGAGCTCTGGGATTTTATGGAGGAACAGACAGAACAAATCCGTAAAATACTTCTCAGGCTGAATGCAGCCTTTCAAATCATTCAACTGGAAAAGAATTGCTCATTCACCAACTTGAACATGCTTTGGAAGATCCCTGTGACTACCTACAGCATTCACCCATTATGAAAAAATACAAAAAACAACCAGAAACAAAACAAAACACCAGAATCAACTCTGGCAAATATTTTAACTGAGGAATTTCTTTAAGTAGTAAGATTCTGAAAGACCACAAAGCTAAACCTGATATACTACAGATTGAAGGAAAACCAAAATTCATCATTAAATTTACTATGATAAATTAATCATTCACTCTCAAATAAATACAGAAATGGAAAATAAAAGCAGCAGGAAAACACAAGCTTACTGCTTCACCAGTTTTTCCAATGTTTCCTTGGTCTCCTTGTTCTCCCTGTTAAATGGGGAAAACAGATGAGGTAGATGAGGTTCATTAGAAAAGTAATTTCTTTCATATGTGTATATTCAGGCTCTCTGTTTTCCTAACAGACTTTATTTTCTAATCTACAGCAGCCAATTATAACCTTAGAAACTAAAATTATGCAACTGGTGAAAAATAAAAATGAATGCCATCAGTTGATTTTATTTTTGTAAAAAATATGGTAGCTTTATCCTAGAATATTCATGTATTCTCCACAAAAATGAAAGCTGCATATTAAGGGCTCACTGAACCGTAAGTCAGCAAATACTCTGAATTGATGTAATTTTCTTTTAAATCTTCCTGTTAACAAATATGATTGCTTTGATTATTTCAGAATTGATTCAGAAGTAAAACGTTACCTGCACGCTCTATCAGTAACTTTGTTACAAAATATTTTATTAGGAAAACTCCCATTTGAGTTCTATTTTAACACATACTTTTTCTCCTTCCAGAAATCCCATATTTTAAACTAGAAGAATTTTGTTCTCCTTCATAATGCTGCACATTATGTAGCATTTTCCTACATGTTTTGGAAGTGGAAGCTCAATGTATATGCGCTATGACAACCTCAAGCATCCTGATGAACAGAGGTTTGGGAACTATTGGCTCAGGTGGACATAACTCTCATCCTTTCAACTACACATCATTCAATATTGCACTGGATACATGTACACAGCTGATAATCCAAACACACACTTATTTCATACATAAAAGCAGCATTTACCTTTAAACCTTCTGGTCCAGGGTCACCCAGATAACCTTTCTGTCCTGGTTTTCCCTAAAATAAACAGAATGAATTAGTATTTCAATTTTATCTTAGTTTCTGTGGTTATCAAACTAAGAATATACAAAAGGAACAGTTTAGTAATATTTACTACCTGCATTTGAATCTAATGCATTTATAAATCAAAGTCAGGTATTCTTGACTTCCTATACAATTTAAGCTATGACCTACAGATTTGGTTATTTGAACAGCACAACCCTGCCTAGGCAAACTTCGCCCATCTGCTCCAAGGGAAGGGTCTTGGTCCAAAAGTAAATGTCAAGTGAGCTGGGGCTGGATCTTGAGATAGTCAGTAATGAGATCATGCAGGTCTGACAATAGGAGAAGGAAAATGAATTCAACATTTTAATGAACCTGTATTAAGAAAATGTGAATTTCTGCTAGAAGGAAGCTAACAGATGTTAAACCACAGTGCTCTTTCAGCAGGCCGATAACTGCAATCAGACTCTCTGTAATGATAGCTTTCATTTCCATATGGTTGTCCTGAAACAGGAGTGATCAAAGTAAGAGATCTCAAAAAAGATCCTTCAGAAAAGGACATGACATTTCTAACTGGCTCTTTTGCTCTGGCTTTTCTCTGCCTGAAGATCAGAATGTGAGTTCGTTTCTGGGCATTCAAGAAATTCTTTATTATTTTAATTATATTATCAAAACTATATAATCCTAGACTTCTCATTAATCTTCTTTCTCGTGTTTTTTTCCTCTCTCTCTGCCTGAGTGATTTCATTTTGTTCTGCAAGTTACAACAAATCTCACTGAGTTAGGAATAGCCTTTTGTTTTGATAAATGGATTAGAACAGGGCACAGTCAGGAGTGGTGGGAGAAGAGACTGAGAAGACAAGTTCTGAGAGACCCAGAGAAGGCAAGTCATGTCTTTCCACAATGGTTAGATCAAGCATAGAACAAACTTCTGCAGGTTACTACATTGTATTTTACTCATTTGTTCTGAAGAACAATAAGGTCTTTATGGTGAGCAGAATGTAATGTTTTTTTTAGCTGTAATGAAAGGAATATTTTAAATAGAATTCATAGAAAGAAAACTAGTGACCACCATTAATGACCTGGATGGCTTTGATCCTGTCAGAGCTGAATTGCAGTTACAGCTTGTAAAGCTTTCCTGGCCATACCATCCCAGTTACTTGTGAGCAATGAAGGACAAATGGCAGATGCAAGCTGATCAGAAAACAGAACAAGAGGATTGCAAAATAGTAAAGCAAAGTGAAATGCACAGGTTTGGCTTTCTGCAGAAATGCAGACTGTAAATTACATATGGAGGAAATGGTTGCTTTTCTACTTGCTAACCCCCAGCAAAATCATTCTTCCAGGGCAATGTAATCCCAAAGCAAACATGCATTTCCTAAATTATTATCTGTTCTGTCCGTCCCTTTCAGGAAACAGCAACCACCTGTGCCTCTTTTCACCTCACAGTATGTTGATACATGCTTGGATATTTTAATACGTGTATATTATTATCACTCCAGTCCCATTCCTCTACAACCTTCTCACATGCCCTCAGCCTACAGGAAGCAATGAGCCACTTATAGAAAATACTGTGCCCTTGAGAGCACTTTCCTTAGTCTTTAGGAGAACTGCTCATCTCATGACAATATATAAATACCAGCTTCTGTTTTAAGCATGTATTTCAGAAAAAAAAAACCCAACAAACCTCTCATGATACCTTTTTAGTATTCCGATGGACTTCAAAGGCATTTTCTGCTCCAGCAGTGAGGATACAAAAAAATTATGAACACATGCTTGCACTGAGCTGAGCTACAACAGATAGTTACAGTGTTCATTTTCAGATAGCCTTTGAGAAAGAGTCAACAGATGGAATTTAATAAACATGGTCACTTATTTAATGTTGTATGTACCATATTTTCACTGGACAAATAATTACTAAAGAAAACATACCTTTATTATTTTTTTTAATAAGAACTCAATTAAGATTATGTAATAATTTGACAGTGGAGTAGAATTGGTGAGAAGGTATGGAAAGACATGAATAAAAATCAAATCCCGTGACCAAATTCAGCTCAAAATCCATCTGTTTTAGACATGAAAATTCTTTTCCAACCTGAGACTTGGAGCACAGGTTCCTGTTCACCACTTGTTTCAACAGAGAATGATCTGTCTTGCTGGCAGCATTTGTTAGGTGGGTCCCCGAGGTTTTTTGGCGTCATGCACATTTTTATTTATTATTGCTTTTTCCAAAAGTGAACACTAGGAATGAGCAGGTGGGGAAGGGAGAGCAAAAGGGAGGAGAACTTATTGCTGTTTGCTTAGTGCACACCTAAATTTGATTTTGGGGTAGAATGTTTTTACCTGAAACCCTTAAAGTAGAGGAGATGGATTCTAGAAGAACCAGAAATTGCCTCTGTTATTGTACAATAGAAAGCTAGAGTAGTCTAGAGTAGTTTCTGTAAGAATAAGGAAAGGGTGGATATAACAGATAACAGACACAGTTTGGTGAGCATTATTGGTGGGGAAGAGAGGAATAAACTACTGACCATGACAACAGTTTTGTAGGACAGGAAGGCAAGAGGCTGTAGTAAGAAAGACAGGCAAGACTTTCAGACAGAAAGGTGAGACGTTAGGAAAACTGTCTGTAAAACAGAAAGAGAAACAGAGCACAGAGGTAGTTTGCCAGAGAAAGAAGAATCCCCAGCACGTGGAGGCTGCAAAAACAAATTAGGGATATTTGCCCAGAAAGGCAGAGCTGACAGCTGGTGGTACCTTGGGGCCCTGAGTAAGGCTCCATCGATTCTTACTCTGTCAGGGTCCCCCTCAGAGACCTCTCCTGCTCTTGGATACTTATTTAGTATACTGAAGACAAATACAATAACACAGCTTCAGCAGCATTTACTTTCAAATGTTTTTGAAACTCCTTTCAAGGATGCTGGAAATAAAGCCTATGTAAATCAAAATGAATGTGCAATTGCAGTCAAGCAAGCATAACTGAAAAAGACGGATGTGTCCAAGAGCACTATATGAGATCCAACAACTCCACGTCCAGCATGAGCAGCATGTGCTCCTAGCAGGAAGGCAGACACAGGCTGAGCAGTGGGAGCAGTGCTAAGGCACACTGAGAACAAGGTGGCCTGGGGCTGTGAGGCTGCTCCAGCCAACAGGACCTGTGGAACACAGGTGAGAACAGTTGGGCCCTGGGATGAGAGGAAGAACAGGCAGGGCTCCACACCAAGAAAAATTCTCATTTCCCCTACCTCTCATTCCAAGAGGAACATTAGCCAACAAGCTACCCAGAGATGCCCGGAGACAGCAACCATGGGGCCACCACAGATCCACAACTTCTCTCAGCAGCATGTTGTGAGAGAGAAACCAAGGAGACATAAGGCACACCAGTGGTGTATTCATTTCTAAGTCAACTTCAGTCAAACTGATCCATATGAAAATATTTCTGCTTGCTGATTTCCTTCTTGGGTCTCTCTGCCACCAGCTGACAGTGGCTGGTGCATGCACATTGATTCAGGCAACGTGACAACAGGTGACTGATGAGTCTTGTGCTGCAGCAGCATCTTTTCCCATTGCCACTGCACAACAGTGCAATGTATTTCATTCAGGACCTCAGAATTGCACAGTGGTTTTATCTGTGCCAAAGCAGCACCATAGGCAGTTTTAATTGTCTCCTTTTCCTTTTCATGGGTTTTACTTTGTGCACCATGGTTGTGGTTTCCTTTCAAAACCCGGATTTGGAAAGGCATTCCTCTTCCCATCTCTGCCTAAAACATTTATTCATTTATTATTTTAAAACAGTCTTTTTTCCACAGTAAATGTATCTCTTAAACCAGCACTTCTGCTGAATAATATTCTGCAACAACAAAATTACTTACTCTTGGGCCAACTGTGCCAATAGGTCCAGCTGGTCCTACTTCTCCCTAAAAAGAAAAACAAAGTAAAAAAGAAAATAATCAGGATTTCAATAATCTTGATGCCAAGAAAAAATGGAATCTGCAGACAACTCTTTTTGCTTAGTATATCATCATACGTTTGCTTCATATGTGCATATGCATGCACTCAAATCAGACAGAAACACTGAGAGACTGAAATGATTTCAGTTAATTAGCCAGAGGGCCAAGCACTACATCACAGACAGTCAGAAAAAGACTTCTGTACTCTTCATTATTCCTCCATTACGGCAATATTTTCATGGTTCTGAGACACAGCAATGAAGGGTCAACCTCTCTGTCTGCCCTATGGTTACTCTCTTCCTGTAACATTTGACACTTCATAACCATGAGAACACCAGGAACATTCCTACTTTTTTCTTCCATGTAGGTAATGGTGCAGTCAGCAAAGTTAGCCAAACCATTTTGGCAGGGCTTATCCTTTATTTCTTGGGAGTAGAGGAAGATCAGGGGATCAGGCTTTTTGGGTATGAAGATGAAGAAATGACAGTGTCTGTGCTATAAAGTGTGCTGATAGAACTATACATAATAGAGAATTGCAGTGTTAATCTTCAAGGTTCATTCATTCATTATACAGTTACAAAGAACAGATTTGTACCAATGCTGTGCCAGGAGCTCATGCTGTTATCATTTAGTTTTCTGATTCTCTCAAAGTGTAAGATTTTATCCAGCTTCTGGAATAAGTAGTATACAAGCTTTACAGTTCCAAATAGAACTAACCAAAGGAATTAAGAAATGCTATCTACAGCTTCCTGGCTTGTAATTAAATGGAACATTTTGTCATGGCTAGATTTTAGTCACCTAGTATCTGCCATGAAAGCTCATAATTTAGAATCATAGAATCCTCAGAGTTGAAAGGGAACTTTAAAGGTCATCTAGCCCAACTCCCCTGCAATGAACTGAGATAATAATTTAAGCAAGCTTTATAATTTAAGCCGACTATTTAGAAAGCTAAAGGTCTATTCTCACATTCATTGATTCAATGATTTATAACAATTACTTCTGGCCTAAGATACGTAAGTTTTTATTTGTATTGTGATGAATTTAGAATGCCTAATAAATCTTTAAGAAGAAAAGCTGTCTATCTTCACTTCAATTGATCGAAGCCTTATAGTTTATTTAAGTATATCCAGGACATTTTCATTAAATTTAGGTTTGTTTTTATCTCCATGCACAACTCTGCCCTGTCTCCCCAGCTTAACAAAGAGAACCATGTCAGATTCAGGACCTGGGTCTTGAGATTTTACTGAAACCACCGAATAAACTTCACTGTATAAATTTAAAGGATATACAACCATGTAACACCTCATTGCAATCCCAGTCAAAAAGGGAAAAAAAGCAAAAAGAAATCTTGCACAGTAACACCATAAATACCTAACCACTCTTTTCTAATCTTCCTCCTCTTCACAACATTTCCTTTTAAACAATGTGCTGACTGAATAGTTTTTCCATCTTACCTCAACTCCTTTTGGTCCCTGTGGCCCTAAAGATCCCCGGTCACCCAGAAGTCCCTAAACAACCAAACAAAAACAGCGAGATCTTACATCAGCTAACAACAACTATGGTATAATTTTATTTAATTTCATCTTAAAAGTCTGGACACAAACACAAAGATGGATAGGCATATCTCATTAAGCACTCTTGTTCATAAGGAAGAGATTATGGAGCAGAAATCTAATATCTACTGGAATACTGATTATCTTACATACTTTGACTATGTAGATTTTTTAAAAATTATTTTTAAGTTTTTGAAATGGAAATAAAGTACTGGAGTTTGCAGAAGAACCATCTCTCTTCTTCTGAGAACAAAGCATACCATCACTAAGATTACTGATTAAAGCAGAACTGAAATAACTCTCATAGACATTTGATTAGATAGTATTTAGCACTTGATGAAAACATTGCAATGAAAACAAACTAGGAAGTGAATTCTAACTACTAGCTTGCCTGTCCAAAAGTACTTGTGATTTTCAGCCTTTACTTTTTGTTCATGTTTATAATCAGCTTTCCAAAGATGAAGAACCTTGGCTTGCCAACTCTTGAGTTTTTATGACTGCTACAACAACATTTTCAAAACTTTATTAAATGAACTAATTGCCAGCAGCGTGTCAAAAATCTTGGTCATCCAAATTGCATAGGTAATAACTTGATAGAGCACTCAACTTGGCAGAAGACAATGTATTTTATCTCTGTGTAATCATATTATTAGTCTTCTGGGAACCAAAGATTAACAATATAAGATAAAGCACAGAAAAGAAAAAAAATCTGCCCTTCAAGAAAGTGATGGTGGGAAAGTTCCAAGCGTAAGCCTTATTAATTGCTTACTAATGAAGCTGAAGTCTAGACTGAAGGTGTAGGCATTCCTCCAGAACAGTTAGCTTGCATGCCAGCTAAAACAGAAAAGAAAGTGGAATAGGCTACTTCAAGATCCATAGGTCACGGGCCAGTTTAGGGAAGTCTGAGATGGAGAATGTATGTTGTTTGACATACCACATAAGAAGTGACAGGATGGCTTTTAGGAGCACTGCATAAGCAGTATTCTTGTGTAGTAAGACAAGAAATTGTATAATAACAAAACGCATTAAGAGAAATTATTTTCAGTGCACTGCAATTATACCATGAAAATGTCAGCAGCACTGCCACTGTATGAGACTTCACACTGCACTTAACTGTGCATGTGGGGAAAAAAAGTCCTAGACTATAAAGATGGTATTAGGACTAAAGGAAATTTCCATCTCCCCTTTCATGTTTCAGACAACAAACAGAAATTAAAGGCAGTCATTAGACACATGCCAAAATGCCTGGAAAAAATTCAGGTAGTCTGCGAACGGGGTATCCTGTATATCATACCTGTGTGCACATCTATCTGTGTATAATGTACACACACGGACAACTTCTTAGATGTCCACCTCCTAAAAAACTGGTGGAACTCCTAACAGCTGTTTTTATTAAATGTTATCCAAGCAAACATAAATGAGCAGAAGTCAGAAGTTCTCAACCGCTTCCACAGTACAACACGAATTACTGGAAAAAACTACAGCTGTAGTCACCATACTCTGACTTTTCCTCTCACTTCTCTCAGTTACAGAGCATAAATACTTACAAGAATAACATACGAAGCAAACTAATTCAGAACTTCTTTAAACCTTTTTTTTTTTTTTTTTTTTTTTTTTTAAATAAGCAATGGATCAAGATCAAACGCCTTCCAAAATATTGTTTCCAAGCTGAGTAATGTACTATAGAGCAAATTACTTAATAAAGCCTTTGAACATTATTTTCGGTAGGTCAGATTTGCTGATTACTGCAATAATTCAGGGAAAATTCGTAATCCAGTTGTACTGGTATTTAGAAATGGCTGATCATGCTCATAGAGCTTAAACTTTCCAACAAGGGACCAAAGATCTGCCTTGCCAGCTACTAAGATAGAAAGTTTATCTTGCCTCTTGGCTTTTAAAATGAGTATTGCTTCTGAGGAAATAGAAACAAAAACATGTAGAAAAGCACAACACAGTAAAAACAGTTCCAAAAATAAAAGGAAGATTTAAAAACAAAACCAAACAAAACAACAATCAGCACAAGACAGCTGGAAATCATGACAGCTGAACATTTCCAGTGTGCAGCCTTTCTCCCATAGCACTAGGAGTCATTTAGGAAATTTTCCAGTTTGGTAATCTTCCATCTCAAATGTAAGCCATCAGATCTTCCTGATTAGAGCAGGCTGTCTAAACTTCTTGTCTTTAAGAGCAAATGTGTTGGAGACCACTGAATCCTGTTCAGCCATGTAATTTCTCCATTACTGGAATGCATACTCTGAAATAAATGTTATTGGCTACCTTTTAGAATTTTTTTAAATTGATATTTGGGAGGGAAAGGAATAGAGTGGTAATGTATATGTTAAATATCAAACCAATTCAATCAAAAATATCCAGTGTAACACTTGGAATCATGCAATCTCAGTTAATGGAGAAACTGGCCAGAGGGATAGGATCTCAGAATTCACGCGTCTGCTTGGAGGATCAAATTTGATCTGTATGTCAAGAGCTGTGGTATTGCTCTTCTCCTGTTGCCCCTAAATCCTGTATACAAACTTTTGTCACTATAAAGTAGCTTGATAATTCACCACTGTCAGAAACATTGGAGCAATTACCACCCAGTTGTCTGATAATCATTCATATAAGGAAGGCCATTAACATTACGCAAACAGATTAGCAAACGAATAAATCAGAATGAAAAAAAGTTCATTCCTGCCTCTGGAAATGTATTTTAACTTTTCCCTTTCGCTGCATCAAATAATGTTTTTTCAGACTTCCCTCTAAATTCTTTCTGGGTTATTTTGGGACAGGGTTTCTGACACAGATGAAAGACATGAAGTGCAGAAAAGATTGGTTATGGCTTTGGTAAGGGCATTATTTGTGATGTTTGTTCTCAAGGCATGATGAATTTTGTCATGAAGCAATTTCCAGGTAAAATAAAACTATACTTAAACTTAAATACTTAAACCATTTGCAGTTTCCTGTACCATGTTGTCTTAAGCAATCTGCCACAGAATTTCACAGCTCTGCTGAAATCTTCTCATTTCCATCTCTGTTTATTCACAAATAACTTTACAATTTTGTCCTTGAAGCAAACAGTTCATATCCTTGGTCCTGCATAGTTCTTTGGTCTCCACACAATTTCTGCCCTTTGCTATGCTTACAGAACTAGAAAAGGCCCTTCATTTTGGTAGGATAAATAAACTGTCTTTCAGAATAGTCATTCAAGTAATCTTTTCTGCATCTATTCTCATTTGATTGTGTCCTCCTGGAGTACAAATACCCAGAACTCTGTGTACTTCTAAAAGTCTTCTTGTGCTTTGTACAGTGGCATTAACATGACACCCTTCCTCACGTATTCTAGAATTTCACTTCGGTTTTAACAACCTTATCATGCTTTCCTTTCAAGGATCTTTTCTATCACTGCCAGCTGCAAAGCTCTATGTTTACAGTAGGATTTATTGTTTTAATCCCAGCACACATCAGTCTGAAGAAACATGAGTGGGGTGAACTGGCACAAAGTGCAGTACTTAAGATTATCTGAAAGTGTTCAACTTTGTTCAAATTTAATTCCAGCATACTTGTGCAATTTATTGATGAAAATATTACCTAGGGATAGTCCAAAGATACTGAGTGAGAATCTCCACTGGTTCTTTCAACAATAAACAAACTAAACAAATATTTCCCTTTGGGTTAATTGCTGATGCACCTGCATTTCTATTAGCTGTATTCATCTCTATCCTACTCATTATAACCAAGAACTTCCCATTTGTGTTTTTATCCAAACCTTCACTTAAACCTCTCTAAGAATCATTGCTAAATTTAGTCTAAAATATTAGTCTGTATAACTAACTTTTTAAACTGGTACATTACTTCCATCTTCTTTCTGTGTATCTTTAGCTAGTATTAATTCCAAAATTTGTTTAAAAAATCTGTATTAGACAAGTGAGATGATAAAGGTCTGTGTGCCTTTGACAAGCACCATTTTCAGTACTGGTGAAATACACAGCACTTCGAAATACACAGTGCTTTTTCCAAATTTTCTTGCACTCATCTTGCCACTCAAAGTCTCTGTAACGCAGTTACTACCTCTCCTAACCATGCAGACACCAGTAAACATCCGATTAACTTCATACAAACACCTGAGGCAAAGTATTTGCATTTTGACAAATTTTCTTCTTGTAACGCAAATTTCCATCTCTCAGACCTTTTCCTCTCCAATTTATACTGATTAACTGTAAGCATGAATAATTTTTCATGGTCTTACCTTGGGACCTTCGGGGCCATTTAATCCAGGTACTCCAATATCTCCTGGAAAACCCTAAATAAATCAGACAGACCAATGATTTATAGCCTAGGAATGTTTCCAACATGCATATTTTGTTTCTGCCCATTCATTTAACAAATCTGAATTGTAGAAAAAAGAACTAAATTTGTTTTACCATTCCCAATACGTCAGAATTCATTAAGCACCCTCTAAGGGCTTGGATAACTGACAGATTTCAGACAGCTTTCATTAAA
The DNA here is from genome assembly GCF_026119805.1 of Tympanuchus pallidicinctus. Lineage (NCBI taxonomy): Eukaryota > Metazoa > Chordata > Aves > Galliformes > Phasianidae > Tympanuchus > Tympanuchus pallidicinctus. The sequence continues at coordinate 13,721,731 of NW_026294791.1, forward strand.
CTCATTTTAGCAGATGTCAGTATGGATTTCAATTCTCTTAACATGGGACTTTTTAACCGCTGAACAGTGTTTATTATTAAACCGTAGGACTGGTCTTGATACACAAAATACTCACAAAATAGCCAATACCAGGTCTTGTATTCACAAATTCAACTTTAAAAAACTTTTTAAAATAAGCTTAAACAGAAGCTGGAGTCCTTTAATCCTTGGCCTCACTTTAAGAACAAGATCACTGCAAGATTAAGAATATGGTAAAAAGCCTTTTGCCTCCAAATCAGTAGGAGCTGATCCAGGTCTGGCTGGCAGTAAATGAAGGTCCCTGGCATGCAGTGTTATTTGGAATAAGCTTTTGTGAAACACTGCTTGGTGCAGATTCAGCTGTTGGTAAAGAAAGCCTATATATGTAAGTGAAATTAATCAAATAAGAGGATATCTTTAAAGATTCAAGAGCCACTTTTTAGGCTAACTATGAAAAAGGTCTAAAAATTGTCTCTATAGTGGATAACAGTTAGCCATACTTTATTAATTATTAATTATTAATTAATTAATTAAAATTAATTAATTATTAAATATATCCCTTCACCCTCAACTAGAACAGTAGAGCTGCCACATCATCATAAATAATATTTAGTGCATCAATATTTCTATTTGCAGATATCTCTTCCGTTTTCTTTTTATGACTTGTTCTTAGCAGTATAGAGTAAGAGTTTTAAGAAAAGATGTTGACAGGATAAAAATATTTTAGGTGCTTCATACGTTCAATCAAACACAAACATATAAAACTAGAATACAATTGCAATTTCTTAAAAAAACAAGCCCCTTACTATTAGCTGTTGAATATTAATGAGTCATAAAGAAAACACACTAAACACTGAAAAAAAGAACCAAGCTGAGCATTCAGAGGAACTGGAACAAACCTAAGACACAGCATTTCACAAAGCATCGTGTTGGTCATATCTTTTCTGCCATGAAGCAACTGATAGACCTGCGCAACAATTGCTACGTGCCTCTAGGTGGCACTTTGACGTGACAAAGGCACTCACATAACTAATTTTCATCTTTGAATCAATCAACATTTCTATGCAGTTTGTAAGAAGTGGTTTTTTTGTTTTTTTTTTTTTTTTGTTTTTTTTTGGTAAGTTTTTTGTTGTGGTTTCTTTTTTTTTTTTTTTTTTTTTTTTTTTTTTTTTTTTTTTTAGGTAAATAAAATGGGGAGCCATATCTACTGAAAAACACTGAAGAGGTAGGTCATGCTTATCTGAAATACACCATGAAATACACCTTTCCGTAACTTAAGTTTGCTGATTTAGAACACTACATAGCTATACAGGAGCTGAGAGATCAATGTATATTTTCCAGCTGTAATAGGCATTCTGTACAGGTTACTAAGAACAAAACCTCACTTGATATTACGGCATCTAAGGGAGGTTACAGAGTAGATTCTGGTCTTGCCATCAGCCAGAAACCTGACAGCTGGCAGGCTACAAATTATCTCAAAATCTTGCTGCAGAGGTGGCCTTTTGCCAGCAAAGCACTTAAGAGTTCACTCAGCTTAATCATACTAGAGAGTGCCAAAAAATAACTACAGTGATCACCTGCCTAAAAGCAAAGGTAGTTTAATCTCAACGTGGAAGTTCCGTTTTGTGCCGAACAATTTAAATATAAAATAAATTCTGGAAATAAATGAAATTAATATGTCTTGTTCTCATTTATCTACAAAATACTTAATTAAAAACAAGCCAAATGTGAAGGCTGCTACTATTTTAGGGTTTGTGTTTCTGTAGTGAAGTCACTTCTCACAGATATGAAGAAATTGCAAAGACTGTTGCTTTTCTTTTGTTTGTTTTCCTGTTCTGCTGCTAAATAGAAACAGAATATCAAACATTTGGAAGTCACACCCCCTTACCACTAGGAATTCTCTTGCATTTGCAGAAACCCGCTCATTCCAAGCAGTTTCCACATGCCATTTGTCAGCATCGCACCCTCCAGCTCCCCAGCATCTCTCAGTGGGTTGGGGATGTGAGCTGTGGTGCAAGAGCAACAGAGAGCAAAAATCTCTTTTCAGCTGACAAATGTTCCTGCTTGGAAAAGATTTTATCCAACAGCATGCTGTGTTTCATTTGAATGAATATTTAGAATAAATTTTCAGAAGCAGATTGGATGGGTGTTGCTACTGATCTTCAACAAGAAGCTTCAACAGAGCTTTAGTAATACTTATTATCAAATTACCAAAGATAGATTTCTGCTTAAACCACAATTTCTCTGAACTGAGAAAGTGAGAGCTGCAATTTTACATTCTCAAGTAAATGCTTCTTTTTTTTCTTCTGAAAAGACATGCTATCCAGAAAGACAATTCAATAAATCTTTTTTTTTTTTTTTTTCTTAAAAAAGCTTGATGTCAGCATTTTTGAAGGGCAGAGACCTTTTTTTCCCCAGCAAACCTTCAATTCTGATTTTGGAAAGGATGAAGAAAGGAATCTAACATACAAATCACAAACACACAATTACAATTTGTCAAAGAACAGAAAAAACTAGCAATCCTGTATTACAGTAGATATTACAGTAAAGCTTCACAAGGCATTATTGCTAAGACATCAGCATGGTGATGCTGTTGGTTTGAGTATTTGCCTAGTTGAACAGCACAGATATGTTCAGCCATGCTCACTGAGACACTAGAAAATTATTTTCTTCTGAGAGACAAAGTTACTGCTTCTAGTGGAGTCTATTTCATAGAGTGTGCAAGACCCTATCCTGGCCCTCCCAAATACCTCCTCCACAGACCTGGTTGGCTGCTTTATGACCAAGAAAGTGGCTGGTGATTCATAGCAGCACTGGCCACCAGTCAACATACTAAGGATGGTGTCTTGCTGTGTTCTGGAAATCTACAATGCAAAATGGGAAGAGCTTAGGCAAGAACTTCAGTGCAGTTCTGCTATCTGCCAACATTAAAGCATCGGCAGAGACATTAGGGAAGGTGATGCTGCAGACTGTAGCAAATGTCCATGCTATTATCTGCATGTGCATACACATCCCACCACATCTAGACCTAGGCCATGTACCAAAAGGAAGAATTTTCAAATTCATTTCTTGCAAGATTTATTTGTACACCCCTTCATTTCTAGGGTGAAATTATCCCAAGACAAGCCTGCCTGAAAAAGGAAAGTCTCCAAGACAAATGCATAACTCTGTGAAACAGGAGACTGTTACTACTGCTTTCATGACATTGTCTGTACAACTCAGAACATCGTGTGATAAGATAAAACATACACTAAAAATAAACTTGTTTTCTCTTTTGAAATGAACAACTCAAAGTAACCAGTGATTCATTTAGAAAACACTCAGATGTATTTTTTTCCTTCACAAGCTACTGCATTCTGCATGAAGCAAAGCAGCTGAATCCCATATGAGAATTTTCTTGAAAGAATAAGTTAACAACTTCAGATGAAAATAATGCACAAATGAACAAAGATCTATTGAAGACAATGACTAATCCCTCTCTGCTCCAGATGAAACCCATTTATAATACTCAGAGCACATCTGAAGGAAACTATCACCATTCTTGAAGGATAATTCATTGTGATTTGTAGAACAAAATTTACCAATAAATGAAGTATTCTGAATACACACAGAAGCCTGTTAAAAATTTGACTAATTTCATTTTCATCAGGAATGACCACTGCACACTTCACTGTATATAGCATATAAAAAGTCAAGTCCCTGGGAGAAGGAGCAAAGCCTGTTGGGTTTGACCTGTTAGTTGCCTGTTTTTTGGAAGCAGCAGCATGATTAGAAATATGACACCAGGACTGTCTTGTAGGAAAACCTGTACTTAATTACTCTTATTGTGCCGCTGGCAACAAAAGCTGGCTTATTTTTATAAGGGCAAGTAGAGAAAGTAAGATACTACCTAGAGTTCTAAAAGAAAAATACCAACTTACAGAACTTCTGGAAATTGAGTTTTTCAAGATCCTGATATACTGCTGTCCTAACTCCCTGCTGTTTTTTCTTTTTCAGAAATGGTGACTGTTTTTATGTCTGCACATGAGACAGGCAGAACTTTCACTTACACAGATCAATATTGTGCTACCAAAGCAAGGAGAGACACCACTTTGTAGTCTTAAACCTTTAGCCACTTTGCAGATGGGCATCCAGAGGAAAATATTGAGTTGCATTTTAATTACTTAACATGTAGCATTTAATTCACCATAAAATGGCTGGAGTAATTTCACACACCTGAGCAAAAGAAAATGCTGTCTCCTGTACAGTTCATAGCATTTTTCCTTATATATCTTGGTATAAATGCCCAAAAGCACCCAAATGAACAATTCTGTGACAGAAGCAGAATCTGTATAATTCAGTAATACTGCAGTATTATACCCAGTTCTCAGGCAACTGCTGAGCCAAATTCAAGTGCTTGGCAATTCTTACTACGTCACTGGTGCTTGTTCTTTGCATTCCTTCCAATTTAAGCTTTTTTGTATGAGATAAATAAGCAGTGAGGCTTGGAGAATCTCATTTGTAAAGAAGCTGTAGAACTCAAGCGTTTGAGAAAACACATGAGACCCATTCAAGGTGTGAGCTCTTAAAACTGATTCAGATAAGTACTAATCCTAATCATATCAATGAATGAGCTACTTGTTTTAATCAAGGATTGCATAAATATTTTGTATAAAAGAATAAGAGCTAGATTTTTTGTTTCTGTATGGAGAACATCACATTCATTGGAAACAATTGAGTAAAAAGTATTTTCTGATTCAACTAAGTCAACAGTCCTAGAGGTAAATGCATTTGCTTCATAGATCTCAGTAATTTAGAACATACAGTTTATCAAGTAATTTCTTACCTCAGGACCTGGGGGACCCATTGGTCCTTGGGATCCAGGTTCTCCAATTTTTCCCTTAAGAAAGGGGAAACAATTTTTGATTATTTAAAAACAATAAACCAAGCAACAACAACAACAAAAATCTAAATAAAACAAAACAAAAAACCCAACATCAGAAAGTTGGTATTAAGATTTTTAAAACATTTATCTAGGAAAAGCCATGGGAGTGGTGAGATGAGTTTTCAACTAAATAGAAATATCTATAACTTTCTCTCTTTGCATCTAAGAGTAGTAGTTCTTGTTGAAGTCACAAGAAAAATGCCAATTAGTTTTAGAAAAATAAAAGTGGGAGCTTTGGGCTGGTCTATGTAGTTGTATGAAGCAAAACTTGAAACATGTAGCTGTTTCCATAATAAAAGAACCATACATTTTTCAGAAGATGGAAATAAGTGTTAGAGAGAATGGCTTATGAACGTATCTCTATAGCTTAACAGTCATTTATGGCCAAGAATGTTAAAGGCTGTTTTGTGATTAACATTAAATTAATGTTAACAAATTAACATTGCAAATATTACTGTAAATAATAAACATTGTAATTTGCTCTACAGGAAAATTGGACCCATCCCAAATGTATTTGTGACTTTAAGGTATATCTTCTCTCAAACATTTTTAAACATTTGTTGCTGCGTCCATAGCTGGGTGTTACTCAAGCTTGACTTGAAATTTTTTTTTGATGTTTTTAATGGAAGTAACTTTAATGTAAATGCATTCTATACATTTCAACATGATGTTAATCGCAAGAGTGAGGTCTTTCTGTTTAACAGAAGATGCTGATCACAACTACTCAGGAAAACACTTAATGCACATATTCATTTTTAACTGCAAACAGGCCAGTTTCCCCATAGAAAGTTAAACAAACTTCCATAAGTATTTTGCAGGATCAGGGTTAATATTTCAAATTCTCATATATATACATATATCTATATAATTCTTTAATTTAATAATAAATATTGATTTAATAAAATAAATACACAAATTCTTATATATATGTGTATATGTACGTATGTATATAAGGTCTAAGAGTCTATGACAAAAACTGAGACTGGTGTGATTTATTCTTTAAAAATATTAGCTAATAACTTTCAATTCTCCACAGAAAGGAGGCTGTTAACAGTGCTAAGAACAAGTGAGAAAAAAGCCAAGTAACCCTTTGCTGCCCCAACATTTACAATCCCAGCAGAAGCACTAGCACTACACAGGAGCTTTTAAAGCTGTTGCCAATCAGTAAATACTTGAATTCATGACTACTCCCATCCCTTTGAGAAACTACTGGCCATTATTAAGATTTCCCATGCTCTCTCCAAATTCACCTAGCCCAAACAGTCATCTTGGAAGTTCCCAAAGCTGTTATTGGATTTGTTTCTAACATTACTGATACGTATTCTCCCAGCAAAATGAGTGACAGAATGACTAACATAATAAGCATTTTCATGTTAAAATCAGACACATCTACTGGACTCTGTAATACTGTCTGACACACAAAAGCAGCTTAGACCTTCTTCTTTGTACTTCTTGATGTAGGTAGCTTCTAGAAGATTGTATGCAGCAAGAACATAAAATACAAAGTAGTATCCAATACAGTAACACGTAGTAATACATTGAGAGCAAAAATTTATGTTTAAACTTACTTGGGGTCCAGGTTTTCCCCTGATTCCTGGAGGTCCCGGTGAACCAGGAGCACCCTGAAAAAAAAAAAAAAAAAAAAAAGCGAGACATTAAATGCAAAAAAAACCCATGTTGTGCTACACTGAAAACAACAGATTGCTACATTTCGCCACCCAAAACAGTTCAAAAAAAAAACCAACAAAAAACTGTGGGATCAGAAATGACTTCTAACATTCAGCTCTTAACAAGAGTTCTCAGGGGATGGCCTAGGAAGGCCCCTCCACATGTGCTGCTAGCCACAGCTGACCCAGGTGAGGTGCAGAGGAAACTCAAGGTCCAAGGGAAAGCCCCCCTTGCAACTCTTAGCAGGTCTCAGGTTACACCAAAGTTATTTTCTAATTTGATGCATCTCTTATAACAGAAAAAAGCCAAAACTTTGCCCATGCCCTTTACTTTTTCTTTTTCACTGCTTTCCTTAATTAAGTTTTAATTAGAGTTTCTTAAATAAATGTTAATTCAGTGGCATCCAGTAACTACTATTATGCATTTTTTTCTATGAAGCTGACATAGCATTTTAAGACTCAGAAAAAAACCAACGAAACAAAAAAAAAAGGCTGATAATGCACAATTCTGTAAAAAACAAACAAAAAAAAAACCAACACAACCATGGGTTACCTTGTCTCCCGGGTACCCCTGATCTCCTGGATCTCCTGCAAGGCCATGCTCACCCTAAACAACACATTGTATGCAGACACATTTATGGTTTAGAATTACATACGGAGAAAGATTAATTCAACATTTAGCACTGAAAAGTAACAGAGATCTTTGAAAGACAATGAAATGGGCAATAGCACAGGATAGTCTTTTATGTTCCATAGTAAACGCTTTGTCCAAAAGTTTGTCAAAGTATCAGGTCTGGAGCTGAAGTACTTAAAGTTAATTTTAGTTAATTACTTAAAAAATTAAAGTTGAAAGAGATAATAAACCAAAAGCAGAACCAGAAAAAATTGTGAAGCAAGTTATTTTACTCAAGACATGATGAAAGAAGTTTGAAAGAACTACATCTCTGAGATAATAGAAATATTTAAATCACCTTATCACCTTTCATTCCAGGCTGCCCCATATTTCCTGGAAGACCCTATTAAAATGAAGAAAAAAAAAAATCCAGTGTATGCCTGTCATTTGGAAGGCAGCATAGAGACCTGGCTGCAGGAATGTTCAGTGCCATACCATGGGCCCTGGAATTCCTGATGGTCCACTCAGTCCTGCTGGCCCCACGTCTCCCTATGGGACAGCAAAAAAAGAGTGGCTATATTGAACATTTGACCAAGTGGAGCAACTTAGAGAATGATAACAGTACTGTTTTCTGTATCACAAAGAGAAAACTGAACCTTTTTCAGGCTAAAAGTTTGGTTGAAAAGTATTCATATTATAAGCCCTCTATGGTTCCCATCCACTTCAGCAGAAATACCAGCAACCAAAGGTCCCTCTTTTCCTGTAGGATACGTGTCAGAAAACAGACAGTGGCGCACTGTGCGATGCAGGATTAGGAAGCCTTCCTTGTACTGCATCCATGCATTCAGTAAGTGGCTATCACTTTTAGGGTTACATGGCAACAATACTGAATAAACATTGAATTTGGCTTAAAGTTATGATTCTGCTTTCAGTTGTGACAACTTCTGAGGTTCTTCATCTCTCAGTTAGTTCTATAAGTTAAAACAGAGATTTGATTCTCCTAACATATAAACAATGTTAACATAAAATCTGATGAGCGTGCAACTTCTGTTCTTATGTACCTTCTAGCCTTTTCTGCATACTTCCTTTCTGAGATTTAAATATTCAGTTTCATGACAAAAAAAAAAATGAACCAGAATTTTAAAAATTAAGAATCTTAAATGATCAACACAACTTCGCAAGTAATATTAATGAAAGATTGTGAATGAAACACAAAAATTGATCCAGCAATAGCTAAAACTGTATTACAGATAGGGAAGCCTACTTTATGCATATTCTGCCTCTGAAAAAGAAAGAGGGAAAAAAAAAGTCTTATACCTTTGTGGCAAGACAGGAATGTAGAAGTAAATATCAATACAAATACAAATATCTTCACCCGAACGTAAAGATGTGATACAGAGTTTAGATCACTGATAAGGAAAGAGTTGAATAAGTATTTGAAACTGCCTTCTGCCTACAGCAGCTTTGCTGTTTGGTAGCGCACATCGTTCAGTTTCATTGAAACTGGCTAGCAGTCAGGAAACAAATTGCTTCAGCCACATCAGCATGCTTTGTCCACCACTTCCACGTGACAAATGAAACAAAAACAAGTTTTTTTTTTAGCCTCTCAAAAAAGACAGAATACTCGGAAAGAAAAAAAAAAAAAATAGAAAAATCAATGCTTCCTAGTATTAGGATTTTTTTTAAGAAGGAAAGAAGTCATTTTAAAAGAAAGGCTACCACTGATAACTGCGCTTGCAAATTCTCTCAAAATTGTCATCATACCAATACTCACGGCTGGGCAAATCTTGAGAGACCAAGAACTGGCATACTGCTGAACAAGGGACATAAGAAAACGGAGGCCAGGGTGCACAAATCCATTTGGAGAGTAAGCACAATATGAGAACAGGACTGCACCACACAAACCATCTGTGGTGATGCAAATCTCATGAGTGTTGGTGAAATTCTGCTACAGTTCCCTTTACAGGTCCCCTGTAAAGAAGCTCTGGAACAAAGTAAAGCTCTTCCAATCATCTTCCTGACAGGGACACTGGGCATCAGAGCTGTTATATGATGTAGTACAGAATCTCCAACAGATGGTGCATAATAGCATATTTTCCCAATCATGTCTGTACACTTGTAGTATCCACACAGGTATCATGCCATTAATACTGAAATTCTGCTTAGCTGTGTTCTAATCTTATTTCAAAATCCCAGTCAGACTTTCTGATGCCTTGAAAACTTCCAAAGCTGTTTAGAAATCTGTAACAAATATTGCTGCACTATTTTCCTCAGCTGCAAAATCTTACCGTATCAGTAAGCAAACACAGAGTTAACTCCTGCTGAGCAGCATTTCTAACATGCCTTGGCTCAATGGAAGAGAATACCTTTAAAAACACTCCAAGATATCTATAAGATCTATTAAACTGTCAGAAGAATACATGATAACCCTATCTTACTGAGCTGTATTTGCACCTCGTAAATACGTGTCTGTACATATTTTTATTCATACATTTTTCATCTCAAGCAATAAATGTTGAAAATAGTTCATTTGCAAAATCATTTCTGCCTCTTAAACTGTCTGTTTTTCAGCACAGATATGTACAGCTCAGCTACAAGCACAGGTGTAAGAATCAAAGGTGCTCTCTTCTCCATCAAAGACCCTTAATTCCTTGCGGACAAATGGAGCAGCATCAGATGATGTGAAGTTCCCAGCGCTTCACGGGATGGGGTGTGTCAAACTAATTCAGACAAAAGATGTGAACATGAGCACATGCCCTGCAAAGTGCTTTTCCAAATTGTCACACTGAAAAACTCAAAAACTACAAACAAGAAGAACTAGCTTAGTAATTGCATGTGATAAGGAAAAATATGTCTGTTCCTGTTCTTTACCTTTTGTCCTCTGAGTACAAGTTTCGTAAAGCAGGAGGGCACATAATCAATGCTTTTACATTGGCAGAACAGAGCAAAGGGGAGTTCATATAAATGGGAGCTGGCAGACCATTCACATGGCAGAATGTGTACTGACCTCACGTTGGTCAAAACCTAAATATGCCATCACTTTTTTTTTTTTTTTGTCATTATGGTTTTATTTTTTTGAAGTTTATAAATGGTTAAGACTTCAGCTGGTGATTGACCAGAATTTATTTTGCAGAAAAGTATTGACACTCAATTGCAGTATAAATGACTGCAACTCAGCAATATGGTAAGTAGAGCCTTGACCTTGTATACATTTATGCTCATGAATTTTAGAAAGGGATAAACTGATAAATTTAAGACAAAATAATCTGTAACAGCATATTTACAGAAGCAGTATGTGATAGGTTTCAAAAAAAAAAATCTCAAGTACATTTATGTAATTATCAAAATCCTTCAGATAAAATTTCAAAGAACGCTGTGTAAGAAAGAAAAGCAAACTATAATTCAAACCAAAATCTCAATAGTGCAATTTATAATCTCATGAATGGGCCAACTGGCCCAAGTATGTCAGCTGGCAAGATTGCAACAAATCACATCTGCATGATAAAGACTGGAAGCCACAGTGGTTCCTTCACCAAGCTTGTGCACCTCCACCATAGCAATACCATAACAATCCCAATCATGTAGGAAGAGACTTCTTAATAGCAATATTTTTTTGTTTTAATTGTGTCGCTGAGCTGAGCTGTCATACTTCAAAGGTGAAGTTAGATGATCATCAGTGTAAACTAGCAAACTTATCAAGAACGTTTCTCAAGTTATAAAATAAAGCTGACCAAAGGAAAACAATAATCTACATTGGACACAACCATGGCTTTCTTAACTTGTGTATAAACATGCTATTAGCTCTTGTGTTACAAACTGTGAACGCTGCAGGGTAGCTGGCCTTGATTGAGCCAACACTGAAAATCAAACCCAGGTTCTTTAACAGTAAACACTGGAAGTACTTGAATAATGAAGTAATTCTACATGGTACAGGAGTATCACAGTCAGTCCCACTTCCTCTGCAACTGTTCATGTCGCAGATCTTCTCTTGTGCAACTGAATTTATATAAATGCAGTTTGAAAATTCACAGTGGGCAGCACAACATTCTTTAAAAAATGTACCAGAAACCTAAACTGAAACTGCATTCAAAAAGTTATTTTGCATGAAGTTTGGAAGCCACATATGAGAATGAATGAAGGCTGTGGACATCCTTAAAAAAGGATGCCTGAAAGCATTGTACTCTTTCAAAAAGTAATATTGCATTTAGGAATAGAAACTTGAAAAATGTGGTTATTTCAAACAAAATATCTATACACATCAGATTAGAAATAAGGACACACAAATCGAACCAAATATAGAAGTGCTTCATAGCCAACACTACTATAGTAATTTTATACTGCAATTTCAATCATCACTATCTAATCCAATCTGTTTAAACAACTGTCAGAATACATGGATTGTTGTATTTATTTGTATTATTTTACGAATACAAAAGACAAAAGTTCTAATGAAGCCACATCAAGATTATAATAAGCATGTACTCACTCTCAGTCCTGGAAATCCAGGAGGACCAACACCACCAACAATTCCCTACAGTGGCAACAAATTTTAGATTTTAATATATGTTTATTCCCTCTTAGTGATCTGAAAAGAAAGTAATTTGGAATTTATATAGAGGGGTCCTACCAATGACACATTTTCATTGTATAAAATGTCTGACTGCAAAATTGATCACATGGTATTTGTATCATGAAATTATTCCTGCATTACCAAGGAATATACAATTTTTTTACCCTGATTATTTCAACTGGAAAGAAGAAAAAGTTTTGGGGTGGAAAAAAAGCAAACACCAGGAGAATTTGCATAGATTCCTTTAAAACATAAATGGAACAACAGCTCAGTGTGTTGAAAGACCTTTGGAAAATACTCTCTTGATGGCAAAAATATTTCTTGATATAAACTATATACTTGAGTTTTCTTTAATAAGAAATTTAGTAGTGCTCTGCTACCATATGTGTTGAGCTCAAGTTTATCTCAACTGAGGCCAAAATTCTCAACACTGCAGAAAATAGAGCAGCCAAGTCCATCAGCACGGCAGCCCCTGCAGCTGCAACTCTGTCCTCTTGACTGAACAAGCCCTGCAGGGAGAGTCTGAGGGGAGAAGTGGGAGAAGTGTTGCTGCCTGTTTAAGATAGCAGCAAAATCAGTTGTCTTGACAAATTAGAAGGAACTTGTCAGCAAATATTTTTGTTCCAACAGGCTTCTTGGAAATAGGTACGTTTACTCTTGGATCCAGTTTTTCTGAGTTTGTTTCTGTTGAAGTACTACTCCTCCTCAGATCTTGTGAAAAGACAGATGTCCTGCCCTGTCAGGAAAAGAGGGCGACTTAGGAGCATGAGGAGGGAGGGAATAACTCACCTCTTCACAACATTGGCAAGCTGCAGGTCACAGAGCCCCTCAGAGTGCTCTCTGTGTTGCTATTGCCTGACATTCTCATAAAGGGAATTTTGCCTCAGTGAACAGAAACATAAAATACTTTTTTTCCACTGTTCCAAAACGCTGGAATACTGCAGCAGCAAAATTTCTAAAATAAGTTCTAATAGGAAAAGGCAGGCCATCAGCAAGAACTCTTGCCCATTTACTGATCAGCATAGCCCAAAGGCTGGTCCACATAAGAACAGCCTTTAAAGACAAACTGATTGGAGTTTCCAAAGCAGCACCCAGCAATAAGAGTTGATTTAAATCAGCTGCTCTTTTGCCCAGCACTGGCTGGCTGTTTGTCTGGCCCAGAGTTTTTTCACTGATTTCTCATATCAAATGAAATTTGAGTTTTGAGTCTGCTGCCAGGGTTCCCCTACAAATGCAGTGTGACAGCAAGCTCCTTTGAGAGTGGCCAGTAAAATAACTTGACTGTGCTTCAGTTTGAATACCACTTTAAGCCTGCACACACTGCCAAGGACAAAGCTGTTATCATACTGATTATAACACAGTAAATGACATACTTGTATCCAAAATGACATAATTGTATTCAGTAGCAATTCAAAGAACAAAATCAACCATCAAATCCAGAAACACGTGAAAGCTGCGGCTTTGGCACACAGGCAAACACAGGCAAAAACCCAATTGCTAAGGTGACCCTAGAATAATCATTTAATTAGCAGTACAAAATCTTATTTAATGCAAGAATTTCGGAAGACAGAAAACATTCATTAGTAATGCAATGAGGTCAGTAAGACATTTGATTCTCTGGGAGGTGCATGCTCTCAGTAGCTATCAGGTTCTTTTCTCTCTCTTTTAAAAGAACTACTTATTACAAAAGTATCTTGCACCTTCCACATAAAATTAACAGTCCAGTATTTCTCTGTGAAAACTTCAGTATCTTTCTTTTCAAGCATAAATCTTTCTGTTTGGGTGGGGAATTAATACTGAGCATTATGCATTTTACCATGATAACACGATACTTACAGGATTCCCATCTGGCCCTGGGGGACCTCTGTCTCCAAAGTCACCAGGAAAACCCTAATACAGAATAGAGAATTGTTCTTTAGTATCCTAGACAAAGGAAGTCTAAATACAAAATTCTTATATGTATTAAAAATCAAGATATCAGCAAGAGGGTTTACAGAGAGAGGAGAAGGAACTGGAAAAGCTGAAAGTTTCAGCTACACAAATCAAATGGTACTTTGTTGTCTTCTAAAATCATAACTGAAAGAGATACAACTAAAAGATGTAGAGAAAAATTAGATGACTGAATGTCTTGAGAGCAACATTAAATACGATTATTTCAGTTGTTTGAAATCTCTTTTCCTATTTAGTACTTCAAATTCAAGATTATTTTTTCTCCTGTACTCTACCACATTCATTAAAATATTTGTCTTTCCTTCCTCCCTTATTCTTCCATCAACATTAATGGCTGCAGACTCGGTGAGGTATACCTTTGTTAGAAATCAGGTTTTTCACCCTTGTAGCACAGCACTATCCTTAACCAATTTGTACACTTGTCATAGTCTGCACCTAGAGACTGAAACTATAAGTCAAACCAGATATATTAGCATCTCATTCTATCAGTTTTGATTCCAGAGACTCAATTATTAAGACAAGGGTTATCAAACATAAGAATGCAGAAGAATTCTGAGTAGCATAATTAATTGTTGAAGTTTAAAAAAATATTTCCATTTCTTGCTTGAGAAGCAAAATGATATGGAAATACACCACCATCTTGCTCTAATCCTACTTGCTGCCTCCTCAGGTTTTGCAGACTATTTTACTTCTTTCTGATGGAACACAACAATATAACAAAAGTTAGGAAGGGGCCTGATTACCTACAGTCATCATAATTCCATTCTCAACCACTTCTTCTAATGAATGCTCATAAAACTACACTAGCTACTGAAAAAGAAAAGAATATCCAACACAGGGAAACAGTCAGAAAAGTCTAACATGGAAATATACTACTGCTACTACCAGGAAATGTTGGTAGCATTTGATTACATCAAGTATTACCTTCTAACAGTACTATAAAGCATATGAAGGATGACTATCCATGTTAATATAAAACAAACGGGACGGGTTTTCTACAGCAATAATGGACTAGACATTTAAATTGCTATAATTTACAAAGTCTGTTCTGTCTTATTGGCTGTTGCCTGTAACTAATCCCATACAGTGGAAAACTACGTAAAAACATTCTTGAATGTGGTCGAACTATGTACGTAAAAGCACTGTGTATCGTACTTACAGTACAGACAATGCATTAAAACTACAGGAGACCCAGCCAAGCTTCATATTGCAAGCATGTAATGAAAAGAAATGTGATACATATGCTTTCATTATGAAGTATTTTCTTTAAAGCATACTGTATACACAATATAAAAATAAGTTCTCCCTGTACTGTCATTGCTTACTGAATATGTTGTTCTACTTCAAATATGCCAAAGATATTACAAATTCGAATGACCAGTCACTAAACCTGCCAACTGGTAATATTTTGAATTTTACAAGTAGGATCCTTCGTCAGATATCAAACATGACAGCTGTCAGGCTCTCAAGGTGATAAACTAAAAGGGAACAGATGCAACTGTTTAAGCTTTTTCATAACAGTTTTTGTTTTTTTTTTAATCAGTGAAAGATCACAGCCTCTTCTTTTCTTATGCTTCATATCACTTTCTACAAGTGATAATCATACTCAGGATGTATCATACATCGTGTAATCGTACTTTACTACCAGTGAGAATATTTCTTCACCAGCATTATTATTGAAACGTTGTCCAAATAAGTTGCATTCTACAACACAAGGTGAGGAGCCTGACTTAAGGCACTATGCAATTTCCATGCCAAATTTCCTTTCATGACAACACCCTATCCCAAAGCACTGCATGAGTTAACTGAGGGATACTGTGGCAAAAAAAACTCTCATCACAGCTGTCACTGGAGCTGAAATAACTGACAGATTTTCTAAGTTTCCAATCCAGCAAAGTACTGCAAGCAAGGCTTGGTCCTGATATGAGTAGTCTTTGATCAAGTAAGTAGTTTATAGGAAGGATGTAGAATGAACCTCAGGATTGAGGAAAAAGAGAACATTACAGAGGAATCAATACCAGATGAACATAGTTAGGAACACTGCACAGAGGTGCATTGGGTGCTGTCACTCTGTCAAACCACTTTGAGTTGGTTTATATAATTTCAAGTCCTCACCAGAGAACAGTTTGGCACTGATAGAAGCTCTGCTTCTGCAGATGAAAAATGCAACTACTTCCTACAGCATACACATCACCAGCTTTCAAAGATGGAAAAAACTATTTAGTGGAGATCAGAAGCCCCTGTGAAGCTTGTTGCTGAGAATGAAATTCACAATGCTTTTGGAGTGCCCTGTCATCACCTCCTCTTCCTTTTCCATACTGAGCACAAGCTGTGCTTTCCATCCATGCTCACTTTCTTCTTAAATGCAGCATGGGACTCAGTGGTACAGCTACCCAGTCCATGTCAATCATGACATATTGATAGCACTGACAGCTCTCACTCAGCAGTCATATACACCATAAAACAGCAATTGAATCAAAGAAGCAAATTCAATGTTGTCATAAGGACAGAAGCACCCAGTTCTGCTAACTGAATAATTAAAAAACAGAATCTTACTTTGTTTTTATACTCTATCAGTTTGATATCAACTTCAGAAAGAACAGTATCAACTTAATGGGACTTCTCTCTGCATGCCTTTCTTTACACTAAAAGGAACTCTGCTGAATGGTAGTGAGTTTTTTGGCTGGTATAAAATAACATATAAAACAAAACATAATAAACAGAATCTTCAGCAATTTTCATCACATACACCTAGGGCCATATGGTGGTAATCACACCACTCCTGCTGAGCATGCTTGTTCAACATGGTAGATGGAGGTCATCTGAACAGCTGAGCACAGCTGAGTGCAGGACTGGAGAATGGAATCACAGTTTCCAGTAGAAGACCATAAGCAATTTAAAATTGGAAACTCCTGGACAGCAAAATAATAAGGTTGCAGCAGAAAACAAAGGACTTGGCATTGCAAATATACCACAGGAAATATGTGAACTTTGATAATGTGTATTTGGCAGATTGGTGTTTACTCTCAGCTGTAGAAACATATGTTAACTAGAGGACAGCTTTAATTTACCATTGTCCAAAAATATCATGGATTAGAAGCAGTTGATTTCCCTTCAAAACAACAACAACAAAAAAATCAGACCTCACAAAACCTACATCATATCTGTATGTCAAGCTAACACCAATTTTATCAAATACCTTTATGTGTTCCTGCCCTTTTTTAACCCTGAGAGAGCTGCTATCAGTACCCAGCAATGAGCCTCATCAGGTTAAGCATCCTTCATTTCCAAATAGAGTTACTGCTTGGATTTTGCAGCATCTCAAAGCAATAATTGGAAACAGTGGGAAAAAAAAATTAGTATTTTTCAACTGAGTAAAGCTATGGAGTGAATCACAGGTATATTTACATTGGCAGTAGAAACCATAATAAGTATTAGAAGCTTTACCTGTCTCCCTTTAGGTCCTCTTTTTCCATGGAAGCCTGGAATGCCCTGAGAAAGAAATTATCCATCATAACCAGGTTTTTGTTTGTTTGCTTGTTTGTTTCTTCTTCTTCTTCTTCTTCTTCTTCGTCAGTTTAAATTCAAGTATTTAAGGCTGACTTTTGATTGGAAAAGACAGCCTGAGAAGAGGCACAATTAAAAAACAATCAGCCAAAACATAGTTTTATTGTGGGCATTGTGAGGCAACTGACAATTTCTTCAATGAAAAATAATCATGGGCCTCAGCAGTCCTAAGAACAATTCAAATAATAATAAATAATTATTCATATGATTTCCTAAACCTCCATTTTGCTTTTAGGCAAACTCAAGTAGTTTGACCTTGTGCATTTTTCACCATTTTGACATATGTGATCATCTAAACATTAATGCTTCCTTGATGTTCCATCATACCTACCCTTTCTCCTTCAGATCCTCTTTGTCCTGCCACCCCTGGAGGTCCAATGAAACCCTAAATAAATAAGAACAATTAATGATTACGGGATTGCTTTCCACCAGAACTGCTTATCCATCAGTGTTGGCAAACTGGATTAAAGATCTATGGATTAAACCCAGGCTTGTTTGAAATTACCACTGAAACTCAACTGACATCAACATGACCAGGATTTACTCTCCAGCTAACAGCAAGAATAATTCCCTATTATATAGGTACTGAATAACTTAACAAAGAAGTATGGACATAGTGTTCCAGTAATTTAGGCTTGTAGAGACTTAATTATAATACATAAAACATGAAAAAGCCTATGAAATTAGATTTCTCTCTGAAATGCAGCAGAGATGTTCCTTATTTTCAACAACTTTGTCTGACTTTTCCAATATGCAAGCATACTAGAAAGTTTATCTTGTCACAAGCAGAATGTCCTCCTTAAAGGGCTGTCACAGCGTATTTCTCTCCCAGTTTTCTCTTAGGATGTCAGAAGCAGATACTCTTGTACAATTATGTGGAGATAGAAACATGCTTTTGGAATGGTGATTTATAAAAAAAGTACAAGTGAAAATGCATTAAAAGATTCAAACCAAGATTGAAACAGTTAATAGTTAAGAAAACAAAAACCCCTTGTTTTCATCCATCTCTCTAGCTGTCTGAGTATAATGTAATTTAAAAATTTCTTTTCTTTTGTGCCACCTCCATGGCACACTCATATATCTCAGCAAACTACGCCATTTTTGTTGCAAGCTGTCTGTAGAGTTTGTATAAAGAGCTTAGTCTTGAGACCTTGAGTCTTGAGGTGTTCTTCCCTCAAATTACTTATAATGCTAAACACTGGTCATTTTTGCCTTGTGTCAGCAGACAATCAGTAATTTTTCCGGAAGCAACTGCAATCACTTAATGCCTTAATGCCGAGAGGAGAATGAGACAAAAGGCAATTAGAATTTGAGCAAAAATAAAGTGAAGAAACAAAGAGATACAATCCCTGAGGGTGCGATATCTGTTGGCACTTGATCCTGACAAACTCATTTTTTCCGTCACTGTAATGAAAACTGACATCAAAATTAAAAAAAAAAAACAACAAAAAAACAAAAAAAAAAAACAACAAAAAACCAACAAACCAACAAACCAGATTAGTATCTAAAAAGCTATTGTAGGTAAATGCTTTTAGTAATCTCATTTAAAAAAACAGGTAAGAACAAATCTACAGTAAGCTTTAATAGATGCATGAGAACACAGCAAACTACTCAGCAACCTGTACAACACAAGGTCTTATACAGTGTTTATGTGGCAAGAGTATTTCCCTTCATCAACTCCTGAAGCTATTGCAGATTGTAATTGCCAGATACATCCACCTTTTTGGTAGCTTCCATCATGGAAGTAATGCTTCAGGCAGAAAATGTCCACTTCTCATTCTCAGCCCTCACATCCCCACATTCATTATTGCTTTACTTTTCTTGCCCATATGCATTCCAAATGAGAGGAAGAGCAATAACAGGAGATTACTCACCATAGCAAACAATGTAATATTATTATTTTGAAATAAACACTCACTTTTTTCTCACTTGTGAATTGGGCATATAACTGTCAGGAATGAGTACAACTCCTCAACCTTTATTGCATACACTGTGTGTGAAAAAAGACACACATACCAAAATGCTTGATATTCTTACTTACCCTTGCACCTTTAGGGCCTGGGTTACCTTCTGGTCCAGCTGAGCCCTAATAAAAAAAAACAGATACGTGAGTTGTGATTTGTTTAAGTAAACAGATATGCTTTGTTTGAAAAATATATATATGTATTTGTCAACTATGTCAAAATGATCAGGACTGATGAGGATATTATCAACCGGTGTGCTGGGACCATGTTCAGAAAGGTCTCATTAATTCATAGCTGAATCTTAGTGCTTGAAGTTTCCTTTATGTTACAATTATTTCTGCTTGGAATAAACTTTTTCCAGACTGATCTGGCTTTATGTTGACAAAATTTCACAGGGGTTTTCATAAGCTTTTACATTTGGACACAATTCAATTTATTTTCAAGCTAATGTCATAATAGTGCATGTAGTCAAAATGTTCTAAGTATTTTATGTAATTCAATACAAAAATGTTATCATCCATTACTATGTGAACTATTGTAATGGAATATTTAAATACACAGTCATCACAAACCTAACCCAATAAACCAGTATTTGTCAATTTCACTCTTTAAGACAGCATAAAAACACAAAGTTAGTAACTGAATTTGACTCACATACCTTTTTATAGGGAAAACAGTGAATATTTCCTACTTTGTCTTATTTGTATTACTGGACTGAGGTATGCGTTACCTTACATTAAAAAATAATTCAGTATTTATGTATGCGCCTGTGTTTATAAAAATCTCTTTTATGGTTTGCTGGTTCTTCTTGTCAATTAACATATTTTTTCCCATCTTGTAAAATATTCTGTTTCCCTAAAAGGCTGAAGAAATAGTTTCAGCAATGAAGTAAATACACTAGGGCAAATCAGGAGGAACTATACAGCAATAAGCAGTCTCCTATTCCGCCTGAATTTAAAATGTGAAGTCAAAACACAGAACCCCTTGTGGTTCTGTGAGCTACAACATTAAGACATTAGATATAGTGATGTGTGTGCACTGGAAAGGTATAGCATTATGACTATAGCATAGGATGTGAGCCAATATGTAATATTCTTAGTGGTCTCAGAAGAGCTAGATGTGGTACTTTTGAAAAGAACAAATAAAAAGAACCAAACTACCAAGACATTAGCATAGTTACTGCACCTGCCTGCCAGGGTAACCAACTGCCCCAACATTGCCAGCCATTCCTGGAACTCCCTAAACAGAGAAGAAGGAAAAAAAAAAAAAAAAAGCAAAATAAAACAAAGACAAAAACAAGCAAACGAACAAAAAACCAAAACCAAACCAAACAAACAAACAAAAAAAACAAAC
Source organism: Tympanuchus pallidicinctus (assembly GCF_026119805.1). Classification (NCBI taxonomy): domain Eukaryota; kingdom Metazoa; phylum Chordata; class Aves; order Galliformes; family Phasianidae; genus Tympanuchus; species Tympanuchus pallidicinctus. Next base: position 13,742,357 of record NW_026294791.1, read on the forward strand.
AGAAAACAAGCTTAATGTCAGGTTTAGAGTTGTACATTTCATTATATGTAAGTAACTCCATCAACATCAGTTATACATCCCTAAAAAAGCATTACAAGAGTAGTGCTAGTCTTTGTGGGAAAAAAAGACAGTATACCACTTACTTTCATAACAAAAATATATATGCAACTTATGGAAGTAATTGAGGAGGACTGTAGGAGACAGGTTCTTACAGTTGCAAGTAACTGCACTGGTCATAGCTATATATCAACAAATATGTGTTAAAACTTTCATTAAAGAAGAATGAAAGCCCTTATGAAGTCACCTTTCCACCTTCTTCCTCCGAGTTGAACCCAAATGTCAATTGTTGTTGTTTTACTACTCAGCATCTGCACAGCTTACTGTTTTTTGAAAAAGATGCTTTCCTGCAATGATACCACATACTGTGGTTCCATCACAAGGACATGAGAAGCTCCACCTAGGTCTGCTCACTTAGCTTGCTTTTACGAAAGCCCAGTCCGTAATCTGGACAATATCCTAGTCTCAACTTTCCACCCACTGTCATATGCCAGTGTTACTATAGCAATGGCTCAGGACACCCTCTCTGAGCTCTTCACAGCTGATTTATGGGAAACAACAGCAACAGGAACCAGAACTCAAAAATGCAGAGACTTTCCCTGGAGGAAAGGCAATTCTGGGTAAGGGCCTGGTATCCTGGTCTAGCTGTGGTGTCCCTGTTCATTGCAGGCGAGCTGGACTAGATGGCCTTCATAGATCCCTTCCAACTCCAAGGATTCTATGATTCTATTAAAAACAGGTTGCTGTATTTTTTGTTTCAGTGTTCTGCCACCTGTTTTCAACTGGAAGCAATTAATCTTCTTACAGATGTTCTGCTGTGGAGCTAGTATCCACTGTCTTCTATTTTGGCTCAGAGGGAACTTACAAAAACATGTATGAAAAATCTCAAAATGTGGTGGAATTTTTGCATTTTCAGCCTCCTTTTAAAATTCTGCTGCCAGCTATTCAAGGAGCTCAACAATTCACAAATTCAGAGGAATATCTACCTTTTCTTTAAAAGCTTCTAAAAACTATAGGCATGGTTAAGTGCTACAAATGACTACTTGTCTAACTTAACATCTTCTCCAGCCAAGTCTGAAAATGGCAGCACTAAGAACTACTTGCAAATCTACATGCTTCCCCCAGAAATGCTTTGTTAAAGGAAAAGTCAGAGAGTTTTCTAAGCAATAACAAAGGAAGACCTTCACAGCAGTAGTATGAAAACACTGAGGTATCACACAGCTGCACATTGCCAATTTTCACATTCTTGAATTGAACTGAACTTCAAAAAGAACTCATGCTTGACTGCGCAAATAGCAAGCAGAATTATTTTTCAATGCAGGTTGCACCTTTTTCCCTCCATGGAAACTAGCATGGAAACTTCCCCACTAACTCCTTAAAGTTTGAGACACTATTGTCCTACAGTTAACAGTGAATTTTTCTCTCACTGCAACCATCTACTACAGCCATCACAGTAAAATGTCTTTGGGTCTGTAACAAAAATCACCACTCACTGCGAAAAAATTTATGGAAAGAGCATATTACTGTTATGCATGATACTTATGGTTGTTTGTTTTTTTTTAAATCTCTTTTCCAGTGTCTGTCTTCTGTTATTGTTGTCATTTCCTTCTGATTGTTGCCCAGAAGGGAAATCATGGTTCCACTTATTCTGCTGCTAGGTGCCTTGCTCTTGATAACACTACATATTCAGCAATTATTTGCTGCAAAAAGGTTGAACTACATGGAGGTGAGAAAAGGCACTGAATAAACACTTCATTTGCAACATACTAGAAGACTAAAAGTGCAATAAATTAGTAGACTGCTTGGGAGAATCTAAACAGTAGCTCTAAAATTTCACAATTTCTGCCAAGCTAGCATGGTAGTTGAAGATAAATAAGTTGGTCTTTTCTGTTTCATCTAGGCCATTCTTCACCACACTGATCATTATGCAATCTGAACCCTTAAGCAGTTGGCAATTTACACTGATTGCCTGTACTGAGTATTCATATTGAATTATGCATTCTTCCATCATGAAATGCTCATCTAAAGAGTACGGTCAACTGTGTTTTCTTTACTTACCTGCTCACCCCGTGGCCCTTGAAGTCCCATAAAACCTTTATGACCCTGCAGGTAGAGAAACAGACTATATAAATATAGTTAAAAAAAAAAAACAAACAGACTTCTTCTTCCCACTCCAGTTTCCCATTATCAAGAAAAAAAACACGTTATCCAAATGTGTTTCATCCCAGACATCCTCAAGGAAGGAGCACCTTGCAAGACACAGTATTTCTTTTATAAAAAAATAACTTAGAATAAATTCTAGCCCTTACAGAATTCCTACCAGTGGAGAGAATAGCCTGCTTCTCATCCCAGAAATCTTTCTTGTGGTGCTGGAATCATGAAACTGTCAAACTTTAATCATTTCAACCATTATTTAGCTCTTAAAGGAAAATAAAAAATTAAAAATACACCTAGAACATTCTATCCACGTCACTACACCTGAAATAGAAACCTTCTTGGTCTTTACACTCACCTAAGCAAGCTGACCTGTATGTGCATGATCATGCATAGGCCAAGTATTTGTTCTGCACATTTCTTTCAGAGGTACTGGAAATAAACATGTTCCCAAAAACTGCAGCTTAAAAAAAAACAAAACAACAACAACAAAAAACCCCACAGAATACTCCTTATTCTGCATAAAAATCTATCACAAAACTGGTTTTTAAGATGGTGATTGAATAGTAGGAGTGTCTTGGGTGACACGGAAGATCTGGCTGCATTGGGCTATGACGTTCTTAGCCAGTACAGCTCTAAAGTGATGCAACAGACCCACAATAAGGAATTCTGCAACTCATTTCAGAGAGCCAGGCATCCTCACATTTTGGATAAGCTTCTGTTGAACCAAAAGTGTGCTGCTGTATTGAATTAGTCATTATATACAAGATTAAAGAACAGGATAACTTCACTCAGTGATAATTTTAGGTAATAGAAGAAAATTACAAGTTAGGCAATTTTTCTGTTATAGGATTGTTTAAGTAATTTTGTTCCAAAAGAAAGATATTCCTTAAGAAACCCAAAGGCCTCCTTTTTTCTAAACTCAAAGCAGGTGTCCTTTCATTTTGCTAATCACACATGGGATATTGCCGCTTTGCAAAGTTATAAGGCATTGTGGTTTCAATCCTGTCCTGTAACTTGACTCAAGTAATTTTGATGTTATCTCACATCTGAGAAAGCAGCTCAGCACTGCTGTTGAAAAAAAAAAAAATGTTAAATCTGTAATTGATAACCTGGATAAACCTGCTAATCTGATTGTGGATTAACAAATTGCTACAAAATATTCTGATTTTGTAATCTGAGAGCAGAAATTCTTATCAAACTAATAAACAGAACTAAAGATGCCAGTGTAAGTCAGTAACACACATCTAATTGTGTCTCAGAAGGCCATAAATTTTGTTAAATCCCCATTATGTATTTCATGAACGTTGCCAATTTCAGAATTTCGTCCTCTTCTTCTGATTAAATGACCAAATGAAATAGGTGTTGCTGGAAGAAATATCTCAAAAATCAATAATTTCAGTTTTTCCATTTCACAAGGGAAGTGATGCTATACATGCAGTCACTCACAGAAAAGTCTGTCACAATCCAGTTTTAAAGTGGGTGGGTTTAGCAGAAAAGACTGCTGCATGGAGAAATTCAAAAGAAGGAAGACAAGGAACTATGGGATGAAGAAGGGCTGACCTGTGTGCATCTGTCTATGCCAAAGCATCTTCTGCCTGAGGAAAATTGCAGTGAACTCTTTAAAATAAGAGTACACATTCTTATTCAGAGTTAGCACAGTCTTAATTCACTTAAAGTCATTTAAGTGTTTGAAAATGAAGCTAAGGGCCCAGAGTAAGTGATGTCTGCACATAGGAGAACATCCTTACGCTGATAGATCTCCACCCCATTTACCCAGCTGTCAGAGGCAACTACCTGCCTGTCTGCAGAGGTAAAGCAGGCCCTTCTTCTCGAGGGAAGAGAATGAGGGGATTTCCATCCTTGCAAAGTCTCCAGACTACTATAAGGAAAGTTTTTCAAGGGCTGATTTTAAGATTACACTGTCAGAGATGGCTTAAGATAAGATTTGTGCTTTGGAAACAGAATTCTCTGCAAACTAACTCTGAAGTTCCAGCCACCATTTCTCTGCTTCGAAGATGCCTGAAAATCAAGCTCTCAAAACACTCATGAGCATGCAATTCTCTGTGCTTATTCTAGAACAAATTCAGAACACAGCAACAAAATCCTTATCCTGAACAGAGCAAAGCTTGGTTTTGCAGCTTGTGTTACAGAAAAGAGAAATGTCATGTTTACATGCAGACACAAAGATACGTACTCTGACATATGCTGTGTAATGAAAAAGGTCTATCAAAATTATCTGTTCACAAAGTCCTGATTGTTAACATACTTTTGTTTTACTATCTCACAACAAAAACAAACAAAAAACTATAGTCTCAGCTTCACAGAAAGAAATACACCAATTTCTAGTTATAATCCAAAGCAGCAGTTTATCTACATTTTTGTAATGCACTGAGCACTTCAAAAACTTTTTTTTTATTTTTTTTAAAATGAATCTTTTTAAGAAACACTTCTAACATGATCTACTGAACTTATTCAGAAAAGAACCGGAAGCATACAGCTTCTCAAAAATTACTCAGGTCAAAGAAGTGAAAAGAATATACAACATTGCCTCAAATTTCCACAACATATTTTTGTATAAGCTCCAAAAAACATTGGGCGAAGTCCAGAAGCAGAAAAATTTTGAGTAGAAAATTTGTTAAACAGAACATAATCCACAGGCACAGCCGAGGCAGTCCTGTCCAGCGGAGGGCAGCAGGCATTGCCGTACACCCAGAGCAGCTCCATGGCCACCATTACCGCACTTAGTTAGGAGTGGATACCGCGTTTGCAGAACAAAAAGCAAACCCTGGACTTCATTGTTTCTGGAAGACGCTAACAAAAATCAGTATGAAAAAAGTAATTTTCATGAAAATAACACAAACTTGTATTACATCATTAAAAGAAAGTCTGAAAGTATAGTAGACTCATTTGCTATCAATTACTTTTAAGAAACTGCTTATGTCAACATGAGCCATCTTTGAAAAAATCAATTTTTGACACTATTAATTCTCATTAAGATTTTCTTATATTCCTTTTTTAAGTGGAAGAGAAAATATATCAGAAATAAGTTATTTGCTCAACACTACGTCAATTACCATTAACACCGAGCTACAGAACAAAAACGGAAGTACTTGTTTTTTATCCTGCAGTTTATTCTTGTATCTAGATGACTTCACAGCTATTTCTACTTACATTCCCTTGAAAATAATTTCCAAGATCACAATGAACTGACAGAAAATTACCAGTATGACAGCACGTTTACCGATTTATACATATTGAAAAGTGATGCAACTAATTCTGAATTTGTCATTAAAATATTAAGCATGAAGTACTTTTATTGTTTACAGGTTCAGTGCTGTCCAAAACCTGGTGCTCTTGCAATGCGGGTCAGGCAGAAGTTAAACATGGTTCTGATTAGTGTCTGACGTTTACAACATGCAAACAGAGCGTAAAGTTTCCAGTGATCAAGTGATCCCAGTTCTTCACTGAGTCTCTACCCTCAGATAAGGAATGAATTCTTGTGGCAGGAAGAGAGCGTGATGGCCATGAGATTTTCATTTCCTTGCCCCTAAGTATCAGTCTTGTAATCCAAAACAAGTGACTGCTTCCTATATAAAGAGCTTTAAAACAAAAACTACTTTGTTTTCTAACCATAAACCTGAGGAAAGAAGAAAGCATAATACTTAGGGAATCTCAAGGCTGCTCAAGTTCAAGTGAGTAACAAAATCTATCAATGTCCAGACTTATTGGTTAGGTCTCAGAAGGGGGGATGCAAATTCTTGTTGCAGCTACATGTTTGCCCAGTTCAAGAACTGAGACCACATGTGTTTGGCCAAGTAAGTTTCCACACTCCTCCTGGCATTACTTCAGTGACAGCTTCCTTTTCTGGTCACACATTCATTGTTTCTGTCAATTCTAGAAATGAATTAGTAGATGGTATATACATATATTTTTTATTCTCAAGACAATGTCAAATGAAGATGTCTTATAACACTGAACACGAGTTTTGTTGCAAAACCATTTCATCTTTAATTCATGAACAAGCAAGCCTCTAAGTAATACTTCTCCTTTATATGTCAAGGTAAGACTGTGAATAGCAGAGCCCATCTTCCTAACAATTTATTCCATCCTTTTGATGGACACTTTACAACTGCCTTTAATGTTACATACTATAAATTCCACTATTTTATCTGTTTTCCATTTCACTTTCCATACACTTGCAAAGCAGAAATGTCTTACTAAAGTACAGTATATAAGAACACTTTTTCTCCAGCTTTGTTGCTCATTTTTGCCAGTTTGTCTATAATACAGCCTAACTAGAGCAGCCTACTAGACATGCCAGATATTCTCTCCTTCCTCATAAACTGCATTTACTCCCTCTTTTTTTTATTTTTTTATTTTTTAAGATCGTCTCATTTTCTCTAGTGACATCATTCCGTTTTCTTTTCCAAAACTGTTTGCCTTCTGCCTTCCTGTATGCATAGGACTGCTGTAATTTTTACGCTTTTATTAATGCAGAATATTGTATCTGACTTTTTCACACCAAAAAAAAAAAACAATAGCACCCAAAATTGGAACTTATTTCACTAGGCTTCTATTTAGCAATTTAGGCAAGCATTTGGAAAAGTAGTAAAACAATGCAGAGGTACTACCAGCAAAAGAACACATGATCTCACAGAGTTTTTTGTATACTGCAAAGTACACAACGTAGGAAGAATAAGCAAAAGACTGAAAATTGAATACAATCAATCTTAAAATGGCTGTAACTTGCAGGCAAACCTATACAACCAGAAGGTGCATGCCATGCCTGCCACAATTTGTTTGCTTAGTATTTGAGAGAAAGTTTTGCACTGATGGACTTCTGACCTTATATATTTGACAGTACCAGTAGTAAGCAAAGCTCATATACTTTCTATTCTTTCTTCTTTCTGGCTGTAGCATTGAGCCAGAAGGGGCTATGTGAAATAGGAAACAGGAACTTACCTTCTGGCCTTTCATCCCTGGTGGTCCTGAAAAGCCTATTGGGCCTGGATCACCCTGTACAACAACAGTTAGAATCAATGTTGCATTGGACCACAGCACTGGGCTACCAACATGTAGCAAGCCATATCTTCTCTCCAACATTTGGTACAAAAAAGATGATGATTATTATTATTTTTAAATTGGGCACAGGTTATTTTTTCTTAAATTAAAAAAACTTGAGAAGGTTATATTTCCTCAAGTGCTGCCAACTGGTAACAGGGCTTAATTTAAGAACTCAAAACAGTGAGAACTAAAAAAATGCCTAATCTGATATTTGTTGATTACAGATGCATGCTATATATATTTAGGCATAGCTCATACTTATATGTGGGTGAGATTTAGACTGTTCAATACTATATCATGGCAGTTTGGGTTCCTGCCAATGAATATGTCTTGAGTTTCAAGGGGACAGGTATAGCCCATGACACTGGTTAAGCTGCCAGAAGTACAAGCTGACTAGCTTAAAATAATGTTGCAATTTCTGCAAAAGCAGCATTAAGTTTCTTATTGGTGCATCAATTGAAATATTTCTGAATTCTGCTCAGTAGTTCTTTAACACTGAAAATACATATTTAAGAATGTTAGGGTTTGATAAAAACAAATGTTAATTAATTAATTGCATATTTTACATATGCAACAGCAGTTAGTAAACAAGTTATTAGCTAATGATTGACTCATTGTGGATAGACCAAGTTCTGGACTTCTAACTCTTTTTACTCAGCATAAACATTCCATAATTGAGCTACCAACAAATATTCCTAATAAAATTTTGCATAAATACAAGTGATTCTAAGAATGGAAACACATTAGAATGCCAGTAAATGTTTAGCAGTATCACTTTCATTTAAAATTTTCATATGTAAGCATCAGTAGATTTGTTATATAAAAATAGTCACAAGCTAAAAGCCCACAATTTCTATGAAGAATCAAATGAAGTATCTATGTATTTCATATATGTATATATATATATATATATATATATATATATAAAACTATTTTGCAGACAGTGAACAACTGCTTACTTGGCTACAGAAGTTTACAAGGATCTAGGTGAAAAAGTATCAAATGTGAGGGCAAATCTTAGCATCAAGAGTCTGACTAACTACAATGAAAACTGACTAACTGCAACATTGTAAAGAACGATGAGTGCATTTGTCAGATTTTGTCTGTCTGTACTAATGCACAATACTAAAGAAAACAGGAATCAGTACTTTGTCATTCTCCCAAATAAAATAAAATACATAATTATGTTTCATCTTTGGGTAGTATTTCCTGTTTACCTGTGGTTCATTACATCACCTATATCTCCACTGATCAGTCTCTCAGAAGAGTCAAAACACATCAGAAGTGCAATGCACACAAAGCATTGCCTTGTTTAATGGTCACACGAGTTATAACAAGGCTTCAACATTTTTCAATAATTAAGTGTTACCTTTTCTCCACGTTTTGCCTGTCCTGGGGAGAACCCTGGGTCCCCTTTAGGGCCCTATTGCAGAGAAATTAAGCTTATTAATATCAACAGGGAAGAGACTTTTTAAATTATATATGTGGAAGCATATGTTTTTACTGTTGTAGCAAGAGAAAAGGAAATATATATATACTATCTGTATCAGCAAAAAAGTTACCAGACAAAAAACTGCAGTGAATCATGGCAAAATGCAATAAATCACACTAAAAGGAGATCTGTTTTCTAAATTCTATGTCACAACGTTCGATTACAAGTTTTCATTTACAAATTGTCTAGGGATACAGATATGTCAGTGTGCATATATTCACAATTATAACTGAATATAAATGCTGTTTCGTACTTTACCAATAAAATTTCCGTATATCAAACTAACACAAAATGAATATCAGCAGAGAATGCTGCTATCCCAATTTCCAATGCAACTATATTTTCAATTCCTTTGCATAGTAGGCCTGTTTATTACTGTTCACTTGTACCAAAAGCTTAGCTTTCCTTATCACAGACTGGCACATCCCAACAAAGCTATGTAATTATATCATTTATACATTTATCTATATATCCATTATAGTGATTGCTAAGTTTTTATCTCTATCCCAAATCTCTAGCTCTCCCAACGAGCCGCTTTCAGCAACCACTTTTATTCTCATAGGCATCCCCAGGAGACTATCTACGAGATTAATACATTCTTAAACCAACACTTGGAAAGGGTTCTTCTGAAGCACTCCCTCTAAGCAGAACACGTAGAGTTAAACTGGAGTGTCAGGCCACAAAGAACACAGTTCTTCAGCATGGTAAGAGATATCTGAGTATTTTTCAGCAATTTGTTTGCATTTTGGAAGGCAAATTATTACATTCCTTGAACAAATCCAGTTCGTCTTCTGCTTCCATTTTCCAATGGAAAGCTGGCACATTAAACTAAGAGTGGAAATAAAATTGTGATCAGCTCTTGACTAGTTAAAATAATAATGAAAAAATAAACTGAAAACCTGCCCATTCTTATGCACCAGTTGTTGATGAACACTTAGCCACGGACCAAGATGCAAAGATAAAAATAAAGCACATTGTTATTTAATATATGTAACATTACAGTGTAGTTAGAATGGTGCCGAAATCTACAAGACAGATTTTCCTGAACTAATCCTTTTTCCAGAGAGCCAGAAATGCAGCCAAGCTTTATGAATACTTTTTAATTACTTTAACATCCCTACCAATCATTTACCAGGAATTAAATGCTGAGGTTGCTCAGCTATTGGTGGGAACTGTTTGCACGTGTTCAGGGATGGAATCTGGTACTCTGAGAAAATCAACTGAAACACTGAGAAGGATATGAACTAACATCGTTCCATGCCTCAAACCAGTGCATAAGGATGCTTCAACACAAAAGGGAAAAATGCATGAATTTCAAAGCTGCATTAAGTCAGTGACAGAATATTGTTGCAACTTATCTACATGTTTTGAGATCCAAAGTGTGTTTAATTTTAGCTTATATAGTCTGTGTAGGTCAGATGGATGCTCATAGTCAATCCATGCTGAGCACCTAGGTAGCTTCTACTTAAAGTTTCAGAAGGCACTTGTACTGAAAGGATAATTTATAACCTAAGAAATTAAGAAGAGTGTTACCCACCTACTGAAATGTGTGCATGTGTATCTATACATAGGTATATATTTATGTATATTATGCATAGGTATATATTTACATATATTATACATAGGTTTATATTTACATATATTATACATAGGTTTATATTTACATATATTATACATAGGTTTATATTTATATATGTGTGTACACACAAATATACACATACATATATGTATAAATACACATGCATATGCACATACGTTTCTATTCTTAAATTCATGGATATGGCTACAAGGGTTATGACCCAATGGAGTGGGAAAATACATTATTAAACAAATCCTAGGAATCACTGGTTATAATAGTTGTCCTAATAATGTGCATTATTATAGAGCCAGCACAGATGATGTAACAATTAACTGTGAATCTCTGAGTTCAACTGTTCCTATAAAAGCAGATACTAACTAAAGAGCACATATCAGATAGAGTTACTCAGTTTTACACAGTGTTTAACACTGAAAGCTTTATTAAATTTCTTTTTATGTCCTCAAGCACTTTTTAACACCTGCCATGACAAGTCAGATTTCTGCCACAAGGAATTGCACTAAAACAAATCAAGGTTGCTGCTGTTTTTTCCTAACTTATCTATCAAATTGTTCAAACTAAATATGAGTCGAAGGCATTCTGCAATTACACAAATCTGTCAAGTCTGTTTAAAGGGCATTACGTGACACAGATTTGAAGGGTTTTCTGAGCTTCCAGGTCTAGTATTTTTTGCTGCAGATTGAAGTATCATATCAAGAGTGAACGTCTGAAATATCAGAGTATTTGAATATGAAAGACTGGGCACCAACAGAAAAAGGAATTAATAAAGAATGATTCAATTTCCTTTTTCTGTTGTTATTCTTAATCAAGGCAAAAGGTTGCATCAATTAAATGTTTATTCTCCCTTAAATTCCAGTTTACCTAAGAGGCTAGGCTGATTTACATGAAGTCCTTTGGGAAGCACAGACTACTTGTTTCCAAGTCACCATCCTGCACAGTTTCCTTATTCCTGGATAAACTGCTATTTCGTTTTGATTTTAAGTTCTGTTTGATTGATTATATTTAATTAAAAATTGCTTATGTTAACAGTCTCCATCTACACTGAAGACAACCTATTGCTTCTATTACAGGAAGTGATTCTATAGCTTCCAAAAAGCCACTAAGAAGTTCACTTATTTACATGGAAGCATGGATAAATTAACTCACCTTTGGACCCGGCAGTCCTGGCAAACCTGGATTACCATGTGGTCCTGGAATACCCTATAGAAACAAAGAGAGGGGGATTATTCAGCAATTCACTAAACTTTTCATTTGTTCAGCAAATCATTTTACTGTTGCTTGTAGAAGTAGTGGTTGAGACTTTCAAGAGATTCTCAAGAAATGAGCACAGCCTCCTAACAGACTAAAGTGAAGCATTCCCAAACCTTAGCAGTTATTCAGCATGTAGCTCTGCAGCTGCACAATTTGGAGGCACTGGATTAACACAGAGAAATCACATGGAGGCACTCAACTATCATTTACAAAATAAGAAACTGGAATAGTGTTCACTGACTGAAGTAAAGCAAAGTATTCCACCTTCTCAAAACAAATCATTACAGATAGAAACCCTTCAGATTCTCTCATAGCCAGTGTAAAAAATGGACTTGTTGCCAGAACAGTTTAACTGAAACCATTCCAGGAATAGAATGGCTAACCAGAACTGTGTCTACCTGATAGCTGAAACACTACCCAGGATAAATGTCCATTCTTGCAATACGCTAAGTAATCCTCAATCATGATAAAGTGTACATTAGGGAAAATATTTCTGCAGTGGCTGTCAGCAGCTATTCTTCTTCCAAATACTGAGGGACCAAACTGGTGAAAAGCTAACCCTGGTAAGTAAGCAGCAAAGCTCTTCCTGGATCCACTACGGCCAAAATTTCACACAAACTGAAAAGATTCTGTTTCAGCTCTCTCATAAACTCAGTGCTCTTACAAAAGATAAACTCAGCATTACTCTTTCCTTCACTGTGGCAACACGGAGCTGCGAAGGCATCCTGGTGAAATGGGAGGCTCTGAGGGAATTTGGCCTCCTTGCTGGTTAATTCTGAATTTCCTGAAAGTTTATTCTGGAGAAACTTGGAACAAGGCAAGAAACAAACATGAAACTCAAAACCATGTGTCAGATGCAGACTTAGCTCTATCACAGAAAGAGAGATTTTAATGGAAATCTATAATCATTAATCAGGCACTGGAAGCGTCCAACCCACATTTACCTCTATCAGGACTGGGCTTGGAGCTTGGAGGCGGCCCAGACACTGCCACTCTGCACTTCACTGCTCCCCTGTGACACCTCCAGTCACACTTTCAGACCACAAAGGGCAGCTCACACAGTGGTAGACAGAAGTCACAGATCAGATTGGTAAATGAGGAAATGAACTTCGCATCACCAGGATTTTACATGTGTTTTGTCTCTGCATTAACTCTACTTGCAGTATTGAGCAGATCTCTGGCATTTAAAAAATATATTAATTGCTTAAAATACTTTCTCAGCTCTTGAATGCATTTTAAACTCTGTTTGTGTCATAATTGCTGATAAATATTCACCTTCGTCATTTCCTTACCCCTCCAGGCACCTTATACAACACTATAAGACATGTTTTCTGACATAGCTTGTAGTTTTCGATATAAAGATCTACGCTGTACAAACCACCAGCTTTTCTTTAGCAGGACAATATGGAAACAAAACAAAACAAGAAAATTAAGTGAAGAAGACATGGATTTGAAAAAATTGTTTTCATTTTATACTTTTAAATGTATTTCATCCAGTCCCTCTTCACCAGCCACCCTGAAGTACCAGATCAGTTCCTGTCCCTTGGAGGGCTGCACTTTCCTAGCCAGCCACACCAGGTTTTGATAGCCAGCAAAGAACAAAATGTTGAATGCAACGTGGAGTGACAGCTTGTTTAAATGTGCCTCAAAGGCTGACTCAACACTACTCCCACACATCTGCTGGGATTTTTGTATAATCTGCTCCCTTGCTTCCCGCTTGCCATTTGGCTAGCTGAGTGCGTTCCAGCCGCAACCACTTACACCCCCAAATACCACAGCCCAGCAAATCCTTACATTACCTATCACATCTTTTGTCAAGCTGCTGTAACACAAGAGTCTAAAATAGATTATTGGGAAAAATTTTTGTCTTGTAATGGCTGACTTTGTATCCATTGCCTGCTTGTCTGCACAGTGACACGCATCACTCACTCCTCATTCCAAAACCAAATAACTTGACCCTAGTTGCAGATGGGGACAGCATGGAAAATACCAAAGAGTTAATATTGCAAGCAATAAAAGATAGGCATGAATGTCAGTGCCCTGTGTGTATGCGCCCCTACACAGAATTGACTGCACTGGAAGCTCACAGCAGAAGAAAAAGTTACTTTGCCATATGTCCAAATCATACATTCTCATAATTAATAGGCACACAAATGAAGTTGAAAAAAACAAATGCCAACTCCAGCTTAATTATAGTGACCTGTGCGGAGCTACACAAGAACATAGCTGTTTTACTCACCCGAGGACCTCTTTTTCCTGATGGGCCAGGTAGACCTGGAGGACCTGGAGGACCCTGGTGATAGAAAAATCGAAACAATTGAGGCTAAAAAACCAACACAAGGACAGCATCACAAGTTTGAATAACACTGATACTTCTACCTGATGGTTTCCTGCTTGTGGAAGCCTTTGCTGCTTGAAAAATGACTCTTAAGCTACAAGCACATGTATTTTAATTTTGCTCAATATCAGGTGTTTATAAATCATTTTTGGTGTGAGGAATTGGAGCTAACAATCTAGATTAACACAAATACACTTAAAAATTTACAATGGAAGAGCAGCTCATCTCAAGAATTAGAAACCAGTTCAGTGTATTTCAAAACAAAGAGCAGAATAAAGTATTTTTAATAAATATGGAGACATGCCTAACATTTTATGAAAGTCAGACAACTTATTATGACAAATGAGATAGCACTGCACAGAAAAAACAGACATGAATAGAGGAGACAGTAAGAATGCATAAATGATAGTTCAGTTTCACCAGTTGCGAGCTCAGGATAAGAATAACTGGCAGTGTGCCCATTCTCTGTTTCACTTGCGAATAAACCATATCATTCACTTAAAAAGAAACAAAAACACAGGTTCTTCTATTTTTGTGAATGCATTCCTAAACAGATAGTTTATAACCAGATGTATCTTTTGCAAATAGGTCAGATTAACAGCAACTCTAAGAATATGAGATAACGTGTCACCATTTGGACAGCGGTTTTGATCATAGAAATCTTTCCTTTTCTCTGTGCTCACTTCCAAAACCCCAGGATCTACTTCATCGTAAACTAATATGAATATGAGTGAGACGCAGAACAAGTTTTTCACCAATTTATATTAGATTCTATCTACCACATTTAAGTGCTGAAGAGGCATGGGCTATAATTAAAAATGAATTCATCTCCCAGCTGCATGCCAGTCTGAGTCCCAGCAAACAAACACTCCTACTGCAAGGGAAAGCAGGCATCAAGACAGAAGGAGGGCAACTCATGATAGCAGGAAGGATTCAACTTGTTCTTTTTCCCCCACATCATCACACTCTTGTGTCTGCAGGTGTTGCATACCACCAGCTGAGAGGATAGACAGAGCCTTTTGAATATTATACTTCTCATCACCAAAGAACATTACTAAAAGCTGGCTGGCATACAAGGGAAAAGCAGAAGGGCAACAGTGATGGAGAGGAGGGAGGGAAAGGGAGTAAAAAGGGTAGAAAAAAAAACAAAACAGGAAAAGAGAATCTCTAGCACCTTTTGGGGTTCTGTTAGCAACAAATAAAAGACTTTATTAGGACAAAAGCTATATTTTTAAAAAACCTTAACAATTTTTTTTTAGGGAAGTGATATTTCTTTTTGTTTAGAAAAGACATATTGGCAGAGAAGACAGTGCTGATCGCAAATTTTCAGTGGCCAAGCCAGTTACCTTTATTTGGCTAAAATACAGACTACTTCACACAATTCTGGAAAAGAAACAGCTGTTATTCTGAGGAAAAACAAAAACAACAAAAAAAAATCCTTTCCTCTCCAATCAGTCATAGTAATCTTCAAAGACCAATATTATAACTGGACAAAATTGAAGTGATACAATCTTGCACAGTCAAAGACAGAGTTTCAGTATTATGGACTCACGAAGATGCCACCCTACTCAGTCACAAAACACACTGGTGTCCCTGAATAGTTACAGCTCTACTAGTTAAACGAACCAGGAACACAGTGGGAATTTTAAACTGCAAGATAGAAGTCTTCGTTCATATAAGTCTAGCTGAATTCTGGAACCTCCCAGTTTCAAAACCTATAGAATCAGGAAACATCAGGTTTAGGAGCAAGGCTCTGCAACACAGATTATCCTGAAAATAAATTATAGCCTTCTTTTGCCCTTTTTTTTTTTTTCTTTTTTTCTTTTTTTTTCCTGGGCTGGTATTTACACAGAGACAGTGAAACCGGGCTTGGGCAGAAAAAGCAGACATCTGGATTCTCTGAAGTGCTGTGCACTGGCAGTTGTCCCTGGGTGCCATCTGCCAGAAAGTTCAGTTGGCAATCAGAGTGAAAACAATGTCTTATACAACCTAGAAGACATTTTACAAGCTGTTTCCCCAAAGTTAGTATCATGGACATGATAGCTGTTTAAGGAGAACCATGGGTATGCAAGTACGGTGCAGAAAATGACTCTCATTGTGTCAGTCAAGCAGACAGACATGGAAAGCTCTTGGCCAAGTGTTCTTGTCAGGAGAGATCCAAAAACTTGAGCTTCCACCCAGCTGGAATACTAAGTGAAGAGATGGACTTGGTGTAGAAAATTATAATGGGGCTACCAAGGGAGATGTTACATTTTCCATAAAAATAGTTTTAACCAGTGCATGTTCTTTTGTGGGAAAATGTTCTCTAACTCTTTTTCAGATCCTTTCTACACTTCCTTAACAAAAATTAGCAATCAAAGCCCACCATCTTCATGGCGGGAAAATGAATGTATATTAATTGGCATCCCTCACATTTGCTGATAAATTACTGAATGACAGCAGCAAGAATATTCTTTCCTACGTGGCTCCTTTCTTGTTTTGTCCCCTTCACCCCCCCCTTTTTTTTTTTAAAAAAAAGAACATCTGCTCTTTTTGCAAAAAAATTACTTCATGATTACCTAATTCATGAGTTATTCATTATCTCTCTCCATCAGAACCTCAAAAAGGAAGCAAATCTAATGGAGGAGAAACTTTCTTCTACAAGGTATGAAAACTACGTCCATTCTCACAATTAAGTCCTCAGAGAACCCAAGAAAAAGCAGTAAAAATTTTGAACTGTGTGGCCAGGGATGAATAATGCATTCCCAAGGATTTCTAAAACCAAGTCAGCTGTTGTAATTTAAGTCTCTTAACAACAATTAATGGTTAGATCAAGTTAATCCAACAGTCTCTCAAGACTTGGATTCTTCCTGTGATCCCTCCTTCATCTTCAAGATTTCATTTTAAATATTTTCCTCTGTAGAAAGATTACTTTCTCTACAGAAAGCCCGTTTGGCTCTCCACCTCCGCACATGGACTAGTAAGCCAGATCACTGATTGAGGTTATAGAAGTCACCTAAAATAACTTAGAAAATAAACAGTGGGAAACACTTCAGTGACCTTACTCTATCCTACACAAAGGGTGTCCCAATTGCCTTGTGTCTAGATTTTCAACCATTCTAGAGAATAACAGCTGAAGAACTGTAGTTAATCACTTCTCAATTTTGGATGTTGGGCTTTTTTTTTTTTTTTATGCAACAACAAGCATTTTAAATTTGCCCCATGCCAGAGACAATACAATCATAGAATCATGATACGAAGCACTGCAGAAGAAAATTTCCACACAGGTAGATTCTGATCCTGTCCTTTATGTCACACGTAAAATTTCCCCCTATTTCTTCCCATTCTTTCTGCAAATCTGTGAACTGCCTTTAGTAAGTCTTCCTTTCATGAACTGCAATATTTGTCTTCATTTAAATTATTAAACCTGTTGTGTTATTTTAACTTCTGCTCAGAATTGTATTTTCAACAGCAGACACTGCTAATGCATTCTTCTGCAACCTTTCTATCTGCCAAATTGTTTTTGTTGTTGTTGTTTTTATTCTGGGGTGTTTTTTTTTTGTTGTTTTTTTTTTGTTTGTTTGTTTGTTTGTTTTTTTAAGAAAAAGGCTCAGCACCCAAAATTGAGGACTTTTCTTCAAACTGCTGCCTCAGAAGTCAAACCAGTAGAAAAAATTACCAGTCTCCAGTATTTGAGACTCCTAACAACGAACGCAGTTTTGTAATGCTTAATGCTTTCTCCAATATGCTATGTATGTGCTATAACATATGTATAATATGTATCACTCTCATCTGACTACCTTACCAATCCCTCCTCCTTCCTCTATTTCTAATTCTGATTTTTGTAATGTTGCACAAAATATAATGCTGTCAGTCTGGGACCATCTGGAATTCATATTTTGTTACTCAAAATTCTACTTATTAGCAAGTTTGTTTCTCTTTTTAAACCATACTGATTATAAAGCAGCCAGGATTCTACCAAGCATGAATGTCCACCTACCTTTTTCTCTTGCTTCATTTGCATTTTATTTGATGTGAGAAAAGAAGCACACTTATCTTCCCAAATACCCCATAACAAGCAGTCACTTGTAGGATTAGCCTACTTTCCTGAGACCTGTTGAAGTCTTGCTCTCTCTGTCAAGAGCTACAACAGTCAAAGCACTGTCATCAACATCAGAGGAATATATGTAGCTTTGGGTGATGGATTACAGCTTCTCAAGACTGTTACGAAGAAAAACAGGGAAACTGTTTCAGGTGAATTAAAACAAACGTTCAAATATTTAGAACAAATGTTATTTGATAGAGTTTTGTTTGCTTTTTCTAGTAAGAAAAATCTTAAGACTTCATCTAAATTATCAGATAGTGAGATAGAGATTTCTCAGCCTGGGCAGAATAATGTGAGGGTTACTCACAGAGTAAAGATACGTGAAGGTGATTAACTACCCAGTGTATACCTTTTGACTAGGGACAGACACAGCAAGCAATTTTCTTCAACTGATAAATTGGCTAAGAGCAAAAATCTCAGATGATGGTACCCTTAACTACCCTTTAAGCTCCTGCTCTTATTCAGAGTTCTCACTCTCACATCTCCTGGCTGTAAGCAACCCATCCAATTCTTCCTTATCCAGGCACTGCACTTCTATTTCCTCCTGACAGTATCTCTAGACTGATGTCAGCAACCGGACAGCCTACAGAAAGATACATTTTGTCTTCTTTCACTGCTGGACGACTGTATTCTTAACACAAAAAAGTTTTCCAAAAGAGAAAACTAACTCCTGGCTCTTTTCTCAGGGTCATCAAAGCTCATGCAGTTAAGCAGGTTGACTTGGCAGCAAGTAACCTAACTCTGTTCTTCAATCCAGACTAACACCTCCATTTAGACAAGCAGGATCACATATCATGCTACTGCAAACAGCCTTAGGACTTGTGTGACAATGAGTATCGGTTGGAAAGCTAAAAGAGTTAAAAATAGATTAATTTTTAAAAACTTTTCATAGTGCCAACACCCCCTGCAATACAAAAGGAGTGGTTCAGGTGAATCAGAGGGAAATGTGGTCAGGAGACAACATTGTTCCACTTTAAACTTGCTTCGTATTCCTATAGAGGATTCTGGTCATTGCAATTGCTAGGATTTTACTCAGTCATAGTGATTTGGAAGAATTAAGTGGAAGAATTAGATATGCTATCCATAAATGAAGGCCTGAATTCTGGAGCCCTCCTTTGTAGCAATGGGTGAATTCCACAGCTGTGGGATCATGGAATTCAAGGGGCCCAATTATACAAGGCAAGAATCAGTTCTGGTAGATGATTAAAAGCTAAAATGTAGCTGAGGAGTCTAAGAACCACAAAAGCTAGTTCTTGCCTGTCAACTCCAATAGAACAAACATTATTTCTGTGCTGAAATCTTGAAAGAAGGTTCAAACCAACCACAACATAATGAGAGAAGAAAAAAAGAGAAGGGGCTTCATGCCTCATCAGGATTTCGTTTTGCTGCAGGGGAACTTTGCAAGTCCCTCACTGCTGCTTTTTTAGGCTCCTCACTGATAAGACTCTGTGGATACTTATTTATTAAAATGTTAGAGCCTTGAAGATAAAACCTGGACTATCACAGTCTTCTCTCCAAGGATGTAATAGACAGAAAAACAAGGAGTACCTCTATAAGTCTGAGTTCAATAATAGCGGCAGGCACAATGCCACACAACCTCCACCAAACACAATTCTTTACAGAAATCTTCTGTGGAAGAGCCATACAGAGACCCTTTTCTTGCTTCAGCAAAAATCTCTGTGGCAACACAATTCTTAAGCTTGCCCATATGCTCAGTGGGTGCTGTTGGTCCTTCCAGCTGAACTTGTGCCCACAAAGGTCTGGATCAGCCTCCTAGCTCTGCAACACATCACTTCTAAGACCTCGGGCATGTTATTGAAAGTCTAACCCAGCAATGCATCATATGCTGTAGCTGACCTGCAGAGGAAACAAGCTTCTGCATACCATCCGTAAGACAAACATACAAAATGATAGCATACACATCTTTCATATATATTTTGAACTCTCCAGATAAGGTGGTATGAATTACTGTACGCACAGTGGCTGCATCTTGCAAAACGAGAGCATTAGCTTGCAGCTGCTTAATACACAACAACAACAACAACAAAAAATAAAAACAAAAAAAACCAACACCAACATCTCCAACATCAGCAGCTATTTCTATGCCACATAAGAAATGGTGATTTCAGTCAGTTACAGTCAGTAAATTTAAATGTACAATTTTTAAGTTATGTGCTATGAATCAAAACTTTCTGTTAAGCAGTTGTTAAATATCATGTGCTGCAGAAATGAAAATTAACCTCAGCTCACATTTATAACAACTACATACGTAGCTGTACATTTATGTCCCCACAAATAAAGGGCTTGAATAAAGAAAATTCTTTTCTTTAAGAAAAGAAAAAAAGACTGGCTTCACACTCACAAAAAACCCAAAACAAAACAAAACAAAAAAAACCCTCCAAACAAGAGCAGCCCCTGACAAATATGAATTACTTAACCCATTTTTAGACTCAGTAACAACCTCTTATCATCAAGATTCTGTTTAGAGTAAAAATTAAACTTCTACACAAATTTTCAGTGTCTGACTATCTGAAGAAAATATTTTTTCAGTCCTGAAATTATACATGCATATTCAAACATATATTAGAAGCTGCTTGCCCCCTCCTACCAAATTATTTTCCAGTAATAACCACACAAATACAAGAGAAAAACATGTAGAACAACCTTTTCCATGCCATAGTTTAACAAGTTTTAACTAGAGACTCAAACAGGAATTAATATCATATCTCCAAGACTAAACAGGAACTGCTGTTACTTCTTGCATGTAGTTTCATGTGCATTGACCCCAGTTTTATGTATGAAAATGTTTATGACCCTCAAACACACACAATAAGAAAGGACAAATTAGTGCTATTAAAAGCACTGCTGTGCATTTGCAGTCATTTCCGAGATCTCTTACCCTGCTAAATGAAGTGATGCCACAAAAATGAGTTCTAAACATTCCTTTGCATGCAGGTTTGTGTGATCCTGCAACTGTGAGTTAGGAATGGTTTGAAAGGATTAGATTCTACAAGTGGTCTGCTTCAACAATTACAAATTTTGATAGCATCACTCAAGCGAGAAAACCTTATCATTCTTCCAAACAGCCTTGTTTTTCTTTTCATGGAACAGTGTCTACATTTGTAGAGAGTATGAAATTACCCTGTAATTTTATTAAGTGAGCAGCCTCCATAATTAGGAGTTACAAACATCTGGCTGCATTTCAGAGCTTAAAAAAAGCTTGGGTTGCCCACCACTTCACCAGAATTGAATGCTTACATATTCTGCTAGTAAATAAAAATACACACCACTTAGGCCAAAATTATATGCCAGAGACACGCTTATGGGAGACAAACTTTTGCACAGTACAAATGAAAGAAGTGGTAATTGCAGCCCAGCAAGTTTTGCCAAATTTATTTCAAAGCCTCTTTTAAATATATGTTGCTTCATTATAATAAAGAGTGTAATAAAGGTAACTTACAGGAGGTCCAGTCTCCCCCTTTAAACCTCTGCTACTTCCTATTTCAAACATTTTGCCTTGATCTTCATAGTTGTAGTTATCAACATCAATATAATAAGTGTTTTCTGTGCGATAAGTGTTATTAGCATCAAATGGACCTTCTTCCTCCAAACCAAGCTGATTATCCACGGAGAGGTCAGCAGTCAAACTGTACAGAGTTGTGTTGAAGATTTGCTGCTTTTTGGTTGATTCACCTAAATGCTGTTTTTCTTTGTTCACTCCCTTGTTTTTCATTTTATTCTGTTTTAAAGGGAAGATCAGAGAAAGCTCACTTTGTCTGTCTGCATCTTCTGTGATAGTATGTGAAGTATTTGGATATGAAGCCTTGTTTTTTTCAGTGCTGCCTCTTTCTTTGCTTGGGTCCTGCTGGTGAAGGAGCAGACTGACCTCCTCCTGGAGTTCTGTTTCCGGCCACACTTCTAACAGCAGGGGTTTAGACTCTGCAAATTCTGATGTTGAGACATTTATTGACTCAAGGTACTCCAGTATGGAGTGAATCTGAGCAATGTTGGTAACAGGATCATTTGATGCTTCCTTCCTTCTGTAAGATACATCTTCCCACTGTTTTTTCTCACCAATCTTTTTCTTCAAAGAAACATCTAGCACACCTGATGCATATGGTGTTCCTAGCAGAGATCGATACGTTTCGGCCTGGCGACACTGCTGTTTCATGTATTTACAATAGTTTGCAGAGGCTTCTGCAGAGGGAATGATATCTAGCTGGCATATAACTCCTTCAAAGCTGACAGAGTGAGAGTTCATCCTTCCCAGGGTAAATAAACCATCCAAATCAAATGCCTCCACTTCATAAAGCATTTCCCTGCTATAATACTTCTGTCCACATTCAGCAAATATTGAGACAGTCTTATCTCTAATTTCAATGGCAAACCAATGCCACTGTTCATTATGAACACTATAATCGAAGTATGCAGGCTGCTTCCCTCCAGTGTGCACTGCTACCTTTCTCGGTAGTAACTGGACACCAAACTGCAGTCTAGTTTTGTTCCTAATACTGAAAAGAAAAGCATTATTTACAGTGTAAGAGTACAACCCAACCAATATGGTGAAGTGATGCCCTAGACTTGCTGGTATAACTTGAGCAACGGAGGCCTCAACACGAGCGTCAGCAGTCAGCACAACTCCGGACACAACCAGGTGAACTCCCTGGGGCAAGGGTGGCACTGCTGAGGGCACTGGCGTCACTGACGGCTGCTGGACATCGCTCACAAGGCCGAGCTGATGAAGAACATCTACTGCTGTAAAAAGAAATGAAGGTACATTGTTCATTTCACTTACGAGCTCAAATTCAGATCCAAGTAAGCAAGTGTGAGGCACAACGTATGTATCAGTCTTTCACATAAATCCAACAAATTTCATTAAAGCTGAAAAAAATATTTCATAGTTAAAAAAAAAAGCACTTGTAATGCCCATTGGAGGTTAATTCATTCATAGAACTGAAAAGTCCCCATTTGCTGTCATTAAACTTTTTACTAGAGTTAATGAACATACAGTGTCCATTTTGCAATTCCTGCCCACCTACCCTTTAAAGAAAGAAGAAAAAAAAAAAAAAAACAAACAACCCACAAAATGCATGTTTTCCCTCTTTATCTGAAAAATATTAACATTTGAGGAAGGGTTGTTTTGTTCCCATGAAGGGACAAGCTATTTACTAACACAGTAAGCAGTGCTCAGGCGCATCGTGCAAGATCCTTTCTCGCTGATTCTCAGAGCAGAACTGGACAGCAGCCAGCAGGCCAGACTAACATCAGCATTGGCCCTGATCTAAGCACCAGGTAGGACCAGACGAGCTCGACATCCTTTCCAACCTAAACTTCTCAATTTTTTTGTGCAAGGGAAAGCTGAACATCACACAGTTTTCATAGGCACTATTGCACAGAAGCACTTTTTTCTGTAACAGCTGGCTGGATCTGAACTGTAGCAAACTGCCTATATTAAAAATGACTAATATTATTTAATATTAATGACTAACATTATTTAATATTATTTAACCATAATAGTGATGTAATAAGCCTAACAGAACAGGCTGCACTTCTTACAGCATTTAGCCAAGGGTATTACTTTTTAATTTTTATTTTTTTACAGTTTTTTTTTTCAATCACGCAACTAAGTGTTCTTTTTAAGCAAATAAAGCTACTAAATGACATAACAAAAATGGGAGTAACAAAGAGAGGCTAAAGATTCATTGCTATTTTAAGAGACGGGAGCAACAAACGGATGTTCACTATTTTAGTGGAAAAAAGGTTTTCTTTCCCAGTCTTCCTTTTCTCTGTTTACTGAATGTATTCACAGCACATTTTAAGAACACACAGATGTTGGCTTAGTTTCAGTAGTAAATTATGAAGAGAGTCTGAGACTTCCTTGAGAGTAGTTTATAAGTTGGAACCAAAAGCATCAACCTGAATGCACTGTGCATCTTGAAAATTAATTACACACCTTGTAGTGTTTTTAGCCATGTTAGAGATCTGCAGGAGTGCCAAGATTGGCCTGGCAGCCAGCCCAGCCAGAACTGCGGGGAAAGCACGTCTTTGCAGAAAGTCACACGTACGCCAATTTCCCAAGATGTTCTGCCTCAGAGCAATTAACTTACTAGGAGTATTTTAATCTGTCAAACTGATAAGAGAGGTCAGGTTATAGTAGAAGCATTCTACTTTGCAGCTCTGCTAATGAACACCCGGACTTTCCCAGGACCCTGGTCCTACATGGCTGGGTGTACTTACGGAGGAGAAAGCTGTGCATGCATAGTCTTCTGGGCAACACAGAAATCTCATGGGGCAAGCAATGCACCAATGGCTTCAGAGACAGCTACAGCACTTCTGTGCACATGCTGAGCCAACTGATACACTACACCAGGGAAGCCATTCCAGCTTAACTTTGTGCTTTCATTGTCACAATTTTAATCTCAAGTATCAGGCAGATATTTGTAAATATTTATTATTAAATAGATACACTTAAAAATAACAGTGTCAAGTGATCTTTGCTCAAAGTATTGCAACTGAAGAACAAAACAAGTCTACCATACTGACACAGAACAACCAATTTTAAAGTGATGTTAAGGAGCACTCTTCCTAAATCTCAAATGACAGATTTTGGCAGTTCTAATTTGTAAACACTGCATTGTTTAAAAAATTATTTTAAAAAAGGAAAAGCACTCTTGAGCGTGAAGAGATACAAAACACTTTCTTTACATCCTGCAAACTATGACAGGTCTCGAGAAGACTCAGCATGGAGAAACGCTGTGTGAAAAATAACAGCAAAAGAGTAAGTACCAGCTAATTATTTCTTGCTGACTTACTGCCTATTAACCCACCACCAAGCCAAAAGGCTGTTCCAAACTTTTTTGGCCAGTCATTTTATTTCTGGTCCAATTTTTTTTTTTTTTTTTTTTAAAAAAAAAGAAGAAGGTTTCAGAAGCTCTTGGCAGTACACAGGGTTTTGGGAGCAGGCAACCTTCTTAGCTCTTTCTCCCAGCATGACAACCACAACTTTCTTTACCTATCAGTAGCCAGTTTTCTTTGTTTATCCATGTCTGTGCAACATCTGTCTTCACTTACTGTTCACCCAATCCATTAGTCCCCCAAACTATAACAGCTCCTATTCTTTCAAAGAGTAGCTGTTTGGGTATTTTGGTCTCAGTTGCCCTCTTTTCATCTTCTAGGATTACTTGTAAAATTCACAGCATAATTGGATTGTGAAGAGAGGGAAAACTTAATAAAAGTTAAGATTTGGACAAACAAATATATACATATATATAATATATAATGTATATTATATGATATATATGATATATATAATATTATATAATATATAACATATATATAACATATAATATATGTAATATATATAAGAAAACAACCCCAGAAAGAACGGTGAGGTGATGGTAGTGTTCTGTGTCACTCTTCTGTTCAGTGTCTGCTGTTCATTTTCCATACTCCCCCACTCTCATTGTCTGAGGGCAGAATATTTGGGGGCACTCTCTGCACTTCAGCAAACATGCATGGTTTGTTTTCCCTTTACTGATATGAGTACAGAAAAGTAAAGATCGCTCATATGTTAGCTTCACCAGACCTCATGATAATTACTCAGCAGGTTGCCCATTTCCTGGGTGGTGGTGCATTTGCAGTTGGGTAAGTTACAACACAAGGTTGCAACCTATACTTTCCTGGATAGCAGGGCTGGGCAACTGGCACAGCAAAGCTAGCCAGAAACAAACATTTTGTGTATCCTCAAGCCAAACTGAAAGAAATATTCCTAAAAGCCAATGCTGTGTATTTACATATATTTCAGTGAACACAATTTATAGCACCCTACCGCAATGCACTGAGCGTAGCTTGTCAAGTAAAGCACACACTAGCTGCCTGATCAGCTCAGGAAAGAAAGAACATTGGTTACTCTTGCTAGAGTCTTCGTATTTGACAGAATGCTCCTTTCGAAATGCAAAGTACCAAGAAAGTTTTGATACCAGCTTAAGTGTTAACATAGTTATAAATGAGCAATCCACCCTGTTTGTAGACAAACCCTAAAGCACTGTGAATGGAGTGCTACCTCAGTGCATACTGTATAAACTGAAGGATATTCTTGAGCCTTTCTGACTTCTTTCCTTCCTTCCCCAAGAACTTGTTTTTCTTGAGATTATTATTATTATTATTATTTTAATTTTTGAGAATATGGCTTCATTTACTTATGCTTTCTTCTCTAACAATTATGAGTTTTATGATTCAACTACAAGCTTTCCTAAGAGAGATTCCTGGCATGTGCACTTATTCAGTTGCTTTTCAGGAGTCACAGTTTTCCATCTCCTGAAACTGGTGAGATTCAGGGGCACAGGTGAGCAACACACAGAAACACACGTGGTTCCACACCTCTCCACAGTGACTGCTTATTTCTTCTGCCAGTGCCAACTTCTCTTCTTAAACCCTCCACAACTCTAACAACCACTTTAAAAATGATACAGTAACAACAACTGCACAGATTATCTCCACAACCAACAGTACCAGATGTGCTTTATGGTGATAGTTCTTTCAAAATTATCTTCCTTAATGCTAACTACTGCCTGCTATAGCAAATCCCCTTAGGCTTCCCAAACCTTCCCAGACCCTGAAGAGACCAGTTTCATCCCACTACCTCACCCCATCTCCACCAGTAAGGAAGCAAGCCCTGTAGATTTGGAGGACCCCAACACTGGTGACCCAGCTGGCTCTGAGGCTTTCACAGCTGTGTCCTAATGTGCTATTGGAAAAGTAGTTCCACAGGCTATAGAATATGAGAATCAAAATAAATTACTTCTTTACAAAGGGAAAAAAGACGGGTGGAGAGATGAAGACAACTCTAGCTATCACAGCAGACCTGTGCCTGGCATTCTTCACCTGCTCCATTAGGAAAGTATGAACTGCCTCCCTAACTCAACATCTCCCCATCCCGCAGGCCCAGAGTGGGGAGACCATACACATCTGCAGGTGCTGCCTTGTCAGGTGAGCTTTTTCTTCCCTTAGCCCACCCTCCCCATGCAAAACTTGGCTCAGCAATTAGACAAACTGGGAAACTCCCATCGTCACAAAAGCACATCCCCATCTAGCTGAATGGGAAAAGTGAGCAAACATCTTAACAGGCAAACTGTGAGCAGCTAATGGAAGGAAGAGAAAATGCACTCAATCTCACCATCACAAAAAACAACAACAACAACAAAAAAACAACTTTGCCAAGCACAGGAATAACAAGAAGGAAAAAAAGCAATGGGATACTGGAGATGTATCTACGGGGCTCTAGCAAAACATTGTCAGGAACGCATCCTGACTTAACCATGAAACCCAGCTGTTTGCATTCAGCTGAACATTACATGAAGATTACCATTGACCATATCAGCCAAGGACAAGCTATTTCTTGCTTCATCTGCACAATGAAGGAATATGGAAGAGAACTGATACTGCCACTCTCCTTGCTACTAAAGAGTAAATGGCATGTTAGCTTCCACCACTTTGGGATGCTAATATTCCCCCAATGGTCTCATAATAAACATCTGGTTCAGCTGTAACAGCTGGCAGATTAAAAAAGACAAAACACAAGACAACCTTATTTCCTTTCTAACATCTGCATCTGAATACAAAACCAAAAGAATACACAATTTCACTTTCTTTCTTTAATGATGCCAGCCTAGTCTAAGCCTTTATTATATGCACTGGTTTGCTTGTTTGTCCTCAGAAGTGCAAAGGTAACTCAGTCATAGCTTGCCACCCCCAATGACACCCACTTGCACTGAAGACACAATCAAAGCCTTTTCTCCTTACAAGACTTCT
The DNA here is from genome assembly GCF_026119805.1 of Tympanuchus pallidicinctus. NCBI lineage: Eukaryota > Metazoa > Chordata > Aves > Galliformes > Phasianidae > Tympanuchus > Tympanuchus pallidicinctus. Next base: position 13,770,207 of record NW_026294791.1, read on the forward strand.
CTTTTATGAAGAGTCTGCTTAAATATGTAAGTAATTTCACGGACTGAAAATCTGACTAATTTTTGAAAGGTCATCTTTTCCACACTTGTTACTTTAAACTTTTGCTCTTGTTGTATTGTAGCTGATATTTAAGTCTCCATAAGGAACTGAACTAGTAACAACAGCCATTTACACTTTCCATGTGGTAACAAAATAACATCCTTTTGTAAGAAAGTATTCTCACCTCGTTTGGGTGCTTTCGCAGCACCCGCGGCGGTACATATTGAGATACAAAGAAGAAGGATCTTCCTAAAAAGGGAAGAAAGAAAAGAGCGTGTGAGAAAACACAGTTTCAGGACTCCAAAGAATTAGAAACTTCTTTCAACACCCAAAGTCAATGGCAGGATACCACTGACTTCAGCAAGTCCTGCTTCGAAGCCTTCCGTCATACAGCTTTCCACCAACGCTGAGAAGGTGTTTTACAGAGAGAAGTATGCCCTCATGTATAGTACATGTATTTTGCAATGGCTTTTATTAATAAAGTAACTGCATCTGTTTTATATTTTCTCGCGTCAGCCTTCAAGTACAAGAGCTGCTGTGTAGTAGATTTCTTCCGGGAGGGAAAAAAGGTACTGCAAAGGAACTAAAAAACAAACGACAAGTTAATGCCCATGAGATACCTTTGTGCCAGTGTACCTTCAGCCTTGTTGCCGTACCACATCATTTACCTTAAATGAAAATGTTGCGCCACTTTTCTTCCTGTATACTAATGTTTGTTTGTTTGTTTGTTTGTTTGTCATGCTACAGATATTTATTTATTTTTACTTCGAAGAGAATAAGTAAAATCCCATCACATTGTGACTTGAAACTTTACACTCTAATAGAATATTAAAGGGAATCCCAGCGTCACCAACTGAAAAAAAAAAAACAAAACACAGAACAACCAAATAATCAAGAAAGTGCAGGAAGAAAGGCCCACAAATTTGTACAGGAGCATAAGATACAAATGGTAAAGGCAGACAAGTTTCTTCCTTTACCCTCTTGGCCTTTACCTTCAGCACAAAGGATAACATATACAAAAGGCAGATATTAGTAATGCTTCAGTGACGTTACATTATGCTATGGTTTACAAATATATACAATATAAAGAAGAATTAAGAGGAGATCTTAATATTTCTTCCAAGTGTTTGCAATCACAGCCCAAGGGCTCACACTACATTTTTTTTCTTCAGCTTTGGACACCAGAATTCAAGTTCAGAGTATTCTCTTGTGAATGTACACTGTGATCTTTTAATCTAATTAGAAGCTCAGTAAAAGAAAGTCTTAAGGGTGGGCAAGTAGTCATGGTAGCAAGAAGTCCACACACTGCACTGCATCAGCCAAAATGAAAAAACTTTTTTTTTTTTTTTTTTCCTATTTTCATGGACACAAAATGGATTCTCAATTAAGAATAAAACAAAACATTTTAAATAACTGAACTCCAAATTCAGGACACCTAGAGAACCCTATAGCTCAAACAGCAAAGACAATCCCTTAACACAACAGCAGACTCTTCCTCAAAATCACAGAGGGACAAGCTGTGTGTCAGACGTTTGCCTCTGTCACCTCCCAGAAAATGTTGTAGAAAGGCAAGAATTTCTGAAATGCTCCCAGGGATGTAAGTTACACAGATGTAACTGGATATAAAGAGACATAAAGACAAATATCTGGCTTACACAGTGCTTTCCAGCTAATGTCAAGAACAGACGAGCAAGCAACTAAGAGAAAAAACAGGGATCAGAGACAACCATAGAGCTGGAGGTCCCCTAATACACGGGAAAAGTTTTTTTTCCTTCTAACTTTTCCCACAACAAGCAGAAACTTTTTGTAAATGACACCACGTGCAAACCTGAAGTGAAGCTGTACCATATAGCTCTTGTGGCCAAAGATGGAAAAGGAAAAAATAAAATTCTGTCTTCTAGAGATGATGTATTCATTCAAACACTCCCTTCTTGGTCAAGACCACTATTATTAACATGAAAAGAAACAAAGCAGCCAGCTCTTGCACACTATGCTCACATGGTTAGTGACACTAGGCCACCAGGCTGCTCACTGTATAACACATACATGGCTTGATCCATATCTGCTGCAACTACAAGAACGCATCAAGCAACACGCTTGGGGAGACTTGCCCAACTGGGGCACAATAACAGAAAAATTCAGAAATGACTGACTACATTGTTGGCTAGTTTTCCCCTTTTAACATCACACAATGAGCCTGAAGCTGTCCCAGAAGTCTTTGGCAATGTCCTGTCCTACAGTCCAGCAACCTCTTAAGCTTCCCCTAGTGTGGTATTCTCTCTTCTGGTTCAAATACATGCACAAGCTGATGACAACTACATAACTGTTTGGAAGTAGAAACTACCAAATGTAGTTGAGCTATTCTACCACTTAAAATTGAGCTTATCTTTCTGATAATTCTTAACATCTTGCTACTGCTTTCTTCTTCCTATGAGTGGAAGGTGACTGAGTTTTTATGGTAGTGTGTTATTTTTCCCCATTCAGGATGACATACATCTTTGGAAGCTGATAAGCTTCAAAGCAAGTCTTGACAAACAACAAGGCAAAACTCCACCATTTGAAGACTATTCAGCAACATATAAAGCTTGTGTTTGGTCAGCACTTAGCGGTGTCATGTAACAACATTCTCTATTCACTGGCAGCTTTCTCAACCTCAGCTTAGAAGGAAGGAATACCACTGGCTGGCTGTGGAGAAGGCCAGAAAACCTGACCCCAGAGACACAGAAGATGCTAAACTTGAGTGCTGCATACAACTCTGCATCCGTCAGTGATGATGGTTGAAATACCAGCACCTTCCCCACATGCTGTGCTGCATTAGATATGTTCTGAGCACAAAAGCCCAGCTTGTATCCATCACAGAGGACATAAGAGCATCACGTACACATCTTCTAAAGCACAATGTCTTCTAAGGCACATTTCCTCACAGTGCTTGTTTCCATAGCACTGAGCTTCCAAATTATCTGAGCAAATGCAGCAAGCCTTCTCCTACCACTCCAACCAAGAGCCCTCTTGTAAATCTCATACAAGTGATTAAACTTTAGGAAGAGACACTACACTGTAGTAAACCAAAACCTTCATTAATCTCTCCCTAGCCTGCTTGGGGCAGCCTATAGCTCAAGGCAGCATGATCACTTGCCTCTGGTGATGCTCAGTGTGAGGTGGAGCTCTCCCCCATCTCTGTATGAGCTCCTCACAGGGCTCAGCACAGGCAAAGCCATGCACTGCAACTTGAATATCCAGGAGCGTCTGGATACCCAGCTTCTTCACTTGTCAGGTCCTAGAGCAAGGGCAGGAGTAGCTCCTGACTGAGAAGCATTAGCATAATTGCTCCCTTTTCTTCTGTTGTTCTTGTTGTTATTGTTTGTTTTCTTGCTTTGTTTTTCTTCACCTCCCAGACTGAAGATATTGTATCTGCTTTTCACAGCACTCCTTCCAGCTGGGCAGCTCTAACATCACAATACCTCCCACACAGGCTTCCTCAGAGCTACTAACAAGTCTCTACATAAAGGAAAAAGGACAAATGGCAGAGCTCACTCTCACCTTAGCCCCTCTGGTCTCTCAAAACACTCAAGAGAAATGCACTCAGAGCAGTAAAGAGGGAAAGGTGATAACGTGACCTGCACCTAAGTCTCCAAAGCAGTTAAGAATCTGATTGTTCAAGATGTAAGAGGACAGACATGTCTATGTTGCCATGAGGGGACCAGGCAGCAGGCCAGCCCTGCCTCTGGTTCAGAGAAGCCTGTGGCTGGCATGGCTGAGGGGACATGCAGCCTGCACAGCCTCTGCTGACAGCTGCACACCCAAATGAGGGAGAAACCCCGAGAACCTTGCAGCAGGCTCACAGCATAAAGAAAGGAAGAGACACAAGAGAAAGTGAGAGGAATAGTGCATTGCTAGTTCCTCCTGAAGAGCAGTGGCCCAAGAGGAATCCCACAAAAGCATGGTTTAGAGGTGGGCCCTGCTGTCCTTGGGACAGCACATGGCACAAGTTGATAAACTGCACATTCACAGCAGTCAAACTTGCTTGCATTAAAAAAAAAAAAAAAAAAAAAAAAAAAAAAAAAAGCCCACAGAAAACTATTTTAGGGCTGATTACGATTACATCCCCATTCTTTTCTCTATCTTTTGTCTGAACAGGGAGCACTCAGTTTCTCCCTGAACCAAAGCAGGCGGCAGTCTGACCTAACAGCACTTCTTCAGAGGGGTGGTTTGGGTTGCAAGGGACAGACTGGTCTGAGACATGCTGAGGAAACCTGATCCCTGAGCAAATAGTCTGGTTTCTTAGCACAGGCAAGCAACCGGGTTGCTTTCTCTCGGGTGAATTAAGTAAACAAGATAAATACTGTCCATATAGCTTCAGAGTTATATTACATTATATAATTCTATCTCAGTGACACACACTGCTCTCAGATAAATAGCATGTGTGATCCTTTTCCATAATTAACTTTATATTTCTCCATCAGCAAAACATTCTGTGAACTTGCACCAACACAACTCCTGGAGGAGTCCCGCAGGATCTCAGACCCCGCAGCTCACAAGAAGCCTCCTGCAGGCACACGGAGCCACTCACTGCCGCTCAGAGGACCCAGACAGCACAGAATTCGCTGCATCGCTATCCTTCAGCTTCCCACCAGGAGCTCTCTGCAAATGTCATTCTAGCTTCTGCCCAAATACAGCAAGAACTTTACAAAGACACACAACGGTAACCTGTGTAATGTCACTATAACCATCAGAAGTCCGTAATCACCTTCCTTAACCTTCTTTTAGGCGGACTGCAATGAAAAGAGCTATGCCATTTCGAGGATACACCAGAGAAGGCTAAGCCTACTGCAGAACGCACACGAATGCGGAGCTCACCTCACCTCACCCGGCGCTCACTGCGCTGAGAGCAGCCCCAGCTCCCAGACCGCCGTGCTTTCAGAAACCGGGTACTGCGTTCCGGCTGCGGCACGGGACCCCTGGCACCGGGACCCGAAGAACTGCGGGGCGCCCGACACGGCTCGCGGCGTGGAGCGGAGGGAGAGCCCCGGCGGGCTCGGTGCTGGGAAATGCCACCCAGCAGCCAACCCCCCGGCACACAGCGAGACCTGCCCAGTTAGAGTGGCTGCTCAGACACGAGGACCCCATCCTGGGCTGGCGTCCCCGCGGGGCCGTACCGCACGCCTTCGTGTCTCCCCAACCCAGCTTACGTTGGTGCCGTGGGAGAGATGCGTCCTCGCCTTGTCCTCTCGGCTCCCAAATGCATTTGTATGCATTTGCCCGGGCAGCGGAGGTCCGAGGGAAAGCCGGAGCCAAACGCAGCGCCGCCGGAGCCTCAGGTACTGTCCATGAACCGCCGCCGGCCCCGAGCTCTCCGCCGAGCTCCACGACAGCCCGAGGGCGGCCCGCGCACGGCCCGCGGGGGCGGTGCGGCGGGGGGGCGCGGCGGGGCCGGGGGCGGTGCGGCGAAGGCCGGGGGCGGTGCGGGGGGCGCGCCCCGCGGAGCCCCCGGCGGCGGAACCGCGCTGCTCCGCACCGCGCGGTGTTGGGTTTCAGCGCTCTCTGTTGCGATTACATCAGCAAACGCGGCCCCGGGGCGGGACGGCCCAGATCCCGGCTCGGCCACGCGCGGCTCCGGGAGCGGAGCTGCCCCGCAGAAGCGGGAGGGCGCGGGGAGCGGCGCTGCGGCCCCAGGTGCGGAGCGGGAGAGGCGCGGACAGGTGGTACGCGGGGCGGCTGGGAGCCCCGGCTCCGGGCTGCGCAATACCGCGGGTCACGGAGCGATGAAACGGGGCTGAGCGTGCTGGAGGGTTTTGCGTCTCGAGTGTAAGTGATGGTGTCCAGCAAGACTCCCTCTGGAAAACATTTGAAGAGCAGATGTAGTTCGGTAGCACTGCATGACACACTTTGCTGTCTCTTCCTGAAGGGACAGAGGTCTTTTTTTTTTTTTTTTTTTAATCTCAATCAGCGGTTCTCCTCCCCTGTCCCAGTAACGGGCTGGTATAACTTTCTCCCGTAAGACGTTCCAGTGCACGAAGATCACACGAAGTAGTGTCGAACATTCTGAGTGTGCTGTGCTGCAAACCCATGGTCAAATCTGGCAGCCTCACTTAGCAAAGCTTCCATTGACATAAGCAGAAATTTTATGCCAGTTAGGAGTGTGGTATTTGGCTCTTGCTGGGTGGTATTTCACAAAGATCTCTCATCAGACCTCAGCAAAGGCCTTCAAGTCATAGGTGTCATGGAGAGGATGGCAGGAAATGTCTAAGCATTCAGGAAGCAGGAGAATTGCCAAAGTGCAGAGGAAAGCTGCACAAGACAAGGATTTCATACTGTTGTCACTAAGGATGCTCCATTCAGCTGAAAGGGCCCCCATTGTGTCATCCAGGTGAGTGCAAATAGGCATAAAGATGCAAAAGCAAGGGCTAATTCAGACTACAAATGTTTTTGAGTATAACAATACATGTGAAAAGTGACTCTTAGAGAACCCACTCAAATGTTGTACTGTTTCATTTCACACTCAAGTTTATTTTCTACATCCTGAATCATTCAGAATCTATGTAGTTTCAGTGGCTGTTGTGTGATTTCCTTTTACTTTTTGAGAGCTGAAGGAAAAAAACTGGTGATATTTTGTCTTCCTGTCTTCATACCTTGCATAAAAATTAATGCAAGCTGAACACAAAAACATATTTGCTCACTGAAGAGAACCTCATACCTGCTCAGGGAGGTATTAGACACTACTGCAATGAAGTCTTTGTCAGTGTTTCTGCTTTAGACCACACCTGAATGCTTTCCAACAACTTTAGTGTAGCATTTTATTTACTTCTTATTAGCATTAAAATGACTAAAATGTATACATTACAGATAGGTTTTGGAACAGGTTGATGCCATTTCATGACATCTATCAGTTATTTAAATGACACATCACATACTCAGTAGGTACATAAGGTGGCTTCTTAATGCTCCAGCATCTGCAGTAGGGCTGTTATGGAGAGAATGCAGCAGCAAGAGTGACCCCAGTTGAATCTCCCTTGTTTCACTGCACACTGAAGAGCTGTCTGGGAGCATGTGGTGAGGTGGGGTGGGGACATCTCATGCCAAGGTCACTCTTTAGAGCCTCTGAAGCTGCCAAGAGCAACAGTTAATGCAGACAGAGAAAACAAATCAATATGCACAGGGAAATCGAATGGCTTGTCTGAGGTCAGACCACAAATGTGAGCATTGCTGGAAATAACCCAGCAGTTCCTGCCTGGTAGCCCATCACCTTGTGTGTTAGTCTTGCCAGGTTTCTTCTAAGCTTCACACCAAAAGTCAGCATCAGTCTTAATGTTACACTTGCTTCATCCAAGGGTTCTTACTGTCTGATCAGCTAAACCTGACATGTTTAAAGGTATCAGATTACTTGTGTTCATTTCCAGAGCTAAATATAGTCATCTGTATACTTACAGACAATGAAAGACACATTCAAGCTCCAAATGTGCTAGCTCTCATTGCAACAGTGATGCTGAAGTTTCATTTCTTATTGTAAATGTCCCCAGAGCCCATGTTTGCTCTCTCATGCTTGACTATAGCCTATCCCTGATTTCTCTCCCCAGGCACATCCGGATACAGGTGAAATACAAAATTAGTTATTTCAAGACACCACTTCTGGCCCTTCTGACATGATTGCAAGCTCTTATTTTTATTTTTTCGTTTTTCAGAAGTTTTCTCCTCCCTTCATGAACTAACTTGCTCATCTGTTGCTCCAGATGAAAGCTGCTGAGTTCCAGCCTTGCTGCAAGACACAAAGCAGGAGCTGTTCTAAGGTGGTGTAAGAGGTGAGGAAAGTGATTCCCAGAAAAGATTCTCCTTCCAGAATGAGTACAGGAGAGAGAAATGTTTTATATATATATATATATATATATATATATATATATATATATATATATATATATATATATCTCCAGAGCCTAAAGATACAGAGGGAAAAAAAAAAAAAAAAAAGTAAGAATTTGAAGGAAAATGTGTGAAATGGGAACATAAATGCTCTGTGTTGGAGTCTGAGCCTTATCCCACTGCAGGCAGTAGGAACTTTACCTTCAGCCCAAGCAGAATAGGACCCATGTGAGTTTCCTGGTCCAGTCCCAGAATCAAGATATTCTGGCAGAAGATCCTTGTTGCTATTGAGTTCACTTTGCCAAACTGCTTTCCCTGCACACCACAATATATGGTGTTAGGCTATGTACCAAAACTGTTGGAACCTAGTTCAGCAAAATATTTATTTAGATTTCTCTCTGTGGCAGCCAAAAAAATGTTTAACACATTGCTCTGGTTAAAGAAAGTTACCAAGCTATCAGATGTGATTAAGAAATACAAGAAATGGAAAGGATTACAGCATGTCTTCAAGAACAATTGGCTAAAATCAGAGGGCCTCCAACACTAAAACCGTCAGTTTTTGCTGGATGTGAAAGAAATTGTAATGACCATTGTCTGCCTTCAATCTCTAGCTGGGCCCATTATTTCCTCAAGAAGTAGTTAGGAAGAAATAACGTTTTCAAGTGACTGAAGTATGACTCTCGATTTTTAGGTGAGTTCTATCCCTTTCAGTTTTGTACTTGTAAACTGGAGAAGTAATATAAATGTACACTTGAAGGAAGTCACAGTGAAGGATTCTACCTTTCAAGACCAACACACAAAATCCTCTGAGGGGTTGAGAGAGGAAAAGAGATGCTCTGAGTTCAGAGGACCAATACTTCAGGGGGAAAAATACTTTAGGGGGAAAAAAAAAGGAAAAAAAGCACAGTTCAGAGTGATGAAACTGCCAAGCCACAAATGACCATATAGACCAGTGAGATTCTGTAGGATACTTAGTTAAAGCAAACAAAGGAATGTGTCCAGACAGGAGCAGGGAACAGAAGAGAGCCTCAGTGAACCACAAGGCAGAATAAGCTCTCCAGACCACAGGGCTCCAGCAACTCTGGCTGGGAAAGGTGCCTCACCAAAGTCAGGATGATTGCAAGTGCTTATGAGAACTGATAGTATCCGTTTCAATAAGTCACAACTACAGAAGAGATCCACCACAAAATAGAGCTGGAGAAATCTGAAACGTGCAACCAAAGTGCACTGCTCTGAAGCAGCACCCCCATACCCAGCATGTAAAGTTGTACTACCTTGTTCCATTAATGGCATGGCATACACCACACCAGGAATGCAGAGGAACCTGGCCAAACACACAGGGAAATATTAAATGAAGAGAGAAGCAGTTACTAGGAAAGTAATATGTGAATGGAAAATACGATAGGAAGAATGAGTACAACATGGGAACCACGGGAATGGCCCACCAGATGAGAAGACTACAGTTACCAAATAGGCCAAACTGCCAAGGGAAGCACAGTAAATTTCCATCTCAAAAGAAGCTGGTGAAAGAAAAAACAGAGATAGAGAAAATCCATTTATTTTCATTTTTAGTTAATCTTTATCCCATCGTTGATGGAGCGTTTTGTAATCTGGGCAGGAAGCAGAGACACCCACACCTACAGGCAGAAAGATGCATTTGACATGAGGTATTTTCTGGGATACTCATTGAACTGAAAATCCCCTTTGTAGATGAAGTTCATAAATATGACTAGAAGTCTGCATGCCCAGGACCATATCACAACCTATATAGGTGTGTGCTCAGAGGGGGACAGAGAAAAAAAAACAAACCTCAGCAGTTGTGTTTAACCATGGGGCTGCAATCTTCTGTCACAGCATGGTCCTCTGCAGCACAGGATCTTTAGTAGGTCTCCAGAAGCCTCCTTCTGATGGAGAAGCCTTTTCCAAAGGGCTCCAGACCACCATCACTGTACAAAACCTGCTCTGACTCTGTCTATAAAGGGAGATAAAAGACTATTTCTGTAAAACATGGAAAGGTCTGATTATCCTATGTAAAACAACATTCCTTTGTGCCACCTAGGGACCTTCTTCATAGTGCTCTCTGTCACCCCTCTGCATAGGAAGAAGGGGCCAAAACCAAGAATCTTGTAGGACACTTTTCAGTGGGACAAAATTCCCTTAAAACACCTGCCTGTAAGAGAATAAAAACAGAGTTCATTTTGGAGAGTGCCCACACTGATAGGATGCTAGCAGCCAGCTTGCAAAGCCTCACCAGCGCTAAAAACTACTCCCACATCTGGAAGAACTAGCACAATCATCTAAGAAGTATTTTGCTCCTGAGCCACAAAGATCTGCACACGAGGCCAGTCTTTTTTCAATTCCATTCCCACACTTCTCTCAGCAACTGGGGCAGATGCTTCATTCCTTAGTTTGTTAGCCCTAGGAAGGTCTCACTTGTCCATTTTTGCTTCCAGCCTTTCAGGCAAGACTTCACAGCAGCATTCTGCAAACAGAAAAATGTATTTCCAGATATTCCTTCTTCAGTACTTAATGTTTTTTTCAGTTTTGACAAAATTAGCTTCTGACCACAGCAGGGGGAGGTAGCAGAATCATGGAACTGTTAAGGTTGGAAAGACCAATAAGATCATCCAGTCCAACCATCAGTCCATACCTGTGACTGCTGTGGACCATGTCGCTCGTGTGACTTCTACCCTTAGCTTGAAAACCTCCAGGGATGGCAACTCCACCACCTTCCAGGGCAGCCTGTTCTCTGCTTTCTTACCAGCTAACAGGTAAGCTACCGATGGTCAGTAGCTGAATCCACATTAAATCTCCACCTTGGAGTAAGGAGATTTCTTCTCACATTAAAAATCTTATCAAAATTTTCTCCCATTGCTCTAGTGTTTCAAAGTTTCCTCCAACTTTGTGTGCATCGCCTTCTGTGTTTAAGTATCCCGAGTCTCTAACCAAATAGCATACCTAAATCAGGAAGGACAATGGAGCAATTCAAACTTGACAATATTTGTTGGTGATTTTCATTTTAAAAAAGGATTCTAGACTCAGGAGATATTAACATCATTGATAGAAATTGCATTATTTCCCACTGTATTTCTCCCTGGATATAATCAAAATTTTCCAGTGCACTTTAACTCCCAGAGAAGGAAGAATCTGTGACTTATTTTTCTTGATACCTCTGGATCAAAGAAGAAAGCCAAAACTATTTTCAAGTAGGACTTAATACTTTTGCATCATGGACACTCAATTTCCAAATTAAACATTCTAAATGAGACATATATAGTGACAGGAAAAAGTTTCTCTATAGAAAGAGAGTAAGTAGATTGCTTTTTCTGAAAATACCAGACAGCTGAATATGTGGTATCCCAGACCAAAATACACTGGCACCAACTTCAATGCTGATATTTTTATAATAGTAGCACAATTAATTTTTGTAAATCCTTTACAGCTGTACCACCAATATAGCATGGTATTTTTAATAGGGTATTTTCATTACATTATTTTTAAAGATGAAGGTTTTAACCCTTTTCTTCAGTTGTTTACAGTTGATCAGATATGTGAGCAAGAACTTCTGTTACAGGAAAGCAAAGGAGTAGGTCTTTGCAGGCACAGAGTAATTTTGGAGCAACTCATCCCCACTTGTCCATCTTCAGCCACATCACAATGGAGACTTTTCTGAGTTGAACTGACCAAAACGATAAGCCCTGATAAAAGCATCAAGAAGAGTAGAGAGAAGGGATGGATAAATATGAAAAATGAGACTTTCTACTTGGATCAAACAAACTTCTTAGGCCAGATGTGCCTGGATTATTCTTACTGGAGAGCAATAAAAACCTCATGATTCTTGAATTATGCAGCGTTGGCTTAGAAATCATCAAAGTTGAACAACAGATGAGGCAAGTAACTGTACACTGTTGACCCAAACATACACAAAGGTTTTAATGAACATCTTTATAGTTGAAAAGTCCAAACCTCATAAGTCAAAGCACCAGCACTAATTTTTGTCTACAGCATTGCAAGGTGTGCACTGAAGTCCTTGCAGGATCATGGGTTCATGGGGCTCCAGCTTCTCCTGGTGCTCAGGTTCCCCTTAAGACAAGTCAGCATCTTCCAGGGAATGCTCTGCAGAAAGCTGCAAGGTCTCACTAGGAGCTGCTATGTTTTCAAAGCCTCACAACCTACCAGAATTTTAGGGGAAAGGCAAGACACAGACTGCACAATCTGCTTCACAGACAGACTTCAGATGTTTTTTCAGAAGCAGGTGATGCCAAACCTTAACTTGGTCTCCATTTTCAAACATAGGCATGACAATATGGTTTTCATCTCCCTTTGGAAACTGACAGGGCAATACAAAACTTTCTGAAGCCATCCAGCTGAGACAGACATTCACAGACCAAAATGTAGACCTCCCTAAAGCCAATAAGAGGAAAAAAAATGCATAAATATTCTGTAGCTTGTTCTTGTTATATTTTATGGTTTGGGGAGCAGTTTTTTTTCCCTAAGTATTTATGGCAATAGAATGTGGTTACAAAAAAATAAAAAGGACATTTATGATTATCAGATGTTTAACTTCACTTTTCCAACACATGTAAACTAACTGCTCCTTCCCAAATCAAAGTATTCTGCCTTAATAGTTAACTTGCAGTGATTTCAAAGTTACATATCTAATACAACAGCACTCTTACTTGCCTGCTAGAGAATCAGAACAAAATTTGTCTTAATACATTTAAAAAAAAATATTTTATTCCTTCACAACAAATTGCAACTCTTATCTTAGAAGATATTTTTATAGTTGAAATGCACATTAAAAAGTTAGCAAATATCCTCTTTTTTTTTTTTTTTTTTTCAGATGATTTGCATTATTCTTTAAGTAACATTTGGAAAATTATTTCCCTTAGCTTAATACTTTCTATATATTAGTGTCTGCTTTTTTTTTTTTTGGTGGTGGTGGGAAGAAGGGGTTCCCAGTTCACTGAGGCAGTATGAGGTTGCTTACAAGCAGACTTCCTGTGAAAGTCTAGGCAGGTCCTCTGGAGCATTTCCCAGTCCTAGAACACCACTCCTCTGGAGCAAATTCCTGAGGGCAAAAAGAAAAGGGCTAAATTTTAGAAGAAATGAAATCTTCTCTCCAAATCCAACCAGATATTTCAGTGACATGAACAGATCCTTCATTTTTGGCAGCATCTCTTCTATCAGGTCCAGTTAATTTTATGAAAATCTCAGTAACTGTCAAATGCAGACATGGGTTTCATGCAAGAAGTCCAGATTCCAGAAACTTGGTTGGGGAGGATAAGTACTTAATATGTGCTTCTGACAGCCAGCTACGACCTTCACTCAAGCTCCATTTCCCATGCTTGAGAGAATGGAATGGATTTCAGAGGCCTTTGGTTTAGCAAACTTAGTGATAGGAAACATCCTCCCAATCTTCATTCGTATTATCTGGAAGTGGCATGTCCTAATAATGGTGAGGCAAGCATGTCCTTCTCTAGTACTGTGTGTAGGGCACAGCTGTCAATCAACACAGATGAAGGCATGCATCTGTTAGAAAAAAGATTCATTTAGTATTTTGATGATACTTTTGAGGAAGTCCTGGCACTGGAAACTGACTGCTGGCAGAACATCAGGTAGTGGGAAAAATCCTAAAGGCACCAGAGCTACTTCTGTGCTATGGGAACTTGTGTACTGAAGCCAGTTTGTATGGCAGGCAGACAGGAAAAAAAGCTCAGATCTTCATTCTGCATTGCAGCAGGTAACACATCACTTCAAATGTGTAAATAACTAATGCATAATAAGAGAAATATTTGCTAACAAAGCTAGTCACTTCCTTGTTGACAAGATGTGATTTTCCATTCTTTTCTATAGCTCTCCTATTCAGCTGTTTCAGTCATTTGACAGTCTTCCATGAAGAAGATGATACAGAGTATTTGGAAGAGGGAATGTTTACAAAGAGCATTGATAGTCGGATGTATCCAGAGTAATTAGCTGTAAGCCAAATAATAAAAATGTGGAGAACCTACAGGTATGTTAGATGACTGAAAACACGGGGTTAATTTAGATGTTGCGTACTGTATAAGCACACAGCAAATGCCACTTCATAATGCAAGAGCACAAAGCCATGGGCTGCATTCAGACCTAGTGCGTAGTACAGCCAAAACACCAATCAAGACAGATTAATTTAGCTCATAACCCTAGGAAGGCATTTCTGCCATCTTAGGTACAACATCCAAGCTCTTTACTGAAAGAAGAGTCTTGAATCATAGAATTCTTCAGAATTTATCCACCACTACAAATATTACTTTTATTTAGATAAAGAAGAGTAAGCACTGAAAATGTACTTCTTCCCCACTGTGGAAGCTGTTGGCTAGCAGGGGAAAACTCTGGACCTCCTTGCCTCCTTCTGTTATGTTTTTTAAAAATTAATGCAGAACTCTGTCTGATCAATGTTTATTTCTGACAGAGTTTTTGGCTGGGAGGTAGCTAATGTCCTTGGCATGTTTTAAGTAGCATATCAGAAGCAATCACTGACTTGGGTAATACCGTATTATACTTCTGTCTCTTGTTTAGAGAAATAATGTGTAGCAAGGGAACCCTTAATGATTAAATTTTCAGTTTGGAAGACAGTTAAACGCACATGCACTAAGATATGGGACTACAGTGAACTGAAAAACAGCAGCTCTGAACTCATTATATACACACACATTCATTGATTTTCTTCTCCTAGTCTAGAATATTAACCAGTTCTCCAACCTCATATCTCTCAGGAAAATATAATGTAGAAAAAGAAATCACAAAATACCCAACACAATTACATTCAAACTTTTTTGTTTTTCTAAGGGTCTGTATGCACAGAGGGCTACAAGTCTGCAGCTTTCCCTGACCTCAGACCAGGGGACCTGGCAGCAGGTAAACACACTGTGCAGGGGTGTGCCAGAGCACTTCCCCCAGTGACCCTTCCAGAGCTGGAGAGGAATAGGGTAAGTAGAGGTAGGTGCTGGCTGTGCCGACAGTCTCAGCTCTGGACAAAACACATTAGTGAAGCACTGTCAACTAACACTGTGGGTTTCCACAGAACACAAAACACACACATGGTCTTGCTTAATCTCATTCAATGTGTCTTCATCTCCTCCAGAGCTGCTCTACACAGTGACAGCATCGGACAATTGTACTGCAGCAGCCTGGAACTTTGAAACCTTGCAGGTGTCTTTATTTTTTTATTATCATAGCACTGCAATACAGTTTCTTGTCACAACTGCTTCCTTTCCAGTTTGCGTTTGTGTAGCTCTAAGTATTGGAAGTGCAAAAACTTGATAGATGTTGGCACTTGGAATTATGTTACCTTTCTTAATGTATTGTAGTCTGTAAGACTTAAGAGCTGATCGTCCCAAACAATACCAGCCGTGTTATGATAGCTTCTTCAGTGCTTGATTGTTTGGATTGAGCACCACACTATTATCTACATCATACACTTGAGCTCATGTATCTGGACAAAAAAAAACAACATTGCAACCAGCAATATTTTGCCCACTGATGATCTTCATTCTCAATTTTAAAAAAACAGAGTCTACTAACAAGGAATCACTTAGCATTCCCATTTAACTGGACTTTACCTCCTGTTCCAAGAATCAAAAGGAGCCTCACTCTTGCATTTAATTTCTAATGCACTGAGCTCAGACTCCACACTACACCCATCCGTTCTCCCCCCTCTCTTTCTGCTATATGAAACCATGAAACCAGAATAGTCAGCATATTGCTTGGTCTTCTACTTTCAATGACAGCTGTGTGTCCTTCAGTAAGGGGGAGAAAGCAGAAGTAATTACTGGAGCCAAACAACATTGCATATCAGAACCTCGTTTAATCCACAGCAATTCTTAGAGCTACATCTAGTATTTACCAGAAAAAAAGACACTAAAGAGGCATTAACTTCACTGTGAGGTATCACCTTACACTAGGATAGCTTTTAAGATTTTTTTTTTTTTTGCAGACCTGTCATGCAATTGAAAAATTATAATAGCGAATTTGCCCCCAAACCTCTGAAAGGTTAGTTTATAGACTCCATAGTTTCACACAAACAGTTTCTAACACCTTTAAATCTGGAAGATGATATATGCCCAACTTGGATGTTAGCAATGCCATGTTTATTTAGAAAAGCATTAATCTCTTTATTAAGAAAAAGAGTTTCTCACTCTGAACTTGACACTGTTTGCTTTCTCAAGGAGAATGAAGTATGGCAGTTTGCTTTTAAGACCTTGCAGACAGGGCTGCTTCACTGCTTCCTTTTGTGAAGCTCCAGAGACAGGTCTTCCCTGCTAGCAGCTTCTGGCCTGAGCTCTGGGTTCACAACTAAGACCATAGGAACATATTTCATTAGAAGTACCACATGCTACTCAATCCAGCTGAGCATCACACATTCAGTCAATTCTGTCTTCAATTTTTTTTTTCCCCCTCCTTAACTGCACCAATTTTCATTACTGTATTTTTTAGATTTGCATTAAGGAGAAACATAGAAACAGGGCTACTGAGTTCCTGATGATTGTCATCTATTCATCTTTTTCAGCTCACCTAATAACAATGAGTCTGGTCCACATCTTAAGAAACACTTCAGCCAACAAATGACATTAGAAAGAAAAACTGAAGGAAGTGGTGTCTTCTTTACAGTAAATTTGTACATGAACAAGATTTCTTCATATCTGGCATTTCAGCTTAGCTAGCAGGTACTTTTCATCATATTCTCAGATACCATGTCCATAATAGAAAGGCATTAAATGATCCAACACAATCAGTTGATATCTGTGAAGCACATTAAATATATCTTGTTTGGGATTTCCACAGAACTGAGTTGGTGACAAAGCAAACAACTATCTCCTAGAACATTAAATAAAAAGCACCAGAAAACATAGAGCACGAATTACTTTTTCATTTCATTTCCTGATTCAACAGCATTTTAAAATGAACAAATGCATCTTCTTGATGAGTTTTCCAGAGCAGTTTTAGACAGGAAAATGGAAAAGGCTGTGGCTCATACACTAAAAACAAAGAGAAATCCATGTAGTTTTGGCAAGTTCCCTCTTTACTCTAGAGGAGAGTGAACTCTGACTTTCTTGTGGGAAGCTGATTGGAATGGGCTCTGGAAATGACAACATGCAGCCTTTGTGCAGATTATTTATGGAAAAAATAAAAGGGAGAAAGTGTCTGAGCAGGTACTACAAAAAGGTCAGAAAATATGGCATGTTTGAGAAGAGTACAAAGAGAAGACATTTGACAGACAATAGTCAAGACCAAGCCACATCTTAATGTGATCTAGTTTGCATGGTCAAGCACTGCTCAAACGTTCAAATACAACTGAAAACTTGTAATGAACACTGTAGTGATAGTGCTTTTCACAGCAGGGAGTTTTCTACTGGTTTGTGTTTGAGGGGCTGTGGGGTCCCCACTTCATGAAATCAGGATAACCAAGATATCCTTAACTATTACAAACATCCCTGCAGGAATCACATCTGAGCACTCCCATACAGGGAAGGTGGTGACAGGTCTATGGACCACACATCAGAACAAGGCCATCAGACTCAAACAGCTGAACTCCAACAGGCATAGCCCTACAAATATAGGAACCTTCTCTTCGTTTTCAAACCTGAAATTTTCCTCAGACATATAGGGACACATATAATTAAGGACATTTTGCTGGCTGTACAGACACAAATATATAGCACTGCTCTAAGTTAAGCCATTAAAATCAAAGTGGAGATACAGACCATTAATCAAGAAAAAATATTTATAGGAAGAAGGAGGAAACACTGCACGCCTGCCCACAGATCAAGCCACAGTCTTAGACTTGCAATGGGCCTCAGCATAGAATCCCCACATTCTCTCCCTCTCACAAGCCTGCCTTCACCCAGGTGCCCTTGGCAAGTGTTGAAAGACATGAAGAAGTGGCTCTTGCTTTGACATAGGACCATCAGAGCTAATGAGTACTCCTGTAACATCACATCCACAGTTTTATTATAGACACCAGAGAGATTACTAGCAGAGACTAGATTCAACTGTAAGACTTATTTGAGTTCATGCAGTGGTTGGAGGAGAAAAAGGAGATTACTGTCATATACACTTTTGCTGTGATACATCTAATTCAAATTGCCTTGTGTTTTGTCACAGAAGTTCTCCAAGCAAAGGATTTTTAAGCAGTGACCAGTTTCTTGGGTGCAGCAGGGCTGTGACCTTCAGCATGGTCCTTACTCAGTGCTGATCTTCCTGCTGAGCCCCAAAGGCATCCAGCACATCTCTTCTTTTTAATGCAAATCCATCACCTGGCAGTCCCCACATGCAGCTGCAAAAAGCATGTGCCAGCCCTACTTCTGTCAACTACAGACCTAGAAAGTCTCTGAGAAAGAGAAAGTTCTAGATACTTGCCATTTTATTCCTTGTAACAGCAAAGGGACCAGCACAATAGGAGGATATTACAAAAGAAAAAGAAGGGCTCACCAGTCTCCAAAGACCTAGGCTCACAATAGAAACTCCACAAGAGAGGGATCTCTGACCAGAGATACTTCCCTAGTGGCAGTTCAGCCCTTAAACGAGGTCTAAGAAAGGTACAACCAGGCTCTACCCCTTCCATCACACTGGAGAATTGCCTTCACCTGTGCTCCCAGGACTGACCAGATCCTTTCCACAGGTGCTCAATCAGTGGTGCAGGCTGTAACTCAACAGTTACCGTACAATCCTTTACACAGAAAACAATATAGGCTGACAGGGCCAGTAGAAAGCAGAGCTGAGAGCTTCCATCATTTTCTTTTACTTAAAAATCAGTTTTACAGAGGACCTCTGTGCAAATTAATCACTTGTTGTGAATCCTACTTCTGCTTCCACTCCAGGAGTAGATGCACTGGCTGGACACGGCATTGGCACCCAGCACTGAATTCACCTCCTCTTCTGCCACAACAGGTGGCTCAGGGCAGTGCTGCACCACCCAGCAACCATGGGAAGAGATGACAGCAGGCCTCAGCTGCTTTGCATGAAGCAAGTCACCAGCCTGCACTGCTGGCCAAACAGACCATCTGGATGTAAACATGCTATGATTCAAGTTGCTTTTCAGGACAAAGCATCCTTTCTCCTCAGCAAAACACTTAAGATTGTTCCCCTCCCCTTAGTGCTCTTCTGTCTCCAAAGATCATATCTCCTGTACTGTATCCAAGATGATACTCTCAGGTCAAGGAAGAATGCAGCTGCTATGCCAAAACAGTAGGAGTGCTTTGCTACAATAGTTTCTTGCTGAGCAATGAATTCAAGGCTAAAAAAGAGGTAAATTCGCCACTGTCTAATTTCCTGTGGTGAGGGGAAAAAGATTGCTACTTCAGATTCAGCAGATCAGTTTTGCTGACCAGTTCCCCTTCTCTGTCAGGAGATATCCTTCTTGCCATCACTGTGGATGCAAATGCTGCCAGCACTGAGCAGGGGTGAAAGTTGGTGTTATTCAGTGAGCAATGCTGAGGGTGTTGTAGCGTGCCTGAATGCCAGCGTCTCAGCTTGCTTGCCACAGATACAGAAGGTCAAATCTGATCATCCTGCCACAAAACGTTGCCTATTCTCTAGCAATGGCACACAAGAAAGTAAAGGTAGCTGAGATAGCTAGACATACCTGCAGAGAGCTTTATATTACCAAAGCTAATTCTTCCTGCCATGCAGGTTGAGGCAAAGATATGCAGGATATGACAAATGAGGGCCTATTTCAACAGGCAGAAGTCCAAATTAGCAGAGGTAAATCACTCAGAGCTGAAGGTCGTGCGCACAGTGTGACACTACTAGAAGTAGCGGTGAAAGCTCAGGGGGTGCAGCTGCACATACACCACCAAAGCAGGCAGCAGGTCTTCCCTTGCATCTGGCGGACATTCAGTATGTGCCAAGAGAACTAATAGGAAATACTTAGAAGCATGTTGTTCATGGCATATTTTATCTATTGGGCCATTTTTTTTTTCTTCTCACTAACTGCAAAATTTGAAGTTTCTATCTGGAGTTCCTTTCACAAGCATTCTGCAATTAACAGAGTTGAACAAACAGTGCATTTTACAGACACTGATACCATATAGGTGGAGGAATCATAATATTCAGCTGCTTTTTAAAGTTTTGCAGCAAATCAATGTGTTTTACTCCTTTATTTTACATCAGGACTACAGGAGAAGCACTATTATGAAAAACAAACAGAAGAAGGAAACAAAATGGCACAGCCCTGAAATTACAGGCTCACGCGTTACTACTTCTTGATATTTACACATATGATAACAGAAAGAGTTACATACAGCAGCAAGGCACTGAGATAGCAAAACACCCTTTTAACATCATGGCTGGCCCAGAACAAATCTCCAAACACCCACATAAAACTTAGTGAATTAAGCAAGAAGTAGAAAAGAACCAAACAACAGCTCAGAGCCTACTCCCTTTACAGGACTTGCACTGGTTCAACAAATCATCACATAACACAGGAAAAAGTACAATCCATCTATCCCCCGAAAGAAAGACCCCCCCCAAAAAAAAGCAAAGCACCATCATTCTACAAAGAATCAATTTAGTTCAAGCATACCAACCCCCGTAGGCACAGTACTCTAGTCACAACATATAACAGCCTTACTTGAACATTGCTTCTCCCAGAAGACACTCAAAACAGCTGCACAAGGTCCACATTCACCCAGGTGACAAGAGCTAGCTTTTTTAGAAGAACACCTCAACCACCTCATCCCAGCAGCAACAGGACCCATTCAGGCCTGGGGTTTATATAGGGAAAGGGATTGACTGGGACTGACCATAACAATCAGAGGCAACAAATCTCAGCTGAAGTTTTACCAAGGGCTGCTGATGGGGTTGTTTCTGATATAGAGGGCAATAACATCTTTAATAACCAGTCTAGATTTGGGGGCTTATTTGTACCTGTGTCATTTATATGTTTATGTAAATTTTACATGCCTGCTTATTGAATAGCAATCTATGTGCAAGGAGGTGTTATAGAATCAAAATCACAGTATCATCAAATCTGTTAACATGGGGTTAAAACCTTTACTCAAGCTGTTGAGAGCACCTGCTTCACCTTTTGCAGGGAAAAAAAAAGATATATTTGCCTTCCCTTTGAATTTCTGTATCAAGCTGGAAGGGGTTCAACTGCCCCAGAGTAATTTATTGTAGCTATTGGGAGATAGGACATTTGCATACACATTCCTGTTATTAGGAGTAAGCAAAAGAAGGCATAAATTTCACTTCTGCAGAAAGCACATCTAACTTCATGTGAAAATGATTTATGTGGTGAAGCCATCTGTCTGTTTACACCTTTTAAAGTAGAATGAACAATTGCTAATGAAACAGCTACTTAGAAAAAGGGATAAATACAGTGGTGTAAGCAGGTGCAGGTCTGGTTTGCTTCACAGCATAAATGGTACACTTCAAAGTCAGTTCTGAATTGCTTATAATACTGGTTGTCACCACAGCATCTCCCAGTACGATGTGAGTTATGGCGCTAATGGTTAGCTGGGACCTGCAGAAATCAAAAAGTTGATGTGTGTGGGAGAGACAGGGAAGGTGTGCCCCCAGATGCCATCTGCAGACCCCAGTAGAGGATTGACTAGACATAAAGACGAAGTTTTTACAATAAGGGTGGTGATGGACAGGCACAAGTTGCCCAGAGAGGAGGTGGATGCCCTATCCCTGAAAAAACTCAAGGTCAGGCTTAGTGGGGCTCTGAGCACCTGAATGAGCTGTAGGTATCCCTGCTCAGTGCAGGGGAATTGGATTAGATGAACTTAAAGGTCTCTTCCAACTCAAACAATTCTATAATTCTATGTTTCATGGCTGTGAACATCTCTTCTCTGCTCCCTGCCTGGCCCCATGGGCACTACCCTGCTCTGGCTGATGGCAAAAAGCTTCTGCCACCTGCCCTCCAGCTCTGGGTTTGCTTCACTAACCTGAGTGCAAGCCTACAATACAACAAGTGGTGCATAACCAAAACATAATATACCAAGGTGATCCTTCTGTGCCAGACCACTGCACCGTGTTCAGAACAGCCTGGAACCAGTGCTGCACCAGAGAAGCTGTGCCCAAGATGTTCTCCTGGGCCATTCAGGCACTAAGAGCCTACTGGTATCTGTTTGCTGGCCCCACCACCACTGTGGGTCCACACTTGGTCGCTGTGATGCCTGGAGATTTACACAGTATGTAAGCAACTGCCAGCTACAGACCAGTAATATCTAAACACCCACTTTTCACCTCTTTAGGTGAAATAGGTTAAATCCATGTGTTTAGCTTTTACTTTTCCATGTTCTGCAGTGCATAAATACAGACCAGATGTGCACAAGGATGGATAAACCTCTATCAGGCAGAGAGAAGTAGCATCAGAAGCTGCCTGGGCACTCTGAGCTGCTCTTGAGGCGCACGCACAGGGAACAAGCAGTCACTTTTCCCTGGGGAGGAGCTAATGGAGATGGCCTCACCTCTGGAGAATGTATTCCTCTGTTTCAGGTGCACATCGGTAATGGGAGCACAAAAATGCTATGAACATAATTGTTATTCACAATAAAATAGCTAATAAAACAAATAATTATCTAAAGATAAGATTAAATTATTCAAAACAGGAAGAGCATCAACAGAAACTGTTTTTGCTGTTTATTAGGCAGACGTTGCTAAGTCTGAATGATCTGCAAAAACTAAGGAAAGAAATTCCATGAGCTTTGTAATTTTAGTGATGATTTTACTGACAATCTAGTGTGTTTAGATGTAAAGCACAGTGCAGGTAATGATTCTGCTCACTGTAGGACGCACTTAGTAAATCAAAAGTATTCCAGAAACATGATCAGAGCTCCTTTATTTGACTGAGTTCCACTGGGAATTCAAGATATATCGTGTAAAATGATGTGTAAGTTAATTGGCAATAGCTTAAAAGATTTAAGAAAGGTTCCTCTAATGCAATGCATGCCCCTAGGAAGCTGTATTCAACTCATAACCGCAACTCCATCTTGTGCAAATGTCCTTCTGTCTTCCAAACAGAGCCAGAGCCGAGCACCCCTGTTGCACAGCTGATGGTTGCTGGAAGCCCCCAGGCCAGGACTCAGACTTGCTGTTTTCTCCCCATGTGCAGGGTGTTCAGGTGTGCCACTGCTGAGCAGCCTCTTGCTGCAATGGAATTGCTTCTCTGACATCAAACCTCCAAACAAAACAAACTCTTCCAGTATAATAATATTTACTGAAGCATCAGCTTATGCTAGAGACAGCAGAAGACTGCTAAGAAGAAGGTCTAACCCAAGAGGATGTTTAGAATTTAAGATTCGCTTAGCCCTCATGGTGTAATTTATGCCATATGTTCTCTTATTTACAGTTTTCCAAGCAAACCATTTTCTATTAGTTGTGGAGCATGAGGAACTTTCCATACAACAGTAACTCTGAGCCTTCCCCCATTACACAGCCCTTCATTTTCTTTCTATGGCAAGTCATTGAATAACATGTGCCTTCTATATTTTAACTGGTCTCTGGCAGCAGGGAGAAGTTGCACGTGATGAGCCTGATTTGCTGCAACCTCATCTGAGGGAACTGAGTGCCTATACAGTACAGAACACTAATTTGGTTTTCTGATGACCTTTTGCATCCAATTCTGAAAAAAAACTTCCTTAGCAGGCTGCTTCCAGCTGTTGGGAGCCCAGGATGTTCTGGGGTGAGTCTTTTAATAGAAAGATGCAAGTCCTGTGTTATTAATCACACTGAGGTCATTGCAGTAGTAGTAAATTAATGACCACAAATTGTCATAAACTGTCTGAAGAGAAGGGGACAAATTGCCAACCTCTGCAGAAATGTTTGTGCGGTCCTCCTGTCTGCTCTGAAGGGAACTCTGGCTTCTATCTCAAGCAGTCCTTCAGGCTGCCTGCTTAGTATGTGTTGATTGGATGTTTCTGTGCAGCTTCAGCCTCATCCCTTGGCAGCCGTTCCAAGTTTCCAGCGCCTCTGCTGAGCAGCGGCCGTGTGCGCACCACATTTCATTACACACACGTGGGGGTCGTGCACACTGCTGCTGCCCTTCACATTTTTTTCTGCACATTGTCTTTGAAAAATGGGATGCAGCTGGTCCCAGGGCAGATTTATTGGTAACTTTTCTGGTCTGTTGGCCTGACCATTTGGGAAAATCCTTGCTCTACTGGAAGAATCGGTCCCATTACAGCAGAGAAGTTCCACATGTTCAGGTGACAGCTGTGTCCTCTGAGGGACATGGCAGAGGGAAGCAGTTGTGCTCTCTTCTGCCTGAAGACTATAAAGTTGCCATTTCTCTTTTGGCACAAGCTTTTCTCCAGCACTTTTTCCCCTAATTGCTCTGAAGATATTTTGCATCCATCCCTCCTTGTTTGTGTTCATCCCACCTAATGATTGCTGTTGTTCAAAGCCAAGTCCTGCTGCTCGGTGCACCTAGAACCACCAAATTACTGCCTCTTCTACCTTCACAGTTTCAGGGATGGCTCTGCTGCAGTCCATTTCTCTAACAGTATTGCATGCATGAAAATACCAAATCTTCCCCATTCCTGCCACTGTACCCAGCAATGGTTTTTCATTCAGTAAATAAAGAACTGATATTTGTAATTGCTGTTCTTACAATGTTTGGTTTGATTTCCCTGCTTACGTTGCTACTGAACTTACCATTGCTCTTCATACGTTATTTTTTTAATGCAGAGCCTGCTTCCTCTGTATCAAAATGGGAAAATGTGTGGGTGAACATTGTCCAGGGCTTTCACTTCTCCAGACAGTGAAAGGCTTTGCTTTGTTGTAAAAGAAATAGATTTTTTTCCTCTTTTTGTTCTTGAGAGCAATATTTGATAGCTAATCAAAAACGAAACACATTGATGGGCTTAGGTCAACACAAAGTGCAAACCAAAAGACAAAAACAGGAAAAAGATTGAGAAAGTGCTTTGAATTGTCCCTTTTCCTTGTTTGGCAGTAAAAGAACATATACAAGGGCAATTACCCCTGGGTGTTCACTTTATGCTTATTTCTCTCATGTATCAGGTTTGTTGTAACCTTGGCATTACCACCTTTGGAAATCTAGCACTTGTTACAGGACATGCAACCTGAAACAGCATAGCTCTGAAGAAAACATATTTCTGGGACTCTATTTCCATTTTGCTAGTTTTAAGAAGTCTTAGTACTGACTTTCAATCTGTGGGAATCTGCAGGAGGATCCTTGTAGGCTGTAACACGGGGAAGCTCCCACCTGAATGGATCAGCATTGGCCTCACCTCCCGCTGCCAGGAGCAGGCAATGTTCCATTTAAGCTTGAGGACCTGCACCCATTGTGCAAGCACTGTGCAAGCACTGGGGGATCCATTTCCAGCCAAATACCTCTGGAAAATCAGACAGGAGCCGGGGCCGGACACACATTGCAGAGCTCCAGGACGGAGCCAGAGGTGAGCAGCGTTCATGGCCCAGGACATGCTGCTCAGCTGGTTGGACTTTCTCTAGGTCTGATTCATGCTTTAAGTCTCTAATACTCATCTTTCTCCTCTAATTAACTCCTGCCATGTGTTCTGAGAACTTCTCCCAAAAGCTGAACAGTCACAATTGCAGGTATCTGCTTGCTTGTAGTGCAACTCAGATGCAGAAAACTGCCCTAGTGCTTCAGGCTCCTCTCCAGCCTCTTTCTTCCTGCTGATTCTGGATCCATTTCACTTTATCTCTACAAAGAAGAAAAAGCAACACCAAGATGGCCTTCTTGTTGAAATCTCTCTCTTTGATGAATAAACTGAGAGTATTTAATTGTTCCCATTTGACACAGATTGAACACGTTTATGTTTTCTTTTGGTGTTACCCAATAAAAAGAGACAAGGAAAGCAGATTCAACCCTTATGTTTCTGAGGAACACTCCTGGAGCTTTCAAAGGGAAATGCATCCATGGGACAGCACGCTGGATTCAGGCTCATTTTGCCAAAGCATAGTGCTCAGTCACCCAGTGCTGAGAAGACTCTCTTGCTTCCTTTGACTTCTGTACCATAACTGATGTCTCAAATCATTCTCCAGAGCAAAAGCTATCAGAGGAAGAACAGACAAAAATGCTTTCCCCATGCGATACTAGCAAGATGAGTTTGACTGTATTTAAAATAAAAATACTGGAATATAAAAAAAATCTATATGTGAAATTGCATAGCACATGCCAATATGTTAAAAATATGGTATTAAAATGCATGAACACAAACATCTTTCAAAGGAGCCACTATTTTTATAGCCCACCACAGAGCAAACTCTGCTTTGTGTACATTACCATAACTTTTTGGAATGACACTGTCATGCACAGGCTTCTCCTCCCACTCAGACCCTCTGGTGCCGGAGCCAGCAGCTGAGACCAACTTCAGGAGCCTGGACTAGATTTGGAGCTGACAGCCTCTGCCCAGCTGCCACCCAGCCCTGCAGATGCTGACAGTCTCCATGCCCCTAGCTTATTGGCACTGCATCTTCACAGATGCCTGAAATTCTGCTTCTGTGCATTGCCAGTCACACCCAGCATAGCAGGGTCCCCACAGCCCTCAAAGAGGCAGATTTCAAGTTTCATTCCTAACCTTTCTACTGCACTTTCCTTCTGAATTTCTAGTTTTGCATGACCAATGGTTCACTTTAAGGAGAGCTGCAAGTCTTACACAGGCCAGCAATAGATTTGGCAATCTTAATTTGTTTTTCCCTACAATTTCTGTTATTTGAACCATGGAAAATGTACACAGTGGAATGGATCCGGCCGTTCTCTCTCTCTTCTGCTTCAGTTGAAAGCCAGTGTAGTGTCTGTGCTTACTGCACTTTCCCAAGGTTGGGGCAGTGTCACCGAGCAAGATCTCTATTTATGGACAATAAAATCAGTAACAGTAAAACATTATTCCCACACAACACCTGTCTCCCAAAATATTGACTAATTCAAACCAAAATATTGAATAATTCAAGACCAGTAGAGCTGTGGTAGATGGAGGATTGAACTAGATGACCTTAGAGGCATTTTTCAAACTTAATATTTCTATTAAGTCTGGAGGCACGTGAATTGAACACAGCAAGTCTTTAACGCAGGACAGAATTTCAATGTGAATATTGTTTAAAGATAATAATGCGAAGATTAAGTAAAAACCCACTGGCTACACATATATGTGCAGGAGGCTAAGTGCCCAAATAGTTAGCTGCAACAGCTCACAAGCTCTGCTGTAAAGATGATAAGGAGATTGTCCATCTGAAAGGATCCATTACTGTAGTGAGTTGACCTGGAGTTTACAAGAACAGGAAATCATCTAACTCCAGACTGATTCTGCAACAATGTACAACATTGCATAGGTGATTCCATAAACCTTCTAGTTCTTGAAGCACCGTAAGTGTCACTGGAGAAAGTGATCTTTCCAAAGCCAATGGAGATATGCGAGCAAAGTCTTGTATACAGTGAGTATTCAGGAAGAATAAAGAAGTAATTTTTACCAGGGCTTTAGCCATGAGACTGGCCTTCCCTGTGTGTTTTACATGAGGTGTTACTGTACAATGAGTACATCAAATTTACATGTAATTTTGCCAAGCTCAGTCATTGCATCCTTTATTTTATATGATATATAATCAATGTACTCACTAAAAAGAAGAGTTTTCATTAATGAGATTAATGCAACTGAAAGGCTATCCAACATGTTTCTTAAGCAGATGCTCCAAAGAGTCAAGAGCAATTTATCTTTTGTTTTGGCTGAAGTTAAGTCTACACTAGGAACAGAAAAACCCTGGAATATTTAGTTAATGGAATCTAAATATAACTTCTTTTTATGTTTTAGTTCCCAGTGAATAAAGCAGCTGTCAGCAACATGTTCTTCTGAGAGACATTCACATGTACACTAAGTCTGTTGTTTCTAATCCCAAAAATACAGTCACAGTCAATAGTCACCCACAAACAGGTGTGCAGATCAAACATGAATTCTGTATTTGCCAGCACATACACACAGTAAATAAGAAGGCAATTCTAAGTTTTACACAGTGGAATAAGAGGTCTAAAATTAAAATCAAATACTTTGACACTGTCAGATGGTTACCAGGTGCCTTATTCTATGAATTTTACATCATTAGGGACATATTTGAGAAACATGATTTGTGGTGTAAGATGTCAATGAATTTGCCAAATTCAAAGGGTGAAATATACTGGGTAAAATCATTTCTCACACTTGACAGATTTAAGTGGCCTGACACACAGAAATGCAGGCTAGACTCTTTAAGCACATAATAGAGATATATTCAAGTGGGCAAGTTAAGGGTCTGGAACAGAATCACTGCCTACAAAAGTAACAGGCTGTTTATGACTGGGTTGAAATAGTTGAAATAGTCCACAATTCTCTATTGTTCTGAATAAATCGAAAATCCAGCCCTCAGAATCTAGCTATGGACATCTCTACTCAGGTAAACTGAGTAGGGAAAGTTATGACATGGTCCTGGCTTTGTTGATATCACTGGCAAAACTACGGATTTTTAACAAAGCCATGGCCACTACTGATGGAATTGGCATATTAAAAAAAAAGTATAAGTGCTAAGCAGATGAGCAAAAACTGCTCAATTTAATGTGAAACATTGTCTGAATTAAAACTTGTTTTTATTTTTTGCCTTTTTTCCTTTCTCAACTAAGAAAAATAGAATGTCCAAGCACGTATAGAATGAGCAGTGCCCAACTTTGTTGTGGTTTAACCTGGCAGCAGCTCAGCACCATGGTTGTTTGCTCCTTCCACTCCTCCCAGTGGGAGGGGGAGAGAAACAACATTGGAAACAAACCTGGGTTGGGATAAAAAAAAAACCCACGTACTGAGACAGAAAAGGGAAAGGAGAATAATAATAGTAATGATAATATAAAATCACAAAACAAATGATGCACAAAGGAATTACTCACCACCCACCAACTAATGCCCATCCAGTTCCCAAGCAGCTCCACAGTTTTTAGTTTTTTTTCTGAGTGTCAAATGTAACGGAATACCCCTTTGGCCAGTTGAGGTCAGTTATCCTGGTACTGCCCATCCCAACACTTTGTGCCTCTCAGCCCCCCACAACTGTACACAGAATAGTATGAAAAGTTGAAATGTCTTGGCTCTGTACAGCACTACTCAGCAACAGCTAACACACTGGTGTGTTGCCAACATTGTATTTCCCCTAAAACCAGAATATACCATCATACCAGGTACTATGATGGAAAACAAACAAACAAAAAAGCATCCCTCTGTCCTAGCTGAAGCCAAGCCAAACTTCCAAGTAACATTCACAAATTTGTGAGTTTCTTTCCCCAGGAAGACTTTTAAAGGAAAAAGGAAGTAACAGAAAAGCAACAAAACCAAGCAATTCTAGGATATTTCTGTATCAGAATATTGTTCCATTTCAACTATGAATATAGGCTATACCAGACAAAAGGAATGTGTTTTGAAATTGTTTTGAAATTAGAGCACAACAGTTACAATCACAGACATTCACTTTGCTCCCAAATATTTTTTATGTTTGTGTGTGTACCTGAAAAGTGTTGCACATTTGCCCATTTTTCATACAAATATGGGACTGTAACTCTCCAATGCACCTTTGTCACTCCTCACCTGGAGCCACGCTCTCTGCAGTGCTAAGGAATGCCTTCATGTAACAAACAGACCATCAAAAGCTGTTGTGGAAGCAGAATGAACTGAGCAGCTCATTTATTTTAAGGAAATCTGTGGGACAGGTACTGACTCAGAAAGCCTTTTTTAGTGGCCAATGGATTTTTAGTTAATAACATTTTGATAACTCTGTTAATCCTGAATAATGTCTTGGTATGGAAACAATCTAGTTCAAAGGATGATTTATCTGTTCCAGTGTGATAAATGTTAAGCAAGGATAATTAATTCCATATTCTTAGATTCAAGGACTTAAGTTTCTGAATGGATAATCAAATACGTACTACAGTAAGATAATTCAGGAAGTATGATCAAATATTTTATGTGCCATCAGAAGCCTCATCTATCATAAAAGAAATAACCTCATTATAAGTGCAACTTGATACAGTAAGATATTATAACCACCCATCACCTATTTATACATTCATACAAAATAAGAAATATGTAAATAAAACTTGGACATTCACCTTGGGAGGATTTCTCTAATCCATCTGCTCTTTCACAGAACTCTACAAGTATGAGACTTCACAATTATGCTGGAAGTATCTCATTTACATAATCCCAGACAAAAGTAGATGTTAAATCGTTAAAATCTGGAATCAAATGTGGCAATTTTGTGCCAACTTTTTAATACTTCATTCACTTGTACAGCACTTAGATCTATCTCTTCACACTTTGGGAACTTATGCTGATTAGCAGGATGAAGGTTCTGCAAGGTTCACTATCATAAAGCGATATTAACCCAAATTGGTAATAGTTACAATAAAAATAAACCTTCGCCCTCTTTAAGACTAATAACTTGAAGCACGTCATTAGGAGGCAACCACATTTCTTCTCCATTATTATATGAGCATAAAGAAAGAGAAGTTATCAGCAAGAATATAATCTCTGAATGTTTTGTCAGGAAAACTCTCATGAAATATAAGTATGCAAAGAAGAATTTAAATACCAATTTCCAAGTCACATAAATTTGATAGAATGTGTCAGTGCTGGAATATAAATGTGTCAAATTATTAAGGTTTGGAACATCCTCAGCAGACATCAGAACAATTATGTGAACTCTCCAGTTTTAGAACTTGAACTCAATTTTTTTCTTGGTACAGCAACCAGAAGATTCTGTCTATTCAGAAATACCTTTGTAAAGTTCCTCCTAAACCAAAACCCTAGCAAAACCGAACAACAACTAAAGTAGGAACATTATTTAAATTTGAAAAACAACCCAATTTTTTAAAAACTAGGATTAAAAATTCTTGCAAGACAAACCTGATCATTCAGCTTTCAATTAATTGCAAAGCCAGTTTCCTCTTTTTAGATTGTTCTTATCAACATATTGGTGGTCAGGCTGCCACCTACAGAGCGCTAATTCTGACCCTCCTAAACCTTATATAGAGCCACCATCCTTGCCTTCCAGAGCAAGAATGCTTTTCTGTAGTCAAGCTTTGGGATTTCATAAAAAAATGGAAGCCAGGAGCTGCTGGAGAAATTTTCTCTAGCAAACTGCACCCAAATTATCTGCTACTACACAATACAATTTAAGCATAAAAAAATCCAACACTAAACTGCAATATATAAACATCTTTTAATGTCATTACTATGTTTTATGCGATTTGTAGAATCATAGAATGGCTTGGGTTGAAAAGGATCTTGAAGTTCATTTAATTCCAACCCAGTTGCCACATGCAGGCTTCCCATGGCCCCATCCAACCTGGCCTTGAATGCCTCCAGGAATGGGGGTATCCACAGCTTCTCTGAGCAGCATGTTCCAGTGCCTCATCATGCTAATGAATCAGAAAACAGATACCCTACTCTGTGATTAGAAATTCAGAAACAAATTGGAAATAAAGCTCAGGACAGAGTCAGGAAAGCTTGCCTGTACTCCGGCAAAGAATTTTCACAAGAATTGAAAGCTTCTAGGCTGAGGTCCTTCTTCAGATATCCTAGGATTTATATTCTCTAAAAAATAATAAATTATCGGTACGCATTTTGCAGTACACTGGTGCACTGACTTTCTCAAGTGGAGAGAGGGAAGAAAACCTTACTGTGAAAGAACAGCCAATGTTCTGCAAATAACCTGGAATGACAACTTAGCATTTGTGCACTTCAAAAACATCATTGACTTTTATAAGTCATGATCGTAAAAATTGAGGCTGTTAAAAATATGCCTCGCTTTGGTAGTTTATAATTCAAAGTAGCATTTAGTGGGTGGAGTTGTAAATTAGTAAGTGGATTGCTGCCCCAGCAGAGCGTGCTGCTTCTCTGCAAAGCAGCTTTACTAAGAATAGGAACGTGGTCACCATGATAATGAAAAAGGGCTCAGCATGCCTAAAATGGTGATGGGAGATCCGGAGGTTGTTTCTGTATGTATAACAGCTGCTCTGGAAATTAGATGTTAAAGATCTTTTAAAGAGTGAATTGGTTGAGAAGCATGTCAAACTTAACCATTATGGCTTAGTTTCAATTTTCAAAGGAAATAGTGGCATATTAAATATTTATGTTTTCAATAATTGTGAAGGTGTGGCTCTGTACACAACAAATGCCATGTCTACTCTGCCATAAGTGGCAGTCTTACACTTAAAACATCCTTTTTACTATCCCTTTTCAATGAATTAATCAGTCATAAAATGATACACTAATCACATATTTGATCAATTCTGTCAAACATCTAAACAAAAAAGGATCTGTTTATACATCATTTGCTTTCTGGAGAGAAAAAATACTATTGTTATTAGTACAAACAGAATTACCTGCATGGGAACCACTTGCTTGGACTGTTTTTAGTTGCAAAAGATTGCAAGTCAATGGCTTTACATTAAGAATCCTGAGTGAAATATGTAGATAGATATGGATGGTAATATAAAATAGGCCCTATCTTCAAGTGTTTGGAAGCCTTACTACTAAGTGAAGCCGCAAGTTCAGAAGAAAATACACTGAATCCAAGCGTGTAGCAGGGTGACCTGTGTGATTACAGTGAAGTCACATTTTTGACTGCTTAAATTCCTCATCAGTGGACATCAACATCATACTTTCACCCCTCTCTGGTCTTATAGAACGTGCACAGCCTATATCAGCCTTAAAACAATCTGCAGGAAGATTTTCACCAAAAACAAAAAGAAACCTGCCTGAAATCATTATGTCTTCTTTGTGCTCTCGCGCAATCCCCTCCTTGGATGCCCTGCTTTGATCTCTGTTTGTGCTGGCTAGCTCTAAGGCTCCAGCACAGTGAGGGCTGTACACAGTTCTTACACCACTGAACAGTCTGTCAGTGAAGGAGGCTGGGTCACAGGTCACTTTTCCTGTAAGAAGACACTGAAGTGATTTTATCAGAACAATTCTACTCTTGCTCATTTCCAAAGCAAAATGATGGACTCAGTTCTAGTAGATGATGTTTGAAGCTGCATGTTAACAGTTCCTACTTAATTTTCTTGTTAACAAAAATCCAAGTGTAGAATTCATTCACTATTCACTACTCAGATCAAATGCACCACGTAGAGCCACTGATATCCAATAATTGTTATCTTCTACACAGACATTCCTTAAGGATACAAGTATCCAGAGAAAAGTCTGAGATTCTCTTGTCTTACTGCAAAGTGCCCACCTTATAACAGAACTTACAGCAGTTTTTGTGCCGTAGTTGGGAAAAAGATAAAGTTCTTAAATCAACCTTAATCCTCTAGTAATAAGCTAATGGACATACAGGATTTAAGAGAATAGGGCCCCAAGAAGCCCAAAGATCTATGCTTCTGTTTTAATTTGTGCGTTCCCATACATTAATACATCTAAAGCATACAGTAAAACAATAATCTTCTTCCCCAAATACTTTCTTTCTCGAAAACAGCACTGAGGCACTGATATGTTACCCTACATTTTATCACCAATAAAGAATTGCAGGAGCTGTGAGTTCAGCTCAGCTCTTAAAGGTCTATTAGCTTCAGGATAGTGCTTGCACTTAATTCTAAGTGAAGCTCCCAAGCTCCAACTGAATATTGAAATTCACTAGCTAGAAAGTGAATTTAATCAACCTCAAAGCACCTTGTTCTTGATAACCCTGAAATCCTCGTGTGGGGAAACACAGAACAGTACACAAAGTGCTGACAAGCTATACCATACAGTTTTTAATTATTTTTTATTATAAATTGAATTTTCTAAGTGAACTAGAACCGCACTGAGTATTTTGACCTGATGTGTTATTCTCTCTTTAGGCTATTCCAAATAGCTCAACAATAGAGCTATGACATGGTATAATGAAATACACTCCAGAATTGTAAAAAAGCAGTGATCCCCTTCCAGACAAACTGGCATGATTGAAGAGTAAAATGCAAAAACCAAAACCTTTACAGGAAGATTTGCTATCAGCAGATCTCACATATAAGTTGTAGTTTTATAAAAAGACTTGAATACAAGAAAATTACTATCAGATAGCAGTATTTGTTAGGATAAACAAACATTTGCAAAATAATGAAGAAAGAGCATCAACATTCTACACATAAATAACAAAATACTATGCGTAGCAAACATAGCATGCGTACACCAAATTATGTTTCCAGTCAAAAATAAATAGTTCTAAAATACGAATTCTAAATCACATATACTTACCTAAAGGTACTGCTTCTGAAATGAAGCATTAACAGTTCTATAAGCGTATATTTCTCTCTATATTTATATAAACAGAGACTTCATGAATCAGAATAGTGTTTTGCTGTTTTTTTTCTTTATATTAGCCCCATATCAACTGAATACGATGACTCCACCACTTCTCTGGGCAGCCTGTTCCAATGCTGTGCCACTCTGACACTATCAACACATTCAGAGCTATATTTGTATCTGTATTTGAAATACTTTCCTAATTATTGCATATTACCTAATTATTGTAAGATATATATGCTCCTCTTCAGAATGAGATGTAAGACAAAATCTGGATGAGATAACTGGCTGCAACCATTTCATGCAGTGCAGTAAGCACCAGGGGGAAGAAAGGAAGAAAACCTAATGCTTTCCAAATTCCTTGTCTTAATATAATGGATGCCATCATCTTGGGCAGGTAGCATGTATCTGCATTTACCATGGACTGAAAGGAGAGAGACAAAAATTTATAGCATTTGACCTGAAATGTGGTCATATACAGACCAATTTTGCATGCATATCCTACACTTACACACCTTTCACTACTATCGTGCAGTCTGCCTTTTCACTTTATTCACTTCTGTGAATATTACAATCATTTCCATCAGTAATGCCACATAAATATTCTCTATGTCATCAGCCAGTAGAATATACAATAATAATCTGTGTGTCTAGATCCATAGCAGAAGTTTTCTCAGAATAGAACTAAAGCTACAGTGCTCAATCCCACAAAATTCCATAAGAGTAAGAGCCAAATCTGGTACTGTTTCTTTATTATTAAAATAAATGAAGTTACAGAATTCAGCCAAAAATTGTTATGTATGAGGTTTTCAAAAACTGCACGTAATTCTGGATGCTCTGGTTCTCGTTTTCTAACCTTTGTAGGCTGTCTTCCAGCTCTTTCAGGTGTATCTCATGGTGCTTTTCATCCTAAAGAATAAAAAGAAAGGCAACAATTTAGATAAAGTGCAAATCAAATAACAGTGTAATAGAGTTAGTACCTACATTTTAGAGGCCTTATTTATCCATTAAAGTTTTCAGAGGCTTTACAAACTTGAGAAACTCAAAAGGACCTCAAGGTATAGGAAGCCTCGCTTACGCCCAGTCAAAACCAAACTGAACATGCTTGAATACATTTATAATCCAAAAAAGACCTGGGATAATAGAGGCTAACCTCCCCAAAGAAACAGATTATTTGTATGTTCAATATTAATGCTCCTCATTATAGAATGACACTCAATTTACTTCTTAAGAAAAAAAAGGATATTATGGTTATTTACTTGCTAAGTATTATTAAGTTTCATTCTCCTGTTCAGCAGTTGAGACTTTCTGAGCCAAAAGACAAGAAAATTTCCTTAATTTTTTATTTAAGAGTAGCATAGTAAGAAATTACTGTGAAAAAAATATTTGAAACTGTATAAATTACTAGCCAATTCCTGACTTTGTTTTAATGTTTTTATCATAGTGTAAATGCAATTATTAGTTGAATTAAACTCAGTGGAGATAAAAATAAGAGCATACCAAATGCAGAACAGTATTTCTGATGCATTATTTGAACCCTTAAGAGAATTTGCACTAATTTTGGTCTGTGATTTCAATTTTGAACACTTCAAGTCAGAGTACAGAATCATGTTTTTGAGGATCTAAGAATGATAATGTCATGTATTGTCTCTTATTTATTGTAAAAAGCTTGTAGCTTATTGTCACTGATTGTTGGACAAGTGTCTATCAAAACTTCAAAGTCATTATTAGTAGAAAATGTGTTGAGATTTCCTGGATTAGTTGAAAGAACAGATTGGATGTAGCAAACCCCCCTCCATCCTTCTTTGTTTTTTGGCTTTCAGAAAGTATTACCCATTTAGCAGAACCACGAGTTAAGAAGGTAAGCATCTACATATCAAAGCCTGGATATTTAGCATCTTGTCTCTTTGAAAAAACAAAACACTCCTTTTCTGTTATCAACCACCACAACATCAGTATACAACTGAAAGCTTTGCATATATTCCTGCATGGTAAGGGGTTTTTAATCAAGGCAGGAAAAAAAAAGATGGACAGACAGAAAGGGAAAAAAAAAAAAATATCATGTTGTTATGAAACATTTTCTCAGATACAGTTAAGGTTAATGAAAACAAGTTATCTGAGAGAGAAATTAGTTTCATACCTACTTTATGATTTTTATTTTGTTGGAAAACTGGCCTGAATAAGAAATATAAGCTCAATGTTATTCCAGTTATTTAGTAAGATAAACTGGGCATTTGTTAAACCTGCTAAAAATGTCAATAGACAAAATATATTGTAAATACATTGTCAAGTTTAAATAATTTACTGTTCCTCAGCACACTTTTTGTATTAATAGTATTAATTATTAATCAATTGTGTTAAAAGTTTGGTTTTCAGTGAAAGAAACCGTATGAAAATGATGATGTGGCAGTTTAAGTCATAAACAATATTCTTTACTCACACGCTTAAGCGCACAGAGAAGTTCTTCTTTCTCCTCCTGCCTCTCTCTCACTTCATTTTCAAGAACGAGCATTTTTGTCTGAAGGGCTTGTTCTAAGTTCGACATTTGTTCAAATTCTTCAGCCACCTAAATTCACGAGAGGGAAATACCTTCACTTATATTTAAACCCTAAATCAAATTATTTTCTTGTACCTTAGCATTAATAGGGATATTTCCCCATTCCATCATTTAACATTTCAGCTATTTCCCATACACAAAAACTATATAAACCTGGAAACTTCTGCCTGAATCTGAATGAATTTTCATTTTGAAAAAATTATATATTTACAAGAGGGAGCACATTTTGCAACACATGTATACAGGTATTCCAACTCTTTTTTTTTTTTTTTAAACCAAATTATACTCACATAGCACTGAGAAAAATAACAACACTTTTTCCATGCATGATTAATCTGAGATGGAAATTACAGCCTCATACCTATTTTAATATTAAACAATACAATGCACTGAAATCTAAATTACTTCATTTTCTTCTTCATTTGAAGAAGTGTCTGCATCCTTTGTGTTAATAATAAATCTTTGCTTAATATTAAATGCATGCAAATTCTTGCTCTAAGATTAGAAAGATTTCAGCACTAAGTTCTTGTGGACCAGCTATTGCAAAGAAAATAAGAAAACTCCATTGTGTGGGATTTAACCTAAGCAACTCAATGTTGGTTAAAGCATTTTGATTTGTCACAAATGATGAAGAAATGTTGGTCCACTGAACTTCGTCATTAATTTCAATAGGCTTTTAATTCTACAAATATACTGAACGGTGCAATTCTCATTTCAGTAGAATTCCAAGCAACTTCTAGCATCGTTCCCTGTAAGCAAATAATCTTGTCCCATTTTTCTTCCCAAGCATACTTATTCTTTTAATGTCATTTTCAAGTAGAAAATTGCAATCAAAGCTAAGAGCTGTATTAAACCATCAGTACCATTTTTCTTCCTTCCTTCCAAGCAGATTCCAGTTGCTTGCTTAAACTATTATACTCCGCAATTTTCTCCTCAAGCTGCAATTTATTGCACTGAAGGCTCTCATCTTCTTTTCTGATCAGATATGCAAGTTCTTCATTTTGAAATTCCATCTTTTCTAGCATCCTTTGTGCAAAAGGGTTTAATGTGTTAAAATTCAGTACAATGTAATAGCACAAATCAGTCAGTCCAATTTTTTTTTTATTATTTTTTTAAGAATTACCTTTTAAGATGTTCATATTTCTTCTGAATGTTACTGTTTTCTTCTTCCAGGGAACGATTACCCACAGAATTTACACCATCTTCCTCCTATACAGATAACAATTCTTGTTGAAGGACTTATGTGAAAGATATCAGAAAGTAAATTAAGTATGCCTAATACAATCCAATCAATCTAGTTTTGAATTCACATCTTATACTCAGGTTTTTGAAAAAAATAAAACACTAGAAATTTCTGTGAACACTTAAGACTGAAGATATGCTGCGTAACAAAGTGAAGTCCTAATGAACCACATATGCTGCTCATGTAACCTTGTGTATGAAGAGTTGGCCATGTCTATGTCCTTGTGAACTTAGGCTTTAGGCTACAGCAAGAAGTTTCCTCACCACTACAATCACAGGAGCCATAAAAATGATACAGTATATATATATACACACAATTATTATGGAAAAACAGGGTTGTACTGACAAAGAATTTCTGACAGTATTATGTGTTATCAAAAAAGGCAGCTGAGTTCATAAGAAGCGACTGAAAACAACAAGAAGCCAAACTGTCCTACCCCTACTCAGCATCCAGACCGACAAACTTTTACATGTTTACATTTATATCTTGGGAACAATACCAATGAGATTATTGCTCTTGCTACCATCCATCAGCATGATATTAGCAGTAAACAGCCACATTTCCATTCTGGCACCATGATTTAAGGACAATCTCCATCATTTACTGGACTACATTAAGCAGTTGCATTCAGTAACTTGAGCAAACATGGCTGAGTTTGCTTCTATAATTATAGACTTTCTATTAACAGACTGATACTAAAATACACTTTCAGCAGAGGGACAATAAGCTGTTATTATTAAGCTGTGAATAACAATAAGATGTTCTGGTCCAGATGAGCCCAGAAAAGGGCTTCTGCACGTGTTCCAGTTTCTTCAGAAGGAATTTCCCTAAAATCTAATCATATGATTAGAATATCTAAAGGAGATAACCAAGATTTAGTGCCAAAATTTAACTGCTGTTTGCTAGACTAGTTGTTGTATTCCCCAATTATTTCACTATACTCAGGAGGATTTTTTAAATTTATTCATAAAAATAGGTAATAAAATCAAAAAGACAGGCAATTTTGTATGTGCACCTCAAAACTAATTATTGCTTAAGTAATTCACTAGGCAAATATGGAATTATGAGCTTCTGAAACGAGTATTTATAATGACAGAAACAAGCAAATTTTGATGCTATAATGATGATAATGACAGGAAATTGGAAAAGAAAATCAAGATCTACATTTTAAAGAATAAAGAATGAAGCATGTAGAGACACAGAGGTTCACTGTGTTTCAGCTGAAGTCAGCATGTCTTCCACACACAGGAAGATTAAATTTTTTTCCCACCCTACTGATTCAAACACCTGTGTCATTTGTGCTAGCAAATTATTCTCTTCCAACCCAAAGCACAATAAAACAAAACAAAAAGAGGAAAAAAAGCCCAAACCAGAGAAATGGATGCCACGGCTAAAGAATGCTAAGAAACTTTTAGATTCAGGCCTTAAGGAAAATAAAAGCAGCAGCATTAACAGGCTGCTAAAAATAGAAAATGTTTTCTTAAAGCAGATAATTCATTTCTTTTTATTCATCTTTATAATGTATTCATTAAAATCATAAAAATAAAATGCATAGCCATTTTTCTGAGCAGATATTGCCTGGTTTATGAATTAGTCATTAAAAAACAAAACAAACATAGCACTAAATTAATCCACAAGATATAAACAATAATTAGATTTGCATGTTATTTCCAGAGAAGAATTCTGAAAGTCTTATCAGCACATGGCTATCCTAAAGAACACAGAATATATTAGATTAAGGATACAAAATAGAAAAGAATATAAGTAACTAGAATTTCTTCTCCCATACTGCACGAACATAAATGCACTTGGCAATACTTTCTCAGCTTCTGATTTATGAAGCAAACAAAGGAAACAACCTAACTATCATAAGCACTAATAGGAAAAAATATTCTGGAAAATTTCTTCTACATAATTTCCTCATTTGTCTTTAAAAACTTGGACATACAAAGCACCCAAACCTGTGGCTCCCTGAGGGTTTTGCATTTCTGTTGATCCTTTCCCAGTACACAAGATTTTCTTGAAATCCTCAGATTTCCTTCAGCTGCTTTCAGTAAACCACAAACAAGTTCTAACACCTTCAACTTAGGCTCTGTTCTGTCCCTCACCTGCACAGTATCATCACAGTAGAAAAATGTAAGTCTAAAGCCATAAACTAACTGTTATGATACCTAACAGATTTCCACAAAAGTAGTACATCTAAAATTCTACGTAAGTTGCATAGTGTCATCTGTTACATCAGAAAACCCAAAGTGACAGGTTCATTGCACAGTTTTCTCTTTTGACATGTGGCTGGAGACTCAGTAACACTGATAACGAACATTCACAAAATTAAACAAGTGTTAGCAACACCCAAGTTTTGATTTTTACCATAATAAACTGTAGAAAATTACATGCCAACAGCAGCTTATGGAAAAAATTCTAGCTAAACATGTATTGCAGTATTTGAAAAGACAACAATTGATGCCACCTAAAGCTGCATGCAATCCGCACAAATATTATTTGTGGGACCAGAAAATATTTTTCTCCATTGATGAATCAAGGAAAATAATGAGTATAAAATAAAATGAACATACGAGGTACTTTTTTTGAGAACTAATTCTGTTCTCTAAAACCACAGCAGGCAATTGAAATCCTGACCATTTCAGCCCTGCTTAAAAGTATATGCAATGTTATCAGCAGCAAAACCAAGGAAAGTCATTTTCCTGCTACTTTTCTATGATGTTTTCTGATGCCTAAGAAAGCACAACCATGTTCCAGTATTCAGCTCCACCTGCTGAAAAAACTTAAAACTTGTCCTTGTATTGGTTCTTGCTCTTGACTGCTACATAAATCGAACTTACACCACTGAACAGTCTTGCAGTGGGCTTTTTTCCCTACACAACTTTCATAGATGCTCTGCCAAGAGATGTAGTTCAAAAATCATCAGCAAAACTATATTTTTTAAAACAGTGGCGGAACGAACTCTAAGATAGCAGCCCAACCCCTTAGTCATTTGTCTTTGAATTGTTTTCTTCCTAGCTATTTGCAGTTGTGTAGTACCCTAAAAACACCCACTCAAAAGTTAGTAAAACACTCAGTGCACTAACATCAGATTTAACGTGGAAAAATAAAGAGCCAGTACCTTGTTACTTCTATTAAGTGGATTGCAGTAACATCTGTAGGATCAACGTCCTACAGAACTGTTTGGGAACATGCTATATTACTGCTTACCTCATAGCCTTCTAAGCATTTGCTTTCTCTTATACTTTTGTTTTCACTGAAGACTGTTTTATACCTGAATTTCAGTACTTCTACTTCTGCTTGTAATTCTTGTACCTAGGACACAACATATTTTTACTTTTTTTTTTTTTTTAAATCTAGAAAAATAAAACTACTAGCATTGCTTCTATCATTCTCAGTGTTAGACAACTATTATAATCATCATGACAAAAAAATATGTTTTATTACAAATAAAACCTTTATGATTTATTCAAAACGTTTTATAGATTTAAAACTTATGTTTGAACATTTCAATATGCTATTCACCTGATTTTTATAGTGTTCAAAAACATTTTCCTGTAGCTTGGTCTTTTCTTGCAGACATAGCAGGTCATTTTCTACAGAAATATTACTGACTTCCAAAGCAGCAAGGGAAGCCTTGATTAAAACATGGGAAGGAAAAATAAAAAACAATGAAAGGCATTAACAGGTTGCCCAAGGAGGTTGTGGATGCCCCATCTCTGGAGGCATTCAAGGCCAGGCTGGATGTGGCTCTGGGCAGCCTGGTCTATGGGTTGGCAACCCTGCACATAGCAGGGGGGTTGAAACTAGGTGATCTTTGAAGTCCCTTTCAATCCAGGCCATTCTATGATTCTATGATATGATTAAAACAACTCAATCTACAATATATTAATATCAAGTGACCTGAAGAAATAAAGTAGTAGTAACAATTACTTGTCTTATAAGAAATGACAGTCCACAGCTCATTTATCAGCGTGTAAGAACATTTACTTTGGAAGATGAATACATACAAAACCTGGAAATTTTTTTTTTAAATTGTATCAGTAATCAAAATAAATTCAATTCTTGTGTTTGTGAAAATTTATTTTATATTAAAGAGAATAATTTCCAGGAAAGCAATTTTATATCTACTGACTGTAAAACAAGTGACATCCTGGTTAAATAGAATGACTAGAAAATCCTGTTCCTGGCTTTGCCATAGATTTCCACTGATGAATTTTTAACATTTCATTCCACTTACTATTAAAAAAAATGGGTGACAACATTTATTCTGCAAGTTTGGGATCTCTAGACAGAACAACAAAAGCAAATTAAAGGGGTTAATCTGTAAATGCATCAGAAATGCAAAGCCATTCCTGAGTGATTTATAGTAATCTCACCTTTAATTTTTCATTTTCAAGATAAATCTTCTCATTTTCAGAGTTAACAGAATTTAGCTTTCCAAGAATTTCCTCACTAGTTTTTCTTCTGAATTCCTCCTTTCTTTCCAGGTCTTCAGAAAGGCTTGTGATCTGCCTTGTTGGATAGCAAAAAATTCCATGTAACATACAATGTTCCCACAATTCTTGCTACGCAAATCAAATTGTTCCTTAGGACAAAGTACTTCATTGCTCTTATTTCATACAAGAAAAATAAATAAATACGTGGGAGAACACATTTAAACATCTGAAGAAAGCACTACCCGTTGAAATATAATTTTTTTCCAAAAGAGATGTGATCCAACAACAAAGTAGACCTAGCTCAGTTATAAATAAGTGTATTACCTAGAACATACAAGTGTACTTCCAAGGCAAATATGCATGTATCTACTGTAAAAAAACCAAAAAGAAATAATACTGAATTTAAAGAAGTCTATCAGACAATGTCCTAATAAGTGCATTTCATGTTACTTTAGGAATAGTACTTTCCATTATTAAAAACAATAATTTGTCATTTGTTCCTCACCTTTTTTTCATGTTAATGAAGTTAAGCAGTGAGAATTATTTCACTCTTCAGGTAGTCACATGGTGTCTAGTACCACAGGTCTTGATAGAACTGTACATTTCAATACAGACTTGTATTTCCAGTTCAAATAAAAATGGTAAGAAAAACCAGCAGTGAGTAATAAGAGCACCTGAAGAAAGTATCATAGATGTTTTCTTTTTCCTCTTGTTTCCTAGATGCCTACGCATATACAGTAGACCATAGCTGCCTAGACAGATTTTCAGCCTCACATCATT
This sequence comes from Tympanuchus pallidicinctus, assembly GCF_026119805.1. Taxonomy (NCBI): domain Eukaryota; kingdom Metazoa; phylum Chordata; class Aves; order Galliformes; family Phasianidae; genus Tympanuchus; species Tympanuchus pallidicinctus. Next base: position 13,813,380 of record NW_026294791.1, read on the forward strand.
TACCTGTACTCCTGTGAAATTTTAAAATATGCTGAAAATATTTTTAGAAATAACAGATTTTCTGAAACAAAAATCAAGTAGTCAAGCCAATTTAATTTATGTATTTGAGTATGAATCAAGATCTTTATAAAAATAAGCATTCTGCGTTAGTCCAAGCCTTACTTAAAAGCACTTACTGGTTTCTTTTGCTTTTTAAAATTAGAGCCCATATTAAAGGATATGTTATAAGATAACTGTCATTGTCTGAAAAACATGGCATATTCTTCATCTACATTTCACTGCTTGAGTAAGATTGGGCAGTTTTGTCCTGCTTTTTCAGACAAGAGTAAACTGTTCAAATGTGCATCTGCGAGGAACTCTGTCCTAGGAGGAGTGAGATATTAGCGGGACCAAAATGATTTTGCTGCCATTAGTCTGCAGTACAGCCTGGAAGCCCAAATAAGACATTTTTACGTTGCAACAGATGCAAGGGTTAAGACTCAAGCTGTTGAATAATTAAATGAATGATTCTGTGAAACAGCACAATAATCTCTAGCAAGCTCCAGCTGAAAGAAACTATGCAGGGGAAGTAGCAAGTTCCTCGCTCCTATAGAGGAGTTATTTAAAAAACAAACAACAAAACAACTTGTGAAATGAAGCTATAACTCTAAAACTTGTTCTGGTTTCTAGCTGCTAAGTTTTGCTCAGAATTTTAATACGAGTACATACAATTGCTTGCATTGTCAATACTAACATGCTACTAAATACCAAATTTCTGTGACTGCAGAAAATGAATTAGATCTCCACTAGTTTAACTTACTTCTTTAGGTCTTCTGTCTGAACTGCTAATGCTGTCTTTTCTTCTACCATTCTATCATGCTGTTTTTTCCAGAGATCGGAAGCTGACAGGATCTCAGACAATTTCACTTCCTACAGAATACATTAATTACAAATCACGTATCATAAAGATGCCGTAAGGAGCACCATCTAATTCTACAAAATCTTCTAAACAAGAGCTATTTATTGGAGATCTATAGCACAAAGCAATGTAAATTTTGTCTTACTATCTCAAATAGAGAACAAATAAACTACCCACACTTTAAAAAATTAAAGTGAAATACAAACTTACTTTTAAAGTATAGACACAGTTAAACACAGGTATTATATAGCAACTTCAGAATGTACCATTATTTAAGATGAAATACTTCTTAAAACAAAATTGCCTCCAAAATATCTCTTCTACATATAAACCTTATAAGCTAATACCAAAATAAAATTCTGTCAAAGCATTTCAAGAATTAAAAAATACACAGCTATGTAAGAAATGCAAGGTTTCTAGCAGTTACCAACGTACTATCTTGAAAGTAAATGAGGTCCTTAATGGAAAGAAAATAACAGTACAACTGCAAAACACTACCAGTTCAGGAGATAAGCAAATGCTACTCCTCTGTGCTGCTAAATGTAACTTCTTACAAAGATCAAAACAAATTATTAATCGCATCCAGATATACTGACTGGAGAAATATCCTTAATAGAGGCAAATCCTAAACAATGGCAAAGCACAGAAATTGTGATAATGCTCTTATTAGGAAATCTAAATAAGTTGTCAGAGGTCTCAGCACAGTCCTGATCCATTTTTTCCAAAAATTACACACTGCACACAGGTAAAGGGCAAGGCAGAAGCCACCCAACAATTTGAAGTCAGGTGCTTGAATATTTCAAAAGCTCAAAGCGAGCAGCTTAGAAATAGAAAGCTAAGCGTCCATAGTGGACACCATAAGCTAATAAACAAAGGGAACCAAGACTTCAACCCCAATTCTTATCTGACAACATATCATTCTTTTGAGCTTAGCTGTAGCTCCACAAAGGTCTAAGAAAAATCAGAAGATGCATAAAAGAAGCTGATCAGACTCCACTTATTTACTATGAAGCGTACAACTGCCTGAAGACATTCACTAAATTTTAACAAAACAAAAAACTGTGAATACAAGAATGGTTTGCATGTCTCTTACAGCAAGCTTTTCCTTAACTGAGGAATAAAAAATAAAAGACACAAACAATCCAACAACAAACTTGCCTATTTTCCTATTTTACAGAGGCAAAAGTTTCCCAATTCATCAATTTAAAGCAGGACAACACTGGTCAGTGTAATCACTCACACGTTCTCTTACTCTGGAGGTTAAGTTTTCCACAGCTTCTTCAAAGCAGTCAGTTTTTTTTTTCTGGAACCTGATTGCTCTTCTCAGATCAACCTTCTTTTGCTCGCTTGTTTCCCTCAAGGCCACCATCTGATGCTTGTAGTCCTCAATTTGAAATTTCCACCCTGCTATTTTCTTCTCTAGAGTCTGCAGCATATTTAAACAACAACCTTATAATTCTGTCTCTGAGTTATCATAATGAAGAATGGTAATTGCATTTTTAACCTTTTTCCATTAATATCTCTGTATCTGAAATCTTCTGGTTGGCACAAGGAGTTAGTCAACATTTGTGCTACATGAGGCAAGAGAAATTACATGCAGGGAAATTTGTTACAAAGATGAGCGAGATAAGAGGTTGAGGAGGCGTACAAACAGAAAGCAGCAGAAGCAGGGGGAAAGACATCCGTCTAACCACACCACACGTTCTTTGAAATGAATGCAAAATTTCTGCAGATGACACAGCACTGACACTAAACCCATTCTTAAGATGGGAAATAAGAGTGCTTACACCAGCACCTAGTTATTCATTTTGATGAATATCACCTTATGTTTCTAGTGATGTAAATTGATGTAGTCTACGCTCTGAATCTATAGTGAGCAAGCACATGGCTAGGACTGAAGCAAAGTAGAAGTAAAAACTTCAGCAAAGACTTCAGCAAAGACTGAAGTAAAACTGTAAATTAAATTTTAACATGAAAGTTAGGTTTTGAGTATTTTAAGTCAAGAAGATAGGAAAGACCAAGGTATTTTTCTTAATATATGCATTGTGTTATAATCTGTTATCAAATGACAATTTACCCTTTTCATGCAAGATTTAACTTTTTCTCATGCATATAATGGTACCATTCTAAAAATGAAATAGAATTGTCTAGCAAACAAACTTTTTCTAAGAGTTTCTTATGCCTTGTGTATATTGTATATATATGCTGTATACATACACGATAAAATCCACACTGGATTCTTCAAGAATTTCAGATACAATTTCAGATACAATTATTTTTAAAGGTTCTGTATCTTGCCAAAACCACGCACAAGCTAGTGGTTGTCAGTAACTTATCATAAAGAAAAGTGCAAGTTCCATTCATCTCACTTGCTATTCTTTTGCCAAGCTACAGAAGTGCATATACACCAGTAATATAATTTTTTTCCTTAAGTCACTGATAAATATCCTAACTGTAAGAATGATTAGAAGTGGGTTTGTTTTTTTTTTTTTTTTTTTTTTTCCAAATAGTTGATTCTGGATCTAACATGAAAGACCAAAACAGCACACCATTTACCTAGTAACCATGTTAATCTGCCAGATTTATCTACCAGTTGCTATAAAATGCACATATTACGCATTAGATGCTATCTGCCAGTACAGGTGCTGCTAATGACTCCAAAAGCTTATCCACAATCAATGAAAAATTTACACAGCTTGCCATGTGAAAAGTGGTTTACTAGGATTTAATCTTAGATCTTGGCTTACTAGGATTTAGTCCCACTGCCCTGCAGTGAACAAGGACATCACAGCCAGATCAGGTTGCCAAGGGCTTCACCCAGCCTTGCCTTGGAAGTCTCCAGTAATGAGACACCAACCATAACACTAAGTAATCTGTTCCAGTGCCTCACCACCTTAACTGTAAAAGACTTTTTCTTCATATCCAACCTGAAGCTACCCTCCTTGAGCTTAGTCATTTCCCCTCATTCTACCACCCTGCTAACGAGTCTGCCCCCTTCTTTCCTGTAGCTCCCCGCTAGATAAAGAAAGGCCACTATCAGGTCATCTCAGTGCCTACTCTTTTCCAGGCTGAACAGTCACAGCTCTCTCAGCCTGCCCTCATAGGAGGGGTGTTCCATCCCTGGGATCATTACTGTAGCCCTTCTCTAGATGCATTCCAACAGCTCTTTGTCTCTCTGCATATAAATATATGCAGGAAATAGTTTTGACATAAAACACATGACTTGCAGGAAAAACAACTTCAGTGAATAGAGAAACTGAAAAATTTGAGTCTATGCACAGTTTTCCTTAACTACCGATTTCAGTAAATAACTGTTATCTCCTGTTACAACCACAGGGGGTCAGAATCGCATAATAAAGAGTGCTTTGGGCATTACTCAGTGACCAAGACTGAATTTAAAAGGTGAATTAATTTTATGAGCTACACCAATCTTTTTCCTAAGTTGTAACAAAATCATCTACAGGATTTTAGCTGTCAACTGATTGTAAACGAAACAAACAACAATTTTATACAAAGATTCAATGAAAATACAGTTATTCATCAATCACTTTTTCCAGGTACTACTTAGTGAAAATGTACTATGTAGCACATTAGTTAGAATTACTACAAGAAATCAATTTTTGTTCATAGGAAAACAAGGAACACAATCATACATAAGTGGTTTTTTCTCTTGCAATTGAGCTGAAACAGGTTCCTCAGCAACTTCAAAATCGCATAATTTGTAGGGGTATGTGTGCTACTAAGAAAAAACTGAAAATTAATAGCATTATTTTGCAGCCAAGGTTTCCTCATTTATGCCTATATTCATTACTGGATTCAAATACTAAAATCTGAGACCGCTTTCAACTCCATTATCTGCCATCTGACCTTGTCCTTGATGTGGTTCTACAACCAGCATCTGCTGCAAATGCCCAAGTTTACCTTTTTTTTTTTTTTAAAAAAAAAAAAAAAAAGTGGGGGGAGGGGGGAGAAAGGATTTCAAAGTGTATAAGTCAATACTAAGAGGATTATTGATTCCTCCACAGTTTATAAAAAGAAACAGGTGTTTCAGACAGACAGACAGGTGTCTGTCACAATTGTCTCAAACAACTTGCAGTGGAAAACTCATTCTGGGACTTGTCTCTCTCTTCCTTAAGCAGTTTCCATACATTCAATAGGACAGATATCAGGCTTTCAGATAGTAAAATTAGGTGAATACAAAGACTTCTATGTCAGCTTAAATTTCATTAGCAGGACTACTAGTATGTATAAGTTGAAATAATTACAAGAAAATTACCCGCAATTAAGACAACGAAGATAGATTGAAAAACATAAATGCTATTTTAAATTTTTTTTTCAGATTTTTCTTAGAAAGTTTTCTTTTAAGTGACATATGAAATAATATATTTTATTCCATTTGATCAAATCTATCAAACCTAAAAAGACTTAACTCTTAATTTTGAAATAAACCCACAGAAGGGCTTTGCTAATTTGCCTTTAAATTTAAAACAAAAATATGTTGACCTGTGTTTTCAGCTTTAATTGGTTGTTTTCCACTTCTTTTCTTTGAATCTGATACTGCAGATGAGCTTCAATTGCATTTACCGGTCTTGACAGATAGTTTTTCAGTACATGTACCTAAGAAAGAGAAATAAACACAGACTTACTGGTCTCTGGAGACAATGCTATATGATGTAAACTTTATCTTACTACTTTATTGCAAGATTTCCAACTATGATTTTAACTCCCTCAAAAGGTGAAAAAGATAAAGCAGAGTCTACAAGTATACTCATAAGCAGTAGCTTAGTAGTGATGTTATCAGTGTTATCAATACAACTTTTCTGTAGAAAGCTAACAAAAAAAATCACAAAATTATTTAATTTAATTCTGTAAGATCAAGTGGGCCTGGATGCACTAACACAGAAATCCAGGCTAAACAAAGGTACATAAATAACAGGTCCACTAAAATTGAGCCAAACTGATGAGCTCTGCACTAAATAATTAGATGTGAGCTAACCTTCATTAGACCCCAAAGATCACCAACTGATCTAAGAATTACTGATACGTTTAAATCATTCAACTTCAAAGGCCTACATAAACAGCAGGGGAAAGACAACTTCCCACCAGAACTAAAGCCAGCTGATCTATGAAATTTTTTTGTAACTTAACTCTTCTGGCTTGCTTTAAATAAAATAATAACAAAAAGAGAAGGAAATCATTTTACTCGTACAGACTGGAGTTAATGTTAATGTATCAGTGCAAGTGTTTACTGCAGATACCAGTAAGAAGAGCATTCAAAGTCCAAAGCCTTTAGTCTGGATTTATGGCCTTCCCAGAACTGTGGGGCATCAGCATTGAGGAAAACTTGTAACCAAAATAGGTGTGGATACAGTGTAGATGTTTTATGTATAGAAATGTCTTCCAGGCATCTTTTAATGCCTAGATCTTTGAAATAAATGCTTTCATCAAAACAGTAGACTAGAAAATAAGAATATAGTATACTGGGAAAAAACATTTATTCCAAAATAGCTGGTCACTCACTTTTTTAAGCTGAATCCTAGATGAAAGTTCTTTAATGAGTTCTTCTCTTTCTACTATCTTTCTCCTGAGACTCTTCATGAAGGGAAGGAAAAAAAAAACAACCAACAACATTTTCATGCCTAATAGCACAGACTGACAAATATTTCAGTTAAAAATGACTGAGATTCCATTTTGTGATGATATGTTACAAATACTGCCATCGTTTCTAAAATGGCAGAAACTATGGCCTGATGAATCAATGTTTACTTGAACTGTATAGACCATAACAGTCTCTGAATCAATGTTTACTTGAACTGTATAGACCATAACAGTCTCTGAATCAATGTTTACTTGAACTGTATAGACCATAACAGTCTCTTGCTTGAGTCATGTCACTAAGACTTAATTTGAAGCATATTTCACAACTTCATGCATGTCCAATTGTTCTGAATACTTCTTACATTGCTCTAAAAAAGAAAAAAAAACTGCTTTCTAAAAAAAATATAACAGGTAGTAGCAAAAATGATAGGAAAACAAATGATGAACAGAACACAGCAGCCGTTCAGAGATTTTAAAATGCATGAATACAACATAAACATAGCCCTAATAAATATTTATGAACAAAACTCAACACATTTTTTAATCACATAGCTCTTTATATCAGCTCTTTGCTCTGCTATTTTAGCTTTATTTATTAATTCAGTCCATTCCAGATATCATTTGATGAAATAAAGAATGGCTTTGAAATACAAGGGATTGCTTACTTAGGTTTTTTTGTTTGTTTGTTAACTGATGATGTTGGGCTAGATAATCTTTGAGGTCTTCTCTAATTTTAATGAAGCTATGATCATTTTCTGCCCATTAATATAGAAACAAATTACAAGTTCTAGATGAAAAAAAAAATCTAGGACTCTCTTATAGGAATATTTATTTCATTTACAGTAACTGCAGTAGTAGAGTCTACTCTACACACAAAACAATGTATGATGCATTCTACTCTGTAACAGAGGTGATGCCAAAGTCCAGCACGCATCCTTTTAAAATACGCAATAATCAAGTGCTAGTAACAGTTCAATTGTATCAGTAAGCAGAGTATTCCTATGCTACTCTGATGTGAAATAGTATACCATGGCATAGTCCTTCTTAAGGTATCACACAGAATAAAAAAGTAGCAGATATTCCAGTTTACTTACAGTATTGTGGGTTTCATTTTCACTTAACTTCTGTATCAAAGCATCAATGTTTTCTCTGTCTATCTACAAGACAAAAGCAGGAAATGTTAACAAATTACTTCAGTTTACAATTGATTTAGTACTTTGCTTCAAATTTGGCATGCTACTTAGTTTATTTTCAATTTGGTACATATAAATATTAAAACTTGCATTCTTGTGGGCTATTTAGCTTAAACTTTAAAGATTCAATTTACTTAGTGCATAAAACTTCTCAGGGAAGGAAAACAAACTAGGGTCATTCCCTATGCCAATTTATTTCTTCCACCAAAAAGTAGTCTGAAAATCTTATGTGCTTAAATGTTATTTGAACACATATTCAAAAACAGTAAAAGCATTAGCACAAACTGTAATACTTTACAGACTAATATTAACTGTTAAAGGCTTTCAGTAACTTCAATTAGATATAAAAATTTGAAGAATGAAACATAAAACAGCCTAAAAGAACAGAAAAATCATTCTATGCTGTTACCATAAATCTAAGAGAATATATATAGTTATAACATTGCCAAAGACATTTTAAAATATAAAATTTGGAGGTGGTCTACATTTAAATAAATAAACCAAAACAAACAGTAGGACTTCCACTTTGTACATCCAAAGCATTTTACTGCCACTGCTGAGAGAATGAATCTGACACCTCCAAGGAGACAGGATAACTCAGCATTTTATGCCATTAGACATAATCTAAACTCTGAATGACAGTCAGCACCATAAGACATCCCAGATCACACACACACCAGCAGTGAAATTATCAGCCATGGAACAAGGGCAGAGCAAATCCTTCAGTCATGTTCTAAGCTCTGCATTCCAGCACACACTGCTGCTGTGCTTGCTCTCCCAAGCATATTACACTCCATATCAGGAATTAGAACAGCTGCTTTTAATCCTTTCAAAATAAATAGGTCTCTTCCAGCTGGAACTACCTCTGCTTAACTAGCTCCTGCACCCTGTCACAGCCCACCTGGCTCTCCAGGTGCATCCATCTCCTTAATCTCTCTGCATTCCCATTATTTTAAAGCAGTTCCATGTGGGGCTATCCTCTTTCCCTCCATTGTCCAGGTACTCAGAACCTGTCCTGCAATTTACAGACACATGATCCCTGGCACAGGGAACTAGTGATTGCTTTGGATCATCTTACGTGTTTCTGTTCTCGTCTTTGAAGTAAAAGCCATAAGAGTCTTTTGGTGGTTTTGAGTGCTGTTAACTCTTTTACCAGCAGATCCTCTTGTGTATCAATAACTATCATTTCTGATGTAGAAAGTTTACAAACCTGTTAAAACATTGTAACCAAGAAATTATACATGATCTGCAGTGCTCCATCAAAAATTTATTACTAATATTTAGATACTGTTTTCAAATACAGATAGTAAAAATAAATAAATGATTGCAACATTTAAAAGTGAAATATCAAAAGAAAAGATAGTGCTGTAGTAATCTTTAAACAGTATGCAAAACACAGAGGTTCCTCTTCCAGTCTAACAGAAATAAAGTATCGTTAATATTTGTTTCTGACAAGCACCCCAAAATCTCACCTTAAAGCCATCATGCTAGCATAATAAATAAATAAATATTATAAATAAAAAAAAAAAAAAAAAAGACAAAAAAAAGTGGAAACTTCGGAATCAAAAGGTTTCCCAGAACTCCTTGCAAAGAAGTCATCTTTTCCCCATCTGCATATAATACAAATATGGAAAACTTTCATGTAAATGTTCTTGGAGAAAAATTCAAATGAAACTCTAGGATGACAGTTTGAATTGATAAATTATTTTAAAAACATGAAAACCTCCCCCCAGATTATAGTCAGGCAGCACTGACTTGTGACTTGTGAATCTTTTTTTTCTGCTAAAAACAATGGCAAGCAGGCTTTAAGGAACGTATCTAAATAAGGTTGATGTATATGTCTGTCAAAGGTTAAAATAGGAAAACTCACACCTCTACTCTTTCAAGAACTTTTTTGTGCATCCTCTGCAAATGGGATTTAGAAGTGGGACAAGCATTTGCAGAGATCCGAAATTTAAGACTTTCTAAATTTAAAAAACATCCACAGGCATTGATAGAGATGATAAATTTAAACAATAATAACCATTTTAGAATTCAGTATTTAGTGTGTGTACAAAGTTTTGACTACAATATACTTACATTTGTCATTCTACCAAGTATGTCTTTAAAAGCTGGCAACAAATTCTTTGCTGAATTAACTGCCATTACTTCAAAAATCTCCTGTGAAGCACCATTTTCATGAGAGGCACTTTCTTTCTCCCTGACCACATATGAAATAATAAAAAGAATTTGACTTTTGCTAATAAGTATGCAAATATACAAGGCTCATGCATAGTTAATAACACGTAAGTTTACAACTGTTTTTTTAGAAGATGCATAGTAAAGTCAATGGGGTATGGATCTTACACTTTGGCTTCTCTGCATCAGTATTCTCAAATACTTATTTAGAAATAAATTAAAAGGTAGCTTATTAAAACATTCCTTTACAGTTAAATTTTACCTTTTCTCTTTGTCTGAAGCGCATCTTCTCTCTACACTTCCATTCAAGTTTTGTGGTATGTGATTTTTTTGTGAGCTTTCTTTAAGCAGAGGGGACAGTTCTGTAATCTTGATCCCATGTTTATCAGGACGTGGCCCCCACACCTTCTTCCAAGTTTCCTCCTGCACAGTCGCCGCCAGCTTATAAACAATATTTTCAGTTAGAGTTTAATTTGTTTACAATGGCACGGGTTCACTACCATGAAATAAGTACATTGCAAACAGGAACGGTGATTTTCTGCCCCCACGGTAATTGATCAGCATAAAGGGAATTGTTAAGAAGACTTCAGAGAATTGAGAAATGAATGGACCTGAATTAATCTTGCCTTTGTCTGGTTCTCACATAATTATCTTTGCCACAGTCTATGAAGCTACTCCCTCTGTAGCTGTCAACAAAAAGCCTCATGCCATAAGACTGTCAGCTCTATGAAAAGCTAAAGATCAAGAGAAGTTTCTCTGAAATTAAAGAATGTTCAGAATAAACACCCGTCTGTCAGCCTGCAAGAAGTAAAGGTTAGGACTTCCAGAAGAGAACTGAGGAAGTCAAAGATGAAAAATTACATTTAATTTTAAAAGCTATCTTGGTTCTTTACTCCACAAGGTCTCCATATCACACTACTGCTCATATTTAACTGCTGTTAAATATGAATTCATTGTGATCTATCTCCTATTTTGACTTATATGACCCTCTGAACTCCTTCCAACTTTGCAGGCGTGTTTTCATGCATAGGACATAAAAGAATATATATATATTTCAACTATTTCTAATAAAGAAAATTATAAGACTAAATGTTAAAGATTTGCATAATAAGTTTATGTTCACATTGGTACTATGTTTTGTTCTACTTGTTTTCTTACTTGTTGTTCTGGATCGTCAGATTCTTTGCCTAGCTCAGTAAAATATATTCCATCTTGGACAGATTTTGTAGTTCTGTGACAGTCATTTTTATATGGCAGAATCAGTGCACAGTGTTTTTCCTCTTCTTGAGATGTAACAGGTACCACACACCTTTTTCCCTGAAACATATTCATGATTATGCAGCATTTAGTACCATTCACTGTTAGGGTATGCACCTTTCCAGTTCAAGGCATAACAGCGTAAAACAAGTCAGCTCTTCAGGCAATTCAGAAGTGTTGGGAACAAAGAAAGCTCACTTTTGTTTATGATTTCCAATAAGTGTAAAACCCTGTGATACCACTGAACGAACCCTCTGACTGACAGCTCACGTCTCATTTGTGAGGCAAAGGTGAATACCTGCAGTGAATTTGGAGATTCCACGTGTCACAGCAATTCATCCCATTTGGAGGCAGCAGCAGCTTTTCTCTTTTCCTGGTTGGGATCAGCTGCTTACCTTGGAGCTGCACAGGGATATGTGCTGCTCGTGGCACAAAGTCCAGCTCCGGGAGGTATGCGCTGGTAAACAGCCCACTGCCCTGCTCCCTTGCCAAGCACCAGGAAGGTGCCTTGCCTCTGCCATACCCGGCCATAACCAACTACTCCTGCTTCCACACCAAGCGATGCATCCTCTCCAAATGGGTTCAGCAGGCAGAAAGTTTGTATTCCTCCATATGTATTCCTCTTGTCACGTATTTGAGAAAATATGTACCAGAATTCTGGGACATTCCCCTACAAAATCTGGATGTGGAGTGTTTTATCTCAAACTCTTGCTGTAAGGCTACACTCCAATAGTGCAGTTAACTGCTGTTGTTTTTATTTATTTTAATGTGTACTTACACTTCCCATTTTACTACATGTTTACATTTTGTAGCAGGCCCCAGTTTGAGTAACACAATCCAAGTCTCTGTATCTTTTTCTTACTTACAACCAAAGCTGGGCTGTTGAATTTAATTGCTTTCATTGAAAATGACACCTTGGAAGGCTCAGTGTGAAATTTAATTCATCTTGGTTCGTCTATATGTTCAGGAAAGAAGAAATAAGATTTTCACATCGTTCTGGTGTGCCATTTTTCAAGCTTAACAGAAGTGAATAAACTTGCCTCGTTAACATCAGCAAGAAAAAACATTTCCCGAGCAGCAGAGCCGCGTGCGGGAGCGGTGCGGTGGCACAGCGGTGGCGGCGGCGGTAACGGCATTCTGCCAGCGCTGCAGGGCGCTCCGTGCGGCTCAGCACCCGTCGCTACCTGCGGGGTTACCCCAGGACGCAGCTGGATCCCACTGCAAAACACAGTGTACCGAGAAGAACGCAGTCCCATCAGAGATACAACACAACGCAAGCGAACTTTTGCGCAGGTATTCATGCCTCGTAAGGCTGTTGCTCACTAACCGCTTAAGCGGCGATGAATTCACAGTGCGCACAACGATCACCCCGAGCAGCAGCAAGCGGAACGCAGCAGGAGGAAAAGGCGAAGCTCGCAGCTGCAGTTCCACTCCCGCACGCCGCACACAGCTGCAGGGCCCCGCTCCCCGCACCGTCACCCCACACGGCCCCCGCACGCCCGGCCCGCTCTCTCTCCCGCTCCCGTTCCGCCGACCCCGCCGACCCTCAGCAGGAGCGGCCCTCACCGCCGCCGCGGATCGCTGCAGCCGTTGCCGCGGCAACCGGGCGTCAGCAACCGCTGCTCCGCTGCTCCTCGCGCACCTTGGAGCGTGCAGCGCCTCGCGCCCCCGGGAGGCGGCTGTCACCGCACGGACACGGCGCCTGGGGAGCCCTGGAGATCAGCGCGCTCGCTGATCCTGCTTTCTTTCTTTCTGCTTCTTTCCATTAAAGTACGTTTTTCTGAGGTTGTCGTTATTTATTTAAACGGACTTCTCCGAATCTTTTTTGTTGCACTGAGGGGAAAATCATGCTCCTAGCCTTTCTGCTCCTTGTGTAAATCTGTATCGTTCGTACAAGATTAAGAGATGTAAACTGAGGTGCAGCACCAGAAGAGCACGCAGGTAACTGCCTCCTACAGGTGTGACATTTCGGTCGTCTCCCACGGAAACGCCTTTTCAGAGCCCTGCACACAGCCCCGTGCTCCTCGGGGAACCCCGGTTACAGCAGGAGCGTTGCTCTGCTCAGAACTGCTGCACACCGGGGGACCCCAAATCCTGCAAGCTGATGTCAGATACCCGTGGCACTCATGTCACCACAGGCTTCGTCAGTGTTAAATGGCGTTTCTTTGTCATGCGCTGGGCAACCTAGTGGTACAGATTCAGAAAAACAAGCTAGTGTGTTCCGACGCAGGAGTGGCACTCAGTGCACACATCCACAGCTGTGTTAAGAGGAGCATGGCTGGGGATGGATTGCTTCATTCCTCCCTCCCTCCACAAATGCTCTTCAGAACAAGATGAGGCACAGATTTCTGAAAAGAAAATTAATATACAAACAAAAAATCAAAGGTTATATCCCAACCCTTATAATACTACTAAAGATGAAATCACTCCATGATTCATTATGGATTAATGGCATGTTTATACCTGTATTGCTGGGAAGATTTTGTCTTTGCATGTGGAGAAGCCTGATGCTTTGTTCTTTATAGGAACAAGAGTTTTAGCAGTGAATCAATGATCTCCATCAGAACTTTGCATTGGCAAAATTTGCCAATGAACTTTGCATTTGTTAGCTATGCTCTTGGTGTCTCATATTCTGCTGGAACAGATTTTGGAATTTTAACTTCTCAGAAGTTGCTATAAGGTAGATTTATTTTAAAAGCAATACATGATTGCATTTATGTAGAAACAAGCTGATTGCTTATGTAATAATAAAAAAAAAAAACAAAACAACGATGGTAAGGGTTAATTAGCATGATAGTCAGCACTGCACTCTGTACCTTGTGAACAAAGAGAGAAATACAAAACTGTTTTAAGATGGCCTTGTTGTATAATGACCCAAGTGGGAAATAATTAAAGGAAATATAACGAACAATTCAACTACCACATAACCAAAAGACTTAATAAAAGAGGTGCTGGAGAGTGACTTCTTCAACTACTGCAGAAACTGCTGAGTGTTTGTCCCAGCTCATGACTTTATCTGATTTAAAGGTATAATGGAACTTCTCATTTCTGTGTCAGAAACTTGAGAATCCAAAGCCATTCTTTGTTCTTTGTTTAATTTTGGCAATAGCTACTTACTACAAAAAGACTCAGTTTATCATGGAATTGGCCTCTTTATAACTGCATATAATATGCTTGCAGTGCTGTGCTGGTGCTCTTGAAGGCAGCTGCTACATTTTTTCATTTTGCAGAGGAAGAGCTAGCAAGCTTTAAAGATAAATTCAGCTACCTGCTAAGAATTCAATGTGAAGAGAGGACAAGGAAGAGACAAAAAACAAAACAAAACAAAACAAAACAAAAAACAAGGTTTATCTAGGAGGTCAAGGGGTTACATTAAGAAAGAAATGTGATTTCAGTTCCTCATTCTTCCTCCTGGATTGATTTTTACACTCCTGCCCATGGCCAACTTGTTATTTGCAAAGATACATTACAAAATGCATGGAGAAGTCCTGAAACCCAAGGTTCTGTGCTCATATCAGTAAACAGGACTGTAACAGTTCCCAAGTCTAAAGCTACAGCTCACAGACCAATAAACATATAAAAAGTGGTACTAAAATAACTTTCTCGTCAATTAATTTGCTTAGTCATGTGCTCTCAGATTCTAACTGAAGGCTTCATTAATACTCTTCGAAATATGAAACAGAACAGTTCTCCTGTGTAATCCTTCCACTGAACCATCAGCAGTTGTGTTCTTTTTTTTTTTTTTTTCTCTTTTGATTTGCTACTGCCCTGTCTGTAAAATTGTTCCTTCCCCACACCTCTATGTGCCATAATGTGAAATGCTATCTTTTCTGGGAAAGGAAGGACTTAATCTTCCTTTCTCTTAGCCAATCTCAGACACTTACTGCCTTACACAGTAGTATATGCCCAGGAGAGTTGATAACATATCTTCCCACAAAATAGACCTAGTGGTTTCTTCTGCGGCATGCCAGCTCCTCAGGCAGGTCTGCCCCAAAGTTATACAATCATAGGATTATTTGAGTTGGAATTTTCCCTAAAAGGTCAGCTAGTCCAACTCCCCTGCAATGAACAGGAGCACCCATAGCTTGATGAGGAGCTCAGAGCCTCCTCCAGCCTAACCTTGAGTGTTTCCAGGAAGGAGCACCCACTACATCTGGGCAACCTGTGTCAGAGCATCGCCACCCTTATTGCAAAAAGCTTCTTCCTTATGTCCAGTCTAAATCTCCCCTCTTTTAGTTAGAAATCATTTCTCCTTGTTTTGTCACAACAGACTCTGATAGTCTTCTTTCTTACAGTCCCCCTTTAGACACATAATGGCCACTCTCGGGTCTCCCTGGAGTCGTATCTTCTCCAGGCTGAACAGCTCCAGCTCTCAGCCTGACCTGACAGGGGAGCCCTTTCCTCAGCAGCGGTTGGGGTCATCAGCACTGAGCCAAAAGAGTTCTGATGCTGTAAGCTCCCACCTAAGGATCTCTGTGTGGAGGACTTCACAGAAAAAGCAGACACTGCTTCTGTACCTGAATGCATAGAATAAGGGCAGTAAAAAGGCAGCGCTTTCCCCTGAACAACATTGTACATGGAGGCAGGTCTGGGTGTTCTCCATTTGCAGACCACTGTTTCAGTGCTAAGCTTGTTTGGCTTCGACTGAGATTCGTTTGGGAACATCTCACCTTAGATGCAGGATATAGCACTGCAGCATCGCAGGACTGCCTTTACTGCATGCACTGACCTGCCTGGGCCAGATTTTCTAGTCCTCTTTGTTACTGTAAATGAGCCACAGCTCATTTCCATGTGAGTCACTTCCAGTTCAGTCAGACATTTCAGCTGTTTACACGAGACTTTCTAGACCTTCTAAGGAAGCAATAGTAGCTTTCATTTCTCTTTACTAATCAATCCATGAATATACGTGCATTCACTTCTCAATTTTGACATTCTCCCTGCGCAGTGCATCAGGCTGGAGAGCAGTCCCTGCAGAAAGGGATCTGGGGGTTCTGGCTGACATCAGGTTGAATCTGAGCAACAGTGTGTGCTGGCAGCCAAAAGGGCCAACCGTACCCTGGAGTGCACACGCCCAGCACTGCCAGCAAGCAAGGGGAGGGATTGTCTCCTTCTGCCTTGCACGATACAGCCTCACCTCCAGCACTGTGTGCAGGTCTGTGTGCCACAAAAAGGACATAAAGATGTCAGAATCCAAATGAGGGCAAAGGAAGAGCATGTGGCTAAGGTGTGTGAGGAGTGGCTGAAGTGCCTTGGTTTGTTCAGCCCATAAGAGAGGAGGTTGAGGTGTGGCCTCATGGCAGCCCACAGCTTTCTCATGAGGGGAGCAGAAGGGTGGGCTCCTAGCTAAATTCTCTCTTTTATCAATGTGGCCACAAGTAGCCCTGGAAATCCTGCAGCCCTAGAAGTTCTGCCTTACATCAGGCAGAGGCAGAGACCCCTCCATACATGTGCGGATTGGGCAGTGGGGCTGGATACAAATGGTGCCTGCTGACAAATGGGAGATGTCTGGAAGAAGCATTGTGGCCCATCAAAATGAGTGGGAGCTTTGGTGGATGTTACGTCACCAACGTCAAGCCACTCTCCTGGTGTAACTGTAGGGCTGTAACAGTAGGGATGCCATCCCCAAGCTGTTCATGCAAAGAATAAACTTCTGCTTAAGCCCTAAAAGCCCGCGGATTCTCAGTGTGGGCTGCTGGCGGGCTTTGGCTCTCCGATTTCAGTGCCAGACCCGCGTCGGACAGAACGCCGGGAAGGCGCCGGGCACCGACACCCGCCCGGGGGGGTTGCAGGGCAGGCAGGGGAGGAGGGAGTACGGCAGACGCCCGCCTCGTCCTCCTACGCCCGCAGCTCTTGTGCCGGGGAAGGCGGGCGGCATGAGCGGCGGAGCGGCGGCGGGGGCTGCGCTGCTGGCCCTGGCGCTGGCGGCAGCAGGGGAGGGGGCGGCGGTGCTGCGGGACGGCGGTTACGATGGGCTGCTCGCCGCCGTGCATCCCCGCGTGCCGGAGGACAGCCGGCTCATCGCACGCCTCCAGGTAAGGCGTAAAGCGGCTGGCCCAGGAAGGGGCAGCCCCGGAGGGGGAACCGGGCCCGACGAGTCCTTCAAGCCGCCGCTAAGCTGCGCAACAGATGCCGTAGTCGAGATCGATAGCGGAATGAACACACTGCTAACCCCGCCTTTTCATTGCGTGTTTGCCAGGAGATGATCACGGAGGCTTCCTCTTATCTGTTCAATGCTACAAAAGGCAGAGTCTATTTCAGAAGCGTAAAGATTCTGATACCTCCGACGTGGAAAGAGAAAGGTTATGAGAAACCAAAACACGAGACCTATGAAAAGGTAAGACTCAACACCAGCTGCAGGAAATGGGGTGCAACTAAAAGTTACTTTGAACATTTATCTGTATGCCCAAATGTACGATAACTTTTAAACAGTGATATGAACACCATTCACATGAGAATGCTCTCAAGATCAGACAAAATGATCTGTGAGCCACCACTAGTAAGTACATAAATAATGAGCATCATTAACAAAATAGTAGTTACAGCCTACAGTAACAGTAGCTGTAGCAGCCTGTTGGTTTTAAATGAGAAACAAGAAAGTGCTGGACTGCAAGAAGCTCCATGTTAGAACCATCAGAGTCCGTAAACTGATTGCTTTACAGGCTTTTGAATCATTTTAGAAGCCTGATTTGAATATCTTTGATCTGATCATCCTTATTTCATTTCTCTACTCATTTCCACATTTACGACAAGTTGGGAATGTTTGCTTGTGAGTTCTGGTGATGACTGGTTGCCTTTTTCACCTTTTATATTCTTAACCCATCATCTTTCAAACACATTACAGAATGGCTTGGGTTGGAAGAGGTCTTAAAGATCATCTAGTAAATTAGGTCATAGTTGTCTAATTGCACCGTGGCTGACATTTGTGCTGAAGACAGCAGTAATACTTGTCTAGGTGGAGTTTCAGGTTCATTAGGAGAGGACTGGCAAGAAAGCCAAGGAAATCCAGAACAGAAAGTCACCTTGTTGATACGGAAATAAAAAAAGAAGCATAGACTCCTTTTATTCAAAACTTTGTGTAGCTGCAATCCAGGAAGTGGGACACACATGAATCTGCATTTTAGCTACTTGCATGACTGCTGGTACTCAGTGACCAGCTTCACAAGTATGAGATATTTGCAGCAGACATTCCAATATATTCTCTCAGTAGGTAATATAGTACATAACATATTACATATGCAATAAAATAATATATGTATATATATAAAAAATAAATATACGTAGGTTGCTTCAAAAGCAATGGCTCCTATGTATTTCTGTGGAAACTACAACAGCTACTAAAAGCACAACAACGCTGTTTGACAGAACAAATTCTCAGCTACAAAACACAATTTTTCAACACTGTCACCACCGTTAGCTGTACATTTTCACTAGTGATGAACAAAAGTTTGTATGCCATGCTCATAAAAATCTACACCAGTAGAAGTGATCACTGTCACTGTTGCCACTGCTGAAATGTACCACTCACCACTTCAGTGTGCTCACACTTACTGTTTGGTCTCCATAAACATTCACCAAGTGTCAATGTATGTCAGTGGATTCAATTTTTTTCTGCGTGGAGGAATTCAATAAGACACCTTTCCTTCATCCACACTTCCATATCAGACAATATTCTGTCAGAACTGCCCCTCTGCTGTCATTTGTCACACAGCAACAAAATGAGGTACTGATGGGAGGACTCAGCCTCTGCTGCCATCCCACCAACATCCACCTCTGACATTGTGGGCTGACATAATAAAACAGGAGGCATTACTTTCCAAGCAGCCCTCGTATAATATATAATAAATATATAATATTATAATATTAACATGTGTTTTAGTTGTGTTCCTGCTTGTCACCTTCTTTCATCGGTAACGTTTCTCAGAGGCAGAGTAAAGATAAGAGGGACATGCCCAGTGTTTGTTTTCCAGTCTGTCTTGTATGGACAGATGCTTACTACCAAACCCTCTGATTTGCAGATACCAATTTACACCTTCTTCTTCCTCCCTCCTTTGAATGCCTGCTTTTCTTTATATTCTCTATAGTTGGAATTCTGTTTCAGCCTATTGTATTAAACCTTCCTCCTGTCTGAAGTTCATCCCAACTATTAGTACTTGCAGCCAGCTCTGCAATCCCACCCAGAAAGAATTTTTCTTTCTAAGTCTGGGAAAAAAAAACAACAAAACCAAAAACCTGCAGAAAAATGTTGACAGTGATGCTTCTGACTAATTCTTCAAATAACGTTCTCAATATGTAGTGAAACCTAACATGAGAGTAAAGTTCCTTGGATTTGAAGTATGGGAAAAAAAGGAAAAATGCGGCTATCTACAAGAATAGAAGCTGTCCTTTCTCATGGCTCTCCGTTTTATTACCGTAGTGACAGATTCTAATTATTTTTTATAAGAAATGAATCTAATATGTAAAGAGCTTTAATAAAGGAATTAGTACACTAGTATGTCACTTCAGGTTTTCATTATGCTGCTGGGAAATCTATCCATAATCTTCTATTCATCTTGCTGCGGCAGAAGTTAGGAGCTCAGTTGGAGCTGGGTGGTACTGCATTGGACTGCTTAAATAAACAACAAAGCATTTCTTCCTTTAATCAAGTTCCTATTTGTAATTTTTTGCACTTTTGAAATGATTTTAGGCAGATGTCATAGTGGCAGCTCCTTATTGGAAGCATGGCGATGATCCATACACCTTGCAACATGAAGCTTGTGGAAAAATGGGAAAATACATCCATTTCACACCTAACTTCTTAGCAAACGATTATGTGACAGACATCTATGGCTCACGGGGTAAATTCCCTAAATTGTTTACTTCTCCAGTTTGCCTTTACTGTGAAACAAAAGATGGAATATTGAAAGCTGATGATAAAATAAACCAATTAGTTAACATGAAAGCTAAGATTTCCAAATGATGTTATTTAAAGTTAGTCAAACTTAGGCACAGAAGTGAATTGCTTGATACTAAAACCGCTTGTGGTATGATGGTGTGATTAAAGTCCCCAGTGTAATATCACCGATCAACTGTTCAGGCAGTAATGTAACAGCCAACTCTGGTCACTCTGTGTTTGCCCTTCTGTCCTCTCTGCAGGCAGAACCTTTGTACATGAGTGGGCCCACCTTCGTTGGGGGGTCTTTGATGAGTATGACAATGACAGACCATTCTATGTCACTGGACAGAATCAGGTTAAAGTTACAAGGTAATTCAGCATTTGCCCCTTCTACAAACTCTTTCTGGTGTGTTTTAGAAAGCTGCCTGGTATTTTTCTGTAAGCTCTTGAGCTATCCCAGTTTCTTTTAGCCCTTATTTTATCCATCATTAAATATTCTTCTTTCTTTATGAGTAAATTACTATTTTCTTTGCATTCACTTTTACACTTTTCTGTGGTTGATGTCTTGGCAGAGGTGATGAGTGTTACATTTTTCTGGTCTCACACTGGAGACTTCATCACTTCTGGACTCTACTGCTGGAGAGGAAATGGTGCTTGTTCAGAAATCTTCCCTCTCGTGATCTGCTTAAGCATTTCTCCTTTCTCTGAGCATGCTGCAAATCTGGGGTTTTTCTGCTGAGTTTCTCTTCTTCAATCTGTTTTTTCATCTTCGCTAAATCTGCACATCTTCACCTCTGCATTCACCATTGCAGTGGTGCCTGACTCATGACCTGCTTTTCCTCACTGTCTAAACAACCAAATGGACCTTGAGAAAAGAAATTTTATTACAGCACATTTAACCTGGAACTCACCAAGCCTATGGTACACCAGGAGGTCATTTACAGCAGTTTTTCAGGGTATGGAAGTATTTGGAAGATGTGACTTCTGGATGAATAAGATTGCTTTTGCAGTTGTATACTTTGTATTATTTCTACTTAGTCAAGAGGCTGAAGTGTTGAAGAAGGAAAAAGTTAATGATTCTTCTTTTTGTCACTTTGCAATGGATATTCATATCTTTTTGCAATGTCAACTTTTATGCAGGTGGGCTGCAGAGTACACTGCAAGCATCATTAATGTCAGCACTATATTTGGGTAGGTTTTTAAGGGGAAATGTATTCTTTTTTATCCTTAGATGTTCCTCTGATCTTACTGGAATCTATGTCTGTGAAAAAAACTCCTGCACTGATGGTAGTTGTGTCATTAATAAGCTAACAGGACTTTTTAAGGAAGGATGTGCATTTATTCCTGAGAGGAATCAGACTGCAGTATCTTCAATAATGTATATGCAGAGTTTATCATCTGTGAGTACAAACATGTGAGAACAAATTTCTTTCAATGAAACATACCGTTACAAAATCTGATATATCCTCCTATGCTACATTTGGTTCAACTTTCATGTAAGCAAATCAACTGTAATGTATTACTATGAATGCGGTACGAAGTTAATTGTGAGGTGATGTCTCAAATGTGTGTATACAAAAATCACCCATTATGGTTTTCCATCTTAAATTTATTTATTACTCTGTTATTGCTTACTTCTGATTTCTATCTACCTGTTTTGAACATTTTAGGTGGCAGAATTCTGTAATGAGCATAATCATAACAGAGAAGCACCCAATTTGCAGAATCGAATGTGTGACTACAGAAGCACATGGGAAGTAATTAAAAACTCTACAGATTTTGAAAATGATCTTCCATTGACCAGCAGCAGCCTTATTAGTCCTCCCTCTTTCTCACTGCTTCAGAAGAGAGACAGAGTCATCTGTTTAGTTCTTGATGTTTCCAAGACTATAGCTGGGGTAAATTCTTCATCAGAATATTTCATTGTATATTGTATTTTTTTTTCTTATGTTTTCAGAACTTTATTCATCTAGAAATAGTCTCCATGCAGAGACAGAGAAACACGATTAGAGATGTAAGGAATCCACTTGACAGTGAGAGTGTTTGGGATTTTCTTAAATCTTTGAGGCAGAGAAGCCATGAATGAGGCCAGGACAGCAATGCAGAATACTGGCCAGGTGGCTATCAGTGGCAAGGCTTTGAGTGGAATAAAGGACTTTGTGTGCTGGGTAGCATGAAGTGTGAGAAAGATTGACGATGAGCCAGAAGGGTACGGGGGAAGCTGTGAGGAACAAAAAAATTCCAGAAGAGATGGGTCTGAAGGCTTTCTTCACTGAGGAACAGTGTTCAACAGTGGGTGGGCTAAATATTGGCTAACTTTAAGGCTGATCTTCAGTGAAACAAACTGAATAGCATTGCAGGGTTTTGTATTCTAAACTAACATTGGAACTTGCAGAAGTGAGTATTTTATGTTCCTTCCCTCTGTGATATTTTCTGCCAACAATTTTTATCTATCAGCTTGTAATTTGCAGCATTCATCGTTATTTCACATGCTTAACGAAATTCTTCACTTTTCACTCCTTCTATGCATAGGGTAACTGGATCATTAGATTGCATCAAGCAGCAGAACTGTATTTACTGCAAATTGTGGAAGAAAACACTTATGTTGGTATTGTCACATTCAGTGACAAAGGAGAGATCAAAACTCACGTGCACCAGATAGTCAGCGACGAAGCACGGAAACAGCTTGCTTCATATCTCCCTACAGCTCCAGGGGGGAAGAGGGCAAATGTTTGCGCAGGCCTGAGGCTGGCATGTGAGGTGAAGCACCATTTTTGTTTGCACCTCTTGTGCAGATGGTTTGTTTTTTCAGTAGTGAGGATATTTGTGTCTAGGCTACATCAAATGCCTTCTACTGATTACTGCATGGTTTCTGAGAAGAACTCTCCTAGTTTTCCTGTGAACCTGCTATTTATCACCTTGTAATAATTAAAAATACAACAGCCAAACTCTTTTTATAAGAATTTATGTGATTGTTGCAATACGTTTAATGATATCTGTGTTATAAACCATCATAATATATATTAACTTCACAATTTTAGTAGTTACAAATGTTATGAGTTATGTAAGTTTTATCTTTACTATTTTTCCATTTTGCTTTGTAAATTATTTCTAAAACTGAAGCTGACATACACAGCATTTCTGCTGTCTTTGATTAAGTGGGATTTTGATAGCTAAATTCAACTTAGATTTGTCTAAAATCCCATTCCTTTTTGGCCTTGATATGCAATATGAATTCATTAACATGGTTTTATTATTGCATCTTTAAGAACTGTATATTAAGGGCAACTTTTCCCTGCCTCAGTTTACCTCAGCCTGCTGAGTACTACAACAGCTCAGCAAATGAATTATGTGAAATGTACTCATCCCGCCACCAGGGTGGGTCACCACCACCCTGAATTTTGTCTGGGAAATCTGGGAGCAGTTATATTTTTTCATGTCTGATTTTAATTGACTCCTGCATGCTGAAGCCTTTGGTCTCAGCCTTCTGCTGGGAGGATTAATATCTGCATAAATATACCTGAGAGAAAGGAAATTACTGGAGTTTTTCACTGCACATCTCATTGTCAAGTACCCATGTGTCACATTCTCATTTTGATCCCTGTTATTTCTATGCCTTACTGCTATATAAAACTTAGAGGGTACTCATTATGATAGAGTGTCTTGAAATACAGTGTCAAAATTAATTACAATGTAGATTATGTGATATTTATTGCTTCTGCTAAAGTTTGTTCTTCTACCACCAGGTCATTAGGAAGAAAGAAGGACATCTGTATGGATCTGAAATTATACTGGTGACAGGTGGACAGGACAATAGTACAGGCAGGTGTTTTTCCGAAGTGATTAATGGTGGATCAGTCATCCATACCATTACTGTTGGGTCCTCAGCTGCTAAGGAAATCGAACACTTCTCCAAAGAGACAGGTAAGTACAGGAATAAACCATGACTCCAATCCGAAGATGCTGAGAAAACTCCGATGAAGAAGGTGGTGTTTGTCCACAGGGAAGTGAGATGGCTGTCCTCCCTCCCTGGCATCACTGCAGTTCTGCGGTAACATTTGGTACATTCTGTGAATCAGAAGTAGCTCTTATGTCTTATGTAATACCTAAGTCTGTAATAAATCATGCTGTTTCAGGAGGATTTAAGTTTTTTGTCCCAGAAAGGCTGGACTTCAGTGACTTACTGGATGTTTTCTCTGGAATTACGTCCAGAAGTGGAGACACATTCCATCAATCTGTTCAGGTTTGTTTTATAGGTACAGTTGATTATTCTTATTGTTTTTTTAGATAAGATCAAAATGTATCACATGTATCTAGGTGTCCTGCTCCCTCTTTCCCTGTGACAACTTCACCAGCCTGATGTATAATCATCTGCTTGCAGGTTGAGCAAAGCGATGAGAAAATACAGTTGTGTTTACTCTAACTTCTTTTGTGTTACCTGGAAAACTGTAAAAGTTTCCTTGATTTCTATTATCCAGCTTTTTCTCTGCAGTTTGCAGAGATAATTACCACTTCAAGCAGGGCACAGAATGTCATCTGGAAATTTGATCATCCAAGAACATGATGAGGATGAAGTCCTGTCTGCATCAGGAATGTTTTTTATTGCTTTTCCTCATGAAGGAGCATATAGATGGAACTTCAAATCCATAAATCAGACTTATTCAGGATCTTGCTCTTTAATATCATAATTTTCAGCTGGGAAAGTGGTAATATCCTACATACCTCTGCATTTCTGGAATTCCATCCAGTAAAAATATAACATTAGTAGAAGGCCTAATTTTTCTGTCACTCCTATGATTCTACGGAGCTGCGCCTAAATTGTGCTATTATATAATTGAAGGGGAGAATAAAGTCCCCAGTTATCAGAGGCTAATATTAGTGTACATCTTCATAACTTTTCTATCAGATCTGATATCAGTCAGATCTGCTATCAGTCTATCAGATCTGATAGCTAAAATGGTAGACCAAGTCCTTTGTAAGAATATGTGATTTCCAGAACTGATAGAATAATTTTGTTCTTTCTGATAGATTGAAAGTGCTGTTGAAAGTGTTGCAGGGTACAGACAACTCAGGAGGACAGTGACTATTGATAGCACTGTGGGACGAGAAACCTTCTTTGTAGCCACATGGCAAGCTGCTGAACCACCAGAAATCATCCTGATTGACCCGATCGGAAGAAGCTACACCATCAAGGACTTTGAATTAGATTCAGTATTCCACATAGCTCGCCTCCAGATTCCAGGAACTGCAGAGGTACAACTCATTCTCTTTTTGTCTTTTAGCAATGGGAGGAACATCCTGACTCCATTTCATTTCTTCCATTTCATTAATGTTAGGTTAATTAAAATCATTTTGTGGCTTGAGATAGAAATCTACACCATGTGACTGCTGCTGTGTCCCAAGCAGAAGTATCTGCTGTGTTCAAGAGAGCTACCTGAAGGTTTTGTCTGTATTGTCTTTATTACAATTTACACTTGATTTACAATTTAACTGAACATTTCTGAATACTAATCAGCAGCCAGTAAATGAATTTTCTCTCGTTTCTGTTCTAAGAAACAGATAACATTGAACATAGTAAGTCCATTTAAATTTGCTGTATTGTGCATAGAAACTTCTCTCCATCGTAAAAGCTCTGAAAACGTTTTTTCCATAGAATTTTATTCTTAATCTCCTGAATACTCCACAGAAGCTAAGGAAGTAAATTCAAATTGATGTTTGTGTTCTCACATGGAACGGCTGCCAAGAGTCAGAGGATAGAATCATAGAATGGCCTGGGTTGAAAAGGACCACAATGATCGAGTTTCAACTCCCCTGCTATGTGCAGGGTTACCAACCACTAGACCAGGCTGCCCAGAGCCACATCCAGCCTGAAGGATAATTGGAAAGCACTTCTTTACTCTGATTTGTAATCATGAGTGCTTCCACTGACAAAATGCAGATACTTGTAGGGTTCTACTTAGTCTAAATAGGCTGGCAGAATTTGAATAAGGACAAATTAAATTATCCAAAAGATTGCTATTTCATTTGAAAACATTTGGTTGTTTTTTTTTCAGACAGGAGACTGGGCATACACACTGATAAATGTTTACCTGGCTCCTCAAGTTCTGACAATGACAGTAACTTCTCGAGCAGCAAATTCTACTCTACCCACTGTGTCTGTGAAAACCTATATGAGTAAAGATGCAACTTACTATCCCAGTGCCATGGTTGTCTATGTACAGATTAGTCAAGGCTTTTCCCCTATTCTTGGGGCAAATGTAACTGCCATTTTCAGTTCAGAGAATGGAGATATGGTTTCCTTGGAACTTCTGGACAATGGAGCAGGTAACAAGACTCTAGGACTATAAATTCAGAAGTACCTATAAAATTAAATTAAATTACTCCTCTAAGTACTGTTTTCACTGAATACATCAGGATATAATGCTCTGAGGCAGAGTTTCTAATGTTCTATGGTAACACACACAAGTGTGTGTTCTTGTTGAATTTATCTCTAGACAAGCTTTTGTTCAGAACAGGATTTACATGCATGAATTAAATGCACAGACACGTTCCAATAAGTTCATTAGTTATCAGTTGTCATTCCTGCTGATTGAACTGATGATGTTCAACACATTGGAAGATGTGGTCTTTAAATCTCAGTAAATTAGAAAGCTGTTAGTAAGGTGAAGTTTAAACATTTCCAGGCAGAAGTTGCAGGCCCTATGCTCTATTGCCTCTTAATAGTCGTCAAGAAAAGGTGTGAAACTCCCAAAGGTGTTAGAATTTAGTAATGTTTAGTAACTCACACATTTGCTTTGCATAAATTATTATGGTTAGTTAAACTTACTGCAAGGTAACACAGTCTTAACTGCACAGACCATCATGTTGCTGGAAAGGATTTTTGAACAGAGTAGGTAGTTATAAACTTTTGGAACAACTTAGATTTGTTGTTTCTGCATTAAATTTCACAACTGAAAACAATCAGAAGATTATAGTAATGAATACTCTCTAGTTTGCATCACCTTGGGGGTAAGACCCTAAATGAGAATACTTTCTGGGAATGCACATTGAGAACTTCAGAAGTGCAGGTCCTCTGTCTCCCCTGAATTCCTGGGCACTCTCCCAGAACGCAGCTTGAAGGCACCTGTGGCAACTGGTGAAATAAGGTGATTTTCCTAAGTTAGCTTTTTCTTCAGCTAACGTTCAATACAAGGAATGCATCTTAACTTCAGATCAATTTAACATGCAACCAAAGGTAGAAGAGCTGCACAGATTGCCTATCAGAGAAGAGTTTACCTATTCTTAAACTCTACTTTCTATGTATGAATCTAGAAAGCACAAAAACTCACATCCATTATTATTTGAAGTCAATTTATATCACTCTTCTACTAGGTTCTGACATTATTAAGAATGATGGCATCTATTCCAAGTACTTGTTTTCTTTCTCTGGGAATGGAAGATACAGCCTAAAAGTTCACGTCCAAGCTAACAGGACTACTGTGCCACAGACTGCAATGCCATGGAGTCATGCCATGTATATACCAGGTTATGTAGAAAATGGTAAGATGAAGTAGTGCAGAGAAAAAAAAAAAAAGCTTCATTCCAGGACCTGAAGATGTCCATCCCTTTGAAGATACTAAGAGCAGGCATTATGATGACAGCTCAGCTAAGAGAGATTTACCTGTGAAGTGTTTAACGAAAATAGTCTACATACCCCAGAAAAATACTGAAAGCAGACTTCAAACAACTATAAAGGGACAGTATCTATGTAATATAGATAAATTGGATTTGGTTTTTCTCTCTGAAGAAACTATCCATAGGTTTAGTCTGTAGATGACTCTATTCAGTCATCTTAAATAAAGAATGGTTAAAATATTAGGAGATTAAACTCTCCTGTTTATATTATAAAAAGCAACACTTACATCAATTTCATTACCTTTCTTAGTAGCACTCTCGAAACTACAAAGAAATAGACAATGCCCTTGAAATGGTCTTAACTGAAGTGGATGGTATTTTTGTATTTAAAACAATATAGGTGAAGTTCAGGTAGTTTGTGGAACACAATAATACTCAAACAGTTAAAATTAATAAGCATTTTTTAATCTTGTAGGTAAACTCAAGATGAACCCATCAAGACCCCCAGCTATTAAAAATAATATTCAGGTCAGAAGAGGAGGTTTTTCTAGAACAGCTGTGGGAGACTCTTTCACAGTATCTGCAGTTCCAATAGCACCTTATATTGATGTTTTTCCACCATGTAAAATTATTGACCTTGATGCCAGAATGGAAGATGATAAAGTCATTCTATCATGGACTGCACCAGGAGATGATTTTGACGAAGGCCAAGGTACGTTCGTTGGCTTGCTAGCCTGCCTCCTGCCCAAGTTGAAATATTTGTAGTGGAGTTTTGTCTCACTTACGTCAATGGAAATTTCATTAAAAGCTACTGTGGCTCCAGAGCTCTATTCATGCTCTGTGAAATGCTGTGTTAATTATTCCAGTGCTTAACTGGCTTGTGAGGATGGTATTAGGTAAGCAGTATCTTAGAAGTATTTTGAAAGGAGAGTATTTTGAAACAGATATGAGGTTGGAATGATAGCTAACAAACAGATGACAGTATCTTAACATTTGTATTTTCAGCCTCAAGTTATGAAATCAGAACAAGTGAGACTCCTCTGGAATTAAGAGACAGCTTCTATAACACTACATTTGTGAATACTACCACTCTATCACCTCAGCGTGCTGGCTGCACAGAAATATTTGTGTTTAAACCAGAAGCTTTTACAACAGGGAACATAACTGTAATCTATGTTGCAATACGTGCTGTGGATGAAGTTTTTCTTATCTCTGAGCTATCTAATATTGCACAAGCAGTAATGTTTATTCCTCCAATGGCATATACCCCTTCTAATTTGAAGTTTGGTGTTTCAACAATATTGTTACTATTCTTTGTATTATTAACAGCAGTGTGTCTAACAGTAAGTACAAGCCTTTGTTTAGTAAACAAAAAGAAGAAAAAGAATCTTTCAGAAAATACAGCTAAGCTGCTTCAACATAAAGTGTAAGCTTGTCAGAGCTCTGGGTACTTTAAAACATTTTACTGCTTAGACTTGTAAAAGTAAATATCCTACAATAAACAGAGTAAACAATTAATCAGATTCCAGATATTATGAAGACATAATGACTTAACACCTGCATATTGTCTATGAATTTTATCATGGAAGATTGAATGACAGTAAATCAGGTATAGGCTGATAGCTTGTACTGCAAATATGCAATATCTGTGTACAGTCTTAATGCTGTGCAGTGTCATGGCCTATTCTTACTGTGTGGTGGAAATGTTTAAATTGAGAGAGATACTGAAGATACTGTTCCTTTTTAAAAAAACAGATGACAAGCAAAACTAAGCAGTGTGAGTTGTGTTTATGTTTCTGTAAGTGCATATGCCATTCAGCTTCTACATGGGGAATTCCCAGGGAGGAGGAAATTGTGATCGTAGGGTGGAGGAGAAAATTCTGCAACAAGACAGAAATAATCTTTGTCCTGACCCAGCTAAAGACAAAAGAATGTTTACTAAAAGACAGAGCAGAAGGAAGGAGACCAGTTGGGGCACTTTGCTTTCAGCTCTCTGACATGTCATGTCTAGAGAAAAACTGTACAGTCTGCAATGGTTCCAGTATGTTTCTGCTACTAATCACCTGCATCCTTAAACAAGCAAACACAGAGAATGGCTTTCTACCCTAAAGATGGATCTCTGCTATCAAAAATCTCATTAGAACTTTTCTTCCCTGTTGTTACTGCTCCCCTCGTTTAGAAGGGTTTAGAAGGCTGAAAAGTGATTATTAGCAACACATTGGGTTGCTTTGAATTTACTGTGTCCTTCAAGGAACTTCTTCTGCTCCTATACAGACATTAAAGTTATTCTTTTATTTTTGTCTACATCAGTGTATATGTAAATGTATGTGAACGTTGGTGTATGTGCACATATGTGTGTATGTGAATATTTGTGTACGTGCACATACATGTGCATGTGTTGTGGGGGCTTACTGTTTTTTCTCGTAATGAGATTGCGAATATAATGGTTATGACTCAAAGCCATGTCTAAAGATAAGACAGGGCAATATCTTATGGATGGACTGAGTCACTTTGTACTCCACTACTTCAGAGAGTAAAGAACTGAAGAAACTCTAGAATATGTTGTGTTAGATTTGCATTGTTTCTTTGAAATGAATTGGATACATACAACAAAGTCAGCTAGGTTCTCTGATGCAGGGAGGATCTTTTCCTCAAAGAGTACAATATAGGTGCAGTGTAAAGAGCATTTCAGAGCAGGTGCAGACTTAAAGAGCTTGCATTGCATTGCTAAAATTTGACATTTACATGTCATTGCCACCACCTTCTCATTGCACCTCTGTGGGATGACAACTGCTGCTGCTGCACCCAGAGAGGAGCCAGTTTTGTAGCAGCCGCAGTTGGAAATAACTCAGCATACCCTGCTGAGAAATAGAAGTGAGGTTGCTGTTTGGTACTTTAGCTCTTTGGTGATAATATACATTGGAAAGAGAAAAGCACAGAAGCCCATGGAAAGAGAAAGATGAGGAAGGGAATTTTGGCACGGGAGCGATCCTTGTTAAATCTATCCAAAGTGAAGAACTTAGGGCAGATCTCTCTGTGAAAGAGACAGGATCATAGGGTCGATCGAAGATCAAAGGGTATAAGCAGGAAGTCACCACAGCTAAACAGCATTCCTGTCCATTCCCAATCCTTTTATAGTTGAGTCTAAATCCAGGGACAGGTTTTTGGAGATTTAAATAGTTCCTTTCCTAATGTAGGAGGTGAAGGAGCAAAACGGCTGTGTTATCCAATGAATGTAGGATAGGCAGTAGGTAAGATAGAATAAAAAAATAGGAAGAGAAGCAGTGAGGGTGACACAGGGCAGTGTTTCTGTGGGCTCTGGTCTGATAGAAGATGGTGCTGCACGGGGAGGACAGGTCTGGCTCTGCAGGCCGTCCCGCTGCACGGCCACCGCCTTCCTTCAGCTGCCACCAAGTGACCTGGGTAAACCTGATCACTTTTCTGAGTCAGCTGAAACCTATTCCGTGTTTCCAGCACAAGATACGGAAAATGGCCCTGCATTATATTGGTTCACATTCCTTTGTGAAACCTTGCCCTTGAAAGAGAGTCAAATATTACAGATTGATCTGAGATTTCATGTTTTGCCCTTTGAGATCATTTTACCTTCTTGCTGATTGAACCAGGAAAGGAGAGAAGATCATCACTGAAAAAAAAGGAAGAAACATACTTTTCCCTTGGATCAAGGTAAAAGACAAGAATAAAACAAGCACAATTTTTATAATGATCAAAATCCAATGAGTAAACAGGAACAAATAGATGACAAACAAAACCACCACCACCGAATACAACACCCAAGCAGGAACAGAAAGCATGAGATAAGCACACCAAAATGACAGAAATAAATACTTCTTAGGCTTCACGTAGCCAGAAAATGGCTGATTTCAATTACTATACAGCAATATGGTTTTAACAATGGAGAAATTACCACAAATGTTAACTGCTTGCTCCATGATGAAAGAAAAATCTGAAACTGAAATGCTTTTTAGTTTTGAATATCGGTTTTATTCTTTTGTACATGACAGCAGAACAGAGCTGCAGAGGGAGTGACAGGTTCAAGGCACCAAGGGAGTCCTAAGAATTACAGAACAGTAACAAAGTGCATTGTGTCTTATCAAGATATCTTAACAGATATCTATCAGTGGTGATGATGCATGACTGTTGTCATGTCAGCTTTTTTTGGTTTTTGTGGCATCTGGCAAAACTTGAAGAAGTGATCAAGTGAAGAAGTGTTTGAAGAGTTCTGCCTTCCTTTACGGACTGTTACTGGAGTGCAGTGATTACTGCTATGAAGACTATAAAAAGGTGCATGACTACACTTACTAGGTCAAGTCCAATTATGTGTTCCCTTGTCTATCATCCCATGTTATTACTTGGTTTGGACTTACGGAAAGAGTTTGTAATGTTTATAACTAAATAACAGGAACAGTTTTCTTCAGGAACTAAACAAGCTCAACTAGATTGTTAAGCTTAGGAAGTGATCTGAAGTAACCTGGTGTTCAAATAAAAAATATTACCCAAATGAAGCCAGTTGGAAGGGCTAATAAGGAGTTAGAAAGTTAGGAAGAGATGGGAAGACATACTGGGAGCAGGAAGAACATTTTGACTGTTTTCCAGTATCTCAAACCTATGTTTTGTGGGTGCACAAAGCAGACTTGATCTTGGCATTCCACAGTTAAGGGCTGTGGAGGCTGTGGAGGGAGAGGCTGTAGGATGACTGCAGATAAAGGTGTTTATGGGATGGCCAGGGCATTTGAGTCAATAGGTGCATTCAGGGTTTTGATGAAAGAAAGTTGTAATAAAGACAGCAGGTAAGTAAACATGTAAAAGGCACTCATAAAAAGTAAAGACTATAAAAAGAAGACTGAGAAAGAAAGAACAATTGTTGTGTTATCTCACCTTAAAAGGGAGAAGTGTCAGCTAAACAGCAGTTTCACCTTTTGACTTTGTATTAATGTGTGATGATTCTGTCCCAAGAGCTGGCTCTTTTCCCTTCTGTCCTCTAGTTGGACATTATTCTTTCTATTCTTACATTAATTAGTATTAGTATTTCTATTCTTACATACATTAGTATGACATTAAAGAAAAGTGCTACAATTTCTATCTCACTTGAGCTGATGAAAAATAAGTTTTCCAGTGGAAAATAGACAAATATCTTCCCTTGGGAAAGATCAAATTAATACCATATGCTTTCTGCTGGACTAAATAAAATGGGCAACTGATCACAGGCCAATAGTGAAAGCTGAGAAGGTAATTTATTCAGCCAAGTGTATTCTTCCTGAAGGTATGAAAAACATTCTAGCTTGATTAAGCATAGCTCTAGACAGGGACATCACACATCACAAGCAGGAAATTGAAGCTTTACATGATTAAGCTGATTACGCAAAGACCTGCATGGCTGATCCTGGTAGAAGGTGCTCTGCTGGTGGTCAAATGGGACATTGGGCCATGCTGAGCCTTCTAGATCTAGCCAGCACTTTTGCTTTCAGGCTTTCTGCTGCTTCACTGTTGCTTTTAAGCACTTAACCTTATCTACTGGTACCCGTTTTACAGTTAATGGCTGCTGCAATAAATCGGACATCCTGATTTCCACAGAGCCAACAACATCTGTTTCACAGGCCTTTTCTTTTGAAGACTGTTGGAAGTTCCCATCTTCCTCTCAGTTCGATTGTTTGCCAGAGACAATGATTAAACTTTCTCACACCACTTCAACTGAAACACCTGTTAAATGGAAAAATCCCCATCTCAGGCATGAGAAAGGGATGAGGAGGCTAAAACTGCGGAGTCTGATCCCAGGATGCCCCTCACGATACAAACACCTTCAATATAGGAATGGCTTTGCAGTGCCATCACACTCTCTCATGTTCCAGTCTGGATAAGATTGTTGACCTTTGGAGCTGCATGTAGTAGAACAGAACAGGTGTCCTGTAAAAGACCTGCAAATTCCTCTGCTATTGCAGCAGTAATAAAGAAAACAATTGGATTGAAAACATTCCGCAAGGAAATGTTACAGCCTGATACAGTAAATCCAAGGGTCAAACTGAACCCAAAGATCACAAGAAATAAAAGCTCTCAAGGTCTGAGTCATGCACAATTCCCAGCTCTGTATGAATGGCACAGCCAAACACATACACTTAACCCACTTTGACCTCTCAGCGCATTCAGTGCTGACTTCCCTGTGTGATAGATAATATCTCAGTGCCCTAAGAGTTAAGTCAGAAAACTTTGCTAATCAGTGGCATGTAGAAGACCCTTAAAAAGGAGTTGTTCATTAATACTTCCTAAGACTTCAGTGACTGCTAAAGACAAACAGAAAACTAACTCAGTTTTGTTGATATGCCTCCTTAGTCTGGAGAGGAAGTAAAAATAAAAATTAGAGAGGACAACACACTGATTAAGTGAATAACAACTGATATGAGTTAGAAATTGGAAAAGCAGAAAGTTAATGAACTACAATATCAGGGAAAAACTGTTGTAACAGAAAATGTGTCAAAAATGGCAAGAAATGTTAAGCAAGAATAAGGCAAGTGCCAGATACAGCATAAGTACAGCTGGCTTAAGAAGAAAAAACCCAGCAAATTATTCTAGCAAATTCAACCCAGTTATTCTATCCAATATTCAATATTTCTACCTAGAAATATTCAGGCATAGGTTTTTTTAGATTTATGTGCCTGAATACCTTTCACAAATTATTTTTAAAGATTTGTTTAAAAACTTGGGCAGCAGTTCACTCTCATACCTCCTGAAGGTTCTGTAAGTTCTGTAAGTACAGCTGAAAAGAAATGATGCTTTTATGAAAGGGAGAAGAGAAGACCTGCAAAATTACTGAAAAATTTAACCATCTATTCCACCAAAATAATTGAAAGACAGATACAAGAATCAATCAGTAAGGAATTAAAAGATGAAAATATTATCAAGCATGACCATGTTTATTCTATTGTTCTTTATTTTTATACAGTTATGAATTTAACTAAAGATATATTTATGGCATGAAATGTCTGTGTGATTTAAATATAGCAGTGTATTGGATAAACTGAGCACTTCCTTTACGTATGGAAACTACCCAGTTGAAGACTCTAAAAGTAGCTGGTAGCGAATCATCACCTCACAGACATTTATCAAATCATTGCAAATCAGCAACAGGCACAATGCCACTGAATATTCTATCAAAAAAATGAATAAAATATAAGGCTACTTCTGGATAAATTTCTTAGAATATGAAGTGGGAAACCGTGAGGAGGGTTAGAATGGTCACACAGAGCTATCTGGTATGGCTGGAAATCTGCTCCAACTCCAGAAAAGAGCACATTGTGATACTACTGTATTATTCATCTAAAGACAAAGAATGCAAGACATCTAAAAGGTGGGATATTACATACCAACTGTTCACTACAGTTTATCATCACTTTTACTCTTGTGATGATCTAATCTTGCTTTTCCTATTCCAATTCCATGTTACATTATTATTACACTACTAGAATTACGTAAGAAATCCAAAAAAGCTGTTTGTTTGATTATTTCTGCTGACTCAGAAAATTATCCTGACTGAATTTGACGTAAAATAAATAAAAGATCATCGATTACATGCAGAGGCATAAGGAAGTAAATTGTATTTTTGTGATGACAGTGAGATACAAGCATTTCTTCCTGAAGAATGCAACCAACTTAACCAATCATTTTTCACTGTACTTAATGGAGATCAAAGTCTTCTTACAAACTGTTACGCCTCTCTTGGCTCCAAAAACAGTTGTATAAATAGGCATGATAACCCACTCCTTTCTAACTACAGATGTGGGTACAGGGACAAATAATGGGGGTGCTTAGGAGTTTGATATTTTTGCTGTCTTTTCAGCTCCTGCATACTGCAAAAGGCTCCCTGGTGTGGCTAAACAAGAGCGGCTATGAGGATTTGGTTGTTGCAATTAATCCCAGAGTGCCAGAAGATGCCAACATCATTCTGAATACAATGGTAAGAACATGCATATGTCCACTAACTGATTCTCAGTAGTTCAGAATGCCTTGACTTTTTCTACTTCAAAAGTAGCACGAGTCCCATTCATCTTAGTAGGTTTTGAATTAATAATGAATGAAGCCCAGAGTTACCAAACTAGTCATTTCTAATTTGCTTTGCCATATTTTGCTTACAAAGGGCACTTATTTCTTAAGACAGAGCTGTATACAGAGATATTTCTGTTTGAAGACAGGCTGAAATTCATTAAAGTAGCTTTCCAAATTGTCTGAAAGAATGTCCTATGAATTTTTTTAGTAGTCATTGGTTATATTGTAATGTGTTATTAGCTAGCAATATTCCTAATGCTCCATTTAAAATTGTAAAGGAAGAACAAGAAAAAATGTTAGATCTGGTGGTATTTCTAGCTTTAACTTCCATTGCAGTCCACATAGATACTTCAGTGGATCAATTTCCCAGGAATCATATGCTGGCTAGGTTCCAAAGCAACAAAATTGTTTCAACAAAATCAAATTATTTTGGAAAAAAAACCTACTGAATAGGATATATATTATGACAAACACTTCAGATTTTGCATATGAATAATGCCTTCTATACCCTGAAGTAGGATTATCACCATCCCTAAAATCAGGTATGAAGGATGCCAGCCTTTGGTTAGGCATAAAGTTTATAAAATTTCCAGACTTCTTTCACCTAATGAGTACAGGTTTACATGAAGCAAAAGCAGATGTGATAACTCACATAGCTCACTCGCTACTTTCAGTCATTGACTGTCCCCTTATTTAGCAATGGAGTTTGGATCATTCAATTTTCACAGACAGGCCACCAAATGTTTTTTTAAGATAGAAGTGTGCAAGTAAGTACTGTTGGTGTAAGATATCTACCATCTGATAAATTAGCAGTGCTGTCAGTATTATGAGAACTTGTTCTGATATTCTTCCTTCAGATCCTTTGAACCATTTAAGTACCCTATTCTGTCTGCAGAGCAGACAAGGGTTGCTGTGGGGACAGCTGAAGTATCTTATTAGCGCTCAGCTTGTCATGG